>NC_090933.1:236773916-237398916 GCF_040938575.1 Ambystoma mexicanum
ACATGAGGAGACTCGAGAGCAAAGTCACAGGTGAAACCCGGGTGGTTCGCACTACTGCACGGTGAAGGGAGGGGCAAGGGTAGAGAGACACATTGCATGTACACTGAGCAATCACTTTTATTTACACAATACATAGATACACATATTCAATGGGCCTGCGACATGAGGAGACTCGAGAGAACAGACAATCAAATTACAATCATTTAAACCGTGATGTGTATTTCTCAATGAGCTCTTCTTTAGGTGGACATGGAACAGAGGCAATGTTGGGTGGCAATGCAGTTGTCCCCTGCACAGGTTCATTCACAACTCCATGTATGTGCCTATCTAGGACATCAACAATTAGTCTCTCAATAAACTCATATTGCATATCCTCAAACACTGGTTTGATCACCCATTGTTTACTTCTTTTAGTGAAGGCCTTATTGTAGCGAAGCGTCCCTAAAGTTCCGGTCGTCCTACTTTGTTGACGGCCAACATTATGGTTATGTGCCAAGACCGCTAGAAGAGTCCGATTTATCATGCCCTCCATGCTAAAATGCAATCGTTTTGGCCGGTACTTTAGGCACATATTGTGGTACACCTCCAAATCTCCTGTGTGGCAGAATTCCGTGAGTCCCCTCAAATCTCTTGTTATAGTTTTATCAAATACAATCTTTTCAATGGCTTTGTGAGTGGGTGATGAAGGAATCAACCACTTCTTCTTCCGTGCCTCCTCTGTGGACAAATGGCCATGTTCACAATTGTGGAAATGTTAGTTTGTGTTCCAACGGTGAACGTTGGTACAGTGTAGCATTACTGACCGCCATTTTTCCAGTAGAATTTCCAACGACCCTCCACATGTTTTTGAGCTCCACCAAAGATGGTTGCTGATTGACTTGGACCACTGTGAAATACCTTGCATATCTTTTTTTTTACCTGCAGCCGACATTTTTTTATTGATTGTTTTTGCAAGATGCCAAACGTCAAATTGGTGATTTATATTTTTGTACTCTTCTCTCATTGTCTTGGCAATGGAAACGTGTCTGTCCGTGGCTATCAGGTCGATCACCATTCCCCGCGATTGTAGTTCTTGCAATGATGCTACAAAGCCAACTTTCTCCATGGCCACTGAGGATGTACTTTGTGACACCTGCACGACCACCGAACTCACAATTTTCTTACTTTCCATGTCCTGAAAGTGGTAGGTGCAGTACTTGGCTGAAAATCCTGGGCTGTCGCACTGTCCATCACCGGCTAGCCTGAACCGTTTGCCCGCGAATGTACTATCAATAGACATTTTTTCCATTCTCCAAGCTTCGCTAATGGCTGGAAATAGATAATCGGTTTGGTATTTGTAGAACTGAGTTTTCCCAATGAAATGGATTCCCACAAACTGAAAGAAAGACTCTAACTTTTTAAAACTTGAACCACTAAAAAGTGCAGCCGCTGCACAAAGTAGATTGCCTGCTGGCAGTTGCCCCAGCATGGGTTGTGCAGACCATGAGAAAGGATGATATTTTGTACAGGTGGCATGTATTTTAAGGTTAGTGCCTCGAATTGCACGAGTCACATTAATCAATGGCTCCCCACATACTTCCCCACCAACCGAATGCCCACATTTCATCCGAATAATAATATCAATCAAACAACTATCGAATACAATGAATTTGGCCTCTTTCCTTATACTGTCACTCTGCATCCCAGCTGGTTCGGCCTGTAACGTTGAGGACATGTCACTGACATGAAAGGTAGAATCTCTGATATCGTCTTCCGCTATGTTCAGTGATATTGATGGTGTTTCATTGTCGTCCACTTCATTCTCTTCCATTGCAACATCTGTTCCTTCTCCGGCGATGGGAGAATAAAACAATTTCTTCAACTTTCTCGCGGTCTTAGTTTTTGCGGGTGTGGATTCTGTGAATTGATCTCCGACTGCATCCGAACTACCAGGAGGACATTTACTATCAATGGCTGGTGGTGGTATAGCTCTGTTGTCAATCACTTCATATTCTTCCCATTGGCACGATGCATCTCCAGTCTCAAGTCCCTGCCAAAAGGTTTGACAAGCAACATCTCTCGTTCGCTTCACTGTCTGTGTAGATCTAGTTCGTACACCCACTCGCAACTAGAGGACAGATTGGAAAAGGGATGTTCAGTTTAAACACAACTTACAGTATTGAACTATTAACAGTGAAAAACAACATAATATAGTGACCAGGCCACTAACCTTCTTTTGCTTTCTTTTCTTTGAAACTTTCTTGCCTCGAACTTCAACATCGGGACGCTGTTGCTCCGACTCGTGTGTGCATGTCTCCACTTCCTCTTGCGCTGCAACGACTATATTTTCATGATAAGCACATCCATCACGCACTGACGCTCCATCGACTCCCTGAAACATAGAACTTTCATTAGTATGTATAATAATATTGAAAACACAAAATGTACTTGTGGACCAATACCCACGTACATCTCAATAGCAAAACACGAATGAACGCTTTGTGTAGAACATTCAAACGACAATTATTCACGCATTGTTGATCTAGTTAGATGGAACTGTCAAGATCCATACCTCGGGCTCCTCATAGACTTCCATTGATGATATTATTGAAGATGATGCTTCAGTACCTCCCTGAAAGACAGTAATTGCATTAGTATGGTTTTCTATTTTGTTAAAAAGAACATAAACTTTGTGCAGGCGTCAACGGCTCATCTAAATAGACCTGCACAAATGATCAGTTGTCTAAAATAAATAATGGATATGTAAATATGATTCGATTTGCTCGATCGTTGGAAGTGTCACCACCCAGAGATCTGCATCAACTACTAGGGGTGATGTTCTTGTAGAAGAAGCTCCGTCATCTCCCTGAAACATAGTACTTGCGTTAATAAAGAAGGAAGTATAGCGGATGTAATCACGTCATATGATTTCGCTTGATCGAACTGTCAGTATCCATACCTCGAAATGCATAAGAACATCAAGGGACGATGTAACTGCGGTGCACACTTCTGCAAGCTGTTGCGCCGACCCGTAACTGCATGCTCCCGCTTCTTCTTGGACTAATGCTCCATCGACTCCCTGAAACATTGGACTTTCGTTAGTAATGAACACAATATTGAAAAAAGAAGAGACAGGAGGGCGACGACAGAAGGACATATCAATGGCTAAAAACGAAAGAAACATTGTGTGTAACAATCACGCTACAAGAATGCAAGATCTGATGATCTCCATCGATGGAACTGTCCGGAAACGTACCTCGAGCATCTGAGTGACATCAACGGTTGTCGTCAATACGTTGGACTCCTCAGCATCTCCCTGAAAGACAGTACTTGCATTATTTTGGATAACAATAATTATAACTGAAAACAAAGACTAGAGGACGAGTACAAGGGTGTACCATTAGGTAAAATAATTACACGATAAATTAAAACTATTAATTTACATGCCTAAAACAAGTCAGTGGCAGAATAGCCAAGTAAGATTACCCGATAGGCGCTTGAAGTGGCTGATGACTGCAATAACGACACGGATGGAGAATCTTCCGCCTTCATATTGAGTGGATACATAAATGGGGAAATTATTGTTAGCTAATGCTACACACTACCGCAAGGCCGAGAGATAAATACGAAAACTTGACTCACCAGTGGAGGGATGTGGACGAATAGAGTGGGAATAGCGGTTGAGAGCAATTTTTGCCTCGCTCGCGGTGTGTTCTTCTTTATTAGCAATGATGTGGAGTACATGTCTGAGCTAAAGTGCCTGCTGCAGATGCGGTATCGATCACCCCTCTTGTCCGCAAAGACTTCTAGGACTCTACTTTCAAGCTCAGACGGTGGATAGCCGCAATATCGGACCCATTCTCTTATCTGATCTATTGTCTTAGGGAAAACATGCATTATAGTACCTTCCGATTTATTATGGGTCTTGGAAGGGCAACCGCCAATGGAACAGGCAGGCATTGTGGAAAGTTCTGAAAAGTAAAGATCAACAATTCTCTATGAATACCAATGTGTTAAAAAATTAAATGACACATAAAAGGTTCAATGCAAGGTTCGTTTTGGTTCTTGGAACTATACACGTTATTCACATGCGGATAAGTATTTGAATAACTTTAAAAAAATATAAAAATAATTTGACTAAACTCAGAACATGTGACTAGTTCCTTGCATGTACTGTCTTGAACGAAAAGAAAACATGGATGCAATTTGATGACTACTAGCAAATAGATATAAATTAAAAAATTGGGCGCAAAATGATTATGGTACATGGCCTTACCTTGACGAACAAACAGTTAGATGCAGGGATCAGAGTAGTTTCTTGTCGTAGAACAGGGAGCAGTTCACAGGTTGCAAACTGACGAGTTTGCTCGAAGTGGTCACGGAAGTTCACAGAGACGAAGAGCAGATAACCAGCACCTTCACGGGTTGACTAGCAAAGCGCAAAGAAGTTCTCATTAGAAATATGAAGTGGGTTAAAAAGAATTCGAAACAGGGGTGTGTTTGTGAATGAATGACGTGTATATGTCGTGGCATTATGCGGTTTGCAGGGGGACGTCCAGCGTGAGGGGGGATGCTTGGCAGGAGACACGGGGTCTGGAGGTAGACATGGGAACAACAACCCATGCTCTATAGACCACTTTGAAGTGTACATGGTCTTTGGCATCTCTTGGCCTTTATCGCTCCCTGACAGCTCCACTTGCCAGCGCAAGTACCCCGGTGCGAACTGCCTTTGATAGGGCGGGGGAAGGATTGGGGCGGTGGTCGTGCAGACAAGACACAGGAAGACTCGTGAATGGAGACACACTTATGTGGATTGCAGGGGGACGTCCAGCGTGAGGGGGGATGCTTGGCAGGAGACACGGGGTCTGGAGGTAGACATGGGAACAACAACCCATGCTCTATAGACCACTTTGAAGTGTACATGGTCTTTGGCACCTCTTGGCCTTTATCGCTCGCTGACAGCTCCACTTGCCAGTGCAAGTACCCCGGTGCGAACTGCCTTTGATAGGGCGGTGGGGTGGATTGGGGCAGTGGTCGTGCAGACAAGACTCGTTTGCCGCAGGGCCTCACCAAGGAGAGGCCATCTAACTGCATGTAAGAGGCAGGCTGCAGGATCTAGTACATGGAAGGCAGGGGGGTGAGTTTATAAATACCTCACCCGCCCAGGAGAATATATGGGTGCAGTTCACCCTGGAGACCCTGGATGCCTAGGCAGTTAGTCAGCAGCAGGCTGGCATGTGGTGGCAAGGCGGCACGGGCCAGAGGGGGTCATCTCTGTACCCGGTGCCCAAAAGGATGATTTATTATGATCAACCATATTGATTATTTACCTATAACCATGTTTTGTATCAATAAAATCCAACGGCCTTTTATTGCCAACGCTTGAACAAAGTGGCGTGGTAAGTATTTTTGGGGGAGGAGGCAAGGCCGGGAGGCTTGATGCCAACCCGTAAAATGACATATGTATGTCTGCTGCATATGGGTTCAACGGTTATGTGGAATGAAGGTGGGCGGCCAGCGTGAGGGAGGATGCTGGCCGGAGACATGTGGTGTGACAAGACAAGGCACAGGAAGACTATTCAATGGAGACACACTAGATTCATTTAAAAAATCAAAACAACCATTGTTAAAATATATGTTGGGTTTTATTTTAGATCTTAATTTCAATTGAACATAAATAATAAACATTACACATTGTAAAGTTCCGGTTGCAGCACATCCAGGGAAAATCCGCGGTATTGTCCACTGTCGCTGGGGAAATGTTGTCTAATGGCAAGTACCGCACAGGCAGGTATTACTCTCCGAACGCGGTGTCCGAGCCTCCCGTGAAGCCACCAAGTGAAGCAACGATAGGCCACCAGCCTGTACCACCTGTGAAAATGAAAGATGCAAACTGTATTAAAATGACAAAACTTTCTTATCACTGTCGATTCAGGTAAAAAAATATGATTCTGCTTTGAAAAAAAATCGATCTAGAAAATGCACAATATGGAACCAATTTACATGCATTCGAATGATATGTAGATGTAATTTTATATGTGGGAGACGACCATGAAATAGTAGTGGCATCACTGACATCACAACCAGAGTATACTTACTCGTTACTCGGATTACGCGGACGAACAGTGCCGCGAAGTTCGTGCATAAGCACCATCATCATCCTCAACACGGTCCGTGAGAGGCAGGCTTCCCTGAACTCTGGCAGCTCGGTGATGCATTGCGGACTTGGCTCGCCTTCCGAAATGTAGGCCAAGCACCCGGAATTTTCACGGCAGCAGCAGTTCTCCTCCTCAGTTGGCATTAGCTCGCACCGATTGCACGTGCACCAGGTGGAGACGCCGTCCATGCGACATGGTCCAGGGTCTTCATCCGTTGACTGGTCCTCCCAACTGCCGTCCGAATCCCCATCGTTTTCGCGTGCTTGCCTTTCCAGTAGTTCTTCCTCGGTGTACTCGGGCTCGTACATATACGGCATTATTGTAGCCATTGTGTGGTAAAGAAAGTAAAATAATTTACAGAGATGGTACAGGTGTTCACAAGGCCTAGAAGGGGCGAAGGTAGCTGACCAGAGCACAGAAACGAGTCACAGAATACTCAAAGTAACACAGAGAGAGTAATGGAATCGAAAATCTGCTGCTGTGTGTTGTGAAACGGTGTGTTTATACTTATTGAGGAAAGAGGCGTCCTGCCATTTCCATGGCGACACTTCATTAGCTGAGGCGCAGCGATTGTTGACACGAAACGTGCTTTGGCGTTGGGAAATGGGCGGTACGCGTCTGCTGATGTCAGGCTCAGGGGCGGCGGATTTGATTTAGTGCCGCAAAAGCAGTGCAGCCAGGGCGATGGGGGGAAATGATAGGATTATCAGAAAATGGCGGCTGATTTCGAGTGCGTTAATGGACGAAAAGTCGGGTAAGGTCCATAGGAAAGTTTTCTACGATCTACCGAGTTATGCTTAAAAACACATGGCCGAACCGTAGGGACAATAAAAAAAAAGTCCCGGAACTATCCTTTAAACCTGAATTTACAACATATTCATGGCTGTAACAGAACCCATGTTTCACTCTTTTTTTTTTTAACTATAGCAATTTTGAGTACGATCTTAGCCAATATGACTCCTTAATTTCTCAAAAAATGCTTCTGTGGTACAATATAATGTTCTGTTTTTAGTTTTCACCCCACAAAAGAAAATCTCAGAATGATTTTTTAACAACTTAAATCTATGCAGTCAAAATCTTTGGGTAGCAACATGATTACCAGGTCTGTGTTACTTGTGTGATTTGCGAAATGGTCCTCAAATTCCTGACTTCATTAACTCATGCTGATGTAGTTCCTATTGATCCTAGCTCAAGGAATGGAATAATGTAATTTCGCTATGAGCTCATTCTTACTTTTGGCAATTAAGTGGCGCTAAAGCACCGCCTATAAACCGAAACTATTGCATTAGGGTACAGCTAGGGAGAAATGGCATATAATGAGTGACACAAAGCGTGTAGATGTTGTTTGATTATTTACACACAGATTGACTGGCCGGGATGATGATATCTCATGGGCAACATGTTTTTTTTCCGGGAAGCAAGACAACGCAGAGCAACACAGGTTTGAATCTCGGTCCCGTGGTTAACGGACTGGTCACTGGTATTAAGTGCATTACAAAAGAATAATTAATCCTGCTCCTCTGCACCAGCAACACAACCTCCTGCAATCTCTTTGAGCTAGCCTTATCAAGCCTAACCATCACACTTTTTGCTTGAAGTGCTTGCCAGTGTTTTTTCGAACCAGTCCTAATGACTTAATTACAACTGTAAATGTGCTACGGGTGTAATAAAAATGTCAAAAATGGTCTGCCCTTAGTCACTCGATTTATAAGCACTACACATGTCCTTCACTGAAGTCCTGTGAAATATAAGCCTTGACGAAACCAACAGTTTTGGCTTGTGTATATGTATTAGGCATTTGCACGCACTGCTATTATATGCCCAGGTACGTACACCATTTTGCTGCTGCTAACAATGGTGGCCAGTTAATACCACTATGGTAGTACCTGGCAAATGCCTTTCCCAGGCCTATGCAAAAGCCAAAACTGTTGGCATTGCCATTGCTTGTTAGGATTTCTGTTTTCCCACTTGTAGGATATGTTATATACTCTAGCAATCATGCTTGTCTATCTAATAGCTATTATGTTACATTGTCACCTTATTGTTTGAGTCTGTAATCATTCACACTTAGATTTGGACTCTTATTACAAGTATGGCAGTGAAATCTGTGGTAATTCTGCCAGACAGAATTATTGTTACTGCCATGTTATCCGTCAGAATTACCACCAAATTAGGAGTGTACAGGGATTTACATGTCCAGGGCGCAGGTGTGCGCTTGCTGCTACTAGGGCACTGCCTGTGCTAGTGAATTCCCGTGCTCTGCGTTACTCCGCTCCTCTTCCTCGTCCCAGTGTTGTGGGGATTGCGGGAATAGTAGCCCCTTCCTGAAAACACTGTTGATGTTTGCAATGGGTTTCAAAGGCAAACTAGGTTTGGAATAAGAGTATGCAGAATTTGGAAAAGTGTCTTTCATAATTTTACAAGAGTTGGCCTATGCAGCGTAACTAAAGAGTTTTACCACGCGCCATTAGTTGGAAGAGGGAAGGTATTGCAATAAGCTATTTGGGCATGGGGAATCAGAGGTGTATCTTAAAAAAGGAAAGGGCAATACCATGTCTCACCCGAGGATACCACATCCCTCTCCCTGAGGTTGTCTCCCCCCATGTGATCCTCCATCATATAACCGCTCCCAGGAACAGGTAGCGGCTGCCATCCCCTGGCCACATGGGAGAAGGTCACTGCCAGAAAAGGAGTGAAGATACCATCATATTCATCACACCACATAAAAGTGTCCTTAAAGCACACATCCCCTGTTTAGATTTTGTTTTCCTTGGCATATTTCATTAGAAATTGTTGCTCATTTGGCTTGTGTACTTTCTTCTAAAAGAACAATTGAACTGAATTTGTATATTTCACTTTAAGATATGTTTCCAGACTGTGCATATATTAATAGGTGGCAGCTTTTGATTTTTGCTATGGGGCAGAGATTCCCACAAGGAGTGACTTGAGGGAGCTATAACCATTCGCAGGTCAAAACAACACATTTTACAGTACATTTTATAGCAGGAATAGGACAAAAAACATACGATTTACAGGATGGTCCAATAACATCTCAGCAACTGTCACCTAACCTACTGAGTTGTCTTGGCAGAATTCTGCTATAGGATCCCCTGATACTTCTGCACCCGCAGAGCAGATTTGGCCTGCCCATACCCTCCAATCAAAGTTCAGGTGGTCCATTAATCAGCCTCCCTTCCCATTTTGAAGTGAGCAGCATTTACTACCTTTGCAAGATGAATGCTAACACACACAGCCTGGACCCAGCAGGAGAGGAGACAGAAATCCTACCACAATCAGTGATTTAGAGGAGCATGGCAAGGAGAATGGTGCAACTACTCCCTCTGCCCTCATGTACTCAGCGCCTAGCCATATTTTATGGTGCTCTCCACACCCCCATGTTTCTTTTTTGTTAGGACTTGAGCCCTGTTAATTTTGTTAACATCTGAAGACATGAACAAGTGCTTACTTCCCTGCCCCAAAACCTCCCAGGTAAATAGGCTGTATTGCACTGTCTTCGGAAGTGTGCCCAGCCTGAGGTGGAGAAGGCAGGAGCCCCCACTAGTCCATGGAGCATCCTACTGCCACGTGGTCCGGAGCGCAATGGTGCCGAGTGCCTGAGCGCAATTCACACTGACCGACGTGCGTTCTGATGCTGCTACTGATGAATGGTAAGGCCCTGGTCTTTTAAACCCATCCGCTTGCCCACCTGTGCCTGCTAGTGCCCCCCACCCACCCACAGCTACCTGCCAAGTGGAAAAGTGGCCCGATCATCTTTTCTGATCGCATTGCCTGATTTAGAAATGGCGGGCGCGATGATGCTTTCCCTGTTGCCTGGTGACCAATCTGAATAATATCCTGCAACATCCGCCGGCAGGCGTTGTGAGTTTATGTGAGCTAAGTATTGATTGGTGGATTTGGTGCACATCATCCTTTAGGATGGGGAAGCGCCTGCGTGGGTCCGCCCACGCATCCGATAATTAAGAAGAAGAAGAAGGAAGAGCCAGCCTACGGCGAAGGCCAGATAAAGGCCCTGTTTGCCCCTGTTCACCGTGGTGAGCCACTACCCTCTCTGTCTGGGTAAGCTCAACTATCTTGTTTCAATACCATTATTGTATTTCATATGACGAGCTCCCATAGACTGTCAGACGATCACACATGCTGAGGAACTCTCAACTTAGCTATGAACACCCTGACGCCAACGCTAGCATACAACCAACTTCAGTCGATCTGAGAGACTCTGGTAACCTTGGTGCACTCACTAGCTAGAATCCGCCCATTACTATCTTAATTGCCTAGGCTGCCGTAATTTGCACACAACGCCGTCCCTGTGTTGGCACCATTAAGTCTTGATTCACTCGCTAGCTCAGCATCTGAATCTGAACACTATCGCCACTACCGTTGCACACAGTATCTGCCTCCTTGTTGTTGAGCCGCTACATTCATTACTATTGTTATTAACAAATGCCACACGTCAATATCTACCTATATATATATATATATATATATATATATATATATTATTTAGCGCTTTGGTTTACAAAATTGAAAATCTTTGGCTATTTTACTAATATACATCTTACATCTGTAGAGTTTGAATGAAGAAATATGAAGAAAAGAACAAGAAAATACGAGGCAAAGTGGTAGAAGGAAAAACAGAAAATGCAAAACATTAATAAATTAATAAAATCATTCACAGTGTCAGCTTTGATACGTTAGTTGTCGGGCAAAGTCCTTTGTGATATATTTTCTAAAAAGCACATAATAAGTCTATATGATATTATGTGTTGTTCTTTAGCCGCAGTCTTATTCTTCCATTTTAGGACTCTGCAATTGCTTATGTCTATGTATCTTCTGCAGAGAGGTTTTCGAATTTCTTGAATATCACCAAAATGTATTTTTTTACTGCTAAGTTTATTTGCATTTTCACAACTTGAAGAAGGATGTTCCACAAGGTTTCTATCTATCTCTCTCAGTCGGCTGACTTTCCAAAATTCTGCCCATGTATGTGTATCTTTCGTTTTTGAGCTCCGGATATTCCAATGTTAGATGTTTCATTGATTCAGTTATGTTTAGATCTTTGCACAGTCGACAGTGCTTGGGTTCATTATTGTCTCTTCTCCTGTAGGGATTGTCTCTAAACGGCAGGAGATTTAAGCGCAATCGTAAATAGGTAGTCTTCAGAAACCAGTTAGGAAAGAGAGTCAGATATTTTGGCAATCTGTTTAGTTTGTGGGGGTTTGCCCAGAAATCGTTATTTCCATTATATTTAGATATTTCCTCTTGTGTCACGATCCAATCGTACGTGAACATCTTTTTCTTTACCTGGTCTGGATTGTTCAGTAGCGATTCCTCTGTTTCATTGAAGTTTGTTAGAATGGCCTTACATATTGCTTCTCATTCTGAGAGTGTCGGCTCTGTATGCTCCTCGAGGGCCTTTCTCAGGGCCTTAAATCCTCCCGTTGATGATTTTTCCAAACATTTACAGTAGAAGGAAATGTCCTTCAAGTCTGCGGTTGCTTTCAAAGATGTTAGTGTCCATTCTTTACAGATTATTTGGATGGGATAAGTTTTAGGTAGTTGGAGTACCGTTCTCCAAAAGATTCCTTCCAAAAGAGGCCACGTTTTGGCCGGTAGTTGAAAGGACGTTTCTGCTCCGTACGTCAAAATTGCCACTACTTTAGCTCTGTAGAATGCCACCAATGGGCCATGGAGAACCTGCAAAATCGTCTTCTGAGAATTTTAGCTTGATTTGCCAGGTTTTTTGTTTTGTTTCTCAGATCTATTATTCTTGGAGCCTTGTTTCTATCATTGTTAATACAAACTCCCAAATCTGTCACCGATGTTATTTCCAGGATTTTCTTGTTTTTTAGCATCCAGCTGAATTTCCTGATTTCATTCGTTCAGCCAAATTTGCACAATTTCAAGATTCTTGATTTTTCCGGGTTAATTGTCATGTTATTACCATACACATAGGTCTGAAGTGCAGTCAGCTGGTGTTGAAGGCCTATGGGCGTTTGATCGATCAGAACTATATCGTCAGCATATATTAACCTTCTTACTGTTATTCCCACTATCTTGGGGGCGGGAGTTCTTACATCTGAGAATACTTCATCAATGTCAGATATAAAAAGGTTATATAGTTCCGGTGCTAACGGGCATCCTTGTTTTAAACCGATGTTTGTGGCTATGTTCTCTGAGAGTAGGCCTTGTTTATTCAGTCTGACTTTGATTGAAGTATTTTCATGGAGGTCTTTGATGTTTTCTAGAACCACTTCGGGACAATTCCAGTCGGCTAGTTTTTTCCAGAGGTCTGGTCTTTTAACTGTGTGTCGAAAGCCTCAGATAAATCTATGAACGCCACGTAGAATCTTAAATCATTGTTTCTCACTGTTCGAGTTTTGAGTAGATTTAGTATGAAAATATTCATGGTGTTCCTCTCCCTTTTACAAAGCTTGATTGCCATTGATCTGTGTGGCCAGTCGATTCACTCCATGTTGTAAAGGCTTTTAGTAGTATGGAGGCAAAGACCTTGCCCAGCACATATAATAAGGCTATGGGCATGTAATTTTCTGGATTGGTTCTCAGACCTTTCTTGAAGATAGGGACCACTACACCCTCTTTCCAAGACTTAAGGACACTTCCCAAGAGCAAAATGTATTTGTATAGTTCATGTAAACATTTTGACCATTGTTCTGGGTCACTTTTTAGGGCTTCATTCGTCAGCCCGTCTGGGCCCGGGGCTCTGGAGTTTTTGAGTTTTCTAATAAGAGTTTCAATTGTATCACTGTTGATATCCAAGAGACCCTGACTTCCACTTCTTCTCTGTGAACAGTTCACGATGTTCGGTGCTTTATCTTGCAACTGGGTGTAATAGGTTTGCCATTGGGCTCCCGATACTGGATTGTTTTTTTATGCATTGACAGCCAATTAGGGTATTTTTGTTTAATTTTGCAGCATTGCGTTGTTAACACTGATGGATTTTTTTTATAGAGTTGTCTAAGGTTTTTCCTTAGCTCTCTCTTTTTTGTTACTATTGCTCTGTCATATGCATGCCTATGTGATATTACTGACCTATTAGATCATACTTTCTGAGAAATTTCAAAAATCTTAAGTAGTGGTAGGTAGTCAATCGTCTGCAAAGGTATTTGATGATGTAATTCACAGATTGTATTCAGGAGATCGTCATTTAAATCAGGAATTTCAGAGCTTTGAATTTTTAACCTGTTTCTTCCCTGGTTGATTACAAGTTCATGCGCATAATAAGCTTGGTAAATTGTACTTTTAGGTACAAAATTCAGGCATGTTAACCTCACCGGGTTATGATCGCTGGCCTCAGTTGGTTTTACTTCAAAATTGTTGATGTAATCTGATATGTTGGATGAGACCGCAATATAATCTAAGATGGCTATCGATTTTGGTCCTTGCCAGCTAGGCTTCGCCGGTATGTCTCCAAATATAATTCCATTTAGAATTATACAGTCTTGTGATTCCATTGCTATTCTCCATGCGACTCCCCGTTTCTGTTTGGGTGTCAAGTTAGTTGTTACATCTTTTAGACTGTTATTTTTTTTTTAATCTATGTATGTGGAGTTTAGATCTCCCACAATTATTAGGATGGGGTCCAACCATTTTTCTCTCTGCTCCTCGATTAGATCAGTAATGGTTGCTGGGAGAGTGTTGTTCTTTTCTTTCCCTGGTTGCCAGTATATGTTAATTAGGATTAGAACTTGGAATCTTTTTGCCTCTAGCGTTTTTGGCAATTGTATCACCACCATCAGGATATAAGAGGAAGGTTTCACACAGGTCGATATAGTACAAATAATATTGTTTTTTATTGCTATAATTAACCCTGCCAAAAGTCTTCCTTTGGTACCTTTTACTGCGGGGTTGATAAAAACTTGGTAATCTTCTATCAAGGGTGTTTGTCTTTACCATGTTTCTTGCAAACATATGACTTCGGGTCTGTCATTTCCAAGTTCATTTTTTGTTAACAGGTGACTAAACCCTCTTGTGTTCCAGGTTATCAAGGACTATTCTTTTTCGTAGACGGCTTCTAGGCGTTATTTCGCTTGCATTCTTTCGTCCGCTAGGTTAGCCAGCCATTTCCATTTTGCTTGGTCTTCATCTGCTCCTGCCTTGTAGTTGTTCTGAAAAACAGATTTCTTATGAGTGTCGTATGCCTCTTGGAATTGGGTTTTTCTTTTATGTTCTACGTGCTCTTTTTCCGGTTCCGTTATTACCGGCTGCATTTTTTCAGATAAGTCAAAGCCCATAGCTCGCAAGGTTGTTACTTCCGCCAAGAGTAATTGATGGACAATATCGGAGTCAATATGGACGTAAACTCTGTCCATATGTTTCTTATCGGGAAATTCAATTAAAGCCAAATCATTTGAGTTGATTAAACTAAGTGCCGAAATGCAGTGCAGTAATCGCATGACGTTGGCACAATTTAGGGGCTGATTCATGGATTTTGTGTGCCGAAAAACAGGGATTTGCGTGCCATTCTGGCCGCAAATCCCTGTTTAACAAATGGGGATTTGCGGGCAGAATTGCCCACAAATCCCCGTTTTTCGGCACACAAATTCCATGAATTAGCCCCTTAGTATCAAGCCGTCATTTAGATGTAGAGTTCTTTATAAAGAGAGACCTCCTCCCCTCTGTAATTGCCTTTCCGGGAAACAAAAGATGCCTTGCTGTTTGCAGTGTCGTTCTTCACTGTCTTGGTTTAGTTGTATTTTTAGATTTGCTTCACTCTCCTTACTGGATGCCATTAGGATGTGTCTAGTTGGAAGCACCCCTAAATTTAATGCAGAGTGCTTCCTCCATTTCTGGGATCCTTTATCATGGCGCCAGTTGCCTCGTCAATATAGGGGATTAAGGCTTGGTTGTCACTTAACTTTGGTTCACTTGAGTGGTTTTTTATCTGCTTGCGCCCTGTTTTTTGTTTGGGCTAAATTTTTTGCATTTTTGATATAGGGATAAGTGTCTTTGTTTTCTTTGATGATTGGTCAAATGTAACGTCTTCTTCAGTGTACGACTCGTCTGTCTCCTTTTGGTCGTTCTCATTGTCAGACAGCTCTTCTGAGGCACTTTCAGCTTCTGATGTTGATTTGTCTTCTTCCGAGTTTGAATATGTGGACAAATCCATTAGGTCTATGTCTGATTGGTCCTCCGCTGCCACTCCTTCTATATGACACATTTTGTCCTGATGGGGTTGTTTTTTTTAATTCTCTTTGTCAACTGATTTACTCGTTTTCATTCCCATGACTTCTTTAGGTGCGGTTAGATTTCTAATAAAAGATTTACTTTTGTTTGATTTAATTGTTCTCTGAGGTATCTGTTTTTTTTATTTTTTCCCAGGCTGCATCACGTTGCAGCGCCTTCTTTCTGGTTGCGTGGTCCTCGCAGTCAGTTTTCTTGGAGCCGCTTGTTGTTCTCAATCAGCTTTCGTTTCTTTAGGAATATTTCACACACCTTAGGCTCCGTTAATTTGTTGGTTTCAAATTCCCCAGTCGGTCGGGAGCTCTTTGTGTGTTTCTCATTGGCTATTCGGACCAGGCCATTTGTTAGCTTATTGCCACAAGGCAGTTGGCATTCGTTTGATGGTATTTTTGTCTGTCTGTTGCTTGCTACCGGGCCAGACTTGTTCCCATTGATTATGGATTCATTTGAAGATTTTTTTGGTTTCTGAGGTATTCCACTGTTCCCTTTGGGTTCTTGTTTCCGGATTCCTGTCCCTGCTTTCGTTTAGGGGTGAGCAGTTTCAGCTGCTTAGAAGGTTCTTCTTCAGTTGGTATATCTTGAATGTTTTCCACTAGGTTGAGGTTACTTGTGGTCGGTGGCATTGCCATTAATGTCCCTAGGTCCTGGCTGGATTCTTTTAATGGAGTATTAGTAGTGGGGATTTTTGCTGTCGTGTTGTTGAGTCCTTCTGTTAGATTTCCCAGACCTGCAGTTGCTGTCATCTTGTCTTTAGGTGGTTGGGCTGTTGTGTTGTCATTGCCATACAGCTCCTCCACTATCCCTGAGTTTGCATCGGGCGGATTGTCAAGGCTCCCCATTGTCTCTTCTTTTCTGGTAGATTTCCACTTGTTTCTCTTTTCTTTCATTATTGGATCTAGTATGGACTGCAGTATTTGAGAAATGCACCGGTCGACGTTGTTCATATTGGTTTGAAGGGCCATGATGAAACCTTCAATGAAGATCATCTTTGAATGGGCCATGGCCAGTAGCGTTGTGTGGTCTTTTAAAGTGTCAATTGCGCCCTCATATAATTTCATGAAAGGCGCTAAAATTGCAGTTAACGTTGATATCATGAGAAAGTTGTCTTTTTGTGGCGATATTTGATCCATAGCCGCTTTGGTACGCCCTTCGATGTCTATTGAAAGTTGCTCCGCTGTTCTTGGAGGTGAAATTAGCACCAAATCCTTGGTTTCCATTCCAGTATTTTGCTGTGTTTGCATTGATTGGTTTATTTGCGTCCCGGTATTGTTTCCCTGGTCTCTCGCCAACGTCCCAGATTTGATTGTTTGTGTTGATGCATCTCCCTTTTCGGTAGATTTTTCCATCATCAAAGATTTCTCCAGTAGTAGTGCATCTGAAATGTCCATGTTCTGCATCTGTTCTCTTTGTTTATCATGGAAGTCAATGCAGCTCATAGCTACCTTGTTGCTTAGGGTTGATTTTTGTCCGAAAAAGGCGCTTGATGCACCCCAGCCCTGTGCAAATGATAGTTTTTGTGGTTTCCAAATATTTTTCTCTCTACCAATGCAAGTAACGGGTCTCAGTTTGGCCCTTCTACCACTAGTAGGTTGCTGTTGTTGCATGGATTCTTTGCCCGTTTTTATGTGTTCAAGTGATTGGGTGCAGCCTTTCACTATATATCTTTTTGTAGGGCTCGTGGCCGCGTCTGCCATTTTTGGGGTGGGTTTACTAAGGTGTGTTGGATCTTCCGCCACTTCTTTGTCTCTGTCCTCTGAGTTTCAGTAGGTAGCTTCATTAATTATGACTGCCATTTTAGGCACGTCATTAGATGAAGCAGTTGGAGACCCTTTTCTGTGACTTTCTTCAGGGTTTAGCGCGTTAGAAGTTGAACTTTTTTGGTGTTCTTGCTCTCCTGCATCCAGGGGTGTCACTGTCCCCCTGGCTTTCCTCGTTTTGTATTCAACTAGCTCCAATGAATGCTCACTACAGATGACAATTGTTAGATTCAAAGGGAGGACTTGGCTTTTTTACGTCTCAGTTGGCTGTGAGGCTGGTAAGTTTTTGTTACATTCATTAGCACACTCAGTGTTTACGTCCTTGATGGGCGTGCCTGCCGAGTCATTTAGTGTGCTCTGAAAAGGTGCGTTTGTTTCAGTCAAGTTTACTTCCTTGTCAGCTGAAGGTAAGCGATCAGCCTGTGGTATCCCTGCAGAGTGTATCTCATCCGCAGGATCAGTGGAATACGTTTGTGGGAGAGTCAGGGGCATATTTTTAGCAATGTACATGTTATGAACTTCCTTCATGATTGATAGTTTAGATCCACCAGCTTCTCCACTTGTGTTCTGCCGGACGAGCAAGGTTAGGTCCTTGCACGCTTCAAAGAAGAAAAGCAACACAAAAGGAGGACCATCCGATCCTAGGAACAGGGTGATTCTATGCTCCTTTCCTTTTTGCACATCTAGGTTTCGGTTCCTCTTGTCACTTAGTGCACGGTAATCACTGCCAACGTTGTTATCAAGATGTGCGGGTCAAAGGATAGCTCCCACAGTCCCTGCATGGCAAGTAGTGTGGATTAAAGTCTGTGTGTTCAACGTGATACACTTTCACAGTTTTAAGTTTTAAGATTCCTCACCTGTTTGCTGGCGGGTGTTGATTTTGTTGTGTGCGATCGCCAGAGCCAGCCCAGCTTCAGCAAACAGCCAAACAGCAGAGATTACGGCACCCTCCACTCGCGCGGGCTCAGCGCCGCAAGGGCGGCTGGGGTGAGTTTTTGAAGATCCACTTCCTGGTGGGCGGGGCTACTGAATACGCGATTTCAGCGGCGGTTCTCTTACTGGAATATTATCAGCAGCATTTAAGAGCGTTAGGGGGCAACACGCTCAATAAGTCCAGAGCAATCAGCTCAGTTCAGCCAAACAGCAGAGATTACGGCGCCCTCTACCCCCGCAGGCCCAACCAATATATACCAATATATGCCTTATCTACTGGCTTAGTGCCGGATCAGTGTCTCCGCATACTGCAACCTTGCTGACCCAGTATACTATATTTAAGTGAACAAGCCTACTGCATTACAGTAAACTGGCCTACTGTATTTAAGTGAACTAGCCTTCTGCATCTGAGTGAATTAGCCTACTGTATTTAAGTGAACAGGCTCACTGCATCTTAGTGTACTAGCCTACTGCATTAGAGTGCACTAGCCTAATGTTTTTAAATGAACTGGCCCACTGCACCTAAGTGAACTAGCCTACCGTATTTAAATGGACCAGCCTACTGTATTTAAGCGAACTAGCCTACTGCATTTGAGTGAACTAGCCTACTGCATCTGAGTGAACTAGTCTACTGCATTTGAGTGTACTAGCCTACTGTTTTTAAGTGAACTGGCCCACTTTACCTGAATGAACCAGCCTACTGTACTTAAGTAAACTAGCCTACTGCATTACAGTGAACTAGCCTACTGCCCTCATGGCTGCCCTCGGCATAGCCACTCTAACCATGGCAACCATCCTCCCGCTATTTCATTCTGTCGCCCCTTCCTACTTCCTTCTTCAGCTGCAACCACCCCCTTCGTTGCAACCACCCTACCTGCATACAGAGCCCATAGACTGCAACAACCTCAAAGTGGACTCACCACCCAACTTTTCTCTTAGCGCCACAGAATGGATACACCTCTTTGCTTCACCGCCTACACCTTGGATCCCCTGTACAGTGAAGAATAGAAACTTGAGACTTTGCTCCTGGATCCCTCACAGTAGGACACCTACCAGAATAGACTGCCAACTCTTGCCACCAAATACTATGCCATCCAGCCCAACCCCTAGTCTAGCTAAGACCTCAAGAGCACCTGTAACTCCTAGCATAGCTAAAGGCCCTGTCATTAATGCTCAGTCATTGGTCGCCCATACGCTTGACATTGCAGATCTCATCTCCTCCAACGACCTGCTCTTCCTGGCCATTACCGAAAATTGTCTGCAGCAGGCCCAGCACTATCACTAGCCATCCCAGATGGCTACTGAATAATAAGGAAAGACAGAGAGGAGGTGGAGTAGCATTCATTGCTAAAAACGTCCTTAGGCCTTAGAGCCACACCCTCCGCCAGCCTTCCCTTATTGGAACTATTAACAGTCAAGATCCCACTCTCGGCGTCCCAAACAATACTTATGCATCTCCTCTACTGGCCTCCAGGTCACATTGAGGAAGACATCACTGACCTTCTGACCAAGAACACCAAACCAGGGTCTCAAATCATCTTGCTTGGTGACTTCAATTTAGGCCTCATTGATTCTAATGACCCTAATGCCTTGGCACTGGAAAATTCCATCTCCCAGCTCAGCTTCAACCACCACATCACGGCACCGATGCATAATAAAGGTAGAACACTGGATTGGCTGGTAGACCACAACTGCTCTAACACCATCCTCCAAAACAAGCCTACCGCTATGGGCTGATGGTCCGACCATCACTACATCTCCTTTACCATCCAATGGAATGCACCCTCCACCCCAAAACCTGCCATCGCTCTGCAAGTCCTTGCCAGAAATAACCGAAACATAATGCTCCAAATTCTATTCCCCCTGATCCAGAATATCCTAGACCCTGCCAATGACAAAGACTTAGATTCAAACAAGCTAGTTGACCTCTACAATAACACACTTGAGGCAGCTGTAAATAGCATTGCCCCCATTAAACTAACCAAAGCTAAATCAATAGCCCTTCTTAACAAGTGGTTTAGCCCGGAACTAAAAATCCTTCAGAACGCCAAAAGAGCGGCAGAATCCACATGGAGAAAAACGCCCAACACCACTAGCAAAGTGTTATTCACTGCGGCCACCTCTGCCTACAAATCAGCCATCCTCTGCGCTAAGAAAGAGACCTATGACAACAGAATCCTAAATGCCAAATCTAGGACCAAGGAGCTTTTCAATATCCTTAGGGAACTTGAGTCCCCATCCCCTCCATCGGAAGCCTGTGTGAAAGACACAGATTGGTGCGCTAAAATACGGAAAGCTCTCGCAGACAGAATTGCTCTGCTACAATCCAAAATTGAGCAAAAAAAGAACAGCCTAATCAAGGATGCCAATACTTCCTCACCTCCTAACCACAGGTCCCCCATATGCCCACCCTTTTCCTTCTCACCTGTTTCACCTAAAGAAGTGGAATATATCATCAAAGGCCTCAAACCATTTAAATGCCTGGGAGATCTCGACCCAGGCGCAATCATTCAGGTAGGCGCCAAGGACTTGGCCCCTTTCATTACTGCCATAATCAACACTTCCATTGAGAAAAGCTCAGTATCTCACAACCTCGAGGAGGCATGGGTTATGCCCCTCTTAAAAGAAAATAACCTAGACCCTAATACTCCCACCAACTACAGGCCCATCACCACTGTTTCCCACATCCTAAAGATTATAGATAGAGTGGTTTATCTACAAATCCAGAAACATCTGGAGGACAACAACCTACTGGGCCTCCGACAATCGGGCTTTAGGCCAAGACATGGAACGGAAACAGACCTCTTGGACCTTAAAATCCAAATGGATGAGGCTAAGGACAATGGTAAACTGGCTATGCTCCTGCTGCAAGATCTATCTGCAGCTTTTGATCTTGTCAATCACCAGATCCTTACTGATCACCTGTCTACAACAGCTGCTTTCTCCAGCGAAGCTGCTACCTGAATACAATCATTCTTGTCCAATCGTACCATGAGGGTCTTCGCACCCTCGGTCTCAGCCGACCCTATTCCCATTTATTACGGTGTCCCACAAGGCTCGAGCGTCTCGCCAACGCTTTAGAATATCTTCACTGAGCTCCTCTTTGACCGTCTTGACAACTCGGGTGTCACATACATGAATTATGCTGATGACACCTAAGTTCTCATTGCACTGTCAAGGTGCTATGAAGAGGACTCCAAACTGATTAATGACATAAACTTGGAGATCCAGGCTTGGATGGCAGACCACAGTTTGTGTCTTAATGACGAGAAAACCGAATTCCTGCTCGTCGTATCTCAATTACGCCTAAACAAATTAGACCCACGTTATGCATCCATCAACATTGTTGGAAATCTGATCAAAGTGGCCAGAGAAATAAAAACCCTGAGGGTCTACTTGGACTCCACCTTTCACTCAAGAAGCAAATGAACGCCAACGCATCTACAACCGCCTACACCAACAAGCTGATCAATGCATGCAAGTCATTCCTCTTGCCTAGTATCTGCATTACTCTGGCCAGAGCAGCAGTGCTGTCCAAAATGAACTACTGCAACACCCTCTTCATAAGTACTTCTGAATGAAACCTCAACAAACTCCAGGTCCTGCAAAACAATGCCTTAATCTGCATTGAGCATCGCCAGATCTACCCACATCACCAGCTTTAGACAGGATGCCCACTGGCTCCCATTTCGGGACAGAATCTCCCTTTGTACACTTCTGATTACACATAAATGCCTAACTACCTCTGTCCCCAAATACCTGGAAGATAAATTCAACAAACACTAATCCGTTAGACATACCAGCGCCCTGTACGTGCATTGCCTCACCATCCCCAGATTCAATCTAAAAAGAGCTGGTGGAGCAGGTTTCTCTTTCTTAGCCGCCAAACAGTCGAATGCCCTACCCCTCAGCCTCAGAATGGAACCTTCGTTCTGGACCTTTAGAGCCAAAGTAAAAAACGGGCTCCTCGTTAAGAGACGCTAACTCTGTTTTGTCTGCTTGCTTAATTTCACTGTATGTCCTGCTGTAACACTAGCAACATGGTATTGTAGCATACTCTTTCAACTATCAACCATTATGCAACCTGGGTCAACCGCACTTATGGTTGTTGTTGTTGTTGTAAATTCTGATATATGTTTGTAACACTCGCTCAAAGTTTTGGCACCCAGTTACCTCAGGGTTTGGTGTGCGGTAGAAATAAAGAAACTAAACTAAACTAAACTATTTTAAAACCAAGTATGATGTGTGTTATTATTTTGCTAGACTGGCATTTGGGGTCAGCTGGTCTTGCCTTTTCTGACTGTGGCATGAAGATGTTTTGCCCAGAAAAAACATCATGACACAGTAAGAAAGGACTAGACTGGCTGCCTCAAATGCCACAGTCAAGTAATAATGTATACCATACTTGGTTTAAACCCAAGTATGGCATGCATTATTACTTGGCTCGACTGGCATTCTGGGGCAGCCAGTTTGCCAATTCATACTGTGTTGTGACATTTTTTTTTGGCATCCATTATCTACCAAGTATGCTATGTGTTATTACTTTGCTAGACTGGCATTTTGGGGCAGCCAATCTAGCCCTTTCATTCTGTGGCGTGACTTTTGTTCTGGGCCTCCTGTCTGGCGGAGCAGTGTTGCTGTGTGGTCCTGCTCTGCTTGGCTGCCTGTAGAACAGCGGTCTGGAGCAGAACACCGGCAATAGTGCGGCTGTATGCTCCTGCTCTGCACCCTCCATGCACAATGGGGGCATAGCAGGAGTACAATCTGTGTCCCACTTCAAGCTGTTGACTGCACTGCAGGCCCAATAAGAGGCAGAGCCAGATGTAGAGCAGGAGCAACTGTTCCATGTCCCACTCTTGTCCGAATGTTGCAGGGATATGGTACAGAGTCAAGTCATCATATGGGGAGCAGGAATGATTGTGTGTCAGTTAAGCATTCATTTTCCAAGGTGCATTTGGTGGGGAAAGTAGCAGGACTTTTTTCGTGGCTCACCCCCCAAACCTCCCACTCTTGCAACACTGGATACTCCCCTGGCTTCTAAGCAATGCTTCTAGAATCCCGGAAGACATTCCCAGAAAGGCTTTCTCATGTATGTATTGTAAAATTCATACCCTCTGTGGACAGTTTGTATTGAAAGTGTACATTTATTCCATATGCTCTGTGTAAAGTTTGCATGAAAAAGGTGCATTAATTCTGCACATACATAGAGACATTTCAAACATTAATATCTCAAAATTGGCCAAGTCACTTTTCAAAAAATGTCTTCAGTACATCAATTCAGGATAAAATCGAGGTGCCTATAAAATATGAGAAAATGGAAGCAGACAATTTTGAGATATTTGGGCCGAAAAATGATTTTATTTCATATGGAAAACACCATTTTAAAAGATGTTCAAAGCACAATCAAAGTAAACATTAAGGTAAAAGTCTGAAATTTTGCATGCACGGGCAGCTGACTCAAAATATTTCTCTGAAATAACCATAGAGACCTCCCCTTAACGTTAACTGTCCCTTGTGCTAGCACAAAGGCATAATATGGCATTTGTGATGTCATTTTTGACATATAACATACTGGGTTTAGTTTAGTTTATTTATTTGTAAAGTGCACATAACCCTCCGGTAACTGGGCGCATGAACTTGATACATGGTTACAAAAGCAAACAGGTTTGAGATACAGGTAGAATACAACGACAAGCTGACTCAGAGTTACAGACTAGACAGCGTACATGTAAATACAGGTAAGTGCTGGAAGTTGACAGAGGTTACAGCTAGATGACAACGCAGGCAGATGGAATGAGGCTGTTAATAAGCCTTGTCTGTAAGCCTGTTCTTTACTTTAGTTTTGAAAGGCCAGAAAGATTGTTCGATTCTGATCGAAAGAGGGAGCGTGTTCCAGCATTTGGCAGCTTGGACTGGGAAGCTGGCTCCTCCAGCGGTTTTTAGGTTAAACCTTGGGATGCTTAGACAATGTGAATAGAAAGATCTGGTGGGTCTGGCTGGTTGATAACTGGTGAATTTGTCTGAGAGGTATTTCGGTGCAGTATTAGAAAGAAATTTGTGCGTGATATCAAGCGTGCGTAGCAGGATCCTATCATGAATTGGGAGCCAATGGGTGTCCCGTCTGAGGCTTGATATGTGGTTAGACCTAGGTATGTTTAATGCTGCCTTCAAGGCGTTGTTCCGAAGGGCCTGCAGTCTATTATGGTTACGTTCTGAGGAGCCTAGGAATAGCGAGTTGCAGTAATCCAACTTAGATAAGACTAGAGCCCTAGCTAGCGTAATGCAGCTGTTAGGGGACAGGTAGGATTTGCATGCATTGATAAGCTTGTTAGTGTAAGTAGTTGTGGAGGCAGTAGGGCTCACTTGTCTCTTGAGTGAAAGAGTGGAGTCTAGATAGACTCCAAGGGTCATGACCTCCTTAGCAACCTTAATAATGTTAGCCTCAATGTTGAAAGACGTGTAGCAGGATTCGAGTTTGTTTAGGCCTGCTTGGATACCAATGATGAAGAGCTCTGTCTTGTCGTCATTGAGACACTAGCTGTGTGAAACCCGCCAGGCCTGTAGTTCCTGGTAGATTTCATTTATCAGGTTGGAATCATTCTCGTAGCAACCAGTGAGCATACTGAGAACCTGTGTATCATCTGCATAGTTCGTATAGGTGAAACCCAAGATGTCAAGATGGTCAAAGAGGAGCTTGGTGAATATGTTGTAAAGCATCGGGGAGACGCAAGAACCCTGGGGTACTCCACAAGTGATAGGGACTGGCTCAGCTGAGGCTGAAGGTGAGAAGACTCTGGCGGTTTGGTTTGAAAGGAGGGATTGGATCCAATTCAATGCTTTTGGGGAGAAGGCAGCAGCTGTAGTTAGGTGTTCTGTTAGGATCTGGTGATCAACAAGATCACCAGATTGCCCCACTGGGGAACATGTTATGCCTGCCTGTAACCACCTTCTTGTAACCACCTTCTTGTAACTACGCGCCCAGAAGCCCCAGGGCAAGGATGCGCTCTACAAATAAAATAAATACAAATACAAATACAAATATCAAATGCTGCAGAAAGATCTAACAGCAGGAGTATGGCCAACTTGCCTTTATCTTTGGACTCGTCCATTTGGATTTTTAAGTACTCGTGGGCAGTTTCTGTGCAGTGTCTTGGTCTGAAGCCAGATTGGCGGAGACTTAGAAGGTTGTTATCCTCCAGGTGTTTTTGGATTTGTATATAGGCCACTGTGTCCAGTATTTGTAGGAGGAACGGGACAGTAGTGATGGGCCTATAATTGGTTGGGATGTTGGGATCTAGAGTAGGCTTTTTGAGGAGGGGCATGACCCAAACCTCCTTAAGGCTACTAGGGACTAAGCCAGAATTGAAGGAAGCAGTGATCACAGTGGCAATGAATGGATCCAGGTCTTTCACGCCTTCCTTGATAACTGGGGCCGGGCAGATATCACCCTGACACCCTGATGGTTTTAGGCTGCGGATAATGTTTTCCACTTCCTTTGGAGTGACTGGGAAGAGGAAGAAAGGAGGGCAGGTGGGGGGATGAGGATCCAGTGGGGTGTTTATATTGGAACTCTTAGGCAGACTAGATTCTCTATTTGGCTTGAAGCATAGAGATTTTATCGGAAAGGGCCTTCTCTATATTAGCACACCACGCTGCGTCCTTGACACAGGCTTCTGTTGGTGGATTGGAGACTCCAGTTCCCTCAGGATAGTGAAGAGTTCCTTGGTGCTAGATATGGCATTTAGGATTCTGCTATTGAAGGTCTCCTTTTTGTGTTGAGGATAGCCAGCTTGTAAGCGGCCGCAGCCGAGGTGAAGTTAGTCTTATTAGCCGTGGTAGGTGATTTCCCCCGCAGAGTTTCTGCGGCTCTCTTGGCATTGCAGAAGGTTTTCAGTTCAGCTGTGAACCATTTATTGAGATGAGCTACTGGTCTAGCTTTTTGTAGTTTGACAGGGGAATATTGTTTATAGCAGGATTTTAAGGTGACAGTGTAAAGGTCAACCAAATTGTCAGAGTCTAGGTCTTTGTAGTTAGGTGGGTCAAGGATGGTGTGGATTAACGGACGTAGGTTTTGTAAAGTAATGTTGTGGTTATTTCTGGCTAGCATTTGAGGGGCGATAGTGGGGCTAAGGTTGGTAGGCGCTGACTGTTGAATGGAAAAGGAGATACAGTGATGGTCTGACCAAGCAGTAGGTTCATTCTGGAGGATGGTGGTTAAGCAGTTGAGAACTGCCAGCCAGTCCAGTATTCTGTCTTTGTTGTGAGTAGGCCCTGAGATGCAGTGTTTAATGCCTATTTGGGAGATGGCGTTTTCGAGTGAGGTGGCGTTGGAATTGTTCAGGTCGTTCAGTCCTAATTTGAAATCACCAAGCAAGATGATTTGGGACCCTGGCTTAGTATTGTGTGTAAGCAGATCTGTGATATCTGCCTTGACGAAGGAGTTGGGGCGAGGAGGATGGTAGATTAGGTGGAGTAGGAGCGTTTGGGTTGCTGAGATGGGGACTTTAACGGACAAAAGTTCTGCTGAATGGAAGAGGATCGTGGACACTGCTCTGAAGCCAAGGTGGGCTCTGGCTATGACGGCAAGTCCTCCACCTTTGCCTGAGTCTCTGTCTGACCTGATGATGGTGAAATCCTGTGGGAGTGCCAAGGACAGGGCTGGGCCAGCTGCCAGATGCAGCCAGGTTTCCGTGAGGGTGAGGAAGTCGAGGCAATTGGTAGAGAAAGAGTGTGTTAGTCTTAGCAGTGCATGGCGAAGGCACAAGTTATGGCTATGTACCTTATCATAACTGGCGAATGTCTTTGGTTTTTCAGATTTTGCATAGCAACCATAACATCCCTTTAGCTTCAGTGAATACTACAATGTATGTGGCTTGCGACCCTGCAGTTATGGTTACGGTTCTCAACCGATATCAAGATAATTTTTTGGTGGGTTATAATTTTTGCACCATTCAATGAATCCTCACCAAACGCTGCAAAAATAAGTATACGAATATTTGAAGTTTGGTGCGGTTTCGTCAAGGTGGGGCAAAGTTATATATGGGTCCCAAAACATTTGAAATCCGGATAGACATACAATGAAAAAGAAATTGAGTACAATTTGGTAAAAAATATTGGATACCCTGGCTACCACTGGAACACCCAATTACGTCTGAATTCTTGGAGAGTAAGCCTAAAAGCACATTTGATCCTCCCATGTACAATACTACTTTGAAGCTATTCGAATCACAGATGGTGAATCAATTGAAAAGAATTGACTACAATAATATAAAAAAGATATAACATCAGGAAACATCAGAGTAAGATCATCAAAGATCTAGCAGACGATCATACACTGACTCTGAAGCCTGCTGATAAGGGAGGAGCAATTGTAGTTATGGATACCTCCTTCTACAATGCCAAATGTCTCACACTTCTGAATGATAGGGACACCTATATACCGATTGATGAGGATCCCACCTCAAGAATTCAAGCCATGATTGAGTTGACATTGGAGAAAGCCCTTGAGAATGATTGGATTACCCTCAAAACTAAGACATATTTATTCAAAACTCATCCTATCACTCTGGTATTTTATGGACTTCCTAAGATCCACAAACATCTTACTAAACCACCACTAAGACTAATAGTAGCTGGAACAGACAGCGTGTTCGACCCCTTGGCGATCTATGTAGATCAGATTCTACAACCAATAGTACAGAAGACCAATACGTACCTCAGAGACACCACCCATTTCCTCAATATCATTCAGGACATACAAAATCTTCAGATAAATGATATTGTAACATTAGATGTACAAAGTCTGTATACCTCCATCCCACATGACAAGGGAATTGAGGCATTGGAATGGGCCCTACTACGAGAAAATGATTGCTTAGCAGAAAAAACCTTTGTACTTGAACTAGCCAAAATCATCCTACACAATAACTTTTTCAGATACAACAATCAATTTTACCTATAGGCCTCCGGCACCTCTATGGGCTCTGCCATGGCTCCGGCCTATGCAAATTTGTTTATGCATCACCTAGAACTACTACACATTATCAATCATGAAGAATGGGGTCCCAGACTGATATGCTGGATGAGATATATTGATGATGTTTTTGTAATCTGGAGAGGAGACAGGACACTACTAGAAAGATTCCTGCAGTATATTAATTCAGTCAATGAGAGGATAAAATTCACAATGGAAATTGGGACACCGAAAATCCATTATTTGGATGTTGAACTTGAACTTAAATATGGAGTATTTATTACTAAGTTATTCACCAAACCTACTGATGTCAACAACAGTTTACACTACAGGAGTTCACACCCGAAACACCTAAAGAATAATCTCCCATATGGCCAATTCCTCCGGGCTAAAAGAATAACATCGGTGGAAGCCACATTAATGGTTGAAATGGAGAAATTGGAGTCCAAATTCTCCAAGAGAGGATACCCGGAAAATGTTATATCAGCAGCTAAAACAAGAAGTACTCTTATATCCAGAGAAGAACTACTGAGGAAAACTCCTGAGAAAAAAGAGATTCCATTTTTACACTCCTTAAAATATTCCAGCCAAAGTCATCATATGACTCGATTAATTAGAAAGAATTGGAGGATAATACAACTGGACCCACATTTGAAGGAGCTTTTCCCAGAACCACCCTTAATTGCCTATAAAAGAGGAAAGAACTTCAGAGACAGATTGGTGAAGGCAGAACGCATACAAGTTGAACGACAAAGGGTGTTACAAACGAGAAAAGTAGGTACCTTTGCGTGTCTACACTGTAATAATTGCAATAACATCACAAAAAGTGACTTCGTGAGGCATCCCCAAACGGGTACAAAAATCAAACTTCGAAACTATGCAACCTGAGACACCAAATCCATAATCTATGCCTTGAGTTGCCCTTGTGGCATCTACTATGTTGGACAAACGAAGCATAAGATGAAGGAACGATGTAATGAACATAAGAGTAACATCCGTACAAAGAACAAACGGTCTCCGGTAGCGAGACATTTCAACGAGAAAAAACACACGGTGGCACAACTGAGATATCAAATCTTAGAAGTAGTACAAAGAGCCCCAAGAGGTGGTAATCACGCAAAAAAGATGGACCAACGTGAGCTACACTGGATAGACAAATTAGACAGCATGTGCCCATATGGAATGAATGAAGATTTTCACAGTATTTCTATGAGTAATAATACTATCTAGGATGTACAATTATCCTCATTGACACAACTAGCACAACTGAGCCACACTATCTACGAATGGGCTGAATACACTTTTTTGTTAGCATCCATTTTTATGGGTCTTCTGTTATTGGCAACCCCATATGAACAAACTAGAGTTTGATTGTATTTTTATTCCCTTTTGTACGATCTGATTATGGAATATCTACACTACGACACCACCAGAATACATATTTACTTATTCATTTGTACACTGTAAATGATTACCTGCGAATGTGATCCTAAACGTACCAAGGGCTTGTTGCAAATATTGTGATAACGTGTACGATGAGTCAAGTGTGTTTCAGTACTCAACTTGAACTAACTTTAATCATAGTGGATACATACACTTGTCTGAAAGATTTGATTATGCTAGATTTTTCAAATATCACATTAGACTACACACTTACTCTTTTGTTCACATTGTGGAATTTAACATGGGGACTCATCATTTTAATAAGTGGCTGGAATAATATGTGTGGAAAACGAATGTAGTCAGAAGTATTATGCTTACATTTCATCAATTGCCTTTATTTTTACTTATGAAACAACTGTAAATATACCAATTGCCATATGATACATACAGGATACTACATTATTACAACAACAAACGAATGAGATAAGATTGTGAGCAGAGGTGCCCCTTTGGTACACTTTCATTCTGCATCTCTTGCAGTTTAAATAACGATTACTTTCTACTTTCTAATTTCCACTTTCTACTTTCTAATTCCGTTGGCAACCTCTAAACTGCATCCATTTATGGTAAGAATAATTAGCACTCTCTATGGATATATGACTCACATTAAGAAGATGGTTGGATCATAGCCTGGGGGCTATGAATCCAGTTGAAACAATGCAGACAATGTACGTCTGTATGAAGTGTGAATGCTGACGCTGTGCAGGATGCGCACCGCGTGATGACGTCAGATGTTTACATCTGACATCATTATGCTGACTCACGTTGGTGCCACTTTTTGATTATTTAAAACGGGCCACTCGCGTTCCGCATCCTCCGCGGATACCGGCCATCAACATTTGCGAGTCACTGAGAGGTGAGATGCTCTTAATGCCGCTCGGGTCCATGGTACTTTATCTGTCTAGTTAGACTTCATCTAATCCATCTATATGGATTCAAAAAGGGTTATTACAACCACCCTCTGTTATTATAGGTGATGACCTAAACCTTTGAATCTGTCATGGACTGACTTCTCCCAAAGCAGGCGCTACTTACTAATTGCTGGAAATCGAGACTAGCCATTTTAGAAGGGGTGCGTGAAACAGCATTTTTACATTTTGTACAAACTCCAGAATCTGTAAATCTAATTCTTATATAAAATTAATCAAGAATCTCTTGCCTCTTATGTTTAGACAGCACTCTCTAATGTTTACTCTTTAATTTAAAGTGTATTAAATGGCATCATGCTACTTTCCAGTACATATATTTTCATTATTTTCTTTAGTACTCCACCGCTTACGTTTGAAACCACATTACCGGATTCCAGGGGTCTCCCACCCTTCAAATTGAGCACTTCTTCTTGAAATACACAAAAGGGACACCAATGAGAGGTAGAGACACGTTTTTGAATTAAAAATGTAACTATGTCTATGGAAATGAATGCATAGTACACTAAAAAAAACATCCCTTTCTTTTCTGCTTTAAGGGAAACAGTCTATCCGGAAGAACTGAAACTAAGAAATTATGAAATTATGAAATATTGAAATCTGACATTTGAGAATATAGAATATTCTGCTCCTGAAGAAAACGCGTTGAGCCATCTGTACAGTAATTAGGCCTCTACTGTATCTAAAATGCATATACCGCTTGATTGAGGACATGGCACTATATGATGATCAACAATTGGTAATATTGCTGAATATAGACTGGCATGCATCAATAAATCAATTGTTTTCTTAAATTAATAAGTGACTTTATGACTACTATCTCAGCAGACTAAGAAAGTATATGAGTGATTATGATCTTAAGAGTGAACCCCATTTGGTGACGAACCAGTCAGCTATTTCAAACACATTGTATATGAAGAGTTTCATCTTTATATATTTTTTCATTGCTCTGTAAGCAATTTACGTTATAAATATAACATCAAAGCAGATCCCTTAGAACATGATCTAGATTTCTTGAATTACTGATTGCCATTGGCAATAACCTGAGTGTGCAGGGGACGCGAGTGTTCCACAGCCCATGGACACTTTCTTTTCCTTGTTATGTACCACTGCCTAGTGTCAAGGCAGTGTTTTTCTCCTCTGCACCTCTCTAATTCTCTAATAGTATCATAGGAATTTCCCCTATGTATTGGTGTGCATACTGTGTTCATTTTTCTTTGTACACTGGCTATGGCCACAATAATTTGTGCTCAGTGATTATGACCACAGTAATATGCTCAGATTGAAGGGTATTATTGAAGTGTATACAGTATTTTTGTTTTTTTATTGTCTTTGTCAAATAAATATTCAACCTTTAAAATATAAAATAAACAATTCACTCACACATGTACACATTATTTTCTCTTAAAATATAGATTACACATTTCATTGCAACTAATCTTAAAATCATTCCATAAGTTAAAACCATACGGCATACTAAATTTCAAATCATATAAATAGATACATTAAAATATTTAGTACAACAACAAATATGATGCCAATAGAATTTGATCCCAACCATAATTCCAAGTATTAAACATCATGACTCCAGTTAAAATAACAGTAATTACTATCAAAGGTCCTAACTCATACATTAAAACAAATGTATAAGCCATACATCTTTTTATGAACCCGCATACTGCAAAGACCCATTTTAAGCTGGTGCAGTACATACATTGGCTAAAATACAGCATTCTAAAACAATAGGAGTGCTGGACAGTTCAAGAACATGCGTTTCCATGTTTCCAATTTGTTTACATTTAAACAATACCTACAACTTTTTGTCATGGATATAATCCGTGGAAGAGCGAAAATCTCCCAAGTATATAGCAAATTAGAACGAAATATCACTAAGGTGTTCCTGGCATGCAAATTTGGTAACAGAAAAGATAAGGCGCCATGGAGCCCAATTGTTTGTGCTCATGACTTAGGTGGGCTAACAAATCATACCCATGCATCCCTTCAGTGTTTTCTATCCAATCTGTACGGTATAAAATATTCTTAACAAAACCAGGACGGACCAGGTCCCCCTCATTCAGACCTAATTTGGCTAAAGTTGACCTTCCAATAACTAACAAAATGCTCCTCCGTGGCATTCGCATTATGCACCATAAGTGATGCCATGTCTCCAGACACAGAAAGGACAGGAGGATTCATGGATTTCATAAACAGGGATAAAAGATTCCATTTAATCCTAGCCCCCAGTGACTTCAAGCCTAATTCATATTGTATGAGGGCAATAGGGATACTACCAGGTAATCCTAAGGCTCGTTTCCAAATCAAGCCCTCCAAAGAAGGCATGCACAAAGTTTCCATGCCATACAACAGTTTCGGTATGACCGTACCTTCAAAAAAAATAACCACTGGACTAAGGGAAAACCTACCAAATTTGTTGTTAGTGTTCCTAAATGGTGATACCAGGTCCATGGCTTTACTTTTATGCAACTCCCATGTACAATATTTCGGCGCGGAGGAGACATGGTGGAGGAAGTGGTTAATGGTGGGCTGCCAGTCTGCATTTGCTGCCCTTGGTCACTGGAGGAGGAGCTGCATTTAGCCCTGTCCTGAGCGCGGAGCGCAGTGCAGAGGAGAAGTGGTGGAGGAAGTGGTTACTGGTGGGCTGCCAGTCTGTCTTTGCTGCCCATTGTCACTGGAGTAGGAGCTGCATTTAGCCCTGTCCTGAGCGTAGAGGAGAAGTGGTGGAGGAAGAGGTTACTGGTTGTTCTTGATGGAGCGGTGTGGAGGGGGAACGCACCAGTGACTCCTTGTGACTCTCAGTAAGTTTCTCTAAGTTACATGCTGCCACTTTGAGCTTGCTGAAGTGGGAGGCTCCTCTGTTTACTGGGGATCATTACATTCGTTAAGAACTGCAGAGCGCTGAAACCCGGTACACCGGGTACACCTTAACTTGTTCTAACCACTTTTAGCCTATTTCATTCCTTGTGTACCCACCCTCGATTGGCTTAGCTGCCTAGCGTTTGTTGGGACTTAAATTTGTACTGACATTGGCGCCATATAACCTCCAACGGCTGCCTTCACGTTTACATACACGGGAGGAAGGGGCAGGGGGAGAGACCGATTACGGCTGAGGCTGCTCCTTGAGCCGTCAGGTGTTCCCTGGCCCCCCTTCAGGCTCACCTGAGGTTGGGTTGTCTGTGGATGTTTCCTGTAACGGCTCTGGCTTCTTCAGTTATCAACATAGGGCGAAGCTTATCTGCATTTTTCCCACGGCCCATAGCCCGTGTGTGTTTATCTGTGTATTTGCACATGCTTTGACGTCCTGCTGATGTCGTTCAGTTATTTTTTATTTTTTTACAGGCTTGTATTTTTTTTATAGTTTCATAGTCCTGATTGTTTTTAGGAGTGTTTTAGTAGTGGTTTTAGTAGTGTTTTTAAAAGTGTCTAGGTGTCCCTTTTTATTTTTATTTTCAGTCCTTCTTGTTCTTGAAGCTTTCTGCTTTTTAAAGGTGCACTAAAGGTGTTTGGTTTAGTTTTGTGCACAATTAATTCCAATCTAAAATGAGGAAAAGTAAAAGCAAGGGATGAGGGCAGACAGGGGATGCTTTTAATCAGCACTAAAAAACCTAAACTATCCAAATCTGGCCGGGAACAATCCAAAGACAAGCACCAACTCCTTCAATGTTCCCTTGATATGTACCTGGAAGGTATGGCCAGTAAAATAGAGAACCACATTACTGTTGTTGCAAATGGCTATATGGGATGCAGCTTCGCGCATATGGGGGAACCACAAAGACAGTAATACTGCACAAAATAGATGTACTGAATATTTGGGGGGAACTACAGAGTTTGGTGGACAATGCAAAAGCTGCCCAGGATAATGTAAAAGCACAAGCTGCCAAGGTACAGGGGCATGTGTTGGGGGACTGCACGCCACCGGACCCGCATGCCTCGGGTATTGAGGAAGACAATGATGTTGAAGGGGAGGGGAATGGAGAGGGGGAAGTGTTGAGGGGGTGTTGTGGCCCCAATAGATCAAATGGTGAGCAGTTACAGGGGTGAGAATCCGGAAAGGGAAATGCGTCAGGAACCAAGCACCCCCTCTGCGGGAGACAAGGATAAGCTTTGGCTGGAATCACTTTTGGATGCAAAGCTTAATCCCCTGCAGACCATCCTAGAGGCACTGCAGGCATTTAAGTCGGGGTAATGAATACACTGGCCATCTTGGATGATTCAATAAGCGTCCTAACAAAAAGAGTGACAGATACAGGTCGTGTGGGGGCTGAGAAGAATGGTATGACAGCCATGGTAGGTGGTGTGGGACATGGTTTTGGAACAGAGGCGTGGTGGGGGATAAAGATGCCTGAAAAGGAAATAATTCAGCCTTTTAGGCTCAGATTAGTAACACCTAATGAAGGCCCTATTGGGGGGGGGGCAAGGATAGAACCAATCCTTAGCATGGAGCCAGGGGTAGGGGATTATGGGGATGGGGGAACGATGGGGAATCGGAGAAGAGTGCTCTGGATTTACCACCCACAGCAGCCCCGCTTGTGGGGATCATCATGGGCGTACCAGGAATACCCAAGGGGGCGGGGGGTCAGAAACAACAATCTCTTTGATGAACAAAGCGACTCACTGGATCCATATAAACCTGATGGGCCTTAGTATTGATCTCAGCCTCATACTAATGATAAGAAGGGTAGGCTGGGTAGGCCCCAAATCCAAAATGATGGAGGGGGATTGCATCGTGGTCTCTTTTTCGGATCCCACAATGGTTAATTATCTTTTCAACTCCAATCTATCTAGAGGCCTAAAACCAAATGTCTCCACATTATATAGCAGGCTGGTATCGTTGGACTTTTTCTATCCATGCACAGGGAGGGTGGTTGAACAAGGGAATGGCTTGGGAGTACACGCGGGGGATGTGAGGGGGGACCACACATGGGGGATACCGTATTCAAACCTTAATAGTAGACACTTTGCTGGCTTGTGGTCAAATCTCAATCTAGAAAGATTGTTTCCCCAGAACAGAGGTTTTTACACCATTGGGGTCGAGCTGGCTAACCGGTTCAACCCACTAACCTCTTGTGAGGAATTGGATTGATGGACGGCCCCCAGTTCCTGCTTAAAGAATCAGAAGGGCAGTGATGAAAGGGGGGGGGACCTCGACCTTTGAGAATCGGCAGTACCAGTGATATCCAAGGTAGCCCCGATGGTGGCCGGTTTACTGCCATGGAACATAGCTGGGGCAAGGGAAAATTTGAAAGGGAGGACGTCATGGAGTTCCTTAAGACCTATGATGTAATCCTTTTGCATGAGACCTGGACATTGGAGACCCCCCTGTTGGACAGGTATGTATCCTACAGGAATACAGCCAAGAAAAATGCCAGAAGGAGATGTTATGGGGGCATGGCCATCTTGATCAAGGCCTCCTTAACCTGTAGGGTCAGGGTATTGGAGACTCATATGGACTACCTACAGCTGCTCCATGTATTTCCTTCTCGAGGGGATTAGCTAGCGATTCTAAACCTTTATAACAGCCCTCATAAGGCCGGGGTTGATAGGCTGGATAAGCTCAAGGTATTCATTGACAAGTTACTAACAAATATGAGGAATAGAAGTATTAAATGTATATGGGGACAAGATTTTTAACCTCAAAATGGGTGTTGGATTAACAGAGGATTTGTTAGACCCGTTGGAGGATTTGTCACAGAATTTTCCATACTCAAACATGAATGATGGGCAGGTATGTGCAAAGGGCCTGCAAATGTTTATTTGTCTTACGGAATGGGGGATGCGCTTGGTAAACGGACGCATAGCACCCAACATTACGGGAAACCTCACCTTTAATAGTCATCAAGGCTCCTCTACGATAGGTTACTGCTGTATCTCGCTAGAGCTTTGGGATAGGATAGAGGGCTTTGAAGTGTTGATGGACCCTAGTAGTGACCACCACCCAATAAGTTTGAAGCTGATTGGAGACTTGGGGGGTGGGGGATTTTTGGCCTTCAAGATAACCGGGCATGCATGGGCAAAAATACAGAATTCTAATCTACAGTTAGACACACTGGCAGAGAACTTACCCCTCATTCATGGCCTCCTAGAAAGCAATGTAAACCCAGTGCAGGTAGTTGAACAGTTCACGCAGCTACTGGGGGCTTTGACTAAGGTCTCAGTGTGGTGGGAATGCGAAACGCCGGTGGGTGGGTTGATAAGTCGTGCACTAATGCAAATAAATCACTGCTGGTGGTTTTGCAAACACCAACCTGCATGAGGAGGGAGATGGCCTATGCAAGAACGAACTATCGCCGGAAATTATTTTCCGCATTTTTAATAAAGGGAATCCAGCAAGCCCTATGTTCTACAGATCTATCTCACTGCTTGACACCTCCTTTAACATTTTTGGGAGGGTTCTGTTGGGACACATTGAGTCGTGGCTATAGGAGAAGGTAGTTCTCTCTGACATACAATTTGGCTTTCGCCCCGGTGTGGGAACTATGGAGCTGAGCCTAAATCTGTATTTAGTCGTTTCTAACTCAGTTTTTTGTAGGGGGCAGGAGGCGTACTTCGCGTTTATGGACCTAAGCACAGCCTTTGATAAAGTAGATAGATCGAACTTGTGGGCCATGCTCGGGTTCATGGGATGCCCGGAGGCCTTTTTGGATGCGCCACAAGAACCTCATAGGGATAATCAGGCTTGTGTGCGGAGTGGCGCTGAGGGACAATGTATGCCGTGTTTCAAGGTGGGATGTGGGGTTCAGCTGGGCTGCGTGTAAGCCCCAATCCTTTTTACCGTTTACATCAATGGGCTCCTAAAGGCGCTGGTGGATAGAAGGGCAGATTATCCGTATCTGGGGGGCAGGCCTTTTCCATTCCTGGCTTACGCTGATGATGCTCTGCTAATAGCCAGGACTGCCTGGGCCCTCTAGATCCTGATTTCTGCCTATGAGACCTTTATGGATAATTTGGGGCGCAAAATAAACACCATGAAATCGGCAGTAATGAGGTAGGTTGGTCATAAGCGGCCGGCGAAGATGCTCCCAATGCTCTGCAATGGGGAGAAAATCCCCAGAGTCAAGGAATTCGACTATCTGGGGTTAAGATTCTCAGAGACAGTCACGGGTGATGCCCACATTAAAAAACTATCAGGGAAGTTAAACCAACAAGTGGGGGGGATTTTGCGCTTCCTGTCTTGATGTCAGGCCCAACCGCTGGATGTAGTATCTAAAGTCTACACAGCACAGACAAAGGCTGTGACCCTGTATGGCACACCATCATGGGGTTTCCAAAAAGCTCTGGACATTCAAGTCAAAGAGAACAAGTCTTTCAAAAGGTTATTGGGACACCTGGGATCCGCTCCTTGACCCTCTATTCACAGGGAACTGGGAATGGATTTCTGGGAGGACCAATGGGCCCTGTCACTGATAATCTTCTGGCTTCGCCTTTGGGCGAATGAACATGCTAAGCTTTGTCACTTTAATATTAGGTCATTGATGTCCAGGGAGAGTTGGAAAAAAAAATGCAGTGGATGGTATACATCGATGAAGTTTTGTCACATACTAACATCCAGGTTCTTTCCCATCCTGACAATCTGCTGACTAAAGGAAATTGAGATCTTATGAAATCATCTTGGGCCAGGCAATGAAGGAGAAAAGGGACTTCATGGAGTTTGCCACCAATGCAGATAGGGCACATGCACTGATCAGCAGGGTGAAGGAGATTCAGCCATACCTCCTCTTGGGTTCCAAAACGGGAGATCAGTGGCTGATCACGCGTGCTAGGTTTGACTGTCTGCAGCTGAGCGGAAAAACAGCAAAATGGATTGGGTACTCGGATGTATCAGGTTGCCCAGCATGTGGGGCAGACAGAGAAGACATGAAGCATCTCCTATTGTTCTGCCCACCATATAACACCATTAGACAGTCAACACAAGTGCCTTTCCTTAGGTCAGTCAACATTTGCTCCTATAGGCCAGCAGTGCTGTTTCTTTTGGCTGCAGATTCTGTGTTGACAGCGTGGGCATTACTATCCTTCCTGAAAAGAGCCATGTTGTAAAGAAAGGGGTTTCTGAGCCAATAGCACCAATAAAACCAGCCATAATCCAGGATAATGCTTGTGTATTTTTGACCTATTGAATTAAGTACTAGTTGTTGTGAAATGGTTGTATCAGGTTGTTCCACCCCCTCATGAAGGTTTATAGCGCATGGTCTATGCCGTATGTACCCAAACTGATTGAATATGTATGAGATTTTATGAATTATCTGCATTTTGGAACAGTGTTTTAAAATGTTTTTTAGATATGGACACTGTATTTTATAAGCAAGAAGTTGTGGCAATTTTGTTATGCCACGTGTTTTTGTATATTCTTTTTATGTGTTTGATTGATTCATTGATCAGAATAAACATATTGGGCCTCATCACGACTTCGGCGGTAACCCTTAAATCCGGCGGTAGCGCTATTACCGCCGGATTTAAGGATCCGCCAAAGCAGGACTTCGGCGGATTTCTCCCCAGCTCTGAGCTGGGGGGAAATCCGCTGAAATTTTGCGCTATTACCGCCGGCGGGAAATCCGCCGGCGGTATTAGCACGAAATTTCCCCATTGAGCCCAATGGGGAATGGGGCATTCCCGAATGGGCTCAATGGGGAATGGGGATTGACATTACCGCCGAACTCGTGATCCGGCGCTATTAGCGCCGGGGAGTTCGGCGGTAGGGCTAATACCGCCCGCGCTAATAGCGTTACCGTTACCGCCCAAGACGTGATGAGGCCCATTGACTGACTGACAATATTCCGTCGGTTTACCCATTATCAGTAGGCCTAAATATATCATACTGTTCACCTGTATCAAACGTTGTTCATTGATAATCCAACTAAAGGTTACATTCCTTTTTTTCGCTGTGAACCTCCATATTTTGGTTTTTATAGGATTGATTTCAAGGCCGTTCTCAATGGCATATAAGGAAAAGGCCCTACTCACCCGCTGAAGTCCTAAGCAGGTACAGTTGAATAACAAAAAGTCATCCACGTAAAATATCCATGTTTATCTTTGTACTCCAAGTTTCAGGGGGATGAAGACAACAGGTCTCAAATATGCATTAAAATCTGCCAGGAATAAATTAAAAAGACATTGGGCAAGTATGCACCCCTGTCTTAAACCCGGTCTCGATCTTATTATTTAAAGTGCCATTCAGATCCCTCATAAATCCGCTGCCAACTACCGCCCGATCTCTCTTTTCCCGGCTACTATGAAGCTGATGGAAGCCATTGTCACTCCTCAGCTTTCAAGTTTTTTAGAGAACAATGGGAGGCTGCAACCTTTCCAGTCTGGTTTCAGGCCACTCATTGGGACTGAATTGATCATGTTCTCGATTCTGGATGATTTTGCTGTGCTGCAGGACCACAGGGAGGTCAGAGTTTTGATTCTCCTTGACCTTTCTGCGGCATTCGATACCACTGACCACAATATTCTCCTGCAATGCTTGGAACATGCTGGATTGTCAGATCCATTCCTAGCCTGATTTTCTTCATTTTTGAGGGACCGCTTGCAGATGGTGTCCCTTTCAGATTTTCGTGCACCGCCTATGCCAATTCAGTGCGGGTTGCCGCAGGGTTCTTCTTTATAACCTTTGCTTTTTAATATATATATCTGCATCCTTTAGCCAATTTAATTGAGTCATCTAGCATATGTTTTTACACATACGCCGACGACACACACTTCATTTTTAAATTGAATACCCCAGCATCCGATCCCTCCTCTACACTCAAATCTTGTTTAGCAGGGATCGACTGCTGGCTGTCCCAAAATTGGTTAAAGCTCAATGGCAATACACAAGATATCATGACAGCTGGCCCTCCTGATGCTCACTCTCTCTGGCATTCTGACTTCTGGCCTGACTCACTAGGCCCTTGTCTCTCCCCTAACCTCTAGTGTTTGGGGGTTAAACTTTTGCCCTCTGGATCCAAAGATTGGCAGATCGGGGCAGTCTGTATTTCGGGTTTCCATAAATTGAGACTGCTCAGAAAAGTGCTGCCTTTTGTGCCTTCCCAGCTCCGGGCTACGCCAGTTACATTTTTCATCATGGGCGCCCTGGACTATGCAACAGCATTTATCTGGGCCAACCTGAATTGTTGGTCCACTGATTCCAAATCCTCCAAAATGCTTCGGCATGCCGGACGTTGAATGCTGCGAGCCAGTCCTCCACCTCGCAATGGTTAGCCAAACTTCATTGGCTTCCTGTCAAAAGTCAGATAAAGTTTAAGGCACTCTGTATTACACAACATGTTTTCTTTCACACAGAATCCTCTTTCCTTCATTCTAAATTGTCCCAAGCCTTCCTATATGCTCCTTGCGGTCATCTTCTGCCAACTTGCTTGAAGTTCCTCTGTTCTGTAAAGCCAAGCAGGAGGGCTTTCCTTTTTGGTTCTTGCGCCAGCGTTATGGAACTCCCTTCCAGATTCTCTTAGAGAGATTTCGAATCACCTCCGCTTTTGTAGAGCACTCAAGACGTTCCTGTTCTGAGACTTGGGAGGATTTCTCTTTGCCTTCTGCTTACTTGTTTGGCTAGCACCCGATGCCTTTAAGGCCTTGGCTTTCACTTAATAAATGATATTACATTACATTGCATTACATTACATCCTTATCTGCATATTGGAGAACTCATGCAACCTCACAATTGTACACAGCAAGCCAATAGGGAGTCCCCACGACCATAATCATCCCCGGTCCACCAAATCAAATGCAGACGTCAGATCAATTGAGGACAAAAAAATCGATTCATATTTTTTATTCCAAGTGAACTCCTGGAAGCAGCGCAATAAGAAACTGTTTAAGGATGTGCTATGCCCCCTACGAAATCCTGTCTTATATTTCATAATTATTCCCATACCAGAACCCATTTTGTCAATTGCTCCAGTATTAAGGACGCAAAGATCTTAATGTGACCATCCATTAGCATGATTGAGTGGTAATTCTTTGGATATGTATGAGGGACCTTTTCGTAAATCACAAACACATCAGATGTCTACCAGGAAATTGGGAGAACATTTGTCGAAAGAATCTGCCTAAAGAATACCTCCAGTATGACAGCCCATAAATGCCCAGAGATGCTTTAAACAGTGTCTTTGACAACAAAGTCTGGCCCATAGCATGAGACATGCTGGCCTTCATTATTATCTACAAAATGTCATCCTGTTCAAAATCCAAAGTACAAGTGCCAGAGGACCAGAGCAATTCTATTCTGGTTAAGGATTTACTAGGTTGCTCACCAATTTTCCCAGAAAATACAAAGCCCAGTCTGCCTCCGAAATAACATTAGCCTGAGCTAAAAATGTATTATAACCCACTTTTTTCACCGGCTCCAAAAAAACCACCTAGTGTTCTTTTCATAAGAATTTCTAACATATGCTCATTATCGTGCTGCACCATTAGCCATCTATGCTGTTTCGGTAGGACATTTTGACCTGAGTCATGGCCAATTTATATGTAGCCGGGCCCTTAACCGATTTCTTTAATCTCTTCAGTATACATGATTTGTGCTCTTTTAACTCTATATCATATACATGAGCATGACCACTTAGACACTGACCTGGGACACTAATGAACCCCTCTCTCATAAAATCAAGAGAGACGGAATCTTCAATGAAGGGATGAAAAGTTTCTGGTGCAAACATACTTAACTTCCATTTGTAGTCCGTGTTCAATAATGCATTCATTAGGTACTCACCAAAATGTTTCATTTTCCTCACATTCCATTTCATCTTGTTACCACTAGGATTTACAATCAGATCGCCACTTAATTTGTTGGGGTACTATTAATTCCTTATCAAAACAGTCAGAGATAACATACTATGATCACTCGCCATTATTTCCAGCACTATCAGTGTATCAAATAATTACCACAATAAGTGATCTACTCTGGAAACAAATTTCCCATGATGCGAGGTGGGTTACATATGTGTGTCTCCTTCAATATTCCCATTGAGACATAGCATCCCCATCGATGTTAACCTAGTAAACCACAATCTCCGATTTACAGATTTGAACGGTAGATGATGTGAAGAATGTAAGTTATCAAATTCCTCATTCATTGTACTAGCATTGTACTAGCATCCTCACAATTGAAATTTAAATCTACACCCAGCATAGTATGTCAATTTTCATGTATGGTACTGCAATCATTCATAAAATGGCACAATGTATCAAAAAGTAAGTTAAATCGACAGCCCCTGTGTGCCAAATGCTATTATTAATTAAAACAATATAAGGACACAGGGTGGTCTTAATTAGAAGTTCTATACCTAGTGCACCTCGTGATATTTCATAACTTGTTTCCATATTTCAAAGGGGACCAAACCTCACAGCCGTAAGTAGACCACAAGAAGGGTGGCCACCCTGTTTACGTTTAGCATTTTGGACAGCAACATCATACCCATCTAAAACTAGGGAGGACAATAGCCAAGCTGCTTGCAGGAGTATAATATCATAATTCTTCAGTCATTTCCCCAGTTTGTTATTCCCATACGGTTCGGAGTAACCCTGAAAATTCCAACATACAAGATCAGCAGGATCTGCCCCTAAACTGTTGTACGTTGGGCATGAGAAAGTCAAGAACAATCAGTTGTACTTCTGTTAGAAGGTTGTTCAGAAGGTATCATACGCACTTCCTGCCCCCCCTCATTACTCTTAAATATCCATCAACGGATTTTACGAATTTGGAATCCCTGAATGGGAGTACTGGCATACCCTTGACTGCAGTTGTGGAGTATAAGAAGTAACGTCTTAGCCTTATTGTTGCATTAGAGGTGCATTTCTCAATATAACATCAACAATAATTTTTGACTTTAAGTCCAATGTAACTAAGGCTACGTGCTCTTCTTTAATGAAATCAACCCTAGAAATGTCGTTAGCTGATATTGCACGTAGGTTATGAATCTGCACAAAGAGTAACAACACATTGCTTCTGTTCATCACTACCAGCAGCTGTTCTTTAAAAAGACATTCCATCTTGATTCTGTTGTCCCTTTGTAGATTCATAGAAGGAGAAATTCTATCCATTCCTACTTTAGAGATCTTGCCTGTCTCACCCAAGTCTCCAGATTTGGCCAACTGATGATGCAAGGAAATTGCTCTTTTAAAATACTATAGGTCTGTTTCTTATGAGTGGCCCAAACATCCTGATTCTTAACTGGACTTCTACCCTGGATCAGATATCCAAGTTAGGTCTCGCCTTCAAACCCAAATCCCTTTAGACACTCTCATTTTCAGAGCATAGACTCAATTCTCACTGAGAGCCTTTCGGTTCTCTCCTTCAGGGCTAGATCCATGTTGTCACTCACAACATTAGAGCAATGTGGTTCACTTTCATTAGCAGCCTTTTGATTTTCTACTGTGGGCTGGTTGTTCTTCAACATCAAAGCATAGTCTTTACCTATTTAACAGCCCTTTTGTCCGTTAATCATAAAGGCGCCACAATCCATGTGCTCAACTTTAGGTTCGCGCAGAAGAGAAGGGATCACATTTTGTTGTTCCTTATGTTGGTTTTGTAATATGATTGCTAAATCATCCTGCAATGTGCTACCTAGTTTATACACCAGGGATGCAGTACTTTCCATCTGACTTTTTGCCATTTCAGTCACATCAAAATTCTGTGATAATGGATCCTTATCCCCTTGCTTCTCAGATCACTATGCCAGAAGAAGATTGATTAAATCGTACAAGGTCAGGGGAAGGAACATCTTTCAGTTGGACTTGTTTGTTCTTTGACTGGCTTCAAATGGAGGGCTCCGAATTAATTAATAACCTTGGCACAATTCTCAAGAACTTCCTCGCACCTCTAAACTACGACCCCATTGCTTTCATATTTTTTTTATTTCTTTTAGTGTACTTCTTTGCCTAGATGTTTATTCGCTTGCTGTTTCTGCAGCTGATGATTATCTTCTGAATGCTTTTCCTTTTGGACCAACACCTAAACAGATTGAATAGTTAGCTTGTCACATATATCAACTTGAGTCATACTTACTTCATCCTCCACCACCACATATTGATTCACTTGGCCCAACTGCTTCTCCAGAGCCCTTTCGGTACACTCCATTTTATTCCTGATGCCCGCAGGAGACGACACTCCTAGTGTCAATATAGGCCACAAAGGCTGTGTATTCAAACCTTTGCTGCCAGTGGGGAATTTGAGGTGGTCACAGAGTCCATCTGGCTCAATAATTGGATCTAATTTGGTGGTTACATACTCCAAAATTACTGTATGCAATTTAACTTCAATTTTTATGTTCTCATAGAGACTCACGAATGAAGAGAGAACATGATTAAGAGCATGCAAAACAGATCCCTTTTGAGCCTCCTTTTCGTCAACTTGCTTATACTTCTTGATCAAAGAACTAAAGTCCTTTCTCTTTAACAAACGCATAGAAGACCCAAATTCACTATTCTCAGCAGCAGGATCCTGTCTCCCCCTAGAAAAATCAATTGATGGTAGCGTATCAGCAAGAAGTCATCTGTGTAACTTAGATTGCCACATCGTGATGCTCCCTCCAAACATTGTATGTTAGTCATGCTCAGATCCAAGAGTTCTGCGTCCATTATGGACAACCTCTTATTCAACCCTTCTGCAATAAGGGGGCAAAATCCAAAGATTTTACGTTGAAAAGGGACGTAATTTTCCCTCCTTTTGATTTTGCTGTGACTTTCCCTTTGTGAGTCGCATTCAAACCACTAGTGGGTGCTATTTCCTCAACCATTGCATGTAGTTCACTTTGCTCACATGTCTCTTGCTTGTTACCAAGACTCACTCCTGTAACACTTTGTGCGACCTGAGACTCAGGTAAAGGAAGAAAGCAAGCCTGTTCCATTAACCCTGCCAAGTCAGGTACAGGGTTAGCCTTGTTCACAAACATATCCACGTTCCCTAATTTTGTCATGCTACGCAGTTGGTACATCAAGTGGAGTCTTTCATGATAAGAAAAATGATGGCTCCATTCACCGAACAGAGGCCACAAAATTCAGAGATCAGTCCGGTGAGACTTCTTCACCATGCTCCTTATGTCACCAATGGAGCTGCGGCACTGCAACCCGCCGCAGACTCCAGCAGCCTCCTGCAGACTCCCCACTCTAAGCTGCACTCCACGAGGTGCTCCCCACTGACTTGTTGTTATCAAAGGTGCTAGTGTTGCGTTGAACGCGCTCCCTCTGGAAACAATAAGAAACACAAAGGTGTCTGCTCCTGCAGTCTCCTCACTCTACGCCACACTCCACGACACAATCTACGCTGCCATGCTATTATCAAAGGCACCAGTGTCACGTTGAACAGGCTCCCTCTGGAAACAATGAGAAATACAAAGGTGCCTGCTCCAACAGAAACCTTACTATACGCTACATCAATCCTGCCTAGCTGTTTTCAAAGACGCTGGTGTCGCGTTAAATGGGATCCCCCTGAAAACAATGAGAAACTCAGAGATACTTGCTCCTGCAGACTCCTCACTCTACACCTTACTCCAGGACGCGATCTGCACTGCCTTGCTGTTATCAAAGACACCAGTGTCGCATTTAAGGGCTACCTCTGGAAACAATGAGAAGCACAAAGGTGCCTGCTCCTGCAGACTTCTCACTCTACACCATACTCCACCAGTATTTATAATGCTCCCAAAAATCTTGACGCTGGCTATGTCCACAATCATTTCTCTGTCATTATGGCTACAGTAGTATGTCCACAGTAAATTGATAATGACAATGGACATTTAGTTGAACATGGTAAGAGGACTGCAATCTAAAAATCTCGGCACTGGCCATGGCCACAATAATTTCTCTTCAGTCGTTATGGCTACAATAATATGCCCACAGTAATTGATAATAGGCATGGACACTTAGTTGAATATGGTAAGAAGGCTGAATTCTGTGTTTGTTTCTCTGTAAAGAAAATTAAGTATAATTTGTTATCGAACATACTTTGAAAATTTTAATTAGTTACAGTTGTACACATTTACTTACTTTATTTACCCTCATAACTAGTACATTATATGTACTATATGTTCTACAACATTTATGTGTGGTACACGTTTGTTGTATTAACACCTAGTAATCATGTTAATTAGGAAAAAAAAATCCATGGTGGATTGAAAAAAAACATTTTATACAGTTTCAGTTTGTGGCATCTACTTGGTTTTAAAATTGACATGTTACACAATCTATGTGTGTGTTTGTAGTAGTTAGATACCCATTGGAATATTCTAACTGTATTAGATTTGAAAAGTACTATTGTACTACTATGGATGTATTATGTAATTATAAGTGTGATGGCATGTTTTAAGTGTATAGTCATTTAGGGTATGTTTAATGTAGTTAGATAACCATTGGCGTATTCTAACTATGGATTGTGGTCATTAAGATTTTTCACTGTGCTTTAATGAGTAAATTTGGGTTTAAGGAATGGTAAGTCGACATTTATTTGATTTGGTGGTAACCTATGTTTTTTAGTAACACAAGTGTCACTATATGCAAACCAACCACTTATTTTTTCATATATGCAGTATAGTGGCCTGAAGTGGTTGTGGCACCAGTGTGATATATTAGGCCTACTGTTGTGAAGGCTTTCTTGCCAAGAGATACATGTCCTTGTGTAAACATAGTGACTTTACAGTTATTTTTGGTACCATCTGCATTGTACCTTAAAAGCCTTTGTAAAATGGCTTCACAGATCGAGTGTCTATGTGTGCAGCATTTGCATTCTCTGAGCGGGGTGCAATGCGTCCTTAATGATGGCTGCTTATTTCGTGTGGCTGTTCTTTCATGTCCTGCGGTGTTCTGAGATACCGGTATCACAAAACAACATAGGACATAAAACAACAGCCACAAACAAATTCTTTGAAAACAAAGAAGTAACTCCATATGATATGATATTTTATTTGTATTGCGCTCATAAAAAAGTGCTCATATGATGTTAAATTGAACAACTAACATATCTAATTCCAGCAATCCACCCAATTGGAGGGAGGCAAGAGATTTACACTCAACCTGCCTCATGACCCGCTAAAGAGCTTCTTTACAATCCCCAATAGATGGAATAATTTCAAATGTATTCTCACCAACGCTAACTTGCCATGAATGTTTGAAACAAGTAGGATGAATATGGTGTACTTATTAATAAATGGTTCAAGTATTGCAAAGCAGGCAAACTGGGTCAAACACAGCAACGTTCTTAAGTAGACCTTGCTGTAACCATTAGAAACCTGTAGCACAAGCCTAGAAAAAGCCATTACTGGCATTGTTTAGTGACCAGATTTCTTCGGTTATAGAGTTGGTGGTTTGGGCATGGGCAGGGGAGGGCTCAGAGGGACGGGGTTAAGTATGATCATCTGCACATATCTTGCGGTGTGCCATTAAGAATGCTGCTGGCATTCACAATGGTTTGGAAGTGTAGGTGTTTAGTTGGGTCTGTGCCAGTACTGTGTGCGTGGGGCAGGAAGAGAGTACAGGTTTCCCACAGTGTGCCACTGTGAATGCTGCCGGCATCCACTGTGGTTTGGGATATAGGTTAGCTGAGTCTGGGCCAGTACTAGAGGAGGAAGGAGGAAGCCAGGTTTTGAGGGCCTTTATGAATGTGAGGTGATTTTCAATGCTGCGGATGAGGAGAGGGATAGAGTTCCAGATGGTGGTGGGAGCTTGGACAGAGTTGTAGGATCAGCCCAGTCTGGTGTAGTTATATTGGTGGATAAATAGGAGAAAAGCTGTGCCGGATCTGAGTGTCCTGGAGTGTCATTAGAGTGTTAGTTTGTCTTGGAAGAATTCCGGGCCTGTGTTGTGGATGGCACGGTGGGTAAGACACATGGCTTCAAAGGTAGTTTGTCGTCCGATAGGGAGATAGTGGAATACTCTCAGTGTGGGGCGGATGTGTTCTTTGTGAGGGAGGCTGCAGCGTGTTGGACTCTTTGTTTGTAGGAGCACTGGTTCACCTAGATAAAGGCAGCTTGCATAATCTAGGCAAGAGACGATGTTGAGGAAGGCAGAGATTCAGTGAGGATAGGTGAGCTAGGGGAAGATACTCCTGAGGATACGTAGGTGGAAGAAAAAGGGTCTGGATACTGAGTTGATATGTTGGGAGAGGGATAGATCTGTGTACAAGGTTTTTCACCGAAGTGGAGGTTGCTGGGGGGTGAGGGAGAGAGGGTGACAGGGGCTGGTGGTGGCTTTAGAGTGGCTTTAGAGTGAGGCCAGGGGATAGGTTGGGGAAGGAGCACATTTCTTTCACAGCCTAGGATTTCTGTTTTCCCAGGGTTGAGGATGAGGTGGTTGGCGGCCATCCAGGCATGATGACAGATCTGGACGGGTGGGGCCTGGTGATTTTAAGGATGATCTGGGTATCGTCTGCATATATGTAGCAGGTGATATTGTGAGAGCAGAGGAGTGTGGGAAGTGGGCTCAGATAGATATTGAAGAGGAGAGGAGATAGGGAAGCTCCCTGTGGGACCCCTTTTGGCACTGGGTGGAATGCAGAGGTGAAAGGGTGGAGGAGCATGATTTGCGAGTGATTAGAGATGAATGAGGAGATCAAAGTGAGGGCAGTGTCTTTTAATCCTAAAGAGTGTAGCCTGTCTAGGAGAGTGGTGTGGTCAGTGGTATTGAAGGCGGCACAGAGGTGAAGGAGAATGAGTACAGCATTCAGTGTCTACTGTTCTTTTTTAGATCATCCTAAATGGACACTATGGAGGACTCAGTTCCGCAGAGTGGTCTGAAGCCGGATTGGGCAGGTTCAAGGGAGTTGTTGGCTTCAGTGAAGTGACCGAGTTGCTTGTATGCAGTGCGGTCCATGAGTTTGGCCATGAAGCTGGTTTTAGAAATGGGGCAGTAGTTCTGCGGAAGGAGTGGGTCGAGCGTAGGTTTTTTGAGGAGGGGGTTTGATGAAGGAGGTTTTTAAGGCTTCCAGGAAGATTCCCGATGTAAGGGATTGGTTGCAATACAGACTGCACAGGTTTAAGATGGGATGTTTTTGAAGAGTGTGGGCATGCAAGGATCCTAAGGTGATCCTGATGAGCAGCTTTGTGCTAGGAGTTAGAAGAACTAGTGAGATTGAGGAGGAAGAGGCAAAGGTTTGCATTGGAAGGGAGTTAGGACGGGGTAGGAGGTGGGCAGCAACAGGCAAGGGCATTATTTGTATTTTAGAGATGATGGCAGAATGTCTGTCGATAGCGATGTTATGAAAATGTTCTGATAAGGCATTGCATAGGGTTTGGGAGTTCAGTAGAGGAGGGGTTGAGCAACCTGGCATTTTTTATTCAGAAATGATTCTCTCAAGTTCCTTGCTTGGGTTGCGAGATTTCAAGATTCTGTTCCCATAGAATGCTTTTTTGCTTTTTATTATTTCTGATCAGTAGGCCCTTATTAGTCTTACCGGGGGCGGGGAGGTTGAATTGGGGGGTTGAGTTGGTTCTCCTAGTCTGTTCAAGATGGTGCTTTAGGGTTTTAAGAGATTTGAGGTGGGTGGTGTACAACCTGGGTGTGGGGCCTGAGCTCTGAGAGGTCCATTTTATTGGGCTGAGGGGCGTGAGGGTGCTGGAGAGCCAGTGGTTGAAGAGTTTGATGGGGGGCTTGCTGGAGGAAGAGTGATGGGAGTGAGTTGAGGAGGGAGTTGGCTAGATCGGGGGTAATAACAACTTTGTTACAGAGTGGGGTGAGAGGTGCATATGTTGGTGGTGGCCGGTTGTGGTACTGGGAGGGGGTCAGTGGTGAAGATGCTAAGGAGAAGAAGACTGTAGAGTGATCTGTTCATGTTTGGGAGCTTGGGGGCAGAATGGATATGATGTTTATGGCACTGAAAATTGCATCCAGGGTGTGGCCTGCAGTGTGGGTGGGCAGTGAAATGTGTTGTGTCAGGTTGAAGGCTTCTAGGTTATCTGTGAGAGAGCAGGTCATGGAATTTGTTGGGGAGTTAAACCAGATATTGAAGTCACCTAGAATGATGGGTGCTGGATGTAGGTTGAATGTAGTTGACAGAGCATTGCAGAGTGTGTCTGCAAAGTTTTTGTTGTAGCCAGAGGGTTTATAAATGAATAGGAAGCTATAGGAGGTGGAGGGTGAGAGTTGGAGTTTTACAAAAAGGGATTCATAACCTGTGGGTTTTGGCTAAGGTGCCCTTGATCAGCAGAGTAAATTGGTGCTTGTGTAGGATTGCTAGTCCCCCACCTCTTCTTGATCTATTCTGAACAGTCAGGTTTTAACCAGGGGAGAAGGCCTTGTGTGCAATGGGTTCGTTGTCATCAGCAAACCAGATCTCAGAGATAAAACGTTGTCTGGGCCTTCATCGGCGATAAGGTCAAAGATGTTAAATTTGTTTTTAAAAACTGACCTGGCCTTTGATGAGAATGTAAGAGGGATTTGGTGGGTTGTGCTGAACGGCATGATCTTGCCCGGGTCATGGTGAGGATTGTTGCAGGGGTGGGAATGGTGGGGGAGTTGTGGCAGTGGGGTGAGGGATGGGGAGGCCAGTGGATGTCATCATGGGTGGAGGTCGACATCGGGGGAGGCAGGAGGAGGAGAATAGTGCTAAGACCGTGTTGGAAGCCGGAGGACAAGTTTGGACACTATAGAGAGGGGGCAAGGATTGGGGTATGGGGTGGAACACAGGAGACGGCAAGTGGAGCCTGAGGTGACTGAGGCCTGGGTCTTTCTATGTCTTTCGTGCAGACAGTGGGGTGTGGGTGAGAGTGGAGGGGTCTATTGAGGTTGGTGTTTTGGCCAGAGCTGCCCTTGTTGAACTAAGAGAAGGGAATTAGGAGTAGGGGGCGGGGCCATGTCATTTGGGAGAGGTGAGACGTGTGGGTGCAGGTGAGGGGGACATGGGGGGTTGCAGTAGGAGGGTTGGTGGGCCAGGGTAGGTGGATGGAACGGGATGCTCAGGGGTCAATGTTTTTAACAGTAGCTCTCCAAGGTGCCACTCTGGCTTCGACAGAGCAGGATCCATTTGGAGGTTGGAGCAGGGCGGAAGAGGAGAGATTGGACAAGGGTGGAGGTGGGGCATATACCGTGGATTGTTGGAGGGGGCTAGGGGGCTACATGACATGGTGGAGCGTTGGGAGGTCGGGCTGTGCATGGAAGAGGATTGGGGTTGGGTGGGGCGGGCATCGGTAGGCATACTGGCACAACAGCATGCAGCTCTGATTTATGCAGTGTTGGACATGGTGTCTATTTTGTGGGCAGGATGCACCTTTAATGGAGAGATTGCACATGTATGGTTGGTGCAGCTGGAGTAGTGAAGGAGCACAGGGAGGGGCCTGATCATAAGGGTGCAACTGGGCCACAGTTCATGGAGTTTAAAGGGTCAGTGGGGCGGGGGTACACCTAGGTTAAAATAGGAAACATCTAAATTTCAACACAGATGCAAGTAGAAACACCTAGAGTTGAGACATCTGGCAGGTGGGAGAAACCCCTACAATTTGAGACACAGCAGCAATCAGAAACACCTGGATTTGAGGCACCTGGACAATGGGTCAAACTCCCAGATTTAGAGATACAACAACAATTAGAAACACCTAGATTTGAGATACCTGGCAAGTGGAGGTAACGCATAAATTAGAGACACAGCAGTAATGAGAAACACCTAAATTTGCGACACCTAGCAATTGGGAAAAACACCTACAGTTTGAGCTACAGAAATAATTATAAACACCTAGATTTACAACACCTAGCAAATGGGAGAAACACCTACAGTTTGAGATACAGCAGCAATTAAAAACAAAGAGATTTTAGACACCTAGCGAGTGTGAGAAGCGTCTACAGTTAAAGATACACCAATTATGGTGAATTTAATCATTCCTATGCAGTGGTCCAATTCTTGTCTTATACCTGAGACACTGTAGGTACTGTCAGGATTATTTGTGGCATTTCTGTGAAGGATGAGCACTTACATTCATAACTGGTGTGATCCGTTTAAGTAAATGTTCTCAAGAATTGCTGGCAATCAGAAGAGCAGATTGATTGCTACATTTGCATAGCAATTTACTCCAGTTGTGATGCAGATTTAAATGGACCAGAGGGTTTTGCCTGTTTATCATTTGATGTCCCTGCAGTTGGTCTTTCCTTTTTGGCTGGGATTGAAGGGAGATCTACTATGGCTTCTGTTTTTTTGTTGTTTTTTAATAGGTTTTCATTTTTGAGGTACACAGTAAATATCCAGATGTAGAGTGTACAGTGCATGCAGCTTGTTGTATTCTAGGATGCAAGGAATGTCAGCATTGACTTTGGTTGCATCAAAGCTGATTAAGAATAGACCATTTAGTATACCCAGACGTGAAAGTGCTACGTTACTAATTTCTTCTTTGAAGATTGTGCTGCCAATGTCAACCAGTGTGTGGTCGTGGGTTAGACCTTGTGACTTGTGAATAGTGACAGCATAGGCAAGAGACAGAGAGAATTGTTCTCCGCGTAAATACATGTCTTTAAAAAGAAGGATTGTGCTGTTGTGAGGCAGATTTCTTTAGTTTCTGTAAGTTTGTCAAAGTGCACGTTGACAAACTGGATACTGTTTTCATTACTCTGCAGTTGAGAAAGAGAGTTAACCACTTTTCTAATCCAGCTGTGTTTGAGATAGTATTTTCTAAGCTATTTAGTCGGGCTGCTGCTTGTTGACACATAGGGAGTGTCATGACATGCATTTCTAATTTGTGGTGCTGATATTCACTAAGGGTTGCATTTCATTTTTCAACATTGTTTCATTAAATTGGCTACAGCTTGCCAGGTTTGGCATTTAGCATATGCATTTCAGATTTTGTTGAGTTCATTGTTCCATCACATCAGGGCCAGATTTGTTTTGTCCATACTGCTCATGAATTAGTCTAGTTTGTAAAGCGATTTTTGTGTCTTCAGTAAGCTGACCATTTCTAATACTTTTTAAAATGTGAATATGTGCTAGATCTGCAGACTGTCGCAATTTGTGTTAGTTTTCTTTAGCGAAACTGATGCCACATATTGACATTGCCAATGCTGCTGAGTGTATTAACGCATTGTTTATGCTCTAATGCTTGGAATATGGCTTGGCCTTTCACTGGTGTTAACTGTAGGAGGTCTCCAAAAAACAATAGCATGTTTTCCTCCTTACAGTTCCTCATAATCAGTTTTTAGGACTTTCTGCATTCATCAATGTATTAAAGACAGCATGAGGTTGGAAGCCATGCTTACTTCATCTATTAGGAATATTTTCATTTGTCGTAGGATTCTGCATACTTCAGTCGCAGCTTCTAGTGACAATTTGTAATAATCTAATTTATTTTTGTGTTCTACTGGGAGGAGAAGCAGTCGGTGTAAATTGCACCTCCTATGTTGTACGTACCTAGACCTGTGAGGGCTGTAACAACAGTTGAAAGGTTGTTGTTTGTTACTTCTTCTATATATTTCTTGATAATTCTAATTAAGAAAGTTTTGCAAAAACCTTCTTCACCACTTACGTACAGGGGCAGAGGTTTGTAATTTGCACAAGTGCAAGTTTTGTTTTCATGTTTTAGACCATGATCAATTTCTTCAGTGACTTCCAGGTAAATGGTGAGTTGATCATCATTTAGCTGTGATTTCAGCACTGACACACCTTCTTTAGATTGTTAGGATTGACACATGGTGTTTTTTTCTACATCATTCATTGATATTTCTGCCTCGTTTTTTATCAGTGGTTCCCCAAGTGGTTCTTGGCTTCCTGGAAGAGAAGATTGGCTGCCTTCAAGAGTGTCTTTGTCTAATATAGTTTATATTTCTTATTTTTGCTGGTGTTAATTGTGCAACAATTGTCCGCACTGTTTAAAATGTGTATTTGTTATACTGCTTTCATTTGCATTGAATGCAGCTTCAAATGTGTCATGGTCACCTAACAATTCTTCTCTTTTCTCCAAGGTTTGAATAGTAGTAATAGGGCCGTGTAATAAAGTTCTCTATGTAGAGGAGATTCTAAGGATAATTTTACATGGTTAATAAGGCTGGGTTTGGTTAGCTTTACTAGGCTTCCTTCACAATTTAAGACAGAGTGTTTGCCATTTATCTCATCTGACATAACATTATTTTGATTGGAATAGTTTTGGGCTCTGTCATATAGGCACATGTTTTCCAGAGCAGTACTTCTGTTTGGATAGTATGTGTCAATCAAATGTTTTTTTTTTAAATATCTTGGCTGTTGGGTTCATTTGGGGCTATATTTTCAATTTCTTCATAGGATTTAAGTACTCTTTTTTGTGATGAAGCTGGACCAATGTTTAGACAGAGAATGTTTTCAGATGTCCCTTATAAGGCTGTACCTGTTAAATGATCTGCAGCTTTGTTGGACCTGCATTCTCAATATGATAGCATTTTCATACCAAAGCTGTACAATTTTTGTGTCCGATAAAATGTCATCCCAAAGGACTTTTAGCCCAGTCTTCTCAGCTATTGCGAGGTAGGCCGTGACATACCTTGCAACATCAGTTGAATTGTCTGATATGTATTGAATGTCTATATTGGCATTCCACAAGAGGGCAATGATAGGATTGTAATCACTGATGTACTTGAATGCCTTGTCTCTTTTAATGTTGTATGTGTTTTGGGGAGATTTGCCTTTTGCACTGTGCCTAACAGAAGACATGAAACTATTTCCCTGATCTTTGGTGCAAACTGGTCTAGGGCAGTCAAAGTGGCATTTGTTTCTGTATCAACAGCAGCAGTATTTGCTGCATTTATGTCTTTGAAAGTGATTTGTGTCCATAGATCCGTAAGTGTGTCTTCTGAAGGAATATCACAGGTAATGTAGCATTCAAGAAATTATAATACAGTGGCATCACGATCATGAACTAATTTGGGAGCATCCTTTATCCACAAATGCATGTGTATGTCTGATGCTCTTCTGGATTCACATTCCTTTCTCCAGAGGAGGTGTTCTACTTCTCCGAGAGGAGGGCAATTTGTATTGCAGATGAAGTGCAGCATGGCAATGAAATGATGGCAAAAGTATTGTGATACACTGACTGGATCAGATAATAGAGTTCTCCTGGACTTTCTATGTCTATTCCTTCCTTACTTCAGTTTGCAGTGCATAGGAAGTCATCCCATGCATAATATTCTGCACAACGTAAAGTAACAAACTATGTAGGGTGCCTAGGTTCCTTAACATACAACACACATCACCACTACTTTGGATCCAGTATTCCTTTGTACAACGCATGTTTGCCAAGAGATTTGTGATACTTGACTGCAAAAGTTCATCTTTGTCTTTTATCTTCTGAAGGAGCTGAGTAGCTGACATATTTAAGAAATGAGAGCCTGTTTTAGGGTGTGTGCAACTCCGTAACAAGAAGTTGCTAGTTCGTTTTCTAACAAGAGGTCGAAAATGTATTCAACATTTTGCTGGAATCTTGGGTCTTCAGGATATATTCCTAAAGAACAATATTCAGATGCACTTATTTGTATTGGTCTGTCATTGTATCTTACTCCCTTTTATGTGGGAATGAGTATTGGAAAACAACATGCTTCTACACTTTTTCCCCATTTGCTCATTGGAGACCCTTTGGTTTGATGCATTTGATATGTTTCGAATGCATCTTCCATGGTGTCTCTGGAATGTAGTGGGTGAATTGTATGCTTGTCTAAAACGGCGTCCACACAATAGGGTCAACATGTTGAAATTGGCTAATTTGTGGTCCATCCTCAAATATTTGGGTGCTTTTGTTATGTTTTACTCTATGTTTATATCTCTATAGTATTCAGTGTTTTACTTAAGATATACTATGGCTTTTTCAACTTTGTTTAAGTAAACTAGATGTTGCCAAATTTGTGTGTCTTTTGTTGCCACACCATTCACTAGTACAATCAAAGATTGTTGTAGTGGTCGACCTACTCCTAGAGTTTCTACATTTCCATTAAGATCTAATGGTAAATACACTAGTTTGCCACAAATGCCTCTTTAGGAATTCTGATGGTGGCAATTCAGCAGTTTTAGGTTGGAGACATATTATAGCTTAAAATCTGTTAACTATTTGAATTATGATGCTCTCATACAGGTTAAGTTGTTGGAGAGCTTGTGGAAGTGGAAATATTTTGAATTTATTATTGATAGCCTGTGATGGCATTTGGTTATTATCAAGCTTAGTATTGCAGTATGTACATGCTATTGCCGGTCCAATAGCACAGCGGGTAGAGCACTGGCGTAACAGGGGCCCCCGCAGCCCCCGCGGTGCGGGGGGGCCCGCGGTGTGGGGGGCCCCACCAGCACATGGCTGGGAGGGGGCCCCAGTAAAAAAAAAAAAAAAAAAAAAAAAAAAACATTTTTCTAAAAAAAAAAAGTTTCTTTTGAAATTCATTCTGCATTCATAAAGAACATTTCTGAAACAGAAATAATTTCTTTATGAAGGCAGAGAGACTACAAAAAGAAACTTTCTTTTTGAAGTCTGAGGGCCCCCGTAACCCATGACATGGAAGACCCTAGGCTGGAGGCCTCCATGTCATGGGGTGGGGGGGGGGACCCTATGCCTTCAAAAAGAAATTGTTTGTTTTTGAAGCCACTCAGCCATCATAAAGAAATTATTTTGATTATGGTTCGGTCCTTAACTGAAATAATTTCTTAATGAAGTTATAGTGACTTAAAAAAGAAACAATGGGGCTCATTCTGACCATGCCGGTCCGGAAACAACGGTGCTGGTAAGCTTACAGGCACTGTTGTTTCCGGACCGGCATATTACAGGTCTGCCTGGTGGGGCTGCCGTGCCCGACAGGTCTGACCCTGCCAGGCACAGCAGCCACGGTAGGCAGACCTGTCACGGAAGCACCGGCACCGTTAACAATGGTGCAGGTGCTTCTGTGTCCCCATTCCCGTGAAGTCTGGGGTTTAACGAAATTACCGGCACCTGATTTCCCAGCCGCCGGACTTGAAATAGCACGGTGGCACCGGGAAGTCAGGCCATAGTAATTTTTTATGGGTCTGGCGGCAACCCGCCAGTAGCACCGGCACGGTTACCGCTGGACCCGTAATGAGCCCCAATTTCTTTTTTAAGTAATAGAGCCCCCCCTCAACTTCCTGAGTTTTGCATGTATGAGTCTATGGTGAAAGGGTGCACACTCAAATGTATAGCCGGCTGCCTGTGTGTGTATGGTGAAAGGGTGCACACTTAAATGTATGGGTGGCTGTGCGGGTGTGCCTGCATGGTGAAAGGGTGCACACATAAATGTATAGGTGGCTCCCTGTGTGAGTGTATGGTGAAAGGGTGCACACTTAAATGTGTGGATGACTGAGTGTGTATAAGGTGAATGGTGTGTGTGCTTGTGTACAGGGGCACAAGAAAACCTTCATTTTGGGGGGGCTAACCCTTCAAATGTTGGGAGAGGCGCTAACTTCACATGCGGTGGGGAGGGGGAAACTTATTTGTGTGGGCGCATCCAAATTATTTACGCATTTTAATGAGACTATTCTAGTGCAGATTCAATGTTACAAGCAGTTAACTCTCTCCTATAAGTCTCCTGTTCCCTCTCTGCCCTTCCAATCACTCCCCTGGCATGCAAGTACTAAACCCACATCACAATTTCAATCGCCTAAACAATGTGGAATTTGAATGCAGGTACTAACAGTGAAATGCTTTACGTTGGTAATTGCTGGGTTCTTGTTAACAGCAAAAACCAGGTGCAGTTTAAAATCTGTGTCCTGTTCGGTCTGGCAACTGCTCTAAAGGTTAGCCAAGTTGAGTCAATATAGCCCAAAATGTCAGGGGGGGTAGTGCTGAAGCCCAGTCAACTCAATGGTGTTGCGCTACTACTTGTGTTTAATGCCTTGCTTACTCCTAGCCCTATTCTTCCTCGTCCCAGTACTTATATACAAGGCAGAACGTGTGTTTGAGGCACTCTGCCTCATACAAAAGCACTCGAGGTAGAGGTACATGGAAGTAATGCCTGATTTAGCTACCTGTAATCTTCATCACTCCTAGTCCCACTGTTCCTCATCCCAGTACTTACCTATGAGGCAGGGAGCCTCATACGAAAGCTCTGGGACAAGGAAGAGGGACGCAGAGGTAATTCTGGGCCAAGGAGCTGATTGTGGAGGTTGGGGTGGTGGGTGGGAGGGAGAGTGGATGTGTGGGTGGGCAGGATTGTGTGATAAATCATAATGGTTGTCCATGTCCAGGCTAAGCAGGCATGATATGTGGTATTAGTGGCTAGAGAGGCATTTTGATTTAGCCAGTCTAGTCATTCCTCAGTTTGGTATGACTTTCTTTTAACTGGACATTTCTGATAAAGTAGTCCTGCTAACTTTAATTACCTGGCTAGATTGGCATTTGGGTGCTGCCAGTCTAGCCATTTCTTACTGCGGCATTGTATATTTTTCTGGGCATCTGTGATAAAATGATATGATGTGATTCAAGTCATTTATAATGCGCCTGTACACAAGTGTACACAAGGGAGGGATGATAGAGGGAGGACAAGACAAACGATCTCACTAGGCCTTGTGTCATTGTGAGAACGAGAAGTGCAAAGGAAAAGGGAGCAGGGAAGTGCAAGTGAGAGGGGAGGGGAAAACAGGGCAGCAATGCTCTCAGTAAGTGCAGCCAGGGCAGAGCAGCTATTGGTTGTGCAAGGAGAACAATGGACTGCAGGGTTACAGTTACAGCCCCTAAGTGCATGGTAGGCCCGGAGGCATTGCAAGGGTGACCAATCAAGAAAGAGCCTGGACTCAGAGAGACTCTGAGGGTAGCCAAGCAGCCAGTCAGTACAGCAGACAGGTAGGTCAGGTAGGTCAGCAGCGGGGGAGACAGAGCGAAAGCAGCAGAGAAGAGGAAAGCTTTTAGCTGCTTCCGAAACTTCAGGTTGTCCGCCTCAAGTTTGAGAGGGGCAGGGAGGCCATTCCAGTTGGAGGCACCAGCAGAGGAGAGAGGTCTACCCCCACTCTCTGCCTGGAGAAATGTCTAAGCCTTAGAGAGTTGGAGGTAGCTGAGTGAAGGGTTAGAGAAAGAAGGTATTTTGGAAGAGAGCATTGGATTTAGTGTTGGCACTGGGCCCAGAAAGCCTTGTGGGCAATGCAAAGGTTCTTGAACTTGATCCTTGCAGCCAGTGGAGAGATTTCAGGGCTGGAGAAATACAATCCCAGGGCTTGAGGCCAAGGCTAAGTCTTTCAGTCCTGTTCTGGATAATTTGCAGATGACGGAGACTAGAGGAAGACAGATTGAGAAAGTGGCTGTTGCAGTAGTCCAGCTTAGAGACAGTGAGCTTCTGGTGGAGAGTGAGAAAGGGAAGAGTCCCTTTGAGGAGGAGCAGCTGGTAGTGGGACTTCTTGGTGATGTCCGAGATGTTAGAAGAGAAAGAGAGTGTGGCGTTGAAGATGACACCAAGGTTTTTTGCCTCGCAGGAAGGCAAAGGAAGAGGGCCCAAGGTGGTCTGCTATAGTGAGAGAGGAAACACAGTGGCAAGGGTCCCAAAGAGAAGGATCTCTGTCTTACTGGCATTAAGGCAGAGATTGTTGGAGGCGCACCAATCCTGAATCGTGGATAGACAGTCAGGAATGAGCAAGAGAGGAGAGGAGGATGAGGGGAGCCTGAAGGAAAGCTGAGTCATCCGCACAACACTGAAAGTTAGAGGATAAGGTAGAGATCAGGGAGGCCAAAGTGGCCAAGTAGAGGTTGAAAAACCAGCGTGAGAGGATAGAGCCCTGGGGAATGCCACAGGTAGAGAGAGGTGGCAGAGAGAATGGGACCACGATCGACCTGGGAGCTGAGTGGCGGTCCAAGTGGAAATAGGTCAGTCACTCTAGGGTCTGATCTGTGATGCCCAGGTTCTCACAGAGTCGATTGATCAGGATGGAGATGTTGACCCTGTCGAAAGCAGGGGAAAGATGAAGGATGAGAATAGAAGGAATGCTGGAATCAAGGTTAGAGAGCAGCACAGGTGTTAAGGAGAGCAGTTTCCATGCCTCTGGCAGCTCTGAAGCCAGACTGATGGTCATGGAGACAGCCAACAGATTCAGTGTGGAGTGTAAACTGGGAGATGGCAAGCTTTTCCAAGAGTTTGCTCAGGAAAGGTGGAGATTGAGCGATAGTTTTCCAGCAGGTAGGATCAGCAGACTGCTTCTTGAGGAGTGGGTGCACAAGGGAGTGCTCAAAGGGAGAGGGGAACATTGCAGTGGCGAAAGAGTGATTACAGAAATCGGCCAAGGCTGGAGCGAGGGTGTCAATATGGGCTTTGATGGTTCTGGAGGAGCAGCGGAGCACCTGTTTGGACGACACTTTCATAGATCGGACTTGTCTAGAAACCTCGTCAGGTGTTGTCAGAGAGAAAGAGGAAAAAGGAGGAGAGAAGAGATGGCCAAAATGGGCCGAGAGAGGAAGAGGACATAGAGGACAGGATGTCCTGAGATTTAGCAGAGAAATGAGAGCCCAGAGCTGTACAGAGGGCATGGGAGGGAACAGAAGAGGTATAGACCACAACAGGATTGACCAGTTCCTTGCAGATTTTAAAGAGTTTGGCCGTGTTGTTCGAGGCCATGGAGACACATGCTTTATTGTGTGCTCTCTTCTTGATGAGTGTTATTGCTTTGACTGGCATTTTGCTGAAAACAGTCTAGATATGTCTAAATGTGGCCTGGCATTCTGTACTATAATGTTATTACGTGTTTGCACTGGTCTACATTGTGCAGCCAGTTGGAAGCATTAATGTTCCTGTGCACTGTTGGTGACTTGCATGTATTGGATTGTGTTACCCTACAAAACAATTGCAAACACTCTGGCTTTATAGCCAATTTATCTCAGAAAGTGTGCTGTATATTGCATTAAAACACATATTTATATCTTTTTCCTAGTGCAGTGTGTGGCATACCCCTTCAGCAGCACGTTCATTCGTATTGTGCAAGCGTGACAGTCTAGGCCGGCCCAGAGTGTGGCGCAACCCGTGATTTGTTGCCGAGTTGGGGGGCCCCCTCAGCATGGCTCGCAGGGGGGCCCCCACATTTTGTGTTACGCCACTGGGGTAGAGCACTCGCTTTGACGTCTGTGCAGAGCCTGCTGACACAGGTTCGAATCCTGGCAGATCCAAACTCATCCTTCCGAGGCCAATAAATGAGCACCACACACCGTGGGTAATAATAAGCAGCACTCAGATACCTGAGGGTTCGTAATGCTAAATTATTATTATTATGGGATCAGTTATTTTGTATTTATTTTCTGCTGTTAGATATAAAGCTGAATGGAACCATTGGGATTCTTCATTCTGCTCTATTTTGTATGCCATATCTACTAATTTTGTACTATTTTTATAAATGTTTCTGTGACAACAGACACATTATCAGCATGATTCGTGGAACATTTTCCTATGGGATTGAGCCATTATAAAATGCTTCCATGAATCAGGCCCTCTATGTCTGGAACGTCTGCAGATGTGTTTTGAAACTTTGCTATTTCGTTTTTGTATGTGTTTGTAAGGAGGTTACTGTTGGTAAGTTGTTGGCTGATTTTTTCTAAACTTACTGTATTTTCTAACTCTACGTCAGTTTCAAAATATTTACTTTGCTTGTGCTCTATTTATCTAAGTAGTTATTTGGCTGTTCCATTTAGGAGTTTGCTGTTTAATTGTTGGAGTTCTAAAGCTGGACATTTTGCATAGTACAATCTGTGGACAAGATTTCGCATTTCAGAATGGTGTGTTGCTAACTCTTTCATATGGTGAAAGGTGCTTTTACAGGAAGTTCCTGAAGGGAAGGCTGATGAATGTTCTAATGGTCCAGTGTGGATGTGCACTGGGCAAGAGTCCATGGTTTGTAAAGTTTTAATATTACTTTTGTCTTTTAGTTTTACCTATAGATTGAGGAATTATCATAAAGATTTGATTGATTGTTGGGACACATTGCATATTGAGCTGCATGTCCACTTGTATACTGGATGAGTTATTTGGACAAAAGGAACATTTGGTTGAAAATCTGTTGAAGAAGATATTTCTATTAAGGTTTCTTTTGCTGTACTGGTGCCTGCTAACACTTCATAGCCTCTTTCCTTTATTGTATATGGCAATTGGGTTTGGTTGTTCTTGTTAATATGTCTCTTCATTGAAGTATGGGTCTGTGCTGGTGGCACATGTTTACAAGTTGTTTTTGTAGTTTCTTTATTAATTTAATCAGTAGTTTCATTCTGTTTAAAAGTAATATGAAGAATTTTCTCTTTAGTTTAAATGCACTGTAAATCAGAGCTTCAAGGAACATTTTTCTCTGGTAGTTTTTAAGTGTAGAATGTGACTTTTCAGATATTTTTAATCAGATTGCTGGGATCTCTGCGCCGAATTTTATTAGTAAAATTGACATTTTTGTATTTTGTCCTTTGACAACATCAACATTGGTAGATATACTTTGTGGTTGATGCTCAGGAATGCTTTCCTTGCAACATTTTCGTTTTACTTTTATTTTTGGAAGGAGGTGAATTACATTTTTTATAGTGATTGTTTCAGTTTGCTTGAAAAAGTTATGAGTTCTTCTGTTTAAATGTTTTCTATAAATTCATTTAGTGAAGGGTGACTATTTGACTTCTTATTTGTATCTGCTCTAGCTTTTCTGTGCGTTATACAGAGTTCAGTTTTGTTTTTGAAGTTGTATTTCATTTATTTATAAAGCGCACCAGGCTCAAAGGCACCCGGGCGCATCGCTCAGGTTACAACATGGTATGAGCAGACAAAGGCATTACAGAAACATACAAAAATTACAAAGAAGATTATATACATACACATATATTACAGGATAGCTAGTTACATATTTACAAGGGGTGAGGCTGTATACAGTCACAAGAGTGGTGGCTAGTGAGCGGACGGGGGCAAGTCTTGGGCAGATAGCCACGTTTTGACCATGTTTTAGTAGGCATTCTGTTGTATCTGTTGGAAAAAAGCAAATGTGAATTTTAAAACTGAAGAAGACTTATGCATGTGCTGGTGTAGAGAAATGAGGGTTCTGTACTGACTTAATTATCTTAGTACAATTAAGGTGACATATGTTGTATATTAATATGTTTACCTTGTAGCAGTTGAAGCGTTTTCTTTCTTCAGTAGGTGTCTAACAAAGGTTGTTCTTAAAATGTCATAATGTTGAAGTGGTTTAAGTAGTATGGATGTTCATACATTGAATAATGCTATCTTTTTAGAAGTAAGGCAAATGGTTTTCTGTAATACTTCTAAGTGCATTTGCGGTAAGGTGGTGGTATGTGTGGGCACTAAAAGGAATGTGGCAGCAGTGGCTAGTGTGAAATGTTAAGGTAAGGTAAATGCACTTCATAAAAACTGCTGTGGTAGTATTAACTCGCACTTCATTTGAGTAGGTGGGAAATGTTGGAATATATGGCAGCAGATTGCACTGGTTGCAAAACAGGAGACTCATATGTAAGGAAAGGTTTTGCCTTTACAATTTCTCTTTTTAGCAGGAGTTTAGTGTAAGGCAAAAAATGCATAGGTGCAATAGCAGTTGCACAATTTACACATTTTTACAAGTAAGGAAAATGTAGTTGCAATATATTTATGCAATAGTGTTAAGTCGCACTCGATGTGGGAGATGTAATATGTTGATTTTACATATAATGTGGTAGCAGTGGCTACTGTGAAATGTTGGCAGTGCATGGCATCTAACAGCAGTGTTTAAAAAGAAGCATTCCCTATGTACCTATATAAGTGTGTGGTGAAAAAATAACTTTTCAAAATGCAAGCATGCCTGTACTATGTCTTCTTAGATGTAGATAGTGTTCAATCTTGTAAATAGAAATGTGGAACATTTTGAACAGTAGTTTGTGATAGACGAGGCTCTGAATCACAGGACAAATGTACTGTCAGAGTTGAAATATACATCTGAACTGTTCAACTAAGGTGACAGGGTTACATGTAGAGTTTTTGAATGTCATTGCTGGATGGATGTGTGACTGTTGGAAAGTAGCCAATGAAGGAGTGTTATACAGACAAAAGTAAAAAGGGTACAAGGCTGTCGTCTGCGATGACGTTTGCAGATGTCCGCAATAGTCCGTGAACACACACGTGTCATCCGGGTCCTTTAACAATGCTCTGCATAGAAAGAGGACTATGGAGACCACCTACATTCATGGGTTTCCGCGGACGGCAGAGTGAATAGCCAATCAGGTTTTCTTGTTTGTGAAGGAGGAGTTGAAGTGTACAGGAGCACAGGGTAGGACCTGTTTAATTTCTTGTTTGACGTGCTGGAAGCCTGGCTATGAACAAGAAGACTGTTTGGACGTTAGGAGATTTGTGGATTCATTGGGTGAAGGTATATGCAGAGCACCTTGGCATCTCTGACAATCTTTTATTAGAAGAGGTGGAAGTGTCAAGGCATGGAGTGCGTGGAATAAAATTGAGTCAACATGATTGTAGTACACTGTGGAGGCAACAGTTTAGGATATGTAACTGGGATATCTTTGTAGTTTACCATGAAAGATAATTTCATTAAATTTATGGAACTATTTCCCGAATTATTCAAAGATAAATGTGGAAAATATCTAACTTGTTTGTGCACAAATTGAAAAAGCCAAATGGAATGTTAATAAAGCTGTTTGTGATTTTTTACAATAAATTGGAATGGCATCTTTGATGTCCTGGGTGTTAGGTTTAGCAGTGTCTGACGGTGGCATACGTTATGGTTGCATAGCTTACCATTAATGGCAAATTTCTTGGGTGTTTGCAATTTTGCATTGTAACCATGACGTACCTTTAACAAAGTTTTTGCACTGAAGTTAATATGTTTTTATTATTGCAGCTTAACCATAACGTCACTGTAACAACATTTTTTCACTGAATTTGATAGGGTTTTATTAGTGCAATTTAACCATAACATCGCTTTAGCACAGTTTTGAAAAACTTTGCTAAAGGGATGTTATGGTTAAGTTGCACTAATAAAAACCTATGACATTCAATGAAAAAAACATTGTTTTTACAAATAAAACCAGAAAACCCCAGAAATTCACCAGCAATGGTAAGCTAAGCAACCATAACTCGTGCCACCACCGTGCACTGCTAAGAATAACATCCAGTACATGAACAGTGACATCACAAATGTCATTGATGACATCACTGATGACATCACATTTCTGTTTTTACTGACAATGAGAATTTCCAAAATTGAAAAGGTGCTATATATCTACACATTAACCTTTTTACATGTTCTTAAAGTACTTTCCTTAGAGTTTAATCTGCGCTCATAGTGCACATACATGGGGAAATAAGCATGCCTCAAACACACAATTAATTTGCGCAGATGGTGATTAACTCTGATCTTATTGTCATTTTTTGGTTGTGTTGTTTCTTTCTTCCTTACTTTAGTTTCCCTGTATCTGCCTGTAATTTGTATGCATGGTGTGTTTTTATATGTATTTTTTCTACTGACACAAGTGTGTGATAGGTTTTCAATTGTTACCTATTTACTCCATGTATAACATTACTCAAAACTCTCATAAATTAGAATTTATTATTTTACGACCGGAAATTAGCAGATTAAAAATATTGTACTTCTATGGTGCATGCTGCAACCATTGCCTATATGTATGTATGACAAGATTCCTCTATTAACAACAACACTCGAATATAATGATTTGCTTACATGAGTACATTCTTTAATCGAGTAAGTAGTTCATGATAGGTCTCCCAATCACACCTAACATAATTTAATATGTGATGTCATCAGTGATGTCATAAATGATGTTTGTGATGTCATCTTCCATGTCCTGGGTGTTAGTCTTAGCAGTGCACAGTGTGGCGCGAGTTATGGTTGCTTAGCATACCATAACTGGCAAATTATTTAGGTTTTTCAGTTTTCCTTGTAACCATAACGTCCCTTTAACAAAGTTTTTTCACTGAATTTCATGGGTTTTTGTTAGTGCAACTTAACCATAACATCCCTTTAACAACGTTTTTTCAGTGAATTTCATTGGTTTTTATTAGTGCAACTTAACCATAACATCCCTTTAACAAAGGTTTTTCAGTGGATTTCATGGGTTTTTACCAGTGCATTCTAATTTCCTACAACTTACTAATATCATTTTTTCCCCAACACAGCAACATTTTGTCCACTTTGCAAAGTTTCACCTTTAAACTCTGCCATTTCCAACCTTCTAGCCTCCTTTTCACACTTCTATACTCTTTTTGCAATTATTTGCAGTGTTTTTGTGTTTGTCGATGTTCGCGAACATCTGACGTCATCACAGACTTTACAGACAGTGTCACATGACATTGAGCGCACGAGGCATGATGACATATCAGCGAATGTGTCTGCACTTCGCGAACAGGTCTGTGCTTCGCAAACAGTTCGGAATTGCATTTTCTGCTGATATAGGAACTTTCAAGCTCATAATGTACCCTTGTACAGCTCTTACACCTATTCTTACTCGTTATACATGAACAATCTAGCACAGAGCACATACTTGGAAGAATATTAGCAAAACTTCTATTTATCTTAGAAATGGCATCAGCTAATGCCATCCCTCCTCCAGAAGAGCCACCACCAGCTAGAGCATCTACACAACAAAAAAGTGCAGTACTTCCAAACACAATCAAAAGGACCAAGAAGATGAGCTAGAGGACGTGACTACCTCTAGCAACCAGAGAGAATCTTGGGTGTGGCAGTTCCTTAACACTGTTGGAAATGTACCAAAGGCTAAAGCTACCAAAGACTACCTGGACAGTACTCCTACACGGGACCACCTCCATGCGCCACCAATCCAAATGCAACCTCCACAATGCTCTCAGAAGCATTCTTCCTTTCTTAGCAAGTAGTAGGCTGTCTTCGTCAACCTTATCTTCCTCAACCAATACTGTAATCACACAGCTTACTTCTGTGGGAGACAAAATCCCACCCTCTGCTGTGCAAGCCATAAAAGAGGACGTTGATCCATATCTTTCTAAGACAACAGTACTCTGTATATACTGCAACACACCACTCTGTGGGCAGAGCCATTTCGAAGTGCTTTTGAAGCTGTAATAAAGGCGTATGAGAAACACCTTAGATTTAAAACACACGCAACATCTTCCCCTGTCCGCCTGCCCCTCCATATTAGAGCTTGGTGCCTCTTCCCTCATTACCCTCCCCATCTTACCTTCTGACCTCTCCTGCAAAAAAAAAAAACACCAAAAAAAGGTTCATTTAGGAAACACCTTTCACAGCTAAAGCATAGAACTGAAAAAAAAAACTCATAGACTCCATTTACTTTACATTTCTCAATAAAGTAGATGGACTCAATATGATTCTCCAACATTTCCATTAGCATTTTGTGTTATGCTAATGGCAATAATGTGGTGTTCATCACCATTTTACAGGGGCTGGAATGCGGGATAACGGCCCGGCAGCCCAAGTTATCGGGCTAAGCAAAGCGAGGGCGGATAACAAGGGCTCCGGGCCGTTATCCCCTCTTACAGCCCCTGCAATGGGGGGGATTAAGGTCATTAGCACACCGGGTGGCCGAAATGGTAACCCAGGGTGCTAAAAAAAAGGAATTTTCCTTCCTGCAGCGGGACGCTTCTGGCGTCCCGTTAAAGGAAGGACATCTTTTTCCAAGATGGCCGCCATGGAAAGGGAAGGCGGGGCTCTGTACGGAGCCCCAACTTCCCTTTCCATGGCAACCTGCGGGAGGCGGATAGAAAGAGCGAATGCGGCGGCACCCGCCAACTACGAAATAAGGTAAGTGGGAGGGGGCTGAAAAATAAAATAAAAAATTGCACAGAAGGTGGGGGGAAGATGGCAGTGGGGCCATCAGGTGGCTTGGAATGTGGGCTTGTACCAGCGGTTCAAGCCCACGTTCCTACCCACCTGATTGCCTGGCTCCTCCGCCGAGGGTGCTAATGGAAATTGTATACTAGACAAACATATAAAAGGACAGAAACAATTTTCTGTCCCAAATACTTTTCTCTAGCATACAATAAGGACCATAATGATTGGACCTCTATAACTAGCCGCGGTCTCCACAGACCCCTTTCCAGGCCATGGATCATTAAAAGACCGGGATAGCAAGTGCGCACCATCGCAGACCTTCTACCCTTTTTAATTTTATATTTAGAACACTCCTTCAATGTCTGCTTTCAAACAGTTACACATCCATCCACCAATCACTTCCATAAACATACATATAACCCTATGACCATATTTAGCTTCCACACAACAACTGCCACTTAACAATCTTCTACAAATCTTTTTCATCTAAATTTCCCTTATACAAAAGAATTGTACACAATGCTCCTATAAATGCACATATGCATTGTGCAGTGAGAGAAGTGCATAAATAGAAGGGGCAGCGCGGATGGGCAAGTGCTCATGAGAACCCAGGAGAGAAATGCCAAGGAATCTCAATGTGGGACTGTAATGAAATCATCAGTGTTTCAGAGGCATAAACTATTACCTGTTCATTCCGCAGGATATCCACCCAACATGGCGGCTTCTGGGGTGTCCAGTGGCAGTCCAGTCTTTCCTGGTTCAGTCAGTGTTCCGGAGCAGGCCACGCCCCTAACACTGGAGCCAGTATATCCAAGCTGCTCTGCTTCAAGCCTTCGCGTTACTGCTCTTTTACGAGTACCACTGCGCTCCCTAAGTTACTTCGTCTTCCTTGTATTTACATAGAGCTTAGAACTGCTATCCTCTTGTTCCTTCGAACCTTACTTACCAGCGTTCTTTCTCCTGCCTTCCCTGATGGTATTTCTCCGTGCATGCTAAACAACTCCTGGTCCTTGGTCCACATTCATTTCCTTGAGAAGACTCAATACGGACCTCGTTAGGTAGGCGGGTCTCCAGGACCTTAGAGTCACTTTCCAAAGCCGCGTTCAGGTACTATCACTATATCTGTTTTATAGACAATGGAAAGCTACGCTACTCGAGTTGCTCAGGACTACAATTACCAGCAGCCTTTAGTTCGCGGAATCGGACCCTTTCAACAATACATTCCCTCTGGTACTTGGCATAAGGGATTCAGGGGGTTCATTTCTTAACCCATATGTCTTTCCTGTCTGGGCACAACGGAATCATTCCTCCCTTTCTTTACTAACTCGCGTAGATTCCACTCTTTGCACTGCAATACGAACCAGTCTCTCTCTATTGGTCTTCCTACGGCAGAACCACTACACGCTGGCTACTAGGGTAAGTTCGTTGTAATCACAATTATCCTGAAGGGCCTGCAAATCCACCCTTACGTTAAGTCTTGCCTGTCTTTTACTAGACTGCTGCTAATGCCGTAATATAGGAGCTGCCCTTACTACAGACCAACAGCTTTTCCTGAGACAAACCGGAAACAGCTCAACCCAGTGTTTTCTCCCCCAAGAGGGTTTCCCTAAGGCCTCTTCCTTGATCTAGCCTTGTGCTGGAGCTCGAAGGGGGTATCAGGTGAATTTCTCATAAGCAACTAGAAGGCCTACAGAAATAGGTAGGTGGCTTTCAGTATTCCGACAGCTCCTGATATTGATGTTGTGATTTATTGGCCAAAGTCTAACAGGGACACCATTGGCTAACTACTGGAGCAGAGTAGTCCCAAGGGTGCAATGCATCTAAACCGTAACATCCCTTTAACAATGTTTTTTCTGTCAATTTAATACGTTTTCATAAGTGAAAATGTTTCATGGTGATACATCACTGTATATACATAATGAATAATTCCTCTTTTCATATATATGAAAGAACTATAAACCTCCTTAAAGAAACATATTTTTTCCAGCACATACTTATGTATGTTATTATTAGCAGGGCATGCTGGGGATGCAAATCATCGCTCAATTACCTACGGCATAAGTCTCCAACATGACCACAGCCAAACCACCTCTATTATTCACTGCACCTTCCCTGTAACCTCGCTCGGTGTCCACTAAATACAAATTACAGTACACATTTCTCCTTGCTCACAGCCAGGCCCATTGCCCAGACACCAATGTTATATCATTGTGTTGTGTACTTACATTTTACACTATTAATAAAAATAAAACACAGGAAATATTTGCAAAACCATGCTTTCAAGTTCTTGCTGACATTCCTCGTGCATATTTGCCACAATCCCATCCAGCACTTCAACCTGTACCCACAAGCAGATTTTTTGTTGCCATTCAAACCTGTCCCAATTTCGAAAAACGTTACCACATAGCCGGTTTCTGGTGGCCATGCCCGCTTTAACCCCATTGCTTGTGCCTCGTGGTCATTTCCAGTAGCCAGATTGTCTGGGTCACAGCCTTAGGCAATGACCCAGATATTCTGGCCACTGCCCATTGCCACAGGCTATACCTCAGTCACCAAAGGTATATCACTATTTTTGTAACAACATTATGGCACTTTTCAAAAAATAAAACACAACACATTTGCAAAACCATGCTTTCAGGTCCTTGCGAATGCTCCTTACAAGGGTTTGCTGAAAATCTATCCATGTATTTTTTTTCTAAAGTGACGTTCATACAATAGTCATATAACTTAGCCCCCACCTGACAAAATCCATTCAGACTTTGCACAAACATTCAAGGTCAGGTCTATCTTTCTGAAAACATGTGTCCACATTCATCAAACGGCAACAAAGTCATAAACCATCTAAAAATGTTGAGACTCCCCGCAAATTTTGCCCCGTCTTGACAAAATCCAACCAAACTTTGCACTAACATTCATATCTAGATCTATACTCTTTTTGCAAGCTTTTGTGCAGATTCATCAAATATCACCAAATTTATAAGCCTTTAAAATATTTTGTGACCCCCCCTCTAATTTTGTTCCCTCTTCACAAAACAGAAAAGGGGGTATGTGAGGGTATAACCATTTGTGAGTGTGCTTGGGCTGTTCGGCCTATGGTGTGGTGAGCTGCGTCCACGTACACTAAACCTCTTGTGGTAAGTACAAAATGGTTGTTTGTGCCGGTGAATCGTGCTGAGCCTGTAAGTAATGTTTGCTAATTCCTGAGATATATCACAGTCATCTTCTGTACAATGCACAAATTCGAAAAAGTTCAAAATTGTTCTGCTCCAGATTTATTCTCTTGTCTCAGCCGACATGTGCTTCGGCACTGGGTCATTTTCAATGCTGTTCGTTTATGCTTAAACATGTCAAAACTATTACATGTTGCTACAGTATCACAAAGAAAAATAAAATAAAAATAGAATTACATACCCAATTCATAATTTGTGGGCAGGTAGGTGTGTCATACTTTTTAGCCGTTCAAAAAAAACGACTGGACGGATTCACACCAAATTTACAAAAGCACACTTTTGTGATCAAGCAGCCGCTCCTGCCGTACATTTGGTGAAAATCTAGCTAGTGGTTTGGGCTGTAGGCATGAGCAAAATTGTTTTTCCATACGCAAAGTTTTGTGAAGATTCATCCAGTGGGGGTACAGTTATAAGCTGCCAACAAAGTGCTCTTCCTATGGGTTCAGCAACTAAACCATAACTACAGGGCTGTTACCATATATATATATATATATATATATATATATATACATATATATATATATATATATATATATAAAAATATAAATATATCTATATACCTATATATATATATTGTAAGGCAGCGATAGCCGCCGTATAGTTAAATTGAGTTGGACTCCCATAGGAACCCCTCAAAATTATATTGTTAATAACTTTTGATTTGAGTAACGGATTTGACTGTAATTCTGGAAGTGATTAAGGACATACAGGCCCCCCAAGACTGCAAGGTTTCATAAAGATTTGTTAAAAAATAAAAAGTTATTAACAAGACAAGAAAACATGTTTTTCCAAAAGTGCGGCCAACTTCCCATTCATTTTCCCATAGACAAACAAGGTACATTTTTGTCAAAGCGCACAGCCCAAACCGCTGGACGGATTTGGACAAGGTCCAAAACAACTTGGGCACGAAGCGTTGACAAGCAAACCATGCACGGTTTGGGGTTATTCCGTCCAGTATCTTTTTAAATATTTGATGGAGTAGGGGGTGCCCCTCTCAAAAATAGATTTGAGGAATTTACGCAAAACCGTGTGTTTTTAGAAATGAAACAGCCGCCAACTTCTTTTTCTCTCAATGCAAGAAATAACCGCTGCTATAGCCGAGGATATGGGAAAATGAGATGCAGGAAAAAAGCTATTTGCAGGTCAAAATACATGCAAATGCCATCAGGCTAGAGGGGGGGGTGGCTAGAGTGCACCAAGTGAAATTTGGGAGTTGTAGGGGGTCTAGGGACTGAGTGTGCAATACAAAGATTTATGTAGCCTCTGCTTTAGATTCAAATAGCCGACATCTCAAAGCAAACTGGGTCACAGAAACAGGGGGGGGGGGAGGAGAGCCCAAGGGAGATGAGAAGGCCATCTGGGGAGTGAATGGAACAGGCACAGATGTGGGGGCACTTGGTGAGGGCATGGGGGGCAGGAAACCGTTTTTTTCTGCCGTTTTGTCTAATATTCAAGGCTATAAAGACTACGGATAGCCAAGGGTATGTGTAGTTCAGTACCCCAAGTTAGAGTTTTCAAAAAAGTCATTTTTACAGCTATAGTGACGTCAGGGGTGGAAAAAACACTGGCCATGGCCAGTGACACTTGTCATCCAGGTCGCCTATCCATGCAGTAACCAGGACAGACTCTGCTTAGCTTCAAAGTAAGGAAGGGGCCAGCCTCCACAGGTCATGTCGCCCAATAAAGGAACCAACCCTACAAGACCACTTACAGAAATGGACTGGCCCTTTCCTGGCTTTGAAGCTAAGCAGGGTCAGTTCAGCTTTAAAGGTAAGCAGGGTCAATCCTGGTTACTGCCTGGATGGGCGACCGAATGGGCATCCAAATTATTTATTTTTAAACCGAGCTACTGTCAGTCCTTGAACGTTTTGCACTCAGAGACAATTTTTTGCCTTTTGCTGAATTGCATTCTGGTATTTGTAGTCTCACAGTCAAGATGGGGGAATAATGCCACAATTGTACACTTTGTGTCTAGCATAGTTGTATAAGGAGTTATATATTTGAGTAACACTATGGTATGAACACTTTTCAAGTTAGCTTTATAAAGCAGAATATTGTTGAAAGCCAGACATGGGGTGAGGAGGAGAAATGATGAGAGGGCAAGTAAGTCATGAGTATTTGCCCATGATGTGGCAAGAGAGTTTGCAATCCTAGACACTGGTGCAGTTATTTTCCCCAGATTGTGGCTTCTTTTCAGGGCACCAGTAAAGGACACATGTGGGTGGACAGCAAAACTTATTTTCAGAGGACGAGCACAACCCCTTGGGTTTTTTTGAGGTTGGCAAGCTTGCTCAAGCATGTCATGTTCCCAGTGCAGATGCTTATCCACAAGACCACAAGCATTTGTTTCGTATTGGGATTGTTTTTTCCATGGAATATTTCACTACAGATTGCTGAATTTAAACGGTGAGCACCTTTGCCAGCATATTTATTGTAAGATTTCCCCTCTCAGGTTATTATTCTGGTGTTCATTACATTTTTCAAAAGTCCAACGCTATTTTGTCTTGCGTACTTTCTTCTAGGGAGAATGTCAATTGAGCTACATTTGTATATTTCTCTTTAAAATACATGGTCACTTACTGTCCATATTCTCATGGGAACCAGCTTTTTATTTTCGCTATGGGTGCAAAGGTACCTGGGCATATGTTATTCTTGCAGATGATGGGTTGTGCAATGTATCACAACAGTCACCAAGGGACAAGCCATAAAACAAGGGGCACGCTGCTTAACCCAAGTGGGTTATGTTCTGTAAATAGTGGAATCTTACTGCGCTTTGACTAGAAACATTGCGAGTTCTCAAAGCCTGCAATCTTTTATACATAATGAAAGAAAATAGATGTTTACAGCTACAGTGGGTTTCCCATCCATGCAGTAACTAGGACTGACACTGCTTATAACCTCTCCCTTCCTTCTCTTGCACCTCTCCACCTCTGCCTCTTTACTCTCCCTCCTCGCCTGCCCATCCTCTTGGTCCTTTCTTCCCTGTTCCTCCATCTCTCTGCTATATCATCTTTCCTCCTTCTCCTCTAGGCTCTCTCTTCTCCTCTCCACTATCTCTCGTCGACTCGTCTATATTATTGTTCCTTTCCTTCCCACCTCACTGCACCACCACAATCTAATATGAATCTTCACCTCTGCACTCATAGCTCCCACACGTCCTCTTCACTACATTCCCCTCAGCAAGGTTGGGTCTGAGTCATGTAGCTGTCTGATTGTGTTGAGCTATGTGAGTTGTGTGAGTGTGGCCTGTGATTGGGTAGGCCCTGTGCAAACTACAAATTCTTCAGCTGATCAGTGTTGGCTAGAAGATCTCCTGCTAGCCATTGTTACAAAGCATGTCTCCACCAGCTTGGAAACATTCAGTCAGCATGCCCAAAACCTTTTGTGAGGGCCATCGCCTCTCCTGACCGGCATCTATAAAAGGTATACTTGTTAAGAATATTGTGGCACTCATTGGAGAATGAGAGTGGGTTCTCCCCATGAATAGAGCTTGGAAACATCTCTCTGAAACAGGTTTCTCTCACTGTATTGCATGGCTTGCAGAAGCTCACAGTGGTAGGTCAGTGATGGGCACACTTACCCAACCAACTGTGCTTTCGTACTACATTGATGCTTCCCAGGACCCCAAAGACATTCCCATTTAGTATCACTGGTACTGCATACCAGTTTAGGAATGGGGTTGGGGGCCTGCGAAATTGACCACACCGCTCCTCTGGGTCCTGCATCACGAACCAGGTGGCAGTCACCAGCACCCGGGGTTGCCCCAGTCCCATCCCCTAGCCTCAAGCATGTGACTTCTGTAAAGCTCCCCCTTGAATTTTCTTATAGGTGTTTGCTTTGAAAATTGACTTTTGCCTGTAGACGAACTTGTCTGTGCATAGTGGTGAAAGTATAGGGCTGTAGAGGAAAAAAAATGAAAATAAAATACATATTACAGGGATTGGTTTCTATGTTCCTTGCCAGCCATGTTACAGGGGCAAGATCTTTGACTAATTAGAAGTGCCAGGCCATAAAATAGTATTTCAGGGGTTCCACTGCTCACTTAATGGCCAGATAATTCAATTGTATTGTTTCTCTTTCTATGAAATGTACAGAATCGGTCATTCACCTCCTCCCCATGCCTGTGAGAAAACAGGTAGACCAGATGACACTTCACAGGATTAGGGCGAGATCCTACCTTCCATAGAATTTGCATTATCAGGTACAATTGACTTATGTTCACACTCCAGGTGGGTTTCCTTGGATTACAATGTCATCCAGACAGGCTTCAGTAGAGGACTGGAGAGACAGTAGGACCTGAAGCCTTAACCTTTGGAAAGTGGACATTGCACCATGCATTGACCTTCCGATTTCTCCTGTTGAGTGTGCATGTGATGGAAGAAATCTTTCAATCGTCCTGTTTCTTTTAGCAAACACATCTCTGAATGGATCAAGGAAGTCCCGAAGGTCTTTGAATGCTATGGATGCAGCCCCGCCATGTATCACATTTTGGAGACTTTACCAGACGGCTTCCTCTGAATGATCACATCTTGCAAGTCCTTCCACTTGTTTAACATCTTGATGTGGCAAATGTGGGAGAGATTCCAGTGGTCTCTTTGCTGGACTTTGCAAAGTATTTCACTGATGACTTCATTAAAGATATACAACCCTTGCCATTGAGCTTGCAATTTGTTTTAAGATGTTGGTAGTGGGAAAAGGCTTGGTAGTGTGTTAGGGAACATTCACATTTCTTTGCTAATTTTCTTCCACCTTAGAGACCCCCAGCTCTTTTGCTGGACTAAGGACTTTTTAATTTTCTCTCCTGAGCGAGTGGGACCTTTTTCTCACTCCCTCATGTGTTTTTCCCTGATTAGGATTTTATGTTTTCACTGTTTTTGTAGTCTGACAAACTCTGTGGGAACCTTCAGTGCAGTGTCACTGAGAAGTCCTTTGGATTTCTCTTAAGATTTCAATACCTTTTCTTGGGTGAACTACCATTCCCAAGAATAGTAAGGTGAAATTGATCTTACTTACCTTTTTTTTGTTACCGTCACTAATTTAAATTGCTGGTGGCAGTGGTATAATTGTTACTACCAGTGTGCTTTTTGACCGCAAGCTGAACCCTCAGCTGCAGTACAGCACCCATGGGAGTCCATTTTGTCAAAAGTCCCCTATCTTTTTCTTTTTTCGCCATGTTCTGTTTGTGAGGTCTTTCTTGGCTTTTACTCTGTGTGTTGAGACAGATTTGAGCCCTTTGTATGTTTTTCCTTTGGCGGCCTTCAGACCTGAAGCCCGCCCAGGGCTCCAGTGTGTCTGGAAGGGCAGGAACTGAGGGAGTTTCCGAAATTAGCCCTGTTCTTTGTTTCTAGGAGTGCCTGAATAAAACCAGCCATGATTGGCTGGCTGGCTGTTCTGAAAGGACAGCCACCCTGCTGTGTGATTGATAGCATAGGCTGTGAATGAATGGGAAACTTGCTTAAAAGGTGAGGGTTTTGGGACTCGAGGCAGAGTCGACCACTGGAAGTAACATCTGATGAAGATACCATGAAAAGACGCCTGCTGCATCCTCCTGGACCTTGAATTTCCAGGTGGAGCCCTGCTTCTGTGCTTACTTCCTTTTTCACCTCGACAGAGAAGGTCCGGATGGAACTACTTCTCCCCTTGAGTTAGTGGGACCAACTAACCCCGAGACAAACTCCACTTTTTGCGCAATCCCTGACTTGCTGTGCCTCTCCATTGCTGCAGAAGCCCAATATCATGGTTCGAGTGTCCATAACTGAGTGCAACTTCTGCCGCATAACAAATACGACTAAAAGCTACAGGAGCATCCGTAGGACATTCCAGAAGCAGGAAATACCAATCAAGATTTCTCTCACCAGAGTCCAGGACCGAGGGAGCAAGGAAAGTCTAACCAGAGATTTTTGATCTGCATCAGTGCTGTTTGCAAGGTGCTGAAACCGCAAAGTGCTGCTGAATCAAAGAGAGCCCGTAGCTGCCGAAGTCCTTCCTGAGTACTGCCGCAGGAGCCCTCCAGACATTCTCCCTCTTGTCCCAATGACTGAGGCTCAGAAACCAGGGCCTGCTTGGCTGAAGCAAGATATCTAGCTGGACCACTTTTCTTCAAACCAGAGGTGCTTTTTTAGGCCGGGGTACTTACCTTCTCGCTTAAGTCTTGCTGTCTCCCTGGAGACTTGCACTTGCTTAACTTTCTGAGTTGATTTCAACTCCTCTTGCACAGGCTTAACAGCTTGAAAACCTTCAGTGATTCTACTTGAACTATCTGACTTCGTGAAAGACTTTTATCAAAAAGGTGCATCAGAACTATAGGCTTTGTCCAGTTAACTTTGGCTGTCCTGGCTCCCTAAAGGCATCTTTCTGAATCCATTGACTTTGGCATTGCTTGTCCCTGTTGTAATTTGTTGAATACTTTTACTGCTGGGAAAGGCTTACCTAGATTTCATTGGAGGATTCAAAATGTCTTTACTTTATGAGAAAGTATGTTCTAACCTTTCTATTTTCCTTTAACCCTTCCTTTCTGAATCGCAGAGTCTAAAAAGTATATTGGTGTTCTATATATAAATGTAATACTATCTTGATATTGAATTCACTTCAGGGTGTAGGAAAAATGTAGTAGCATATCCAAAGCATATTCACCAACTTTATTGACTGTTGAAAATGTATTCCAAGGTTTGCTTGACTGTTACAAACAATTCCCTTTTTAAAGAAGCTTAACTAAAACTTGATCTTTAAATAAATAAATATATTTATAACTGAAACCTTGAGAGTGTAAGTGTTACTTGGTTGCTTGTATTGACGGATTTCATTTGTACAGCTCTACAGCTCACATTTACCACTCTTGAGATAGGACTGGCTGCTCAGTCACACTACCAACTTGTGTAGTACAGACCTATACCAAAACGTGGGTTACCTAATAACAAGCAGATACCTCTTGTGTAGTTTCACACAGTGTGACTGTACCAATTCTTACCTAACATAGTGCTCATCTTGAATTTGTGTAGATGCGCTTGCTGATCATAAAGTTTCTTCTACTTGCTTCTGCATGCCCTTGCCTGATGTCTGTGTTGATTCACAAGTTTCTGGACAAATCCCAGACCTCCCAATGTTCTGTGCACAAACTAAACAACATTCCTTGCTGGGTTATTGTGATTCTTTGAACTGTCCTTCAGCATGTTGAGTACATCTCATGGCTCCCTCCTGTAGAGAAGTGTAAAGGGGGAGAATCTAGTAGAACATTGCAGGGTCTTGTGGAGTACAAATAAGGCACATGTGATCAAGTCACCCAATTGCCTCCATCTTCTTCACCAGATTTCTCAGTATGCTCTTTAAGGTTTGATTAAAGTGTTCAACTAAGCTGCCCATGTAAGGACACTGGTTTTGCAGAGTTTTGAAAGCTCAGTAGCATCTTGAAAACCACCTAAAGTGGAACATAAAAGTGGAACCTTGCATTTAAGATCTAATTTGAAAAACCTACCCCGAGAAGAATGGAATCAAGTGCTTAAAGACCTGCTGTATTATGGTATTCTTTATAGGGAAAGGCTTCCAGTTATGAGAAGGCATAATGAACTATGACTAAAATTAAGTGGTTTACTGCCTTGGAAGGTTCCAGGAGACGGACCCATGATATTCCATACCACCCAGGAAAATAGAATTGAAATAACTGGCAAGGGCTGAAGTAGGGCCTGACCCACTGATAGATTCAGAGAGGTCTTTCAACACATCTGGCAGGTGTCACAATCTCCTAAATTGTTGAAAAATCCCTGATTAAAAGACCTAGCTGAGAACATGTTGTTGTGTCTTTGCGATGCTTTGGTGACCGCATATTACGTGGGAGCTCCTACCATGGCTGTCAGAAAGGGGTTGGGACTAAAAGCTAGTACTGTGCGGTCCCGTCCTTTTTCACATTAGTTTTCTCTTCACACAAAAGGCTACCTCCTTTAAACAAGCAGGGTCCCTAATTTCTGGCCCCTTCCTCCATGGGGATCACCTGATCAAAGGCATTGCACAGGGGGCATTGGTGCACTGAACCACAACAACTGGAGAAGAGGATAAAAATTGTTAGTCCTAAACATCCCTAGCCAATCTCCGAGGAGGGTGTGGACCACTATGCCCCCACCTACATTCATATCTCAGGGCCTTTGTGCACTGTGTTACATCTAGATTACTCCTAACATACTCCTATAGACACAATAACATAAGACACAAAGACACCACATGAATCCATTCAATTATAACAATAGAATACATTTATTTATGCACAGCAAAGCATGATGCAAACAATACTAAAACTATTGCAAATATCTAATTTGCACCTTTTATGCTTCTGGTGCAAATCTACCATGCAGTGGATAACTATAAGCCTTACAGGCTTCTAATGCAAGCTATCAGTGTCTATTGCAATATACATATGGCAAGTGTCACATCAGCATTCCTCTCCAATCCACACCATTCTTCACACTCACTCTCTAAGACAATCCCTGTCTGATTTCCTGTTCCCCAAACCCAAAGCTCTTTGTGTGAGTGTCTGTTCAAATCAATCAGTTTGGGCCATGAACCATACTTCCCATTAGCTTCCCTTTGTCTCCAGCTCTGTGTGCCAGGGGCAGGTCTTTCCTCTCCCGCTGCTCTGCAGTCAGTCAGTTTCCAGGGCCAGGTCTCAAGATCTGGTCATTCAAACTGCCTCAAGCCTTTGCCAAGCTCTCGATCTGCCCCAAAGCCATCAGATTCTGCTGCACCAAGACACCTCTCCCTCATTGAACTCGAACTCCATCAACATCTAAAAACTCCAACAACTAGCGCCAGCAACTCCCCTCTCCCCTGGTTATACTATTCCATGACGTATACCAATCCCTATGGTTACTTTGTTCTCTAAGCTAAGAATGTCTCTTTCTCTGTCAGCAAATTCTAAATATGAACATGCCTGAAAGTCTGTGTACTTGCACTCCATGTTCTTGTCGTGTTCTGTGTTAATGTGACATTTCAAAGCATATCTACTAGCTCATGGCCTTCTGTCTGTGTGCAATGCAATACACCATCTATTCTTCTTTATATCCATTCACTCCATGTCAGGCACATCTACCTCTATGTCTGATCCTGACACAAACCTCCTCACCTGAGGATTCGGACTTGGGTGTTCCCTTCTTCTTTCTTTCACAGATGGCAGGTTTCTTTTTATGCAGATATGGCCGACCACGGAACAACGCCACCGTGATTCCCAGAAAAATTCCAGAAACCAGAGGCCCCGGATCAGCAACCGCCGAAAGGGGAAAAAGCCACGAAGGCAAAAAAAAAACCAAGTGCCTTGCACAGGATGAACACGCTGATCTTCCAGTGTGCAGGTAAGTGATCGATCTGAAGAAGAGGAGTTTCCCACGAAGTGTAGTGGAAAGAGAACAAAGTCTCCAGGAGTTCGGATTGCGAGTCCCAGGTAAACAAGCAAAGAAGGGAATGAGCGGGAGATAGGAAGCGGGCTGGAGATGACCCATCAGGCAGGGAGTCCAGCAAAGGTAGCCAGGAGAGAGAGGTAAGGAGAAACAGAAAACAGTACATGTAGAGGACGCCAAGGGAGCGGAGGAAAGCAGGGCTCAGCAGAGCCAAGAGAAATCACTGGGAGCGCTGGCAACAAAGTGAAGAAAGCAACACAGATGCAACGCGAATGCCGCCGGCTGGAAGCACCTGAAAAGCCGGCGACGGCCATGATGGAAAGAAACACTAGACTGCAGCGGTGCATTACAGACTATCGTGGTGGAACCATTCCATGGCGGCTACGTCTCCATCAGTCCCACAATCGCATATAGAAGGGGCGCATGACACTTCACTGTTAGCTTCACAAAATCCTCTCTCTCAGAGAACAGGCCATCTCTCCTCTCATGCAAAAGCACACTATCCCTCTAACCATGTGGTGCAGCCCCCACCTTTTCTGTCTCCGCGAACACCAAGCCATGCTGATTAGGCCAGGCCGTCTCTCTACTAAGGCAAAGGCCGTGTTATCTGTCTCTGCCTGCCAAGCATCTGTTTACCAATACTTGTACTCAGTGTAATTCAAAACAATCTTGGCACACCGTGGCGCTTCTCTTTCTCATTCAGTGGAATGGCTTCATGCTTTCTCTATTCTCAAATGTAGTGCCTAACACATTCAAACAATACCAAGCACTATACGCAAAGCATAATGCAAATTCTAAGTGCACGCTCAATGCATGGTGTCCCTACAATGCCTACATGTGTACATGTAACTACAAAACATAACATGTGTCTCTAAATGTCTCTACATGTCTATGCAAATATAACAATGTGTCATTCTAAATGGCTCTACATGGCATTCCAAATATGACAGTGTGTCATTCTATAAGCAAATGGCTAATGCATACAAAGTGGCAGTCTAATAATGTAATGTGGATAGTATAACGATGCTACTTCTTCATGTACTAATCAGAACTAAACAGAATGCAATGATGGAATGATGGATAATGATTCTCTACCAAAGAGTCTAATGATTCTATATTGATAACAAATCTGGCCTCTCCAATTTTTACAATCTCTCCTATTATCATTACATAATCATTCTAACTATATGTCATAACATGTCTCTATACGTGCATGCTAAAACCCAAGCAAAATTGCAAAGGGAAAAAACAACATTCTATTTCATGATGCAAAAAACCCTTTCAAAATGCAAGCATTTCACTCTATCAGTGGCAAGCTAAAATCAAACACATAGCTGCAAATTGGTGCACTGAACCACAGCAACAACTGGGGAAGGGGATAACAATGGGGTGTCTGGGTGGGTATTGCCAAAACATTATTTGCCCCTCTGAAACTATGACAATGTACCTCTTCTACTTCCAGGAGGATAATAACTTTGCATCTGAGCTGGGCTATCCGGTCCCCTACTTGAACAGGAAAAAGAGATTGAGAATTACAAACAAAGAAGGACAATAAGCACCACCATGAATTCTTTGTCTACAACAACAGCTCACACCCCCATGGTGTAGGTTCCTCTCAAGAGCAGAATCTTTAGGTCTGTGCAGAACAGAGTTCTATCCACAGCAATAACAATGATATCCACTGCACTGTGTTATTTGTAAATGGCCTCTCCAGGTGTGGCTTGATCTGGAAGCTTATCTTGTTCAGAGATTGCCAAAACCTTCAGTGGTGGCGGAAGTGGGCCTATTGGGACCCTTGAGTCAGATTTCCTGATCCCACTACTGACACTGTATATTATGAACGCGGAATCAACCGAACACTTCTTGACCATGGACAACTTCACATTGAAGTTAATTTTATATAGAGCCAATCAGGTCATGGCTTGAGTATCCCACATTATGTGCCCTCCCAAACCTGGTTAGGACCATGACCTACAATTCCTCCCTTTCTCCAGCCTTGTCTAAGGCTGCCTCTGCAGATAAAATGTCAATCAAAGTTATGAGGATTTATACATGTGCAGCTTATTTATTGGCCTTTGCTATATCCGTATTGGCTGTTGTCAAGGCCTGATGTTGGCCCACTTGGATTTTCCTACGGTACCCCCACCTGATACCCACAGATCTTTCAATGGTGTTGGGACCAGGTAACTGCATCACTTTTTGAAGCCCCGAGGACTGCCATCTCTTCCCTCCTACCAGGCTAGCCCCCAAGGCCCGTCCTTAACCGTTCTTGGCTGCCTTTCCCACCAAGGTAGGAGCCTCTTTAGGAACCTGGGTCTTAAAGATAGCCCACTTGCTGTTCCTTCTTCTAGCTTCCTCCCTCCTCTCCACCTCCTTCTCTTTACTCTCCTGCCCTGCCTCTCTTCTCGCAGCTCTCTCTTTTCTCATCCTCCTCCTCTCGACCCTATCTCCTCCTTCTCCTCCACTATCCTTTCTATTATTTTTTGCTGCCAATTTCTCTCAACCCCAACAAATCTCTTTAAGTTGGGTGAGATTTCTTTAGAAGTCACAAGAAAAAACAATAAATTTTAAAAAAATCATTTTTGGCACAAAAACGCATACAGAATATTAGCATTTATAATGGAGTGGAGGAAATTAGACCTTAACCATAGGGTGCAAGAATATGGATGGATGGCCAGATGTTGCAGGGGAAGGTGAAAACATGAACCAGGGACAAGGACAGGGCAGACATGACATAGGAGCGGATGGTGGAGGGAATGCTATTTTAGGGGTGGAGGGTGGGGAATGTGGTGTATAGTTGTACATGAATGGTAGGGCAAGAAAAAATGATGGTGTAGTAGGGTAGAGTGCTAGGCAACTGTTGTCAGAAACATGGAGGGCTTTGGGTTTGAACTTACATTATAATAGAGTTGGAGTTCCCCCGGAGAGCGAGAGGAAGATTATTCCAGATTAGGGGAGCAAGAAGAGGGAGAGAGCGGAAACGAGAGAGAGCAAAGTTGGCACAAGTTGTGCCAAGGAGGTGAGTTGAGGATGATGGCAACAATCAAGTGGGGGAGTAGGAAGTAAACTGAGCAGTTAGTTAGGGTGTGGCAAGTCTGTGAATATGTTTTGAAGATGATGAGAAGTTAATATGTTGCCCTTTGTTTCATGGATAGCCAGCCAATCTGGTGAAGTGAAAAGGAGGTGGATGAAAAGCAAAGAAGGTTTAAGAGTGTGTAGACAGCTAAGTTGAGTACTTTGTCAAGAGGTGAAAAAGCATAGTTGAGAAGGCAATACAGAAAACTAGCACAGTTGTCAAATCTAGAAAGGACTATGGGTGAGATAGGATGCTTGGCATTAATGAAATGAAGAAGATGACAGATATTTTTGATATTTACTAGGTTCAGTCTGACTGCAGTGGCAGATTTGGAGATGAAGAGCGAGTAGTTGTAAGACGGGTCAAAGATGACCCCAAGGTTACAAGCCGAAGTAAGGAAGGTAGTCAGGAGAGAAGGGAAGAAGAGGGGAAGAGGAAGAGATAGCATGTTTGGCAGAGAAGTAGAAACCATTGGTCTTAGAGAAGTTGAGCATGAGTGAGATGCCATCCAATATTTGATGGTGGAGAGGCATATTGATACTTTTGAATGACAGAGAGAATAATCTCCAGAAGACCACAGGACAGAATCTGCACCACATCTATGAAACCAAGAAACCAGCCAGCACACACAGGCATGTATCGCACTCAATATTGATGGAAGATAGCTGAAGGAAGAGCCATCCACCCAGACGCATCTGATATCATACACTATTTTAAGACACTTTGCACAACACCTCTGCATTGTTATGTACTAATGATTGTGGTTGAATAAATAATGCTTTGAAGAAAAAAAAGAATGCATCTAGGTCCCACGACATAAATTTGATCTAGCTGAACACATAATGAGTCTCCTGCACTCGCATAATCTCGTGATTACCTCACAGCACCCATCCACATGCCAGCTCGACGTGGGTAGCTAACAGAGACGTGGCCATCCCTACCCTCCTTCACATTGGCTAAAATACACACACACACATACTAAACTCCTCTGACAAATTTCCCATACCTTGGACTTCAGTTCCCCAAGGGCGTTTACCATCAGCGCTTTGCGGCCATACCAATGGGAAAAGGCGCTATACAAATGACAAATTACATTACATTACGTTTCAGTTCATCAGATAATGAGGGAAAGACAAAGAAGATCCAAGTGTCATCAGCGAAGAGTTGATTTAAAAAGCTGTTAGAGATCAGGGCACCAAGTGAAGAGGTAAAGAGAGTGAAGAGAAGTTGTCCCACGACAGAACCACGGGGAATACTGACAGTAAGGAGGGTGAGTGGGCAAGTAAGATTGTTCCAGGACACCTTAAAGTGCCTGGTGGCAAGGTACAAAGCAAGCCAAGCGAATGCCTTGTCTCGACAGTATCGAAGGCAGCAAAGAGGTCAAGAAGAATAAGAATGGATGAGTGGTTGATATGACAAGCGGAGGAGATGAAATTGCTGACATTGAGGAAATATGTTTCTGCAGAACGTAGAGGTCGGAAGCCAGATTGAAGAGGATCCCAGAGGTTGTGAGTATCAGGGAACTCAGTGAATTGGTTAAATACCACTTACATAAGGATTTTGGAATGGGTGGTAGGAGAGAGACAAGACGAAGGTTGTCAGGACAGTTGGGATTAAGACCAGATTTCCTAAGGAGAGGGATAACAGTAGCTGACTTAAAAGATAATGGCAAAATGGCATTTGTCAAGAGAGGAGCTGAATAGGGAAGAAAGAAGTGAAGGAACACAGGGAGCAATACGCGTTATGGTGTGCAGGCACAGTGGGTCGGTGGGGACACAGGAAGCGTTAGCCCGGAGGAGTAGGGGAATTATCTCATCTGGGATAGTGAGGGCAAAGGACAACAAAGTAGCAGGAGAGGCAGTTAGAAGTGGTGTAGAAAAGTGAGCAGGAGAAGGGGATAGAATGGAAGTGCCCTGGGTGTTTAGCACAGTGAACATTTTAGAAGCAAAGTAGAGAGGAAGATCATTTGCAGAAAGACTAGATGATCTGAAGGAGGATTAATGATCTGAAAGAGTTAAATTAAGAGATTTTTGAAAGCTCCTTGTTTTTGAGGATTGCGATGAAATGAGAGAGAGATAGAAGTTGCGTTTGCCAGAGTCGAGAGGAGAGAAATAGTTTTGAAGAGCAGTGACATAGATTTGGAGGTCAGAGGAGTGTTTAGCTCTTTGTCGAGTGTGAAGCTTTTTCTGTATTGTTGTTTTCAGTGAACAGATGAGAAGTGTAATCCAGGACTGTAGAAGGGAGGGTTTTGGAGAGCATCTAGTGAGAGTAGGAGGTAGCATAGAGATCAGTGTTGAAGTGAGTGAGGGATTCATCAGTGGATGGAAAGGTGCATTTAGCATAGGAGGAGAGAGAGTGGTGTAGGTCAGAGATGTAGTTGGGGTTTGGAGGAGGGAAACATGCACTTAGTAACAGTATCCTCTGCTTCTCCCCTCTGCTCTTCTGTCTCCTATGCTTTCTCATCACCCTGCCATGCTCTAATATGCACCTGCACTCCTAAACTCCTAACTACCATACTTCCCCCATCACTGCATTTCCCTTTTATAGATCTGTCGGGTTGAGGCTCAGTCATGTAATTATCTGACTCTGTACAGATGTGTGAGTGGTGCGAGTGTGGCCGGTACTCCCATGGGGGTCCATATTAGCCGGCATACTGCCCTGCTGTTCTGCTAGACAAAGTTTCAGAACATGTGCCCATCATTTGACTTTGAATTCACTCAACCAGAAACTCCTAATCCTGCAATCTTTTGAGAGGGCAGTCAACTCTCCTACCCTCCATCTCTGGAAGGCTTCATTGTTAATTATATTCTGACACTCGGGAGCCCCTGTGTGTTGGACCAAGCGGGGTCCATGATATCCCCCTCTGAGTAGGGCCTACAAACATCTCTCACTAAAACACAGCTTTGTCTGTACTACGCATTTCGTGGACCACCACAGCAGCGAGTAAGCAAGCAGCTTACTTCTCACCATCACTCTGTTCCCTCATCAGTCGGCTGATGCTTACCAAGCAGCCAAAGAGGTTTCTATGTAGTATGAATGATTCTACACATGAGGAAGGCATGGAGTGGTGAACCTGAGAGATCCTCCCTATATCCCCTCCTCGTCCAGCCTCATGGAGCTCCCCAGCCCCCAAGGTCAACCCAGTTCTTTTCTCTAACCTCAAGCATGCAACTATCTCACAATGTGTAATGGAATTAGTACCAGGTCAAATGCAATGCAAATATAAGATCACCGTTGCTAGATCCATTGCACCTGTGCAACTGCAGTTTGTGCACAGGCAAACTGTGTTTCTGCATGTGCAATGTACTGTAATACCATCAGCGAGCCGCATTAATTGTATAATTGCGGCAATGCTAATACATTTTGAGCATGCATGAACAACGCTTGTGCATGCATGATTGATGTTTGTGCATGTGCAACTGCATTGGTGCTAGTAAAAATGCAGTGAACGTTCAAACGCATTGGCTATAATAGAATTGTGCATGCGCAAACATAGTTTGCATATGCACAAATTGCATAACTGCTGGCTTAAATATGCACTAATAAGGCCTCAGTGATAGCATAACAGTAGATTGCCCATGGTCAAATGAAATCTGCGCGGAAGCAAAACTGCACGTGCGTAATGGAATTAGCGAAGACGCAAATGCACTTGAACGCCACTTGCGCTGTTGTCCAATGTATCATATCACTGCACCATGGCTTCTCCACTCTAGCTTCCTTTCCTAATGTTCAGACAGTTTTCAATCCGTGTGATATATTTAAAATATAAAAACAGAGTATCAAGTGTCTGCAGCACTGTAGTACTCTTTTGTTTCAAATGAAATGGTTTGAATTGATAAAAAGAAAGCGGTGGCAATACTAATTGTGCTTAAATGAAACTTAAATGTTCTATAATCATTATTTCAGCTTTCAAGTAGCTGCACTCTCCCCTTAAGAGCCCATTAGCTCTAATAAGTGGAGAGATATTAGCTTTTCGTGACCTCGGATATGGCATGAAAGGCAAAGAACAGCAGGCATTGCCAGCCAGACTGCTCCTGCGAGGAAGCTCCATGCCTCCTCTCTTCTGTCTAACAAAACACGCAATTAATCAGGCTTCCTTCCTGCGATACTTCCCCATCGTATAATAACTAAGTGAATTAATTCATCATTTGCCTTTTTTCAAAAAGCATATATCAGGGTTTTCATTTCAGTGGCATCAAAGCCACTATTATTCATCCTCTTCCACCTTTATTTATTTTTTATTATTTTACTTTGCATATAGCGCTCAGATTTGGGCAACACGAGCTTCCTGAGCATTACACCAATACATAGAATGTGCTGGGCCGGTCGAATCACCGAATTAGAAAATCCAATCAGGTTGCCAGGATATTATCAACAATGAATACGTATTAGAAAATTTCAACATGAATTGAATTGCATTGGAGATCATTTGTCGGTGGGAGTTACATTAATTCCGGATTGTACTCATTCATGGGTTGAGATGTATCCAGTGCTATAACTATCGCGCTATGAACCAAAAGCGTGGTGTAATCATTAACAAGTAATGCCAATGAAGGACAATGGCCTGTCTTACTCTCCAGTTGAAGAGTAATTGTTGGTTTTGGCCTATATGGTGGCAGTAGCGCCACCTATGTGGCAAAGCATTGCTCATACAAGAAAGAAGCATGGGTGTTCAGAAGCAGGATCCGGTTGTCGTTGTAACTCGCCTCATCAGAAAATGTAATTCTTTGTGTCTGTGGACACATAAACCAATGCATGAGTGTTTTACAATGATTCTCCCAATCAGGAGTCTTGTTGGAAAGCACATTTTGCATCCTGTACTGGCGTGGTGATCCTTCCCTTGCCTGCTCACCCCTGCAGGGCTGTGTGTCACCTCCTTCCCATCATGGCATTTATAGCAAGTATCTTCTCCATCAGGCCCCGTCTCACCAATGCAGGAGAGCCAGGGAGTGTGGTGTTCCTTTAAGAAACACACAAGGCGGAGAGATGTAACTCTGTCACGTGTGAGATATAATAAATGGGGCGTGTCCCGTGGGGCGGCAGAGTGCGCGCAGAGCCTGGACGCAGAGCAGCTTGTCCAGAGTCGTCTGTGGGGGCAGGGGGCTCGCAGTACACATGACCCATGGGGGCAGGGGCGCCGAGTACGGGGGGGCTCCGGGGCCCGAGCCCCCCCCGGCAAAATCGAGTGGGGGCTGAGCCCCCCCCGGGCCGGAGAGAAGTGATGCAGTATCGATGGCCCTTTCCATCGATACTGCAGCACTTCAATCTGGCCCGGGTAAAAGCGCGAGAATGTCGGATTAAGCCCTCCCCTCTAGGACTCCTATTGGTGTATGGTCCTGGAGGGGAGGGCTTAGGGGCGAACCGGAAGCTTCTGTGTTTTGCTTCCGGTTCGCCCATGTTTAAAGCAGGAGCGGCAGCGGCAGCCAGCAATAGCAGACGTTTCCATCCAGAGAAGCAGAGAGAGCAGAACGTTCGGAAAACGGCAGCAGCAGGTAAGTGATTTTATTTTTATTTTGTTGCCATGGTTAGGGGGGGGGCGAGGTTCCAGGGCACACAGTGCTCCACTAGGGTAGCATCAGGGGCCCACAGCACCCCAAAATGAGAGGAAGCGGGCACTCAAAGTCCCCCAACTAGGGAGACAGGTTTGGCTATGATATGGAAAACTGTCGGGGGCAGTGTTATGATGGTGCTTCCAATATGGCTGGACATCGACATGGTTTGCAGACATTGGTGCAGGAGGTGGCACCACAAGCTATTTATGTGCACTGCTTTGCACACAATCTGAATTTAGTAGTTCAGGATGCAGCTATGGGCACTGCCAAGTTCAGGGATCTGTTGGTTTTTGTAAGGGAATTGATTGGGTTCATTCGAAATTCCCCAAAACGGCTTGCTTGTTTTGAACGTTGTCAAGAAGAAGGGAGTGTCAAACTGCTTCCATTCTGCCCTACCCGATGGACCGTTCGAGCAAAATCTTTGAAGACTGTACTAGCTAACTACAGTTCTGTAATTGAATTTCTGGGACTTGCAGCCGGTGACCACAATGAAGCGGGAGCAAAAGCCCATGGGTTGCACTTGCAGCTCCATAAACTCGAAACCTATCTAGGTCTTAATCTTCTGTACTTGGTATTTTCCCGTGTTGAAACTGTGAACACTGCTCTACAGAAGGTCAATTTAAGGTTCCATGAAGCAGCGGTTATGATTGAAAACCTTAAGACCATAGTTGCACAACTGCGTGAGGGATTTGAAGACTTCTTCTCAAAAACCACATCAGCGGCCAATGATTTAGATGTGGAACTAGAGGAACATTTTGTGCAAAGAAGGGTCAGGAAAATCCCACGGCGCCTGGATGAAGGGTCAGTTCCTCATGTTTTTGAGTCTCCCAAAGACCTCTATAGACAAGGTTATTATGAACTCATGGACCTTACATTGGTAGCTTTGTCAGAACGTTTCAATACAACTGCATGTGACCATATGGTTAACATTGAACAATTTGTTACAGGGAATGCCTCCAGTGATTATGTCATGAATTTTTATAAGACTGACTTCCATGAATGCAATCTAGAGTTGCATAGAAATATGTTCCTTGAACTTATACAGAGGGATAAGACTCCGGTTATGTGTTTTCAGGATGTCTTTGACTTGTTCCAAGGTGAAAGGGGTCGTCCTATGCGCAATTTGTTCCCAGAACTGGCACGACTGCTTCAAATTGCAGTAACCATCCCTGTATCCTCTTGTTCTTCGGAGCGTTCATTTTCATGCCTTCGGCGCATCAAAACCTACCTGAGGGCTACAATGGGCCAAGCTCGATTAAATGCTGTTGCTTTGCTGCATGGACACAAAGATGAAGCTGCACATCTGGATGTTGAGGCCATTGCAGATGAATTTATTCAACGAACTGTTGTCCGTAAAAATACATTTAGCCTGGGGAAGGTGCTGCAATAAAAACAGTTCACCTGTTCTCCTCTACAGCAGCACTTGCTTGGTAGTTTTTAATGGGTAAACGTCTTTACTTCTTGTTTCCCTTGAATTGGGAACTTTTTTTGTGGTGGTGGTACTCCACCTTGCAGCTGTACCTTCTGTTTAGCAATCATTTCATTCTCCCATGTTGCTCTGCCTTTTGAGGGAGGGCTACTACAACCTGGATGATTATAGAGGGGTGGAGTAGGGGCAGTGATAGCTTACTGGAATGCAACTTGAAGGCTTAAATCTCCTTCTTTCTTGACTTTAGTATATGCAGTACATGCTAGCCAATGTTTCCACTGTTCTGCACTGCGCGCGACCCCACCCCTGCGCGCCGTTGCACCAAGTTGGCGACAATATGCACATTTTCGGTCATGGCCAGTGATGTCACTTCCTGTATTTGAGCCCCCCCCGGGAAATTCATAAGTCGGCTCCCCTGCATGGGGGTCATTACAACATTGGCGACGAGAAGGTCGTCTGCAATTGCACGGACCTGCTGGGCCAGGCTGCAGTGATTCCGAGTCATAGCTCGGGGAGGAGAAGGTTTACTGGCCACGGAGCCCTTGTGTGCATTGTAACAATCGCCATCTTTGTTGCTCGAGTCACAGAGGTTGAGCCTCATTAGGGGAGTGCTTTTGCACCTCCCTGACTAATTTTTGGACCATCCACAGACAAGTGAACATTTCTATATTGCTGGTGTGTTTTGTCCTCTTCTTTCTTCTGAGTTTGGTTTCTTAAGCAACAGAAAAAGACACAAGACATTACAAAATGGCCTTTGAGTTTGTGTTTGGCACAAAGTAAAGACCGTTTTTCCATTTTGCTGTGTGCATCTGAAGGAGAGTGAGTGGGAGGATCTCCATGTTGATGCTTTTCTCCCACATTCCTTTTCTGCATGCACCATTTGTTCACATATTCTCTTTTTTGTGCGGACGAGGGGCTGTCTTTTTGAGAGAACTCCAGTGGCCAGTGGTCAGGGATGCTCCATTTGTCTCCTGTGTGGGTTGCGGCCCCTGGGCAATGAGGGGTGCTTGTGCGCCCACGTGCACGGTGGATCAAGCCTGGGAATAAGGTATAGGCCAGTGCACCCATCCTCATTCATCTGTGAGTGCCACCAACATGCTGGATGGTCAGGATGGTGAAGGTGCGGCTGGTGGAGTCGCACAAGTGAGATCACGAGTACCGCGACAGGGAGCTCTAGCTCCAATGCCCAAGTTTGAGTTCTCAGGGGAACCATCCAGCCTGGGTCTGAGAAGGAATTTGTGGATCGACCGCCTTAATATGTACTTCAAGGCCACTGGGGAGACTGACGAAGAAAGCAAGGTGGCAACCCTCATCTATTCGGCTGGCCCTGCGGTGCACCAGATCTTTAAGACATTGCAACCGGTGGACGATTCATACGATGCAGAGAAGAATGTGCAGCTGGAACATTTCATGCCCATTGCTAACATGGACTATGACAGGTTCATGATGGTGAATGCGAGGCATAAAGACGATGAATCCCTCGACTCCTTTCATAGCCATCTACGATGAAGTGCCAACACCCTATTGAGCTGCGCTGGAGCCGAGGCCCTGGGGAACATGAGTTTTGCATACAGTGTCTACATGGAAGATGTACACAAAGTGCTTGAGAGGTTTGTAGAGATATTAATCGGAATTGGAACGATGGTGGGTGATTCCATCCGACCAGTTGCCCTGAAACATCGGAGGGTAACTTTTCACCTAAGGGAGTTGGTGGACAAAGAGCTGGAGACTCTCATAAACCTTGATATCTTTGAGAAGGTCAAAGGTTCAATGCTCTGGGTGTCACCCATTGTCAAGACATCTAAACCCCACAATTGACGAAATCATAGCCGAGTTGCAAGGTGCAAGATTTTTCTCAAAGCTTGATCTGAGGACTGAGTATCTCCAGGTTGTATACCACCTTCACGATGCACCGTGGCCTGTACAGGTACAAACGTCTCAGCTTCGGTGTGTCGTCGGCTGCTGAGTTTTGGGCGCCTTAGCTGACTTGGAGGGGGTCATAAATATCAGCAATGATATCCTGGTGTTCACATGGTCGGAGGTGGAACACATGGCACGATTTGTCAAGACTCTTGAATGCATCCAGGCACTGGGCCTCACGCTCCACAAAGAAAAGTGTGAGTTGCTAAAAACCAGCATTAAACTCTTTTGCTTTGTGCTCAAGGAAGGAGGTGTGTTGCCTGATCCCTGCAAAGTTAAGGACATCATGGAGGCCAGACCCCCGGAGACAGTAAGAGAGGTTTGCAGTTTCCTGGGGATGGTTACGTACCAGAGGTGATTTATAAGGAACCTGGCCACATGTTCTGTTCTGAGCCATTGAGGAGCCTAACATGAAAAGATACCACCTGGCAGTGGGCTCCTCTCCAGCAAGCCGCGATCGACGACGTGAAGATGGCCCTCACAGCTGAAGACACAATAGCATTCTTTGATCCATCCCTGCCATCGGAAATAGTGGTCGATACAAGTTAGCTTTGGCCTCGGAGCAGTCCTGACACAGACGGATGCCAAGGGCGAGGTGAGGCCCATTGCATTTGCCAGCAGCGCCCTTTCTGATACGGAGCAAAGATATTTGTAGATGGAGCGCAAGGCTCTCGCAGTGTTCTGGGGTTGCAGACATTTTTGTCTATATTTGCTGGGCATACCTGTGACGGTTTTGACAGATCGCAAACCCCTGCTGCAAATCATGATGGGGTCGTCTTCTAAGCACCTGGCCAGGATTGAGCAGTGGATGTTGGCTCTCTTGGAATATGGCGTGTTGTTGGTGTACTAACTGGGTGCGAACAATGCGGCCAACTGTCTGTCAAGACACCTCCAGAGGAGGGAGACGGATGGAGCGAGCACCGTAGAGGAGGCTGATGAGCATGTGGAAGTTACGATCGATTTCGCCACTCCGAACTACATGCCTGTACAGAGTTGGAGAAAGCATCAGAAGACAGTGAATGTTTTAGCCTTCTCCGATGAGCCCTTCAAAAAGGGGAGTGGAAAACTTTTCTGGAAGGCCCTCACAAAAGGACTCGGAAGGCCTACGCGATGCTGGCACAATTATGGAGGTTCCAAGACGAGTTAGCATTTTCTGACTGGGGTCTGCTGCTGTGCGGGGACAGAATGCTTATACCTGCAAGCAAAATCCAGCAGGTGATTGAGCTGTCCCACCAGGGTCATCAGGGGATGGCCAAAACAAAAGCCCGCCTGAGACTGAAAGTTTGGTTTCTGGACTTGGAGAGGAAGGTCAAAGACTTTGTGGCAGGCTGCGTATGGTGCCAGGTGGCGGCCCCGATACAGAGGGAGCCCCAGGTTGAGTCCATGCCTCGAGTTATGCAACCATGGGAGGCGGTACATGCAGACTTTGATTCTACTGGGAGACACACATTTTCCTGTGGTGGTGGATCAGTGGTTGAGATATCCAGAGGTGGAATTCCTGGAATCAGTGCCATTAGGTGATGTAGCAGCGGCATAAGAAAAGATGTTTGCAACTCACGATCTTCCTCAGGTGGTGTGTTCCGACAATGGGCCGCCATTTCAAGGAGAACATTTCAGCCAACTCATAAAGGAGTACGGAATAAACCATCGGAAGATCACTCCGATCTGGCCAAGAGCGAATAGGGAGGCAGAATGATTCATGAGCACCCCCAATAAGGTGTTTTGCATCGCCCACAGCCAAGGACATTATCTCAGAAGGGCTTTCTATCAGTTCCTGAGGGAGTATCGGGCGAGTCCCCACTGCTCTACAGCGGTGGCACCGGCAGAGGCCATGTTCAAGAGATGCCCGAGAGTGCTCCTGCCAGACACAGGAAACAGGGAGCCAGTGGTGATCAAAGACAACCGAGTGGCGGAGGAAAGGAGATCCAGGAATGAGAGTGAGAACAATAGAAGAGGACTCAGACCATATCCACTGGTGCAGGGAGATGAGGTGATTGTGCGTGACTGTCATGATGCCTACCCCCGGGCATCAGGACCAAGGCCCTCATCTCCGGGAGCAGGCATCCAGACATTTGTATAAACCTCAGCAGCCCCGGCTAGGGGCTGTCTGGGTTCAGTCCTGGCGCCTTAGGCGCCAGGCTCATCATAGAAATCAGTCCTGGCACCATAGGTCATAGGCGCCAGGCTCATAGACTTTACTTACCTGATGCAGACCATGCTGTAAAAGAGTCCAAGCCTACATGAGGCCTGGATGGGACTATTTTGTTACAGGGACTATTTTTTACTCGGGCGTGGCTCTAGGGAACTTCTTACCTGGAACTACTTTGGAGGCTATTTAAACCACACCCGAACAGCAGCACATGCTTTGCGTTATTCTGCATCCAGCAGCGTGACGCTCACCGTGCCTGCAGCCAGCATCCAGTCTTCTGCCACGCCCGCATGCCTGCAGCCAGCATCCAGTCTTCTGCCACGACCGCCTCGAATCCGGAGCTCCTAGAATAAAGAAGAAGAAAAGGACAAGGTTAGAAAACGGATTTATTTCAAATTCTTCACCTAATTCCGGAACCATTTCATCTCCGGACCTAGAAAGTACATCAGCCCTGCACGTGTCGCTTCGCCAGCTCCAGCACGGCGCCATACTCACCAGTTCTCACAGCATCTTTCGATCTGGCACTGTCTCCATCATTTCTTCGCGGTAATCCGGCACCTAGGGGACACAAGAAAAAACAAGGTGAGCCAAGGGAATCAACAAATACAACCTCTTACCACCATAGACTTACCACCGGCGGTATTATTCCATAACTCTCCACATTTTCATATGCTGCATCTGTAAAGAGGGAGAAAAACAACACGTTAACGCATGCAATAGTTACCGGACAGCGTTGGGTAACACAGACTCTTACCTGAACGCCAGCAGCAGCTACGAGACCTTTTTCTCACAAACTCAGTTGCAACTTAAGGAAGGAAGGGGACAAGAGTGAACATCGGGCGAATTGAACTCTTTGAACTTGATACTTACCAGTCCCGCCAGGGACTTCAGAGTCAATACTTACCGGAACTCTCCCAATGCCTTCAAACCAGTGAAGTAATTGGTATCTACGCGCCCCTGCAAGACACGCATGATGGAGAGCTCATCTTTTACGAACATAAGGTGGGGTTACTAAGGGGATATCGGAAGTGATTAGTGGGGGAGAGCGAGAACAGTTGGGAGGCCATCACTAAAACCGACAGGTGGTTAATCCCTGTCTCCACTTGCAGGAAAATACTTCTTCGGGTCCAGCAGACAAGACTAGGCGGGCCAGTCCAGACAGTCATCTCTGCACTACACATCACGTTGATGGAGACCGCACCTGTCCGGGTCCGATCGACACCCCTGTGGGGTCCAGATGAGCGTAACAGTGACAGGCACCCCCAGGGGAAGCTGTCCTTGCCATATGAACCCAACCCCATGGCGTGGTAGTTGTGAAGGGATCCATGGTAACTACCTCCGATGGGACTGCCACAATCACGAGAAATGCAAGCTTCTTCAAGAGAATTGGTGAGAGCGGCCAGCCAGGTGTGTCCCCCGGAAGATGGTGTGCAGAAGAGTCTTATGAAGGTGGAGGGACTGATCGTTCTCAGATTCCCTGGACCAAGCGGAAGCAGGTGAGGAGAGGCCAAGCTGGGAAGGGGGCCGTCGATATCTGCAAGGGGCAGGAAGGGGAAGCCCTGTTCACCTGGAGGATTAGGCGCTGGACGCATGAAACGAGTGGCTGAGTAACTGTGTTTGCTGTTTGTGTGTTAATTAACAGTTGCTTATGGGGTGACCTAGTTCTTCAGGTGTTTTCTTGTTATGAAAAAGGAGGAGTGTGGTGTGCCTTTAAGAAACACATGGATCAGAGTGACGAAACTCTGTCGCGTGTGAGATTTAATAAATGGGACGTGCCCCATGGTGCGGCAGAGCACCCGAGAAGCCCGACAGAGAACAGCTTGTCCAGAGTCGTCTGTGGGGCCAGGGGGTCTCACAGTGCGCACAACCCCACGGTGGTCAATACAACAAGCACTAATGCTGACTTTTTAGTTATTAATTGTCATATCCCGGGCCTCGAAGTTAAACCTTCTGTGCTCCCTGAAGAGCTTTGTTTTCTTTTTATCTTTCTGGAGTCCTCCATTGTTAGCTGTATTGGCTTTGTGACTCCTTACCGGTGACCCTTCCCTTTCACGAATGTTTCCACTTTAGCAACCATCTTCCCGCCCTTTCCCCCAACGCCTCCCAGTGCTGGAAGGATCCAGCTTTTAATCATGCTGGTCTCCTCCAAGGAAATCAGGCCGCACAGGCGTTACCGGCTCTTCTTTCTAGTAGCTTCCTGCAGCTTGGGCCAGACCGAAGACGCGGTGGAAATGTGTGGTTAAAGGTTTTAAAATTGTCTTGCATGCATGCATGCCGATTCCAATGTTATGTAATGAGGGTGTGCGTGTTTAAAGAAGTGTTTGCACATGTGAGTGGCTGCATTCAGAGGGGCAGTAATGATGTACAATTCCATGACACCAGGCGACTTGCGACAAAAGAAGTAGGATGTTTTAATTGATTGCAGTCCACTTCTGAAGTCACTGCCAGAGTCTGCACAAAGTGTTATAAGCATTACTAGCACGTCAGCAGTAGCAGCGAATGCTTAAATGAATTAATTCAAGAGGGATCTCGCCTTTCAAATTCCTTTCATGGGAACTTTCTTTTTCCGAGAGTTCTCGCTCATTGAGAGTAAATGGGGCATCTGTGTGCCTCTGCGACTTGCTGCCCTAGGGGCAATGTAGGGATTCCTTTCTACATGCTAACACACGTCTTAAAACCGGCAACTGACTGGAAAGTAACAAACATTCATCTGCTTAAATCACGCGTTTGCCAAAAAATACAGTTTGCATGTGTGGTTTGTTCTAATTCCACCATGACGCTCACGTGCTCCCTCCCCTCCCCTCTCATTGCACTGTAACGTTCTCCCGCTCCCTGCACTCTGTCACACTACTGCCTCCTGCACCATCACTCTCTCTCTCTCTCGCTGTCCCTATCCTTGCGTCATCACACTCTACAGTGCTCTCTCCTTGCAATAGAACACTCTCTCTCTCTCTCTCTCCTTGCACCATAACCCTCCTTGTTCTCTCTCTCTCTCCTTGCACCGTAACCCTCCTTGTTCTCTCTCTATCTCTTTCTCTCTCTTCCCCACTCTCTTCTTGTCCTGTCACTCCCTCCTTGCACCCTCTTCCTCTCTCCTTACTTGCACTATTTCATGCTCGCTCTCTCCTTGTACTCTCAACCTCTCTCTTTGCACTGGCGGATGCTCTCTCACACCTTGCACTGTCACTCTCTCTTTTCTTGTACTGTCAATCTCAAGATCCTTGCACTGTTATCACTCTCTCTCTCCTTGCATTCTCTCTCCTTGCACTCTTTCTATCTCTCCTTACTTGCACACATGCTTTCTCTTTCTCCCTGCATTCTCACCCTCCCTCTCTTTGCACTGTCGGATGTTTCTTTCCTCTCCTTGCACAGTCTGATTCCCTCTTTCCTTGCACTGTCTCCCTCACTCTGTCCTTTCACTGGCAATCTATCTCTCTGTCCTTGCACTGACTCTTCCTCTCCTTGCACTGACTCTTCCTCTCCTTGCACTGACTCTTCCTCTCCTTGCACTGACTCTTCCTCTCCTTGCACTGACTCTTCCTCTCCTTGCACTGTCTCTTTCTCTCCTTGCACTGACTCTTCCTCTCCTTGCACTACATCTTTCTCTACTTGTACTACCTCTCTCTCTCCTTGCACTGTCTCTTCCTCTCCTTGCACTACATCTTTCTCTACTTGTACTACCTCTCTCTCTCCTTGCACTGTCTCTTCCTCTCCTTGCACTACATCTTTCTCTACTTGTACTACCTCTCTCTCTCCTTGCCTCTTATTCTCCTTGCATTGTCTCTCACACTCTGCCACTCTCTCTCCTGGCACTATCACACTCTCCCATACTCTCTTCTTGCACTGCCACACTCTCCCACACTCTCTCCTTTCACTGTCACACTCTCCACACTTTCTCCTTGTGATGTCACATCAAGGGATGTCTGCCCCTACACTACCATCTGTTGTTCTCTCCCCTCGTGCTGACAAACTCTCTCCTTTTGCTGTCAAACTCTATCACACACTTTCCTTGCACTGTCACACTCTTCAACACGCTCTCCTTGGACTGTCAAACTCAGCCACACACTCTCTCCATGTGCTGTCACACTCTCCCACACACGTGTGCATTCTTTCTTCTTCTTGCCCTCCCTCCTTGCACTTACATTCTCCCTCTCTCGCCTTCCACTGTCTGACACACTCTCACTTCTTGCTCTCTCTCTCTCCCTCTCTCCTTGCACTGTCTCTCTTTCTCTCCTTGCACTGTCTCTCTCTCCTCTTGCTCTCTCACACTCTGCCACATTCTCTACTTGCACTGTCATACAACAACACACTGTCTCCTTGCACTGTCACACATCCCACCCTCTGTTGTGCTGTCACACTCTCTTTGGGCTGTCACACTCTCTCCTTGCGCTGTCACACTCTCTCCTTGTGTTGCCACACTCTCTCCTTGCACTGTTACACTCTCCCACACTTTCCCGTAGTGATATTGCACTCTCGCACACGCTTTCAGTGTGCTTTCACACTCTCCCATACCCTCTCCTTGTGCTGTCACACTCTCGGTGTGCAGTCACACTATTCTACACACTCACTAAACGTGCTGTCACACTCTCTCACACTTTTTCTTTGCACTCTCTCCTTCTCCTTGCACTCTCTACTTGAACTCTCTCTATCCTTGCACTGTCAGACACTAATTCCTTACACTATTAGATGCTTTCTCATGCCTTGCATGGTCTGACGCCCTCTCCTTGCACTGTCTGACTTCTGTCTCTCCTTGGATTGTCCTGTGCTCTCTCCTTGCACTGTCTCTCTCTCCTTGAACTCTATTTCTCCTCTTGCAGTGCCCATTTCCTTCCTTGCAATGCTTCTTTCTCTGTCCTTGCACATGTTTCTCTTTTTCTCTCTCCCCTTGCCCTGTTACATGCCCCAACATTCTCTCCTTGCAATAACACACGTTCCCACACTCTCTCTTTACACTGTCACACTCTCCCACACTCTCTCCTTGTGCTGTTACGCTCTCCCAGGCTCTCTCCTTGTGCTGTCTCACTCCCCCACCTGCTCTCATTGTGCTGCCACTCTCACTCCCTGTACTGTAACACTCTCCAACACTCTCTCACGTGTTTTCCGTGTTCTTCCACACTCTCCCACACTCTCTTCCTGTTCGGTCACACTGTCACACAATCTATTTTTGCTATCGCACTCTCCCACACACTCTTTCCATGCGCTGCCAAACACCCCCACTCTCTCTCTCTCCTTCTCCTTGCACTCTCTCCTACCACTGTCTGATGCTGTTTTTCTCCTTGCACTATCTGACTCTCTCTCTCCTTGCACTATCTGACTCGTTCTGCTTGCACCGTCTGACTCTCTCATCTTGCACTGTCTCCCCCTCTCTCTCCTTGCACTGTCTCTTTTTCTCACTCCTTAATCCATGTCTCTCAACTTGCTCTGTCTCTCTCGCTCGCTCTCTCTTTCGCTCCCCTTGCAATGTTTCATTCCCTTTCCCTCTCTCTCCTTGCACTGGCTCTTTCCTGCTCTGTCACCTTGCACTGTCTCACTCTCCCTCCCTCTCATCTTGAACTCTCACATTCTCCAACTCTCTCCTTGCGTGACCACTCTCCAGCACTGCCTCTCCATGCGCTGATACATCCGCTCTCCATCTCCATGTGCTGTCACTCTCTCCATGGTCTGTCACACCCTTTCTCCGTGCCCTGTAACTCTCTCTCTCTCTCTCTCTCTCTCCCTCTCTCTCTCCCTCTCTCTCTCTCTCTCTCTCTCTCCCCCCCTCTCTCTCTCCATATGCTTTAACTGAGTCTCCTTGCACTGTCCTGCACTGCCTGACTTTCTTTCCTACCACTGTCTGACTCTTGCTCGCCATCTCTCCTTGCACTGTCTTTCTCTCATTCCTTGTACTGACTCTCTACCGCTCTCTCACCTTGCACTGGCACACCCTCGCACACTCTCACCTTGCACTGGCACTGGCACAGCCTCGCACCCTCGCACACTCTCACCTTGCACTGGCACTGGCACAGCCTCGCACCCTCGCACACTCTCACCTTGCACTGGAACACTCTCCCACACTTTCCATGCAGTGTCACACTCTCTATCCATGCACTGTTGCATTCTCTTTCTGCCTGCTGTCACTCTCTCGTTCTGTGCTGCCACTCTCTGTGTACCGTCTCTTTCTCTTTGTGCACTGTCTCTCTCTCTCTCTCTCTCTCTCTCTATGTGCGGTCACTTTCTATTTCGTCATGTGCTTTCACTTTCTTTTTCTCGTTGTGCTTTCACTCACTCCCTGTGCGCTCTCTCTCTCACCTTGCGCTGTCACACTCTGTCTCTGTGTGATGTCACTCTGTCTCTGTACTGCCTCTTTCTCTCTGTCCCTGTGCGCTGTCTCTCTCTCTTGCTGCTTTCTCTTTCTCCTTGCGCATTCACTCGCTCTCTCAGAGCGCTCTCTCACCTTGCACTGTGCCACTGTTTCTCTCACCATATGCTGTCACTCTGTCTCTCTCTTCGCACCCTCCCTCCTCATGACTTTACTGCCCCACTCGCCCTGGCATCCTTGGAGATATCCTCTCTTGCACCCTCCTTCCATCTTCTCCAACTCGCACCTTTGCTTTCAGCCCTCACTTCTCTCATCTTTCCTCTCGCAGCCTCACTTTTCCTCTTACCCTCTCCCCCTTTCTCGCTCAGATCTCCTCTGGCGCGCCATGGATGGCACCATTTCTCGATGGATTCCCCCCTTGCTCTGTTCCCCTTCTCATTCTCTTGCATACCTGCATCCCTTCTCGCATCGTCCCTGGACACTTTGCGCTCCCTTCCTTGCACATAGGTAAATTGCAAAGAACAGCAGTACATGGAAAAACTATTGGCTTTACCGATCCTTTTTGTCACCATGTTCTTGGATCTCATGCGGATCGCTCCTTATGCTTGGAGAGCGGCCTCTACCACCTGGTACATTGCACACCCGACACCCTTCCCCATTCTGTTTCCCTCTTCCTTTCCCCAAATATTGGAATGTCTTAACTTTCTTTACTGAACCCCTCCCTAAGCACCCCTCGCTTATGATTTCCTTCTTTCACGCGACCTCTGGATCACGCTTTAATGCCGGATGGATCTACGTTTAAAAAAAATCAAATCTCTTTTTCTGCTCCTCTTGTTGTCCAAATGTGCCCCTATATTTCTCTTCCCATTTGTTTCATGGGGACAGGAGGGGGGTGGGATTCACCCCATAATCCTTCGGTGCCGCCCTCCATCCATATTTATACCTTTCCTCTCGCACTCTCTCACCACTGTCTATCATTAGGCACTGCCCCAAAATGGACATTAGGGTACATGTTGTTTCTCGATGGATCACATTTGAAGAAACAACATAATCTCTCCATGCCAACCCTCTGCCCACAGAGTCTATGCCTAGAGATGTGTTTTGAAGTATAGGTGTAACAAAAATCCAACATCAGGCGATGGGTAAGCCTGCAGCAATTGGTACTTCCTTTTTAAAGCAGACCTGAACCCCTGATAGAAATGTACACCTCAGTTTCTATACCACATCCTTAACCAATGGCCTACAAGGTGAGGGGCATGGCCTAATTATAATTAGTTGTTGCGCCTGTCGTATCACGCGCCGATATAGCGCTCTCCCCCCTCTCTGTCTATGTTTTTCTCCCCCTCTCTCTCTGCCTCACTCTATATCGCGGTTTCTCTCTGTGTGGGCAAGAATTGCATTGGCGTGTGCATGAATGCTAGAGGCACCCCAGCCACATGCACGCACATCAATCAATGCTGTAAACTGCAATACTATCAGTCACATGAAGTATTCCCCCTGGAGGCCTAGCACCCTATGACACCATAATACACACACACCTAACACATTTCCATTAAGGTAGTGACGCACACTTTCATGTCTCCCAACAGGCACACCCACGAACCCTCGGAAGGTACCAGTATCTTGGGCACAGCGGCACCAGCAAGCGCTACAAATGCCACAGGCACTCCCCCACCCAAGAAGGGAAGTGTCACAAAAACAAACAAATCCAAGGGGCCCGTACCATCTACCTCCATGGCCACTGCCGCACTAGACACAATTCAACCACCTACTCGGGCCATTACCGAGGCTGCTACTCCACCTGCAACAGGAGCACCCCCCACCACTGCTGGGGACTCAGGAGTAACACAAACCCACCCAATATATGACAACATCCCCTGCTCCCACTGCCACCGTGCAATCTGAGTCTGCCTCATCCAACTCAAGTCCACCCTTGAGACACTTCAGACCAGACTCCTCCCCCCTGTGCAGCCTCTAACCCATGCAGTCCTCTCCCTCCCCTTGTCATCACGCCTTGCCCTCCACTTTGAGCACTCAGAGGACACGGATGACCATGCAGAGCAGGCAAGTCGAGCATCTGGCAATGAGGGTATGGACCCCGAACCAACTCCTGAGCCAGTGCAGGTCCTCACATTGCAAGACATTTGGGAGCTGCTGGACAGAATTGAAGAATGGCAGGTGGAAATGCCGCAGGAGCAATTGTGCCATTTGCAAGCCATGTGTTACGTGATTCAGGGGGCCTCCAGGCAGGTGGCCACATCCATTGACCGGCTGTGCTGGAATACAGTACCCACAAATGCAAGTAACAAACTCATCAGCCAGAGGGTGAGGGAGCTTGCTAAACAAATCTCAGCCTCACATGAGACCATGACCAGGGGCATCAATTTAACCATGCAACCTGCAACCTCTACGGGGCAGTGAGTTCCGTGCCAGCCACCGCTACTGAGGTATCAGTGGCCAGCACACTGGCCAGGCACTCCCAGCACTGCACGTCTCATGCTCCCCTGGACGTGCAAACAGGGGACATGAGGAAGCACCAGTGGTTAAGCAAATGGGACAGACTGAGGGTGTGGGGTGGGCGATGGAGTTTTGATCAAGCTGTGGGGTGGGCGATGGAGTTGGGGATCAGGTTGTGTGGTGGGTGATGGAGTTGGGGATCAGGGTTTGTTGATTTGAAAAATAAGTCACTAACTGTTTAGTCTAGACTATATGTACCGTGTTTATTCTATGGTGGTGATGCATGTGCATTCAATGAATCATCAGTGACCCCAGAGGTGTAAATGTGCAAAGTCAAAAAATGTTTTCCATGAGGTCCTGGTGGACCATTTGTCCTTCCCTCACCTCCCCTCTTATGTCATGAGGTGCTGTGCATTCCCCTGCAATGTCTTCCTCATCAGAGCCAGGGAGGGAGGGTCATCATCTGGAGGCATTTGTTTGTTCCTTCGTATGCACATGTTGTGCAGCATTGTGAACATGACTACGATTTTACCCAATTTTTCAGGGCTGAGTGCACCGCCTGTGTGGTGGATGAGCCTGAATCTAGCCTTCAGCAGTTCAAAGGTGCGGTCAATGCATGTCCATGGCCTCCTGTAGGCCTCATTATAGGCAGCCTCCTGGGGTGTAGCAGGGTTCCTCTCAGATGTCATCAACCAGGGTAACTGTGGATACTCTGATTCATCTACAAGAAATTGAATCTACAGTGTAAGACATGGTCATTTGTCTATCGAGGTAAATGTATATGAGCCTAGTGTGACGCTGTCCTATGTGTGCCCTTCTGTGCAGGCAGATGACACACCTTGCATCAATTGTGGTGGAAGGGCTTTGGCCTATAGAGTGCACTTTCAGTCATACACAGTGTAAGCAACATCATTCATCATGTGTTTGTCTATGCACTGACGTCACCCATGCAGTTAGCACTATGGAGATAGCGGTAGGTTGTGTACCGCCCTATGACCATGCGTTGACAGGGAATGGCTTTGACAGGTGCCTAGTGTATAGCGGTAAGGCAGTCATGGCTCATCGCCTATTCATTGCTTTCTTGGTGATGCATCATGGGACTTGTAGTTTGCTCACTTCTCATTCCGTTCTCGATCTGTGTCACAGTGCCATGTCTTTGTCAGGTTGACTACTACTACTTACCCACCAGTCAGGTACGCTGTCCTCTGTGTGTGTCCATGTACGCTGGCAGGGTGCTGTTTCTCAGTATCATGGCATCATGTGTGGCACCAGGGTATCGGGCGCAGCAGTGGCTGATTGTGAGGTCGTCATCACACGTCATTTGGATATTTATGGAATGGAACTGTTTCCTGTTCTGGTATACCTGCTCCATTGCCTGCGGGGGCACTAATTACACATGTGTGCAATTGACTGCCGCTTTGGTGTTGGGGAACAAGGAAATGGCATACAAATGTGCCTTTGCTGTATGCACTTGTGCCTGGGTGGTGAGCATGGAGATGTGCTGATGGGCATGCCTCATGAGCGCATCCAGTACTTGTTCGAGCACTTTTGTAAAAGTTGTCCGGGACATCCCATGCAGCGTGCCAACAGTGTAGGACAGACACAAGGTCTACCAGGTGAGTGGGGGGAGGCAGTTCCGATTGCAATGGCACTCTGGAGATTAGCCCCGATCAGGGTCACCAGGTCTGTGATGGTGGGATGGTCCAAGCGATAGAGTGTCACTATTTGGTTGTCTGTCAGTGCCCACGGAGATGGGTGTACATGTGGTGTGGATCCCCTCCGCAGCACACGTCTCCTGTGCCTTTGTGGTGCCTGTCTCCTTCCCTGCTGGAGTCTTGCATGTGGCTTTAGCTGAATGAATAGTAGCAGGTTGTGGATCCCATAATCAACATCTGTCTCTGGCTGAATGTTGCTTGTATGTGTGTTGGTGGAAGGTGTGGGCCTTATATACTCCTCCTAACAACGCTCTAGCCCAGAATTCAGGATAAGCTTTAAGAAGAACATTGGGAATGCTATCCGGCCTGGGAGCCCGTGATGCCTTAAGATTCTCGATGATAATAGTAACGTCATCCAAGTTATACCCAAGCGATGCGACTTTTGAACTATTAAAGTGTGGGGTAACGTCATGGCGTTCACTTTCTGTGTCAATGTTGAGCTCTGCAATATGGGATTCCCCTAAAAGTTACTGGGACATGGTTTTATTCTAGTGCAGAAGGAGCTGCATGGAATTCATTAGAACATGACCAAAATGTATGATTGTCATTTGACTTTAGCAGGCTGGCCATTAATTTCCAATTGGCATTACGCAAAGAAGATTTATGAGTCAGCAGATTCTTTTGGAGACTACAGAGCGAACAAACTCGAGCTGTGAATTTTGACAGCTGTCCTGTTGCTACAGTCTTTTGCCCAGTTTCATTGGAGGAGGCAGAGTTTCTCACTCAAAGACTCTGACTCCACGCGCAGTGGTGCAGAGTCAGCTGAGTCTTTTGAAGATTACAGAGCGAACAAACTTGAGCCGTGAATTTTGACAGCCGTCCTGTTGCTGCAGTCTTTTGCCCAGTTTCATTGGAGGAGGTGGAGTTTCTCACTAAAAGACCCCGACTCCACTCAGAGTGCCACGGAGTCAGCTGATTCTTCTGGAGACTGCAAAGCGAACTAACTAAAGCGGTAGCTTTTGACAGGTGTTCTGTTGCTGCAGTCTTTTGCCCAGTTTCATTGGAAGAGGCAGAGCTTCTCACTCAAAGACCCTGACTCCACGCGCAGTGGTGCAGAGTCAGCTGAGTCTTTTCGAGACTACAGAGCGAACAAACTTGAGCCGTGAATTTTGACAGCTGTCATGTTGCTGCAGTCTTTTGCCCAGTTTTATTGGAAGAGGCAGAGCTTCTCACTCAAAGACCCTGACTCCACGCGGAGCGGCGCAGAGTCAACTGAGTATTTTGGAGTCTCTGGGAGGCTTTGGGTCAGTAGCTGCAACGTGACTATGCAGCACCGCTGGAAATAAAGCTGAGTGCTTGTGAAGCACATTTTGGGTACAGAGTTCCACATTTTGTTGGCAGAAGTGCTCTGCATTAGCCAGGTAACTTGGACTGCAATTGTAAATATAATTCCCAGTGAATAGACAATTCTGTACATAATCTGCGAAACATAAACCAACAACTAGACAGCTGCTCTGACAGTGTGAGTTTTGGGACATAGTTGAGCTCACTCTACGCCGTATATCTAAAAAAGGGGTTATGCACATACCACTGGGGAGACTGCTGGCAGTACTGCCTTTGAACCCCAAGCGTGAGTCCTCACCTTGAATAGCGTGGAAAGAATTGAAAGTGATTAAACTAGATGCTGGCAATTACTAAATTGAAAACGTATTAGTGCTGAGTGTAATCTGGAAATTGGTGTACAAAGTGGTTCGAGAGCAGATCTTGACAAAATGTGCAACCAACTGACTGCAAGATAAAGGAATATCCTGATAATAGAGTGTGATACCACCTTCCAATTAATTCAAGATTCAATCCTGGGGACTACCTATACTCTGAAAACAGGTATGCCATCTAAAGTGGAGACACTAAAGCTGATTGATAAGTTGAAACGTACACCAATTAAAAATAATACTATTAGCGACAGTTCAAAAATTCAGAACGAACACGAGCCCGCACAGCTTCGATGACGGCTCACATAAGAACTTTTCACGCAATGGATACTATAAAAGACAACCCTAAAAATATAGATCCAAGACTGGTAGTGCTTATGGAGTTAAAAGATCAACCAGAACCGTCTAAGCTAAAAGACCCACAAGTAAGTACATGAAATGAGATGTTAATTGATTTAGTAACTCCTAGTTCTCCTAAAAGCCCTAGCTATCAAACCTTGGAGAATATGGAGCTGAATACTAATCTTGATCAGCTAAACCAGACAAATGAAGATGAACAGGACAACAATAAACAGACAAATGATGATTAAGATACTAGAACCAAAGTTCAAATACAATTGCAAAACACCTCCTGTGATTGTACCGGAAACACGATAAAAGGAAAACTAACAAAAGACACATCTTTTTTAAAAGAAATAGCATGGAAACAAACACATTCTTGCTCAATTGGAAAGCTACATAGTACAGCGGCAACATTAGGAACCAATATACCCCAAACTCCACCACAAATTAATGAAATAATCAAAGAGAAAACACATTCGAATTTATCACAATCACCACTAATGTACGACGGGAAAATGCAAAATTCATCCATTCTATCATTCTCCTTTAGCAACCGGACACGGGAGAGGCATAAGGGAAACAGTGATATGCAATCTCATAACCAATCAATGTATACTCAGCCTAATCCGTAGAAGTGATGCTGGTGGCTATGAATTCTGCGATTATAGCACTTACAAAACTATACAAGACAATTGAGAAAAAGATAAATGATCAGAATAATCTGCTTAAAAAAATAATAGACCAACAAACATTAAAACCTACCGAAGAGCCTTTGGAAAACAATTGTGGAACACAAACAATTGCAAACAATAAGCAATCGCAAACAAGAAATCTAATAATAAAAGAGATAAAATTGCAACCAATTCTCCATTATGATACACCTAAGCCATCAACATCACAGATGTCTTTAATTGAAATTAATGTTAGGCAAATGAAAGAAAAAGCAGAAAAAACATGAATTTTGATATATTTAAGAAATCAAAAGAGAAAACAAAGAATATTGCGAAGAAGTTACAGCAAAAGAAATCTAAGAACATAAAATTCAGCGTAACAGAAAATACTTCAAGCACTAGACAATTTCTGAAGGCTTTAACAACTCAGAAGAAAGACCAAACTGACTCTGTAACAGCAATTACTACAATATATATAAAAAGGGCACAACTCAAAAAAACGGACAAAAAGTAAATTAGAACCAAACAGGAATATGCAAAAGCCCTTGGACGAGCTTTTAGAGGAGATCGAAATACAAAAAACAGTGGAGAAACAAATATGTAATAGAAGAAAACAGATGAAAGATCGGCAGACCAAAAGCAAGGGACATGATGATGCTAGTGAGCCATTCCTCACATTGGAACAAAGAAGAAATTAAATTACAAAAGCAGTGACGGAGTATATGTCTAATACACGACAACTACAAAGGACAAGTAATAAAGGAGAGCCAAATCTAGAGACGCAGGCGAATGAAACTTCATTGAACGGATTCAATGTTCAGCAAATGAGCAATTACCAACTGAAAAACCCAATAGCTATCCACTCTCAGGGAACAAAAATGGATTATAAAGTAGACCTTCAATGCCACAAAATCATTATGCAGTGCAGAGCAGGAGGATATCCTACATATCATCTAAATAAGATGTTGATACTAAATATCTTTGGGGAAGTACCAGACTTAGAGGACCTAATATCATCTGCTATTAATCGAGTAGAGTTTGGAAATGACTTTGACCTCAACATGGTACGAATATATATCAGATCAGGAATTGTCCTCAATACCATTTGGTTAGCCAAAAGAGATTTATACAAATTAGGATTTGAGATCTCTTAGGCAGACCAGAAGCAAAATACATGGTTAAAGGAAAAGCCACATTCCCCCAATTCTGCTGAACAAAGATTATATTCTGAGGGGAAAAAATCGACAGAAATATAAGACAATGGACAATAACTTAAGACCAAATATTAGAATAACAACAACAAACACGCAAGTGGGTAAACAACAGCAGACCGTGGATATAATTAAGAAGCAAAGCTGTACATGTAATTGACATCTTGATGATGCTTAGCAACCAACAAATCAAAAAATATTTTTTTTACCCGTAGCAGTTGGAATACCCGAGGCCACAAGCATCTGATTAACTCGCTAACAAACAGGTTACAAAAAGGCGACATTGTATTACACTGGAGACATGGCTTGTTGAGGTACCAGTCTGGAATGATTTTGCAGTGCTAATTATAGCAGCCATATGCCAGAAGAAAGGTAGACCCATGGCTGGACTAATGGTGGCTGCAAAAATCTCCACTGGATGAAAGGTTGAGAATTGGGAGCAACCGAATAAATATATACAACTAGTAAAATCCATATTTATGATAGAACTGTTGCTGTAATTAACATTTATTGGAACTATCAAACTATTCAGACTGAAATCTTTTTCGAAACTATGGTGAAACTATTGGACATGATTGTCCTAGAACCGTCTATCTCTCCAAATATTATTGCTGGTGATTTAAACATACATTGTTTAACTACGAGCAAGAAGAACCAAACAGTCGAAACCCGACGTTGGATGGCATTGATGTAAAGTAGGCACCTTATCATGCTAAATGGAACAATTGATTCAGATGTCCCCCTGGTTGCCACCTGGAAGAATGACAACCAAAGGGGCATTACAAATTATATCTATATAGATAGAGGTCTGTTATTGCTTGTAGAATCTTTTGAGGTCCTACATCAAGAGACCAGAGACCTTAATCAACTGGTGCTAAAGTGGGGTGGGCCTTGTCCAAATGTAAATCAGCACTGGCACAAATATAATCAGAAGATCACGGTTACAGGAGAGCGCAATCAACTGCAGTGGTCCAATGAACAGCTGATGTCCTTGCAGCAAATTGTAAAGAACCAATTGAAATCAGGAGAGAGAGATTATGTTAATGCCTTCCAACTATTCCAGCAAATGGCAGGACACAAATCTAAACCCATTTTTAACAACAAACATGTCTGTGATAGTGAAATACAATTACAAAGAAGATGCCTTCGGAGGGAAATAGGAAACGGCCAGAGACTACCAATAAAAGAAAAATTGGTGCAAATAAGAAAAGTAAAATCCAAATATAAGAACTGGATGATTGCCGGGAAAGCACACATTTTTCAAAAAGAGAGTGAAGCCATGCTTGAATCAGTAATACAAAAAAATTCAAAGCACATATGGGAGCTAATAAATCAAAGCATTCAAAACACACAGATGCAGTTATAACTGAATGCAGTATCAAAAGCTCAGTGGAAGACCCATTTTTCGAATCTATATGCCTCTATTGAACAAGATCACCATGAGGGCAAAATAGGAAAAGTGGACAATTACACAATAAAGTGCGATGTATAAGACATCACATTTTTCATTTTGAAACTAAGAAAATCGAGAGCCCCGTAACTGACGGGTTAACCAATTGCATTCTCAAACAAAAACTTGATGAATGAGCTCGTATTATCCACAGAATAATTGAAGAGGTGATTCAGACACAAAACATTCCATCGACATGGCAAAAGACATGGCATCCAGTATTCAAAGAGGGTAATAGACAAGAACTAAATAATTATAGGCCAATAGCCTTGTGGGACGCGCCAGGTAAATTATTTGCAAGACTGATCATGAGAGATTTCCATCAATGGCTGAGAGACAAAAATCTTCAAGACCCAAACCAGACAGGGTTCATCAGTGGAATGGGTACCTCAGTAAACCTCATGATCAGCTCAGCAACTCGAGCACACATGATAAATACTAAACAATCTCTGTATATGGCATACGTTGTTTTCAAGGCAACTTTTGATTCGATTTCGAGAAATAAATTGATGAATAAATTAAAAAATGCAGTCTGCCCAGAGATATTGCTACATTTTATTCATCAGCTACATCAAAACACTACTATTCAAATTAGGCTAACCCAAGAGGGTCATTTGACGGAACCAATCTGTACACATCGAAGTCTGAAGCAGGGTTGCCTAATGGCAGCAACCCTTTTACATTTTTTAGAGCGGATATGAGCAAAGAATTTGAAACCATCATTTCTGATGCTTCGCGATTGGGGATAGCAAAAGTAGTAGCTCTATTTTATGCTAATGGCTTGGTTTTAATTTCTAACACCCCGAAAGGTCTTCAAAATCTCTTAACTACCTTGCAACAATATGCAAGAAGGGACGATCAGGGACGTCATTTCACCAAAATGCCAGGGGTAGCGGAAGTGACATCACAAAACCCTTGACCTCTGATGACATCACAGGAAGGGATGTCATTTGTTCCTGTCACAGGTTTCCCCTTTTCTCACCTGTTTTCTCTGTTTTGCGGAGTCCTTTGTCGGGGTTTTCTTCCGAGCAGTTCGGGTCTAGTACAAGCCCGCTCGGCCGTCTTCGGATTCCAGGATTCGTTCAGCTTCTTCGTCTGGGATCAATGGAAACTCCAGGAAGCTTGGAAATGGAGGTAGCACACGGAGGCAGTCTGCGGGGAACGCAGAAGAAACAGGATCAAGGAAGGTAGAAGATTAGGAGAAGGAGGAAGGTCCGGGAAACAGGAAGCAACACAGTTCAGGAGAACGAACTACGGAGCACGTCAGGCCACAGCTATCGGTAGCGTTGAGACGCGCGGAACCGCAGGGGAGTGGCTAATTTATAGAACGTGCTGCATAGGACGTAAAGGTCAATAGACCGCGTTCCGCGTATACGGCCATGTTGGGTGTACTACAGCGAGTAACCCCCGATGTGCCAGGGACCAGGAAGACCAGAAAGGGCGTTATTGACGGATCATGACAGCATGCCCCCTTCTAAAACCTATTCCATCGGGTTTACCTGAATGTATTCGGTGGAACCTTCTGAGCAATCTGGGGGAGTTCAAATTTGAGACTGGTTCCCAGGTACGTTCGCTGGGTGGATAAACTTTCCATTCCACCAGGTATTGAAGTTTGCCTTGTCTATATCGGGAATCACAAATACTAGAAACTTCATATTCCAGCTGGTCATTGACAAGCCCAGGACTAGGTCTAAGAACAGTCCGGGTAGTTTGGATGAAAGGCTTCAACAGGGATTTGTGAAAAACTGGATGTATCTTCTTCCAGGAGTCCAGGAGTTGGAGTCGAAAGGCCACAGGATTGATGATCTCTTTTATAGAGAAGGGTCCATAATACCAGGGAGCCAACTTATTCGGTCTGAGATGTCGGGGTAGAAGTTTCAAGGATAGCCATACTTTATCCCCAATGGAGTATGAAGGCCCTGGTCTTCTCCTTGAATTTGCATAGTGTTTGGTTTGGATTCGCGCTCTTTCGAGATGTTCCTTGGCTTCTCTCTGAACATTTATGAGTGTTTCAATCCAGGAATCGAAAGTAGGAACAGGTGTAGGGTGTGGAAGAATAGAAGGTAAGACCGAAGGGTGAAATCCTTGGCTGCAGAAAAAGGGTGGGTTTAACAGCCGAATGGTCTGAATTATTGTAAGCGAATTCGCTACTGCTACTAAAAGTGACCAATCATCCTGGACTTTGGTAGAGAAACAACGAAGATACTGTTCAAGGGTTTTATTTACTCGTTCTGTGACACCGTTGGTTTGGGGATGATATCTCGAGGAGAGAGCTCGTTGAATCCCTAGTATACTGCAGAGGTGTTTCCAGAACTGAGAGATATACTGGGGTCCTCTGTCCGATATGATCTTAGAAGCAAGTCCATGCAGTCGGAAGATGTGTTCCAGGAAAATACCAGCAAGTTCTGAGGAGGATGGTAATTTATACAGAGGAGTAAAGTGGGCCATATGAGTGAATAGATCAATGGTGACCATGATAGTGGTATAACCTCTAGAAGGCGGCAATTCCACAATGAAGTCTGTAGCAATGATTTACCAAGGTCTGGTTGGTGGTGTAGGCTGTAATAAGAGACCTGCTGGTTTCTGGTTATCATGTTTGTTCTGATTACAGACGGAGCAAGATTGAATATACAGTTGTACATCGGTCTTCTTCTTGGGCCACCAAAATTGTCTTTGTATTAGACGGAGGGTGTTGGAAATACCACGATGACCGGAATGAAGAGTATCATGGCAGAGATGTATTATTCTTTGTTGTAATTTTTGTGTAGGAATGACCAGATTGGTATCTTTGAACAAGTATCCGTCCTTGACTCTCAAGTCCCATTGATTCCTTTCTGAAATTCCTTTCAAAAGTTCTGAAGTCTGAGTTTGCATACGAATCTCTTCCAGGAGGTTGTTTGCTTGAGCTACAAATATAGTATGAGGAAACATCTTGGGATACGTCCGATCTTCCGGAGGTTCATAGTCTGGACGACGAGAAAGTGCATCAGCTATTACATTTTGGATTCCAGGGACGTGGTGAATCTGAAACTGATATTGGGCAAAAAAGAAGGCCCACCGAGCTTGGCGACTATTCCTACATTCCAGGGCTTGCAACACTTGTAGGTTTCGATGATCCGTGCGGACATGGCCCGGAAATATGGCTCCTAGAAGTAAATGACGCCATTCTGTGAAGGCTTGACGGATGGCTAGCAGCTCTTTTTCTAGGACGGAGCAATGGGTTTCACTAGGAGTTAATGTCCGAGAAAGGTAGGCGTTGGGGTGTTCCAAACTATCCCCAAATTGCTGTTTTAGGACGGCTCCAATGGCGTAATTGGAGGCGTCTGTCTCCACTATGAAGGGTCGATTAACATCAGGCTGAGCAAGAATGGGAGCCTGTGTAAATTCAGACTTTAGCTGTTGGAAGGCTTTCTCTTGGGCCATGGTCCAATGGAAGGGAACATCTTTTTTCAATAAGGCAATTATTGGTTGGACAATCTCAGAAAAGGAAGGTATGAATTTCCTATAGAAATTAGCCAAGCCCAGGAAGGATTGTATCTGTTTCACTGAGGCGGGGCTAGGCCCGGATAAAATAGCCTTAACCTTGGATTGATCCATACCGATACCATCGGGAGTAAGGACAAACCCTAGGTAGTGAACAGTAGAAGTATGGAAGATGCATTTCTCGGGCTTCGCCAGGAGTTTATTTTCGCGTAAGAGTTGTAATACTGCTTTCACATGCTCTTCGTGCTTCAGAGGGTCCTTCGAAAATATTAGAATATCATCCAGATAGACAATCACAAAAAGGAACAGCATGTCCGAGAACACTCGATCCATGAAACGTTGGAACACCGCTGGGGCATTAGCAAGTCCAAAGGGCATGACTAAGTATTCAAAATGCCCAAAGGGTGTTCTAACGGCTGTTTTCCACTCGTCACCTGCCCTGATACGAATCAAATGATAGGCACCCCTGAGATCTAGCTTGGTGAACACAACTGCGCCTCTTACTTCCTCCAGGATGTCTGAGATCAAGGCCAATGGATAGTGGTCCTTAAGAGTACATTGATTTAGACCTCGATAATCCAGACACGGTCTGAGTTCTTTAGTGTCTTTCTTAGGAACGAAGAACAGGGAGGCCCCTGATGGAGATTTAGATGGTTGTATGGTGCCATTTGCAAGATTTGTATCCAGGTATTCACGAAGGGCTTTCTTTTCAGGTTCTGATAGGATGAACATCCTTCCAAAAGGAATCACTGCGGACGGTTCTGTTTCAATAGCACAATCTTCAGGTCTGTGGGGAGGTAAGGCCTGAACAATGGCAGAGGAGAAAACATCGGAATATTCCTGGTAAGCCTCCGGGACCCGGATGATGTTTGAGACTGAGATTGTGTTCTGATGAGTTGTAGGAGGTCCTTTCGATGGTGTAGGATCAAGGTCTGGATATAAGCAGTGAGACATACAAAACTCAGAACCCAGGAACAAGGATCCCGCTGCCCAATTGATATAGGGGTTGTGTCTTTGAAGCCAGGGCATTCCCAAAACCATGGGGTAATGGGCTGACTTGATGATGTCAAATCTTATCCTTTCTCGATGTTGATTTATAGCAAGCTCGATCTCCTTGGTCTGCAGGGTTATAGGTCCAGAAGAAAGTGGTCTTCCATCAATTGCTTCTACAGGTTGCATGATAGTCCGGGATTCGTAAGGAATAGGGGGCCTCATTACACGGTAGGCGGTAAACCATGGCGCTATTAGCGCCATGGTTCATGCCGGTAATTTACCAGTACCGCCTTGGAGGAAAGGGTAATTGCCGCCCTATTCCAAGGTTGGGAAGGCGGTAATTTCTCCTTCCTCCATTGCCCTTCCCCATTCCCATTTTTGCCTCATAGGGCATAATGGGAATGGGGAAGGCGCTAATTACGGTACCGCAAATTGCGGTACCGTAATTAGCACCCCGGTCCCTTTACGGGTTCGTTTTTTAACGCCTGCTAAAAGCAGGCGTTAATGTACCAACCCGCAAAGGGACCTCGTAGTAAGGCGGTAAGGGTTTACCGGTCCTGGTAAAATACTGGTACCGGTAAAACCTTACCGCCTACCGTGTAATGATGCCCATGGTGTTTTAGGACCCATTCATGATCTATGAATACCCCCATAGCTCCACAGTCAACCAGTGCCAGGATGGGGTATATTTCTTTCTTGGATGTTGTCAAGAAGGCCTGTAAGATTACCAAGGAATTTTGTCCAGGAGAGTTCAAGGATGGAATAGAGGTGGAGCAGACATCTCTCTCCCGAACCTGCACTCCGTTTAGGATCGGGAGCTGGCGTTTCCCGAGCTCCGTGGGGGGGGGCAATCAGACATTCTCTTACTAAATGTTTGTCGGATGCACAATACATACATAATCCAGTATGAATCCTTCGCATTCTCTCTTGGGGGGTAATGGGTCCACGGAAGGCCCCTAATTGCATAGGTTCCGGCTCATTGCTTGGAGTAGAAATGCCTTCTGAGCTCGAAGGGGTTCCATGGGGTTTTTCTGGAGTGGTAACTTGGTTTTCTTTTTTTCTGCCTTTCTCTCCTGAATGCGAAAGTCAATCTGTAGAGCGAGATCCATTCGGGCTTGAAAGGAACCCGGGCATGCCACTCTGGCTAGTTCGTCCTTGATCTCGTCGTTTAGCCCTCTTCGAAATAAAGTAAAACAAGCTTCAGAGGACCAATCCGCTTCCTTAGCCAGCTGTTTGAAGCGTGTGACATACCTGAGTAAATCCTGGGTACCCTGATGAAAGTCGAGTAAACGTTCCTGGGCACTGTAAACTTGTTCCGGCCTTTCGAACATGGTCTTGAGGGCGTCTATAAAGCCGTCATAGCCTCCAGGAGAGCATCACCAGAGTTAACCAATGGGGTGGCCCAGGTCAAGGCATTCCCGGAAAGATGCGAAATAGAAAAGCCCACTTTAGCCCTAGGCGTAGAAAAATAATAAGGCTTAAATGTAAAGTGGACCAAACAAGAATCTAGGAATCCACGAAGGCTCTTTGCTGAACCGTTGTACTTGTCAACAACACCACCTAGAATGACACTCTCCTTCGTGGCGGAATCACGGGATAACACCAATTATTTTAACGCAGCGTTTTCCGCCTTTAAGTTTTGCACTTCGGTCGTCAGCTCTTCCATGCCACGCAAAAGATCCTGGACGGCCGCTTCCATGTCTGTATCGAGATCGGTCAGGTGGCGTCTCAATCTGTCACAAGTTTCCCCTTTTCTCACCTGTTTTCTCTGTTTTGCGGAGTCCTTTGTCGGGGTTTTCTTCCGAGCAGTTTGGGTCTAGTACAAGCGCGCTCGGCCGTCTTCGGATTCCAGGATTCGTTCAGCTTCTTCGTCTTGGATCAATGGAAACTCCAGGAAGCTTGGAAATGGAGGTAGCACACGGAGGCGGTCTGCGCGGAACGCAGAAGAAACAGGATCAAGGAAGGTAGAAGGAAAGGAGAAGGAGGAAGGTCTGGGAAACAGGAAGCAACACAGTTCAGGAGAACGAACTACAGAGCACGTCAGGCCACAGCTATCAGTAGCGTTGAGATGCGCGGAACCGCAGGGGAGTGGCTAATTTATAGAACGAGCTGCATAGGACGTAAAGGTCGATAGACCGCGCTCCGCGTATACGGCCATGTTGGGTGTACTACAGCGAGTAACCCCCGATGTGCCAGGGACCAGGAAAACCAGAAAGGGCGTGATCGACGGATCATGACAGTTCCACCCTCAAGTGACACCACTGGAAGTGATGGAACACGATCGTTCACCCCACGACAAAATAGGAAGTGGCATCACATAGCATTGTTTCTGAGTACAATACGAAAAATATGGTTACAATATCACTGTAAAGTGATATACGTTCCATAAAAGAATGTATCACCATATGTTTCATTACTATCAGTGCATATTGGCCCATATTACCAAATCACTGTGAATGCAAGCAGATGTCCAAGGCTAAACGATAATGATGCATTATTATATAGCACTTACACTTAAGCGCTTCATATAGAACAAATATACATACAATATCACCCAACCTGTGTTGGTACTCATTTATCAACCTCAGCACGATGAAAGACTGAGTTAACCTTGCTGGTAGTTGAAATTTCAACCTGCAGATCACACACACATTGCAGCAGCCAGCGCTCAACCCACTGAGCTATCTTACCGGTTATAGCCATCAGAAAACCAGCCACTCCAGAAACAAAGAGCCAGATGCTGCTGGCCACAGCCCATGAGCCTGAATGTAAAAAAAAAAAAAAAAAAGGGGGTAGCAAGGGAGACCACAGCGGTAGAAAGGGTAGCAAGGGAGACCCCTGGTGACCCCTAAATGATGTCCATGGGGATGATCTCGAAATTAATGTACAGAAAACGAAAGTGCTATCTGTCCATCCATTAAAAACATCAAGAAAGCAGAAAAGCTATACATGGTATTTAGATAGCAAAGTATTGGAACCGTCAATGTATATATGTATCTATAAGAGTTAATATCAATAACCATAGTAATGACAAACCATATTATGAAGATATACTAGCTAAACTCAGTACAGCTATTTCTCATGCAAAAATTATCCAATCAAAATACGGGAAATGTTCAGTTCTGCCATTATTTACATTTTACTTACAATAAACAGTGCAGATTATTCAGTATGGATCAGATACCAAACCACCAAATAAAGAACCCTATTGGACCAAAATTGAAAGATGATATTGGAAAACAGTACTTAAATTGCCAAAATCATTACCAATGGCGATGTTACGATACAAATTGGGTATTCCCTCTGTGCTTGGGATGTTTAAATGGAACCTTTTCTCCTTATACAGGACATTTCTGGAAAATGGAACAAGAAAAACTGTCCTGACTATATTATCAGAATTTATGAAGAATGTGAACCAACCGTTTCCACAAAATTGGAGAAACTTTGTCAAACAAGCTCTACAGGAGGCAGATATACCAGAGGAACTACTGATACTGAATCCCTTGCGTGCAGAAAAGAAAATGTACCAACAACATTGGATTGCGACTATAACCAGATCTAAAGCATATGAATCTAGTCATGTCAATCTTTTTCTTGAGAAGAAGATGAAGACAACAGAAGGCTATTTGTTAAATGTCCTTGTATAGAAAAGCTTTTCTATGTTTTTTTCTAAATTTGCATAATACTGGTGAAGTCCAACTAAGGCGGAAACAAATTGCAGCTGATGAAAATTACTGTAGATTTGAGTGTGATTTACAACAACCAGAAACTCTGCAGCATTTACTAATGGAATGTCCAAAACTCAGAGAGACGAGAAAGCAATATTTTAAAAATCTTTTTGGAGACTATAGACTACTAACGGCGGGAACGTTGTGGAGAAAGATTCTCCATGCAAGAAGATTGAAGTTCCAGATAGCAATTGTTAAATTCTTACTTTCTTTGGATTTAGACAGTCGGAGGGAGATTGGATAGTGTGATAACTACTGAGATTGAGGAGCTTGTTATGAAGGTTGCTATCTAAAATATAGACTTGTGATAAAACCATGAAATTGGTTTATGATGGTAAATAACTATAGATTACATTTTTGTAAAGGTTTTAAATAAACCAAAAACAAATAAAAAAATAAAAATAAAAAAATGATGTATACTGACGTAGCCAATTCGTATAATGAGTTGTCAGGTTTGTTAGATACGTTTCTTTCTCATTACTGATCATATCTAGTTGCCCTTTAAAGAATGTTAGCCCTAGCTTTACGACAGGCTAATTTCTGTTTGTTAGACAGAATTACATGCAGTACCCTTTGGGAACACTACACACAATTAAGACCACAGGTGTAAGCACAATCTCACCTTTGGTATAGGTCTGTACTTCAACACCTGTTGGTGGAGTGTGGTGCTCTAAAGAAGGTGCGGGCAAGATACTTTCAAAATGTGTTCACTATTCACACTCAGGTTTCAAAAGAGCAAATATGGCAAATGCTGTTCGCAAATCCAAGAGAAAGGGTACAGATTGCGATAGTGCAATTTTTAAGATTGGTGCCACCACGTGGAGAAGAAATCCAATAAGATTCTGGGAGTTAAGACTAATAACACAGATTGGTGATGTATGTTTCCTTCGAAAATGTGGTTTAGAGTACGGGTTATTCATTCCCAATGATGATTTTTTCTTAGTGGTCTTACTTGAACATCGTTTTAAATTCTGTTTTGCTTTTTTTTATCTTCAGGGGTAGGTAATTGTGTGTGTGGGAACGGAATTTTATTAGATGTAGCACTGAGTTAGGCGGCGACCTTATAAGGCGAAGTTAATCTGTACCCTTGTATTATGTATTATATATTATGCATTACGTATTTGTGTTGTTCAGTTGAGTGTGAATTGGCCTTATTTTAAGTATATTGTAAGTTATATATGGAATATGATCCTTTTGTATGTGTTTAAATATTTGATAAGTCTGTACTACACTGTATTGTGGTAGCAGGGCTGAGCAGCCAGGCTTATCTCAAGAGGGATGTGAGCAGTACCAGATGTTACACAAAGGACTTGCAATCATAGTGGTTCAAACAAACACTTACTCAAGGTTTCTTGGTAAAACAATATTAATTTATTTACACATTTAGAAAACATTCCACTAGCAATAAGCAGCTCAATATCACAATATAATACACAACAGTACTAAACCAATACGTTTCTGAACAAGTTAGGCTCCCCTGAAGTGGGAGCAAAATGGCACTTCAGTAACTTTCAAAAGGAGTAAAAAGACAAAGGTTATAAGAATCAAACACAAATACTTTCTTAGGCAGGGCAAATAGTTTCTGTTCACTACAAGAGGCAGTTCAATTCAATAGGCCTGGGCCAAAGTCAATGGATCAGTGTCTTGAATAGGATAACACAGTTCCGGTAGTAAACAGTTAAGTCTTTGCCAATGTTCTCAGAAGTAGTTTGTACGAAAAAGAGTTATATGTTGGATTAGGAGTGAATAAGACTCCAAAGTTGGGAAAGTTTCACAAACTTTCACTGTGGCAGAGAGGATTTCTCAACCGCATTTGCACAGTACCTTTTGAATGAAGAAAAGCTGTAGCTGAAGCAGTTGTTCCTGCCAGTTCCTGCAGATCTCGCTGTTCCTGGGCCTTAGTCGTGGGGACAAGAAGGAGGATGTCGGGAGGTTCCAGCACTGCACGGGGATGGATCCACAAGCTTGGCAAAATGTCAGTTTAAGGTGTGAGCCTTAAAGTCCACAAACTGGTATCCTTCTCACTGGCTATTTGGTTTTCAACAGCACTCTGAAGAAAATTCATCCAGTCTAGAGATGGTTTCCAAGTGGCTTGCGAGTCAGTTGTTCCCACCAGCTCAAGGGAAGAAGTCGTCCTTCAAGGGGCTTCTCTGTCGAGGGAGTTTCAGGCAATTCGGAACTGCAGCAGGGCTTCGCCGGCCAAACCAATGGTCCAGGAGTTGCAGCAGTCATCATCCCTCAGCTCATGTTCGGTTCTTTCGTTCCAGTGATCGACTCTGCCTTCCAAGTCCCAGAGACCTGCTTTTAAACAGGGCACCTCCCTCACATCCTGTCCACCCCAGACACTCAGGTGCCAGAGGGGGGCTTCAGCACTGAAGCCCGCCAAAGGCAAATGAACAAAGGGACCAAACCTGGTTTGGCGCGCAAAGACAAACACTAGAAGGACCTTTCCAGAAAGAAATGGTGAAAAATGTCGATCGGAACCTGTATTTACAGAGGGGGCTCAGACGCCAACTTGAAAAACATGGCTCCGGTGGATTTTAGCTACCGGAGCGTTTAAACGGGTCGCGGTCTGGAAAATCATGGTAATACTACTGCCACCAGTCATTCTGAGAGGAAAGGGTAGCTTTTGAGGGCTACATAAGTTTTCTAGGCATAGGGAATACTAGGTATTCCCTCCAGCACTCTGCTGTAAGGCAGTGTGTGCTGGGTCTAGCAATTTAAAAAGACTAGCAAAGTCAATTTAACTTCACATTCACTGGGAGACAGTAGTCAGTCCCAGAGAAGGTATTTAAACCTTGGGAAGTCTGAGAGACATCCCTGTGCCACTGCACTGAAGATGCTCTGTGACACACAAGAAAAAGATGATGCCTATGGAGTTGTCTAAAACTCCATATCCAAAGAACACAAAAGTAAAACATAAATCAAAATACATGAAAGAGTGGGGAAAAAGGCTCACACTCTTTCCAGGTAAAAATTAAAGTGCTAGAAATCCAGCAAAGTTGCTGGGGGTGTCAAAAGGTAAAGGAAATTAGCACATTTATGAGTCTTCTCCCTAACACTGTTGATGGATTAAAATATCAAAAGCGGCTAAATGGCCACTACTGATTTTGCCAAATGTTTTTAAGTTATTTAAATGGGTGCTTTTCGATATATTCCTTATCATCGCCTCTATGTCCCTGTTATGTTGCTCAAACCAAATGTCCAGTGAAGATTGATTTACTAACAGGGAATTTTTTTAACCTTGTTTAACATTGTTCCAGTCCATATGATACGGTTTCCTTGAGTGTTAACCCTGACATTAACATTGCCAAAGATTTTCCTGCCCGAAGGAGCAACATTTACTGTCCAATTTAACGAGGCGTGATCACTCACAACGTATAATTGAATCTTGACTGGGATTTAGTAGTTTGCCATTGCTGAGTCAATGATGGCATAATCAATGCGAGAACCTGAACGCCATTCGGTCCAGGTGTAATTGAGATAATTGTTTGCGTATGTGTTATAAGGCAACATTCTAAACTGTACATGGTTAAAAATTGTCTCCATTGACGGTCAGAATAACCACGTAAGCAATCTTTTAGGTGAAGATCTTGTACATTTAAGTCACCTGTGATCATAATAGGACCTTTAGAATGGCCCTTGTACCAATGCATTATTATGTGACCTATTAACTTTTGAATACTTTTTTAATAAAAACCATTGAGCGGGTCATAAACATTGATAATCAAGATTCTGGTTGCTGAATTTTGGCAAGGAAAAAACATAGCTGACAAGACATAGGGAGAACCTGCAATGCCTGGGAACTGCTCTAGCTGAATTTAGATGTTGTCCCTATCACCAACCTCCCGCTAGCTCGTCCCTGAGTGGACGGTTTATTTATTTATTTATTTTAGTTGTAAAGCACGTAAACAAGGCCCGTAGGCATAATAGCGATGGGACATGACAAACAAACAAAATAATCATCATACAAGTAAGCTCAGGGTCAGGCAGGGGAGGCTCAGTTAAAGAGAACAGCATTTAGGTCATGTTTACATTTCCAAAGCTTGGGCATGCTCTTAAGTCAGGGGGCAGTTTGGTCCATCCTCTTGGTGCTGTGTGCGGGAAGGATCCCTGTGCCACTATAGACAGTTTTGTTTTGGTAAGAAGCAAAAGGTGGGAATTGTTTACACCAGAGAACTCCCCAAGCTGGCAACGAGTCTAATCTGTCTGCAAGGTAGCTGGGACCTTTGCCATGCAGGCATAAATGAATGATGGAGAGAGTCTGATAGGTAACTCTGCTCTTAACCTGAAGCCAGTGCAGGGCCCTCCTAGCGTTTGAAACATGGTCAGATCTTTTCAGGCCCTCCACAACTCTCACAGCATTGTTTTAGATGACCTGCAGGTGGGCCAGCTCACCCTTACAAGTGCCCTGTAAAAGGCTCAGGCAGTACTCTATACAGGCCACAATGATTGCCCTGGCGATAGTGGCACAGTTGGATGGATTCAGGAAAGGCCTGATTGGTGCTAACAGTTTTATGTTTTTTAAGTTTTAAGTAGTAAACTGAGCTGGAAATAAGGCTATTAATATGTTATTTCATTGATAATTCCTGATCAGGATGACACCCAGGGTTTTGACTTTGGGGAGTGTCGCTATGATACATCGGCCTGAAATTCATTGCTGAGCTTTCCTGGCTAAGCGGCTGTGGCCACGATCATGAGCTCTGTTTTTTCGGTACTAAGCACAAGGCAATTGTCCATCATCCAGGAAGCAATCTGGTTATAGATGTTATTCACTGTGATGTATCTTTAGCATGATCCCTGGAGAGAAGGATCAGACACTGTGTGTCCCTTCTTCCTCTAGCATTTCAAATAGAGGGAATGTATAGATACTGAAAACCGTGGGTGAAATACACACCCCAGTGGTACTCCGCATGAGATAGTCATTGGTCATTGTGAAATACTTTGGCTTTACGTCCAGAGAGGAAGGAATTGATCCATTCATTCGCATCACGGGAAACATGAGCCGAGTTCCGTAGTCTTTGTACCAATATTGTATGATCCACCACATCAAAAGCTGAGGACAGATCCAGCAGCATCAGCATCACGGTGCTGCCCTTGTCAAAGTGATGTAAAATATTTGTCTTAAGGTCTTACAGGGTGGATTCGGTGCTGTGGGCACTTCTGAAGCCTGATTGTTTGTGTCCCAGTATGTTATGAGATTCTAAGAATTTTTTAATATGCTTGTGTGCGACCTTATCTAGGATCTTCAGCAAACATGGGGTATTGGTGGTGGGGCGATAGATCCAAGCCTGTTTAATGAGGCTGCAGACATTGTTTTCTCAAAAAGAGCTGTTTATGAACTTGGTGATTAGAGGTAAAAGTTGTGCTGCACAGGCTTTAATTACCACAGCAGGGAAGGTGTCTCCCTTGCAGGCAGTGGGTTTAACACTGGTAAGTATTTCTGAGATTTCTGATTGCATCACTTCCTTGAAGGAAAAGGGTAGAAACACAGGAGGAGATTTTTTTTTTACAGTGACGTTAGTGAGGTCCAGAGCAGTACAGTTGGCCCTTACACTTTCTCTGACCTTATCAACTTTTTTTAATCATAGCTTCCTGTATGATGGTGCACCATTTAGAATATTTGATCATCTCAATGGAGACAGGGCATGGGGATTCAAGCGCCTTTAAAATGTTAAACAATTCTCTGGTGTTGGATGAAGCCCCATCGATTCTGTTGTCATATGACAATTTCTTTGCCTCACAGTTATTTTGTAATCTTTGGCCGGGCTGGTATATTTGCTTTTATTATCTGCGGACTGGTTATTATTGCATAACAGAAATTCCCTTCTTTTGATTGCTTTAGGTTTTTCAATTTGCCTTTGTAAGACATGTTTTTTTCTGGGGCTAATTGGTTGAGCAATTTGGTAAGCATTGTCTTATATGCATCAGCCAGATCATCTGTACTGTTGAGATTGGGTGGGTTATTATGGGTAGGTGTGAAATGTGGCTCCAAAGCAGCTGGGGGAAAGCTTACATAAATTCCTATATTTTGTCGAGCTCATTGCCGCTGTGTTTTTGGTGGGTTGAGAAAAGAAGGGCAGGGAAATGTGCACGAAAAAAATGGTCAGACTGTGGGCAGGGCATCATCTCAATGTTCCTGAGCTCGACATTGTGTGTGGCTAGCCAATCTAGCGTTCTTCCTTTATTATGGGTTGCTGATTTCACATACTCGCGGAACTCATTCAGTGTGCGATTGACAGATTCGCCATATTGTGTGTGGGGTCTGATAACCCTCAATTAGGGTCCCCCAGAACAATCAGTTTGGCAGAAGGTTTGAGGGAAAGGAGGATCACATCACTTAAATGGATGGAAAAGTCAGGCATTTTGTCAGGGGGCGATAAATCAGGATGATATTAATGGTGGTATTACGGTCGATGGAAAGTTTAGCAAATAAAGTTTCGCAGTTTGCCACAGTGATGTCTGAGATTGGATAAATGAGTAGCGAGGCTAATCCGCCCCCCAGCCCCTGTTGCTGATCTGCACAGAGGATATTGTACCCTGGTGGTATGGCTAGGGTAAATGTAGGTCCCGTGGCAGCATGGAGCCAGCTCTCTGTAACAGTACATAAATCAAATTTAAAATCTTTGATGTATTCCGCCACTTCCGTAGCATGCCTAAAATGTGAGCGGGTTTAAGCATCATACATGACAGGGTGTCTTGTCTTTGAGTCTGTGGACACTGGTCCATGCGGCATTCATTGTTAGAGGAGCTAGCCTCAGGTGAAAGGAGGGGCATCGGATTGGTAAAAGTAGATGGAATATTAGATGACACTACATTGGTCTGTGTTGTCGCTGCTAGATGGTTGGATTTCTTCCAATCCCTTTCCTTTTATGCCCGTGGTGCTCCCCGGGTTCTCCTGACTAGAGGGTGCAGTATGATAGATGGTGGAGTCTAACTACATATTAGAGAGAGAAACCTCAGTTGCCTCCCTGGAGCTCTGGTCAGGCCTTGCTACAGGGGATTGACAGGTGTTATTCCTGCTATTGGGCAGGGGATAAGGCAAGAGTGCCACGTCTAGGTATTTTTGAAAAATGATGGACTTTTTAACAGTGTCCTGTGTATGTATAGCACCAAATTCGGTCATCATGGATACAGTTAGAGTTGCGAGAAGCAGAAAATACCTTCAAATGCGTACTCAGCCGAGCTACCCTCCCCAACCCGGACACAAACTGGCGATAACCGGGCAAACAAAGGTGCCAGCGCTAACACGCTGCCGATATCATTATGAGGCGGCTAGTCCGTTAAATGACGTTCGAGAGAACTACAATGGGCACAGACTGCACTGGATGCGTCAATGAACAAGCAGTACTTATGTAGCTAAAGTACAAAGGTCGGCATGGCTGACAAGTCCGCATCTAGGTGGAGTTAGTTAAAAAAAGCAGAATTAACTTGCGACGATCTGCTAACTGATCAAAACAATCAAAAGCAAAATAGCTGTCCTTACTGCTTGGATGGAACACAATGCAATAAATTAAACGGTGTCACTGGATTATGTAAAATAAGGTAACCATCAACTTCAAAACACTTAGTTATATACGTTTCCTTTACAATAAATAAGTCAGAGGCCTCTAACATGGAAAAGCCGATTGGATGAATCAAGAAAGACCTGTAACCCTGCATATTCCATCATAGCCAGTTCAAAGACGGTTGATTAAAGAATTGTCCATTTGCCCCTTCAGTAACTCAATATTCAATTCCTCCACTGTTTTCTGCGGTTTGTCCATCATAGAGTTGAGAAGTTTCCAAGATGGTTTGCTCAGAAGCTTGCAAGCTGTAGCCTGAGTATTTACTGTAGCAGATTGAAAGCTTTCCAGGGATGGTAATTTTGTGACAGATTGTTAATGAGAAACCTATTTGTTCCAAGACTTGAACACTTGATTTGAACAATGCCACCATCAGTGAGGAAGTGAATTCAATGAGCCCCCAGTTAAAAGGACTACCCATCACTGGCAACCCAATCTGGACTATATCAGTGGTACACATCACACTCAGATGGCTAATTTTACTAAATAAATCCATTATATTAGTGTGATTTAGAAAGAACTATAATTAGCAGGCTTATATTCCTCCAAAATTACCCATTTCCACAACCAGCACATGTCACGGTCACTATTGTGATTATTTCTCAAGATGGAAGTCACAGGTCTCATTTCAAATGGTATTGCAATTGTGGGCTGAGGGTCAACGAGATTGTTGGTAGCAATGACTTTGCTTAATTGCATGTTACTAAGTCCTTGCAAGGGGCCTGAAGTAGATGGAATAATGGGCTGTAATGCAACTTGTGCTGGTACAGTGCATGGGTTAAAAGCATAGGAAACGTGGTTTTACGTCTGAGAATGAGCATCCGAAGGAGAAATAAAAGGAAGGTGTAACCCTCGATTCATAGGTCCTTTAAGGCAGACTTGCCTAATTTTTCAGTCCGGCAGTGTGTTGGTTACCAATGTTTCAGAGTGTGATGTATGTAAGGCATAATATCAAACAGTAAGACAGACACAAGTGACCACAGTTCAAGGGTGTTTATTGAACTTCAATTGGGTTGTATCTAATCCTAAATCTAAAGATGGGAGCAAGCTACAACCATCAAATAATAATAATGCAGTTCTAGTCGAGTCTGTCACAATAAAAAGGGCCTATATTAATAAACCTATTGCCAATCCTCACTTCTAAATACAAATTGCGTGGGAAACCATGTTTGGCAATAGAAAAGTGTTAAGAAATATGTCAGGATATTTAAGCCGTTAGCTTCCCTTCCCCATGTCTTCAGCACGGGACAAGGCAGCACACTCAAGTTTAGCACAGTCTCTGGCTTCTCTAGCTTGAGGATGCAGTTCAAATCTCAATATCAGGGCCTTCTGTGTCAAAGTCTCTTTGCCATTCAAAGTCTCTTACTTCAGAGGGCCCAATGCGACAAACAAACATTCAAAAGTTCTGTTCTCCTCAGGATTCTCATGTACAACTTCTTGGGTGATTTTCGATTCTCCCCGGGTCCTGCTCCTACAGGCTCAAACCCACTTTAACACAAAACCTTCTTGGGTGATTCACTGTACACCCCGGGTCGCCCTCTGCTGGGCTCAGACCGAGTTTAACACAAACCTTTCAATTTATATCCCTCTGTCGGGCTCGGACCAACTTTCTCATCTTTTCCAAGCATTCTTTATATCAGAAATTGAAGGCTTTCGACTGTGCGCAGGATTTTGCTCAACCCATCATAGGACCATTTCCATTCACAATTACTCGCTCTTTTCTTGATATGCTCTCTATCTCACATTCACTTTGCCAGTTCTCAGACTTTCGATTGAGCACCTAGGTGGCGCCGGACCATTCTGTCAAGGGTAGTGTATCTTGCTTTAAAAGTTCAATTACTCGTCAGTAGTTAAACTTTACTTGCATCCTTTATCACACGCGGTTTAACAATGTTCGCTCCAGTGCACGACATACAATGTTGCTGCTTGCAACCTTGGCTTCAACACAGAAAAGTCTTGTATAGGTCTCACCAACTCAGCGGCTGTGTTGATTTCACTGATGCTGCTTTGTTCTTGGATCCAAGGACAGTACCACGGTAGATGGCGCTTCTTGCTGTCTTGATTATTAATGTGTGAGGTCTCTGGTTACCTCAGACACCCAATGCAGGATTCTTCAGCCTGGTTTCCTGGTCTTACGCTTTCTATTCTCGAGGTTTTAAGAAAGTGACGGTTCCTTGTCGAAAAGGTCAAGGGAACTTCCCTCCATTTGATCCCCTTCTGTTTTGTCGCCTTTCTTCTCTCGTTAAACTGCCATCTTGGAACTGCTGTTTCATCGTGTGCTTTGCCTCGCTCCGAGTGTGCTCTTGTACTCTGCCTTTTATCCATGTGGGGAAGTGTAATGGGAGTCAGGTGTGTGTGATGGTCCATAATTTCCTGACCTCACCTGACCATTGTATTGGGACACATCAGGTATACTGCTTTGGTGTTCATCTGTTTTCTCTCATAACCGGCTAGTCTGTGAGAAAGTGTTTGTGTAGTAAAGGGGGGGGGGGCGTTGAGTTCCTAAATATCCTACCTGGTAGGATGGGGTAAAGGTGCTACAAGGAAGGGGATACCGCGTCCCACCATCCGGTGTCAAACTCCCCAAAGACCCCTCACCCAGGTGATCCTCCCACACTGGTCGACCCCCAAGAACTGGATCCAAAAGCGATGGCCATGTCCTGGCCACCTGCATGACAGATCTCCAGGAACTAGTGGGTGAGATACTTTCTGGTTTCTCACAGTGAATTGTGAGTTTTACAAACATATCTACTCTCTGTGAGTCCTGTTACGGGCTTGTTTACCTCAAGCTGAGATATGACACTTTTTTTTCACAATGTAGGTCTTCTTCTTATGTCCTGTTTTGTTCTGGGCTCTTAAATATACTTGTGACAGTTTTAGTAGAAGGAGGAATAAGAATCTCGCCATAGGCCCGGTCAGAACAAGTAAGAGACTGTAGATGCACTACTGCGATTTTATTTACTATAGGGCAGTGAGGTTAATTTCTCAGCTTTACCTTAGCTTAGCTGTCTTGGTCTGAAGGCAGGGGCAAACAAGGTTGCTGGATTGCAGGAAGCGAGTGTCGATCTACGACTGCCTCACTGGAATTAACCAAAATCACATAAACAACTTTAGCCAAAATGTATTTGAAAGCTAATTGTGCTTTTGGAATAGTTGCGGTAAGGGCAAGGAGAGCATTGACTTTACAAATTATTGAGTTTAATGCAGTAGTACAAATAAGCTCCTCTACCCTCAAGACAGGTTCAGAGCGCTAGGCAAGTTCAGCCTAGCTCTTGCTCTCTGAACCCAAATAAATTGTTTGTTGATAAAACAGTGAACAACCTTCCAGTGTTGTCGGTGGAGAAAGCACACAAAATCCTATTAGAATCTAACATTTCCAATTATCTAATTATTTGCATAAGGAGAGACAAAAATGTCACCTACCGAAACATTCTTAGTTTTAACTTTCAAAGGGAGTATCTTCTCATCTATGTGGGATATTTCAACCCATGCCAATGCACTCTACTACACCCCTTTGCCAATGGGGGAAAGAAACTGCCAAAAATTGAGGCACTAACCGCTGTGTGCACCAAATCTGCGAAACTGCACATGGTTCATAAACCACAAAAGAGCTGCACACCCTGCCACACACAGGCAAAGTTGATTTCAAAACAGAACTCCCTGCAGGAGAATTCCAGGGGGTGCTGTTACCCGCCACATGAAGTTGGCCACAAAAGTGGGCTAAAATCCGAAAATGCCTTTAAATACAGCTTCCCAATCAATGGCAACCTTCAAATTGCTGTTTTGGCGCTAAATTCAGTCATTTTCCCAGTGAATTATTGAAAGGAAAAGTGTGCTGAAATCATAAATTCTCCAGTGCAGTCAGAGGAATCCAGGCCTCACTGACTGACAGCTGCATAAGAAAATTAGCTGTCAAGCCCAGTTTAAATGTGTTTCTTTTTCCTGAAGAAATTGCAAAATGTGCCTATTTAAAGCATGTTTGTGAAGGGCTTAATTCCTTTAAAATGTCAAAATCTATTATAAACTCTGTTCACTTCATATCTTTTAAATAAAATATTGTAGGTGAATATTACAGTAACCCAGTGGAAGTAACTGCTTAATTCTGATAGGACAGTGCATAGCCTGGGAAATCTTGACACTTCAGTGTACATGCCCTTGAAACAAGAGGCCTTAATGGTTCCTGCATATTGCCAACAAGGAGCACAATGAGACCTCATTAGACATTCGTCTTTTGGCTGAGCCAAGAACAAAGGAAAGGCTGAGCACTGACCGCTGCTGGGGAGGGGCAGGATGCTTCCCTCTACACCCCACCCTGATCAAGGAGATCTGACAGTTGTTGTTTGTTGAAAGGAGAAAAAAACTGCTGGAACTTTTGGATGTTAAACCTTTATTTGTGGTTAAGTTTAAAACTCTTTAACTGTGCAACCGGAAGAAGGATAAGTCTGAAAATTGGTAGATGTTAACATAAATTTAGACTTTTGCTTTGAAGACATTGATGAAACCTGTACCATTTAAGGAACCAAAGTTATGAAAAAATTCTCATTGTAGCAGAACTATTAATGTTGCAAACCGTAGATTGTATGTACATGATCCACTGATAAGCGCCCAGAGATGTACCAAATTAGAAATTATTAATCCAAACTGTTATGTTTAAAATTGCATAGAATGAGAAAGACAGCTCGCACAGAGATGGGGATTGAATGTGAATATAGACCATCAAATATGAAATGTATGTGTCCGATTTTCTTATTGTACATAATTTTCGAAATGCACATTTGCGCAAAAGTTAAGTTTTGGTCAAAATCAATGTGGGAGTTCCTAAATCCCATTGTAAAGATGACAGCTCTGGTCTGACTGCCAACCAAAACAGTGCAACTGCCTGTGGCCACTCACAGCCGTGGGGGTGTGTTTTTAAATTTTGCCCACACCATAAACTTGGTGATGTCATTTGATAGTATAAATTTAGGAACTTCACAACACATAGGGCAGACTGCTTCCAGAACACATCCAGATTTCCACGCAGCGTCTTGTTCCTGACTTCTTCATCTTGTTCAGAACTCTTCACCTTGCAGCTGACTCCAGATTGCTTTGCAGAATCCAGGCCTGAGCATTGCTGAACTCTTTTTAGCTAGGCCCAAATTCACCCATCCCAAAACTTAAAAGAATAAGTCTGATTCATCTTGACAGGCTACCAGTAAGGCTTGCTCGCTGAAACTTGCATCCTGCTATCTACAATTTCCAGTGACCAGAAGGGCCCATCCAAATCCAGTCTGCAGTCCAAAATTGACCAGATTTTTTCCTGAGAGACTTTAGACACCTGTGTCTATCCCTCCAGAAGTACCCTGCTGCATGTAGACCTGCCCCGATCCATGGCCACAACCTCGACGGTCCAATTTTATTACAAAGGACTGTAAGTATTAATAGGAAGAACAGTGACCCATAGTATATTTGCATTGTCTTATCACAATCTCAACCCATCCCATTTTTATCTTCAGAACCCTAATATTGTTAGAACCATTCTTGCGCTGATTTTTCTCTTATCTGTGTTTCAAAACCATAAGTCATTAGTGATTTTGCGTAACTAAAGTAACTCCCAGAAAGGAATTGAGTATTCACCACATGAAGGGTTACGCTGGCCACGTAACTGTGAAGATTCCCGGGTGGCATTCTCTTTTTCATAGTCATTAATATAGAGTAATAAACCAATCTGTCATTTTTAAAACTGAATTTCTGTTTTCATTTCCGCGCCTATTTTGCAAAAACGCCTCTCACTAAAACCTTTATCACTTCTTCAATTTTATAGATAGAAATGAAATGTCAACTCTCGCTGATACGTAAGACCCTTAGCTACATCCACAACCAAAAACAGCATCGCAGAACAGTGTATTTGACCCGTTTTTATCAAAAATCGCATCGTGAAATTTTGCCGCGAAGTTGCAGTTTTCAAAAGTTACACGTCTTTTTCCCATTCAAAGTGCTTCTTCAATTCCATTCTGATCTAAAGTGTGTACTGTTGTTTATCTTGTACTCATGTTTGTTAGGACCTGGTTAGGGTTGCTTTCCTAATAATTTTTCTCCATTTAAGCATTTTTGACAACTTTGCATTACTTCACAAAGCCATTTTCACCTGTCATTTAAAAAGTGTCTATTTCCAAAAACGGTTTTCTCTCTTGTTTGGGGAGGGAAGATTGCATTTAAACTCTAGACCTTCTCTTTCATTCCTGAAACCTGCTGATTACTGACCTCTGTGTAGGATTGCTCATTTGTACCTTCAGTACTTTGCAGGGGGAAATATTAACCTAGACGCTGTCTGTTCACAAACCAAAACTGTTCTTTTTCCTGTTTTCTATTCTGCATTAATATAAGTGAATTCAATTGCTTTACTTTTTTTTAAATTGTACTCTCACCCCTTGGTGATTGTTGCCCCATATATATATATATATATATATATATATATATATATATATATATATATATATATATATATATATATATATATATAAAATATTAAAATGTAAATGTGATTTGAATATTAAATAAGTAAATATTTACCTTTACAAACTATCCTATTTACTGGATCAGTGTGACCTGGGGGGTATTTTGAGAAGGGTGTGATATGAGTGGTATATCATTCAGAATATTGAACTTATAGACACAAATAAAATAAGTATTTCATTGCATACTACATGCTGGGCGAGACCTGCGTGTGTGCCTGATTGAAATCCTTAACATCTATAATCATTATAGTTGAGCGAAGAAAGATCTTCCTATTATGTATAATTCATCAAACAGAAGAAAGAGAAGGAGCCCCAATTATAGGAAAAGACGTGTAGATTGTCTGCCCTGCCAGAACGGTCTAATCTTCCCGAGAGCTGAGGAAAGGCCCTGAAGTCTCATGATACTCGACCGGGTGCGAGCCATGACAAGCTAAAGATACTTGAGTGGAGTACGTAGGGAAGCTCCCTGATCATCTTGGCCTTGTTCACGACCACAAGGAAGTCCCTCCCTCCCTCAAAGGGGTAGGTGTGGGTCCTAATAGCCCGAGGTGTGGTGGGAAGGGGGGCTCAGAGGAATATAGCTTGAATCTGTCCACCAAAGACAAAAAGGCTGCCTAACAAGCCCAGCCTCCAATTGCTCTTACACTGTCATACATGAGCAGCATCTGCAGTCAAAAAGAACGGGTGCCTGATTCTAAACCCTGGTCCTTAAGGCTATAAAGCATGTACACAAACAACAATATGGACTAGTGAGTAAGGGATGACACTTAGCACTTCATTTATCATTTCAAATATATAGACAAATGTATCTGGCAAACAATTTTTCTTTTATTTTATATAAATCTTTAAAAACAAATTAATTTTCATATATTATTTACAATACCTAGATTCATACAAAACCACAACATTTTTACACAATGTTTAAAAGTTTTTGGCTCACACACTCAGATATCCCCACCATCTACTCACATTCATTCACTCTCCATACACTTCCCATACTTCAATCATATGTGACCCTCTATATTGGTCACGTCACTCGATTAACAATATTTGACACAGTTTAGTTCCTCTGTCCAATATCAGGTAACTCAATCTGTATATCAGTGTTTAGGTTGTTGTGATAGGACTTCAAAAGTGGTGTCCATTCAGTAGTTCAACCTTCATCAGGACAAAAAAACAGGACACTCAATATGTCCTATTTTTCATGGTAGAGTGAGCCACACCACCTCCACATAGCATTTTATGAGGGTGAACCCAGATGTGTGGACAAATCCCGACTTCACTCCTAGGCATAAACCTGATAAATATGGTCTCTCTTCTATTAGGTCGAACAATATTCAGTTGCTTCAATGTGTCGAATTGCTCTCACATAGTTCTATACTGGCAGAGAAAGTTCTTCCATCCTGGTACTTTCCGTTGCCACATCTAGCCAGCTCTTCCTTGATAAAGTTAAAGGGCTTCCTTTTAATTGGTTATTGACTCATCTTCTGCACCTCAGTAGCGCATCTCACTACTCGGTAGCTCTCATCCTGAATGCTTCGTCCGGTACAGAAGACGCCTTTCCATTAAGTCTTGGGCAGTTAGAAAAGCATCTGTCCTGGGAAGGCCCTGCCGACCTGCCAGAAAGAAATAGTGAAAGGATATTTCCATCTGTAGCGTGTACCTTCTTAGTGAATCCGGGAGGTCAAGGTTCTGCATTTGCGCTTTTGGTACAGAGTGTGGATGGGCACGTCCTGGAAGAACCTGATGGAGGATCCCTCCCAGTCAAAAGTACACAAGTACCTTGCTTTTTGCAAGACATCTTCCTTATCCTTGTAACAGTGGCATTTATTCACTACAGATCTGGGCCAATGCCCCATCCTGCTCCAGAATGGACATTGTCAAACAGAATGTCCCTATTGTCATCACTTCCCAGTAAAGCTTTAAACATGTTACAGACCATCCTCTCAAGATCCTGAGGGCTCTCCCCAGCCTCCTGGGAGCTGTATGTTCTTTCAACACTTCCTGTTCTTGATGTCATCAATTTTAGTTCTGACCTGCCTCTCCCGCAGTTCCAGATCCTTCTAACCGACATCCATTTTAGCTTCCATATTCTCTGCTGCTAGCTGACTGTTTTCTATCAATTCGATCCTCTGCTTTCTCCACCCTCTCCTTAATCACGGATAGACAAGTGCACCTCTGCCTTGAAGGCCTTAATTTCAGAAAGGACTCCTTGAACGTCCATTTGTAAGGCCAGCAGACCCCCTTCCAAGTGTTCTCCTGTCATGTCAGTACCTGTTATACTAGATCCAGTGAAAACGAGGCATAAGCTGAAAGACAGTGACATGGCAGACATATTGCTATACGAGCTGCAGGATGGTGCTTGGAGACCTACTATGGAGGACGAGCAACAGATGAGAGACAACTTCTATAAAGCATTTGTGCATCCTAGGGGTCTAAGGAAAGTTGCAAGGGTATGAACATTTCAGAAAATGAAGCACTTGGTACCAAAATAGATGGAGGTGGTTATAAGTATGAGCCATCTGAGAGGTGGAGTTCTAATCCATATAGAGCACTGATGAGGAGGGGTGCTCCTCAAGTGTAGTTATGACGAAACTATAACACATTGTTGTTGTTATTATTTTGTTTATGTTGAAGCGGAGTGGGGAGGCTGTATTTTCTCCATAGTGATCTGGCAACTGCTGGGTATTTCAGTGATTTGGGGGTGGTTGAACCCGTCACAAGGTTGTTAATTCTCATATCAAGTGTTGGGGTAAGTGCTGGGGACGTATGGGGGGATTTGGGATGAGAGAGAGGGAGGAGGAGACCCCAGGGTCTTTTTTGTTTCTGATGAGGGGAGAGGAAGGCTGAGCTGATGGACATAGGTAAAGTTTGCAGAAGCAAGTTACAGAACTGGGGATGGGCATTGAAACTGGTGTGGTTTTAAAATGGATTAGGAGCTATGGGTGAAGTCATAATAGGGGTCTTGAATGTGAAGGGGCTAAACTCTCCAGATAAGTGTTCACTACTACTGAGAAACTTTAGACACCTGTGTCTGGACATTTTGTTTGCACAGGAAATTCCCTTTCAAGTTGGAGATGAATGTCGCCTGGTGGGTAGGAGGGTTGGTCAGACCATTGGGCTTAAGAGGGTGAAAAGAAGAAAGGACGGTTGGGTATTTTTCTAGGGAAGTCCACTTTCCTAAAAGGCAATCAAGTGAAGAAGGCTTGTGGCGGAAGGTTGTTAATGGTGAAGGGCAGCTGGGAGGAGAAATAATGACATGTATTACTCTCTTTGTGCCCAATATAAGACATATACTGTTCCTGGAAAAAGCTTTGGAGATTATAGAGGGATGTAGAGGGGAAGTCCATAGTTGTTGGTGATTTCAACTTGATCAGGGACCCAACTGTAGACTGGAACTTTAGGAAGGCTGAGAGCTCAGAGGGATCTTACTACAGAAAACCAGAGTTTTCGAAACTTATAGAGGACCAATTTTAGTTGGATGTGTGGAGATCACGGGATAATCTCCCAGGAGAATACACCTTCTTCTCCCCACCAGATAACACATTTACAAGGATTGACCTCCTTGTGATATCAAGAGAATTTGAGGGTCAAGTTAAATCGGTTATGTTAGATAGCTTAGCAAGGTCAAATCATGACTTGTAGGGCTCACACTGCCATCAGGTGGTCGGGACCAATGGATCCATTGATGGCACTACAATGACTCGCTGCTCCAGGATGTAATCTTGTGAGAATTTTTGGTATTTCTTTTTTTTAAATTAAAAAATAGAGACTGCACAGTGGTATGTTTGGGAAACAGTGAAGACTACCTTCCAAGGTCTTCTTATCAGAGAAGGGGCAAGGAAAAAGAGAAAGAGAGGCCTGATTGAGGCACGATTGAGGGATGACATAGCACACCTTAAAGCCACCCTCAAGGGAAATCAAGGAGACATGGAGGATATGTTACTCGCCATTAAAGAGAAGAGACAGGAACTGCATACTTTGCTTCTGGGAGAGACAAGAAGAGCCATATATTTTAAGAAGCAGACCTTTTCTGAGAGCTATTATGAGAAAATCGATAAGTTTGGTTCCGTGTTAACGATAGACTTCGGGCAACTAGTCAGGAATGTAGAGTTGATACCATCCCTGACAAAGTGGGTACAGAAGTAAGGGACCCATGGGGATTTTGAATAGATTTGCAGAATTTGTATGAGTCCCTATATATCTGTGATTGGGATTTCGCAAACTTTGACATCGATACATACCTGCCCGGTATTGCCCTCCCCTCACTAACCACTGAGGAAATGGACACCCTAGATGCCGCCATATCCCTGGGATAGGTGAAGGGGCAATTCAGCGTATGAAAACCGGGAAGGCACCAGGCGAGGATGGCTTCAGATCGTCTTTTTACAAGCTCTATGTCGACCTTCTGGCACTGCCGTTGGTAAAGGTTTTCAACAGTATCAAAGGTGGAGGTGACTTCCCCAGGCATTTCTAGAAGCCTTGATAACAGTAATTCCTAAAAAGGGGAAATATTTAACCTAATGATCGGCATATTGAAGCGGATATCACTGTTGAATCTGGATCCCGGCATCATGGCTTGAGGTGGTTCTTCTGAGGCTAGTGCGCCCTGATCAGGACGGCTTTGTACAGAACAAACAGGGGGCAGATAATCTAAGGGTGATGTTCAGTATATGGCATCGCTGGAGGCTAAGACCGGTGGAACAATGGTGCTATACCTGGACACTGACAAAGCTTTCGATCGGGTGGACTAGACCTTTATGAGAGCAGTATTGAAGAGGGTGGGCATGGGAGTAACTTGGTTGGGTGGTTTGTGCATTCTACTCTACACCCATGGCCAGAGTACTGGTAACTAGTGTGACTGTGTGCTCCTTTTCCCTTGCTAGAGGTATGAAACAGGAATGCCCACTTTCTCTCCTAATTTACAGATTGGTCATGGAACCCTGTGCCTCTTCAGTGTGGGCAGACCGACGCATACAGGTTGTTTTGATTCAGGGATAGGAATATAAAATGGCCTTGTTTGCGGCTGACGCCCTACTATACATCACTGATTCATGTAGCTCCGTTCCACACCTCCTTGGGTGACTATGCAAATATGGCAGACTCTTGGGTTTCAAGTGCAATCCCTCAAAGTCGGTGGTATTCCCAGTGGGTTCATTGAAGAACAAGGAATTTTCATATCTAGGGACGTTACTGAACTGTTTGGTGCAAACTACTTACCTCTCTGGGCTAAAATAAGGCAAGATCTGGGCATTGGAGCAAGATGCAACCGTCCTGAATGGCTAGACTCAACTGTATAAAGAAGACAGTTTTCCAAAGTTCTTATTTTTGTTTCAAATGATCCCTAAGGTGGTACCGGATCTCTTTCTGGTGACCGTGAAAGGAGCATTGTTGCACTTTCTTCGGCAGGGAGCTCACCCTAGAATTGCTTACAACAAACTTGCCCTTCTGAGGGACAAAGTCAGAGTGGGGCTCCCTGATTTGGATCTATACTATAGGGTGGACCAGCTTCAGATACTGGCTGATCATATTGACCCACTTACAACAAACCAATGGGTAGGACTAGAGAATGCGGTCCTTGCACAAGTCATCTTAGGAGAGTGGTTTTGGGTGCCCCAGAATAAAATTTCGAGAAGGGTTTTGGATCACCCATTGCTGACCTTACTTTGGAACATCTGGAGATAGGGTAGACGTACGCACTAGCTCACGGCCATCCCCGCTTAGGTCAATGTGGGTCCCTCTTCTAAGAGATAGTATACACAAACCCCTTGGATTTCAAGAACGGTTTGAGGTGAGGCTTGAGCGGGCTGTTCAAATGTGGGAGCAGGGACATTTAATGTTTATCACATGCCTCAAGCAATGCGTATGAATTGGGAGATTCTTAGTATGTCATTACATACAATTGAAGAGGATGCGCCTGGACCCCAGATGGGGGGGAAACGTCTTAGAGAACTGACCCACTTTGAGAGGCTCCTCCTTTGCCAGGGGACACCAAGGGTAGGGTGTCAGGGATTTACAAGGAGCTCCTCTCGGCCAAACCACCAGAAGACACCAAAGCTAGGATTGGGTGGAGAAAAGACCTGAGATGAGACATTTCAGACTTCTTTCTGGCAGATATGTGCAGCAGGGTCTGTCAGGGGGGTGGATCGATGCAATATAGGTGCCTGTCAACTAAGCTCTTGCACAAGTGGCACCGCCCCCCCCCCCCACCCTCAAGTTGGAAAAGATGTTTCCCGGGGTGAAACTGGACTGTTGGAAATGTAATGTAACCACAGCACAGCTGAATTTTTGCACATGTGGTGGGAATGTGACATAATCCACGAATTCCGGTCTGATGTACTAGATGGGAAAAGGAGTTGGATGGGATTGAAATGGAATTCTCCCCCTTGTTGCTACTGTTGGGGGTTGATGGAGATGGGGAAGTGGAATTGCACTACAATCATATCTCCCACACCATGCTGATAGCAGCCAGGGACTGTGCGGCACAGCAGTGGAAAAGGGCCACAGCCCCCACAAAGAGAGAATGGCTCCAGAGGGTGCAAGATATCTACACAATGGACAGTCCCACACATATAATGGATGAATCCAGATGTAACATAGAAGAATGGTGGCTTCCATGCTTTGTGAAATACAGTGGAGTGGCTGGTCCAGGAATGCTAGACTCACCCTCAAGCCATAGTTCTAGCATTGTTCAATTGTAAATGAACTGCATTGTACCTAGTTTGGGGGTGGGAGGAGGGCAGCAACGGTGTTACGCGTGAGGAAAAATAAAGGGAAGAGGAAGGGTGGAAGTATTGAATTCAATGCTGTATGGTGTAATTGGTGATGTATATGTATTGCCCCATCCTCAAAATTCAATAAAAAAGTAAATTTGAAGTAAAAAATAATCCAAGTCTCTGAAAACAAAAAGACATTTTGCACTATTAAGCTTCCCTTCCTCGCCTAAAACCTACAGTTCATTACTTTCTATGTTAAAGATCATTGAAATAAACATACCCTCACAGACACACATCATTGTAGTAGCATTTCTGAAAGCGAAATTCGCCATTATAGCGTTCTCCCTCTAAACACATAATGTCCCACCTCCTGAATGGCTCTGTGCGTCCCCATAGACGGGGAATAATGGTGCCTGTAGTCTCCCTGCCAAGCATCATTGCGGCAGTATTTCTAAATAATAGAGTTCAATATTAACGCTTTCCTTCTATGGGCATCGTCGCCACCTCCTTACCAACTATATACGTACCCATTCTATGGAAAAATAAGGTTGATAGTGACGTGCACCATGTTGCATGTACCATTGATTAACCTATAAAGAATACATAGGGAATCATCCACATTTTATATTTTTTACGGGGAATATTACTTAGTTAAAGACAGTTTTAAATACTGACATATAAATTGATGTTATTTGCTACTAGTTAAGTCCTTAGAAATAACCATTCCTAAATAATTGGCATCCATATGCATTAACCGCTACAAAGCTATTACTAAACCCCAAAGACACCCTCTTATTACTTGTTAAAAGGGTAGTTAGCTAGAAGCACAAATATCTCACGTCTTCCAAACTATAAGTGCCTAAAGTACGCAGTCATACAGGAAATACTGGTCTTCCTCTAGGTAAAAGATTGATTATTTTTTCATACAAACTGCACACTAGATCCAAAAAACAATGAACCTGCATGCACATTTGGCACATTTGGTACAGTGCTGACCAACTAAATGTGCTCCTCTTTAACTTTTAATAAGCCAACGATCCCATTACACGTTTTTGTTCAAACCTGTCTTGTCACTTTCTAACCTGGAAATCATCATTTGTTCTGATTTTCACAGTGCTTTTTTGTTCTGTACAAGATTTGGTCCTTTTACAGCACAATCCAAGACTGGTGAAGACAATCAGTTTCCATGTTTTGTTAAAGCCCAATTTCCCATTGATCCCCTTCAGGATTTGTCCAAATGTTACACAATTTCCTCATGGGTATTGTCCTACTATATCTGGGAGCCCCTATGCTTTTGTAATTGCCTAACCACTGTATTTTGTACTTTCATTGTGTCTAATGATCAAGTCTCGAATGCTTGTGCTTTTTTTAAAGGCAAACTATGGTCATGGGGAATTGGATTGGCCCATATTTAGTATTGTCCAATTCTTCTCAATACAACATTTAATCTTATAAGATAAGGTTGTGTATGTCATCACACATACTATTTTATCATTCATCTCATTACTGTACCTTGTTCTAGGTTCTAATCGTGCTTGTCTATTGGTATTACCTGCTTTTTTCACTGTTCTTTTAAGCTTTCGTTCATTAGTATCCCGCAAGGGTCAATCAGTTTGCAACAAGCAATCTGATTGGCCCTCGCTAGGTCCTTACATGCTCGACAAGGCACCGGTCGCCACTGCGTCATTTTATGTTTCTGGCCGCCATGGAGTCCCTTCTTCTGTTCCATGGCGTCCATCTTCTTTGTTTTCTTTTTTTCTCTTTTTAAGGGCCGCAATGGAAAGGGAGAAGAGACCATCTTGCTTGTTTACTTTTTTAGATGGGCCCCATGGAAAGGGAGAAAGGTCTACATATCCTGTCCCATGGCAGAGATATTTTTTCTTTTCTTTTTTCAGTTGCAAAACATTTTAGCCAGGGTACTAATAGCAACAAGCCCCTCGCTGGAGGGCCTTACCGCTTCAGGTAATGCCCCGGGGCCTGCGTTAAGGCCCTCGCTTCACTCGAGTCTGTAACTTCTTGTCTGTATGTGTTCCTTTACTACTGTTGCACCTAAGTTGCCAGAATTGTCCCAACAAAGGTTCTCGGTTACATGTTTTGAGTGATGACTATAAATATGAAGAAATACATTCCTATACTTTGATTTGTGGTGTGGCTTAAAAGATAGATCACTTCTCTCATGATATATGGTTGTGCCAAGAAAATGTAAATGTTCATCACTAATAGAAGAGGTGAACTGCAAGTGACTATCTTGGTTGTTCAGCCATAATACAACATTTTCTTCTGATTTGTTATGACCTTCCCAGATGACTAATATGCCATCATCTATGTAGCATTTCCATAGTGGGTGTTGCTATGGTAGGGATTAGTATCACAATAGACAAGTTTTCCTTCAAAGTAATTCACCTAAAGATTTGCTACGCTAGGAGCTGCTGAGGCTCCCATCACTGTTCCTTCCATCTGATGATATAAACTATCTTGGAACTGGAAGAAATGGTTGGTAAGAACCATTTCTGTACACCAGTACACTACATATTTAGGAATGTAATAATTTTTAATATCTTGAGTAACAGTGGTTTTCACTACCTCTAGTGTGGCCTGTTGTGGAATTTTAGTGCACCATGAGATTATATGCACACCTATCTCTGTAAATGTTTTTCCATATCAAAGTTTTCTTTCTCCAATAAATTGATTTTAATAGGCCCTGTCCATAACATATGATTCCATCTTTGGAATATATTTCTTTAAAGAAGAAATCAGTATAGTGAGACAATGGTTGAAGAACTGAGGATACTCCTGAGACTATGGGCTGTTCTGGTTGTTTATTTTTCTGTTTAAGGATTTTCAAGGACACTGGAATGTTGGGCTGTGTTTGTTCATTATTCTTAGCCTCAATTGCCTTTGTTTGTATAATTTGTTGCAATTTCACTGTGATTTCCTCTTCAAGCTTTCGATAGGTTGCATTATTTGATAATAACCTTTTACATTCATCAATGTAATAATCTTTGTTAAGAATCACCATGGCTCCTCCTTTATCAAATAACAAAAAAAGGTGATTAAAGATACAGAGAAATTAGAAAAAAGGGAAAATGACAGTCGTTTTGTAATATCACCAATGCAGAAAATGTAGCGCTTACCGATTTGGCAAACAATGAGCATTTAATTATTCGTAAGTCTGATAAAGGTTGAGGAGGCATAGTGATTTTTAACAAAGAAGATTACATTGCTGGAAAGCAGAACTGCTCATACAAACAGAACCCATAATTGTATAAATTCCTATAAATGAGTACATGAAAAAAAAACAAATTTCTCTCACATGATTTGAATAATAAGTGTGATTTGGTATGGAAGTATTAATAATACATTTGGGCACCTTTTTTCTTTAGCTGTGACCATGAGGAATCACCTATGAATAAATATGGGAGTGAATCGAGATCATGTCAGGGTTGGTTGAACACTGACAAATACGGTTACATATTATGGGTGAAGCTGCAAGAGTTAAAATAGATTAGAAATGAAATGAGCAAAGAACAGCAACTCCGCAACTGGGCCAAGCCTTTTTCTAATCTCTAAGGCGACCCGATGCTTGTGCAAGGGAAATCCAATGGAGATGCCCTAATCCATCTAGTATGGAAAGTGCTAAGCAAAAGTATTCCGTGACACAAAGCGCCAGGGCCAAATCTCAAAACTGAAAGTATTAAGAACAAAAAACATATTGATATGAAGAAAAGTAATCAACATAATTATTGAAAGACAGCCAACACGTGTTTCAACCCACATGGGTCTTTTTCAAGGCTCAGTGTTATTTGTTGATCTCTTGTAAGATCGAATGAAAAATGAAATTGACTAAATTGATGTTCAGTTGTATCTATATTCCATTTAAGTCAGTTGCAAACATCTATTCTTAGTGATGAGTCAAAAATAATTAGAGGGAAGTCCTCAGGAGATCTGATAATACTTTCCGTGGATGGTAGTATTACTGATCAAAGAGGCTGGTTCTGTGTGTTTGTGATCCACCCTTTTTGGTGCAGAGAGTTTTTTAAGCCTAAGCTTTCTGGTAAACTTGAATAAATCTATTTGGAAATCGATCAAATTAGTATTGATGGATGGCAAAAAAGATAGGCCTTGGTTAAGGAGCGTCATTTCTGATTTTTTTAAAGATTAATGTGATAAATTAATTACTAAATTCGATGTCTGCGTTGTCTCTGGAGTTTCTGAAAACCTGCTCTGGTTAATTTTCTTTGTGTATATTTCTCAGATTCTCAGATCCTGTGTTGGTGTCTGTCTCCTCTTTTCCCTCTTCTAATTCCTTCCTTGTTGGGGTATCTTTTTCAAGTGGTTCTTGGAATTGAACATGCTTTGTATAGGTGTTCCAATTGCCTTTCTTGAATCTTTTTATTTGTTCTAAAAAAATAACTTTTCTGTGATTGTTGAGTAACTTTGGTCTTTTTCATCAGACTTTGATTGTATAGCAATACTAGTTTTTGACAAACTATACATATCAGAGCTAGCAAACAACGAATTAGGGATATTGTGACGTGATGGTGTGCGGGTACTATCATCATACTTAGGTTGGAAAGAGTGCACCCTATCTTCATGATAGTCCTTGTCATCTCTGAGCATTTTTCGTGACTTTGTAAAAATGAGATATATTTTTATTTTGTTGCCATATCTGTTCATTTTAGTGAAGGGTGCACTTAGTCTGATCCATAGAGTGAGACAATTGATCACCCAGAGGTGTTCAGAAATGATCTGGTTGACATTTTGGTAAAATATAGTGGGTTTTATATGAACAGGTCTTTAAGTAAATTAATAATAAAAAGGTTTTCTTATCTTTTACACAATTACAGAAAAAAGCATGTGTGCTACTTCTGTTGATTGCTTACCTGTTGGATGCTGGGAGGAACTACGAGGAGCATAAGGACCTGAAGGAGGTGGTGACTGCAGGGCTGGTTATTCCCTTTGAACCACCTGCGTCATTTATTTAAAACATCCCAGGACGCTGAAGCCGCGCATTGTGCTACTTCTGTTCATTGCTCACCTGCTGGATGCCATGAGAAACTACAAGGACCACAAGGACCTGATGGAGGTGGTGACTGCGCGGCTTCTTACTCCCGTTCAACCGCCTGTCTCATCTACTTAAAACATCCCAGGACACTTAAGCAGCACTCAGTAACACTTCAGCAGTGTGTGGGCCGCATGCGTAGCACGCAAAGCGCGTTGCCATCACGCTGTCATGCAGCAGTCTGACACCCGACTTTGACTCAGAACCCTTTGAAACTGCACCTTTGGTGTACCCAACAATGAGCTCCAATGGTGTTGCTCCAATGGAAGGACGTCAAGATGGTATAGCTGTGACAGTGAGTTCTGCTAAAGCTTTTTCCTCTTTTACTTTGAAGCATGATTTAAAGGACACTACACACTCTTCAGCTCCACTGTGTAAACTGTCTGCCAAAACTAAGGCCTTATCTAAACATAGCAAAATCACCAACTTTTTCACGTTACCTACTGCTGTGTCAATGAGCTTTTCGCTCCAAGAGCAACCCAGCTCTTCTATTGCTTGCTTGGATTACAAATGTAATGAAGGAATTATATCAGCATTAATCACAGGAAATGACCCTATTGGTTCAAATATAGATTCGGAAGGTAAGGTGGGAAGTCCAACTATAACTCTTGAGGTGGACCTGCTGGCTAAACATACTGTTAATGGCCAAATTGGGGGTAGCAATCAATCATGTCAGCCTAATAAGGTCCTTAAAACAGGTAACTCAAGCAAACAAGATGAAATACATTTCACCTCGGATGACTTGCTTGACAACAGTTCGCTGTGTACCCCGCAGCTTCCTCTGATGAATTCCACGGTTATGAACTCTGTCCAGGAGGTCTCTGGAAATGATCTTAACATCAGTGCAATGGAAGCTAACTTAATTGTTAATACTGAAGCTAATACTCATGAAACAAGACCCACTGAAGGAGAAAATGACCGGTTGAATGATGTTAGTTTATTCAATGGCAATTCTTCTACGTCCATCACAAGACTACAGGCAGTAGATTGCCCTTTGTCTGCTTTGGTTAAACTTTGAGGAGATCTGTAATACCGCTCTTGAGCATTCTAACACCTTGAAGCTAATTTTCGATAATATCGGCATCAAACCCAAATATTCTATTATTAATGTCATTCAAATTCAACCATTGAGGTGCATACTGACCCATTGGTCACAAATGGGAGTGAAGCACTACTGCATCATTACATCCCCATGCCTGATCGCCTGATTCTGCAGCCAACAAGACTTCATGTACATGTGCTGCACATAAGGATATTCGCTCATTCTTCCAAAATGGGGATGAGAAGAAGAAGTGCAGTGCTGACTTTGTGACGTTTTCTGCAAAAGCACACACGTCATTGGACCTTCCTAGACCCCTGTAAGGTCTAGAGTCCCTGCTTCATATGCCTGAAGCTGAAGAAGGGAACATCATTAAAGTGTCCTGTGTTGCTACTCAAACATTCAGCAAACTATATATTGAGGCCTAAAGTGAACTGCTTATAGGGAGGTCATCTTCTAATCGACAATATGTTATTGAGAATACTCCACTTAATGACATCCTACCCTTCCTACTAAACCCCTCTAATTCCCCTTTGTCAACTACTAAGCTTCCCAGACGGGCAATTTACATACAAAGCTTTTTTTGGTCTACCTCTCAATGCTACTTAAATCAGTCTGCTGTATTACATCTTTTCATATCTATTCGTTTCTTACGCTTAATTAACTCAGTGGATATCAGTATTGTGGAACAGCTCCAAGACACCGAACAGGCGACTTCTATTACACACTTTACATCTGATACTATCCTGACATTTGTCACGAGCCCTGTAAACAGTATTAGAATCCTAGGATATGATTTCCCTTTGCTGAACCTTGATGCCATTATACAATGAGCTTTTGACAATTAAACTAAGTAATAATGGTAAACGACTTGCATTGAAAATCATCACTTTACCTATAAGGGTCATACATATCTTGATGATTGGAATTGTCTACCATTGATGCTACAACCCCAAACAGCACCAGGACTCTACCACTTCATTTTCTATTGTTTCCTAGAATAGCCAGGGCCACTCACATTGCAAGCAGGGGGAGTGACTGAAAGACTTATTAACACATGCTATAGTTCGACACAAGAAACATGGGCGGTAAATGAACTTACATTTGGAGGTCGTAATACTATCTAGAAACTGGGTTGTAAAGATAATAGGGGGAGACCCAAGGGCAGACTAACTCTAAGTGTTAAAAATTGTTCTCATATACCTTGGCTCTCTAGTGATATCATTGCGGATATTATTCAGGGAAGCTGGTTTGATCCTTTTAGGGAATCACTAGTCATATATGTCTATGATCTCCTAGAATCGCAACAAGATGTGGCCCTTAAATAGCTTGTTATGAATCAGGGGGCACCGGCCCTTCATGGGACATCTCACTTACCCGTGTTAAATCCCGGAAACGTCCTGCCAGAAAGGACACTTTTTATTTTCATAAAATGCAGCGCTTTGCAGCCCCTTTCCATAAGCGCTGGAAGTTACTGCAGCGTGGGTAGCTTCGCGGTGGAACTACATTTCCCATCATACTTGAGTCAACATTCTGCTCCTTCCAATGGGAAGCCTTGAGCCTCGTTTTGGTTAATATTTCAGGCTCTGAAGGATGTGGATAGTTGCTTCTTATTGAAGTTATGGATTTTGCTCCTGAAGCTCCGTCTTCTTTCATCTACAGATCCTCGTTTCCCTTGTTACCATCTCTCTTTCCCGAGTACCGTAGTTCCTTCTTCCTCCCTACTCCCGTGTTGTTCCAGTTACCTCCGCCCGACCTAAGGATTGATTTGCTGTGTACCGGACCTCCCGCCTGCTTACGGACATCCCTTCATGATCCTGATTTGGCCTGGTTCCTTCTCTTGGGTATCAGGACTTTTTGGCTTGCTCACGGACTTCCTTTCAGTTCTGATATTTGTCTTGGATTCAATCGCCAGTGTACCAGACCCGGACTTCCTCTTCACGGACTCGCCTTTGCTGTCGTCCTCTACACCAGCTTCAAGAAACACTGCAAGTATATTTTTACTTACCTGGACATACCTGCTGTAGTTCTCTACTTACCATATACACCATCCCGTGTTTGATAAATTGCTAATACAAAAGTTGTGACATGCACCATCCCGGCTCTAGAACATTCTGCGTGCCGTCTGGAAAATAGCACCTATACTAACCACCCTGTTTGTTGTTTTGTACCATTCGTTTTTTGGGACTTCATTTCTTTTGTGCCTAAACTTACCATCCTAACACAGTAAGAACTGTGACCCTCATTCTAGAGTATTATTCTTCTCCATATCTGTCCTGTCTATAGGAGTAATGTTTAGCCCATTGTTTGCTTCTCTCCAGGGTCAGGTTGTCTAGAAGAGGATTAGCTCCTAGTTAGCTCAGGTATATAGTACTGCAAAAAACAGTGTTTTCGCTGTAATCATTATCTATTATTAAAACACTCTTGTTTTCTTTACAGCTGGTGGTCATAGCGGTGTGTGTTCCTGCTCTTTTGAGTGATCGGTCTCCTTGACAGTCTGTTCCTAACAGTCTGGGGGCATATTGCTAAAAAGAGTTATATTCCCTCAACAGAGAGGAGGCCCTGGTTTAGGTCTAACTAGGGCTCTGTAATCAAGTCCAACCAGATCACTGCAGTATCACCAAGAATCTCACCTGGTGAGTGACAGAATAAGAAGCCATGGAGGGTACATACCCATTGACCGCCCTGTCACAGTTAGTAGTGGATCTCCGGGCTGACATGCTCGCTGCTAATACAGCATTGCATCAAAGAGTGGAGGCTCTGCATGATATGGCAGGTGCCCACTCTTCGGAATCAGGCTCTTCCGGTGCTATTGCCTCTGGTTTTGGTTCTTCATTTCCAGGACGTGATCCATCTCAGGTCATTATGGCCACCCAATTTCCATTGGCAACACCCGAACGCTTTTCCGGTGACCCGAAGCAATATCGGACGTTCATTAATCAATGTAAATTGCATTTCTTATGTCGTCCTTCCGTTTTTCCTAACTCTACTACAAAAGCAGCATTTGTACTCTCTCTCTTAGGGGGCACAGCATCTGCATGGGCAAACCCACTACTTGAGTCCAACAGTCATATGCTTTATGGCTGCGATGCACTCATTACCGCAATTAATAGAGTTTTTGACACTCGCTATAAGACACAAGCAACAGACCTAGAATTCTTAAATCTTAGGCAAGGTAGTTCTTCTTTATTCGTATATCTAACCCGATTTAATCAACTTGCAGCTGAGACCGATTGGCCAGAGGAAAAGAAGTCGGCAGTCTTTTACAAAGGACTATCCGATGAACTTAAAGATACTTTGGCTACTGTTCCGGTAGTGCCTACAGCTTTCAGTGAGCTCCTAGACCTCGTCCTTCAAATCGACGCCCGTAGGGCAGAACGCAAGGGTGAGGAAAGGCAGGTCCAGCCCATTTTGACCGCTGTGGAGATGAGTTCCTCGTCCACTCCTGAACCTATGCAAATTGGTGTGATCAGAGGTCCTTTGACGCCTGCTCAGAGAGAACATCGAAGGAAGAACAACCTTTGTATGTATTGTGGTTCTGCTGAGCATGTTCTCAAAGATTGCACAAAGAAACCCCTCAGAAAGTCGGGAAATGTGCGAACCCGGCAATAGACGGAATCCTTACGCCGGGGATATCATCTTTGGGTTCCTCAAATGGGGGGGTGCCTCCTGCCACACCTGTTCATATCCCTGTGGTCTTTTCCCCGTTGCCTGATCAGAATTTTTCAGCCTTGGATATCTGTCATGACCACTGCTTGCAAGGAGTCAGGACCAACCCAACACCCTTGGAAGCAGGCTCATAACATATACCATCGGCGCCAGCCAGTCCCAATGGGGACCTTTTGGACCCTGTCCTGGCACCGGTGGTGCCAGGCTCATAAAATGGACCAGTCCCGGCACAGGAAGCGCCGGGCTCATAACAAGTGTGAAAGTGCTTGGGTGGACCTACTTGCAGCAGACCATGCTGCTTACTTACCAGCAGAATGATGTTTCATTCTCTTCTGGCAGGGACTACTTTTTCTTCTGGGTGGGGCAGGCACCACTCCCTGGATCATTGATGCTGGAATCCTTCTGGAAGCAGGAACTCTTTTTTCCTGGGCGAGGCTGAGGAAGGAGACACCTAAGCACTCCTGTGGGCTATTTAAACCACACCCGATTGGTGCAACGTGCTTCGCGTTATTCTGCATCTGCAGCAAGACGCTCACCGTGTCAGCTCCAGGGAATCTTCAGCCCCGGATCCTGTGAATAAGAAAATTACCTGCTGGAACCAATCTGCAGTCTTCAGCAACTCCTGCAAAAACAAAAGGCACAGGTTAGGCAAAAGCAAGGTTGGCGCTTCAACTTACCCGATCCATCGGCAGCATCCAAGGCGTTTTTTCTGCTTTTCTCGTCCGGCATCGGGCCTGCAAAGACAAAGAACATTGGTTACTAACGCTTAGTTGCAAAACGACTTACCTGCATTACGCTCGCCTCAACTCTGCTCGCGCCGCATTCCATCACCTGTAAAGACAAAAAGAGACATTAAGGTGCATTCTACAACCCTAGAGCAGCCTTTCTTCTTACGTGCCATCCTATTCTCCATCTTCTTGCTTTATTCCTTGCCACGAACCGGGAGGGCATCTTCTTTGGCATCGGCAGCAACTGAAAAGGAAAAAGACATAGACATTATAAGAGAGCAATCTAAAAAGAACTTTAATACTTACAAGTCACGCTCGTGCAGCAAACGGCGGCATCGCTCTCAAATCACCCTCTGCAATCAAGAGGCTGAACTCGAATCCAGTGAAGTAACTGGACCCAGCGCCCCTGCACAAGACGCAGGATGGAGAGCCCGGCATTCACCTATTTAAGGTGAGCGCGACTACAACCCAGTACCACGGGGAGAGAGGGAGAGAGGGGCTTGGAACTTCTCCCAGCCTTCCAGCCACTAATACCTAGATTTTCTACTTGCAGACACCTCACCCTTCGGGTCAAATTTTCAGTGAAGAAGGGGCCTAATCTGGGAGCCAAACGAATCCTACGCCTAACGCTGAAGACGGTTTCACCGCCCAGTCAAGACCCGTGCCTCCGAGGGAATCAGGTGAGCGTTACAGAACGCGAAGCCTTACCACATATTTCCCGCCCAGGCGCAATGGAAACTTCAGACACAGACCAATTGGCCCAGTTACTTGGGGAGTTGAGGGCAGAAGTACACGCAGCACGCCAGGAAACGAATGCCTTAAGGAGGGAGTTAGTGGTCTCTAAGGAACGAACAGACGACTTGGCTAGACAATTGCTGCAAGCCCAAGCGGGACAAACTCCTCTGCCTACTCCTAGTGGGGGTCATGCTTCAACGACTTCTACCAATCCGGTGCACATTAACCTACCAGGAAATGTACCTTTGGCTCCGCCCGAGCGCTTTTCAGGTGATCCGAAAAGATTTGCTGTGTTCATCAATCAGTGTCGCTTGCATTTTTTATGCAGACCAGCCGCTTTCCCAACGGACCAGGCTAAGGTGGCCTTCGTGCTCTCATATCTTAGTGGCAGCGCCGCAGATTGGTCTATTCCTTTAGTGACTCGAGATGACCCTGTTCTTCATAACTTCCAGGATTTCCAAGCTAGTATGGAAAAATTGTTTGCAAGACACTCGCAGGGACAGGCCCTGGACAATGAACTTCTTTCACTACGACAGGGCAATCAAGATCTTCTGGCCTACATTGCATCGTTCAACAGATTAGTGGTTGAAACCGGATGGCCTGAGGACAAGAGAATCACCCTTTTCTACAGAGGCCTGCGTGGAGAACTTAAAGACGTTCTGGCTCAGGTGGTGAATCCTCCACAAGACTGTTCCGAATACATCGACCTGGTGGTTCAATTGGATCATAGAATACAGAATCGGAAGGCCGATCGTTCCAGATTTGAAACTCAAGTTTTTTCTAGACCACAGAGTTCAGCTAAAGGAAATGATACCGTGGAACCCATGCAGATTGGGGTTGTGAAAGGACCTCTAACCCAAAAGGAAAGGGAAAGAAGAAGGCAATTGCAATTGTGCCTTTATTGCGGAAACTCTGGACACATTCTTCGAGATTGCCCAGTGAAACCAAGGAAGAAGATAGTAGGAGCTTCTGATAAAGGTGCCGAAGGTTCTGAGTCGGAAAACGACCTCGCCCGACAAGTGTAGAGGTCCGCTTGCCGAGCGTTAAAACCAGTTCTTTGACCTCGCATTTCATCATGCCCATGGTCCTCGTGAGTCCAGAACAACCTAATCGTATGCATGCCCTTAAAGCATACATTGATAGTGGCGCAATCGGCAATTACGTGGACTGTGAATTGGCCGCCAGGATGAATCTATCTCTTTGTCCTAAGACGGTGAAAGACGTCATCACCACCGTGGATGGTACGGAAATAGCTTCCGGACCAGTAACTCACACCACCATGGAAGTGACATTGATAAACCAAGATGGACATCAAGAGAAGATCGTGTTTGACGTGATCAAGGCTCCGCAGTTTCAAGTTATCCTGGGAATCCCTTGGTTGGAGAAGCACAATCCTCAAATTGATTGGCGAGCAAGGACAATCCGGTTTCCAGAATGCGCTCCTACCTGTTATCCTCAGCCCCTTACTAAGCTGGCAGCAACTACTTTTGAGAATCCTCAACTGCCTCCAGAATACCGGGAATTTCAAGATGTCTTTCAGAAAGATCAAGCTAATTCTCTGCCTCCTCACAGATCCTACGACTGCCAGATAGACTTGATTCCGGGATCCACTCCTCCGTGCAGTCGAATTTATGCCCTCACAGAACCTGAAAATCTTCACCTGAGGCAGTATTTGGACCAGTACCTGGCTAATGGATTTATCCGTCCTTCGAAGTCCCCAGCCTCCTCAGCTCTGTTCTTCGTTCCAAAAAAAGAGGGAGACCTAAGAACATGTATAGATTATCGTGCCCTAAACCAGATTACGATTAAGAACAGGTATCCGTTACCATTGATCCCTGAACTTCTTGACCAAGTTAAAAGTGCCTGTATCTACACAAAGCTGGACCTCAGAGGAGCTTACCATTTGGTGCGAATAAAAGAGGGCGATGAATGGAAGACGGCCCTTCGTACTTAATATGGACTGTTCGAGTACCAAGTAATGCCCTTTGGATTATGCAACGCACCGGCTGCCTTTCAGTATTTTATGAATGACGTCCTCAGAGAGCTCATTGACGTGTGTGTAGTTGTCTATATAGATGACATTCTGGTCTACTCGTCCTCTGAGGCGGAACATCGAAAACATGTCACAGCAGTACTGGAGAGGCTCCGTAAACACAGACTTTTTGCAAAGCTGGAGAAATGCGTTTTTCATGTCACTGAGGTCGAATTTTTAGGATTTATTTTGTCACCTAATGGAGTCCACATGGACTCAAGGAAAGTGGACGCTATCATTAAGTGGCCCTCACCAACGTCTGTGAAAGGTGTTCAAAGCATGTTGGGCTTCGCCAACTTTTATCGTAGGTTCATTCCAGATTTCTCTCGAGTAGTCCAACCCCTTACAGCCCTCCTTAGAAAAAATAAACGTTTCAAGTGGTCGACAGAGGCTGAACAAGCTTTTCAAGAACTAAAAACAAAATTCACCTCGGCTCCGGTTTTAAAACATCCTCGTCCGGAACTCCCCTATATCGTTGAGACCGATGCTTCCAGTCTCGCAATGGGAGCAGTGCTTTCGCAAAGAGACCCAGAGACAAACCAGTTACACCCAGTGGCATTTTGGTCCCGCAAATTTTCGGCTCCCGAAATCAACTATACCATTACAGATAAGGAACTTTTGGCTATTAAGTCCGCCTTTAAAGCCTGGCGGCATTATCTCCTGGGAGCCCGACACACAGTCACCGTCATTACGGATCATGGTAATTTACAGTACCATAAATCAGCCAAAGCTCAATCCTCTAGACAACTTCGCTGGGCACTATTTTTCGCCGAATTCGACTTTGTGATAACTTACCGACCTGGCAACAAGAATGGTAAAGCTGATGCCCTCTCCCGAATTGGAGTAGATGAACTCACGACCAATCCTGAACCCGTGCCCATAATTCCGGAACAGAGAATCCTGGGTTTGGTTAATGCACAATCCATTGAAGACATTGAAGTTACAGTTAAAAAACTTCTGACTCCAGCAGAGGTGCAAGACTGGCAACTCAAGGGAAAAGACTTCACTACGGATAAGAACTTACTATACTTTCGAGGAAGGTTATATCTACCTGGTACCGATTTACAAAAAAAGGTGATCTCATGTTACCATGACTCCTTAATGGAAGGACATCCAGGTATTGCCAAAACGTCAGAAAAGATAAAAAGGCATTTTTGGTGGCCGTCTTGGAGAAAGGACATTAAGGATTTCATAAATTCCTGTGGTGTGTGCGCCCAAAGCAAAAGCCAGAAGGAGAAACCAGCAGACCTCTTACAACCCCTAGACATTCCTCCACACCCGTGGCATACTCTCTCCATGGACTTCATCACGGATTTACCACCATGCTCCGGATTTAATACAATTTTAGTAATTGTAGACCTATTCTCGAAAATGGCTCATTTTATCCCATTAAAAGGGTTACCCACAGCTTCAATTCTGGCCCGAGAGTTCCTCGAAAACATCGTTCGGTTGCACGGCTTTCCTTCAGTTTTAATCTCAGACAGAGGAAGTCAATTTATTTCCCACTTCTGGCGGAGTTGTTGTCGCCTAGCCCAAATTGATGTAAGACTTTCAACCAGCCATCATCCCCAGACCGACGGGCAGACCGAGAGGACCAACCAAACCCTGGAACAATATTTGCGCTGCATGTTACAACAATCGGAGAGTACTTGGAAAGACATTCTCTGGATTGCGGAGTACGCTTATAATAATTCAGTCCATGCTGGAACCGGAAAGACTCCTTTTTTTCTTTTATATGGAATCCACCCCCGCACCTCAAATCTTGATCCACCTCAGACTCTTGGGACCCCAGCTGTAGATCATCTGCATTCTACAATCACTCAAGCCTTTAAAGAGGCCACATCTCACCTTAAGCGAGCCAAGGAACAATACAAGAAGTGTGCAGACCTACGTCGAAAGGAGGCCCCTCAATATCTTGTGGGAGATCAAGTCTGGCTATCAACCAAACATTTACCTCTCAAAGGACCGCGTACTTTCAATCCATGATACCTGGGACCTTACCCAATCACTGCCATAATAAATCCAGTGGCAGTTAAATTGGGTCTACCTGCCCATATGAAAATACATCCAGTTTTTCACGTTTCTCTACTGAAGCCCATGCAACCTGGAACCCGTTTGACGAAATCTCCAGACCCTATTCTTGTGGACGGAGAACTGGAATTCGAAATACAAGACATCCTAGACTCCAAGATTTCCAAATCAAAACTATACTATCTGATTGACTGGAAAGGTTATGGCCCTCAGGAAAGATCTTGGGAACCGTCGGAACATGTTCATGCACCCCGTCTGGTTAAGAAGTTTCATCGAACTTTTCCTGATAAACCGAAACCCCCGGGGGAAGACGAATTTGGGAGGGGCCGTGAGGGGGGGTGCTGTCATGACCACTGCTTCCAAGGAGTCAGGACCAACCCAACACCCTTGGAAGCAGGCTCATAACATATACCATCGGCGCCAGCCAGTCCCAATGGGGACCTTTTGGACCCTGTCCTGGCACCGGTGGTGCCAGGCTCATAAAATGGACCAGTCCCGGCACAGGAAGCGCCGGGCTCATAACAAGTGTGAAAGTGCTTGGGTGGACCTACTTGCAGCAGACCATGCTGCTTACTTACCAGCAGAATGATGTTTCATTCTCTTCTGGCAGGGACTACTTTTTCTTCTGGGTGGGGCAGGCACCACTCCCTGGATCATTGATGCTGGAATCCTTCTGGAAGCAGGAACTCTTTTTTCCTGGGCGAGGCTGAGGAAGGAGACACCTAAGCACTCCTGTGGGCTATTTAAACCACACCCGATTGGTGCAACGTGCTTCGCGTTATTCTGCATCTGCAGCAGGACGCTCACCGTGTCAGCTCCAGGGAATCTTCAGCCCCGGATCCTGTGAATAAGAAAATTACCTGCTGGAACCAATCTGCAGTCTTCAGCAACTCCTGCAAAAACAAAAGGCACAGGTTAGGCAAAAGCAAGGTTGGCGCTTCAACTTACCCGATCCATCGGCAGCATCCAAGGCGTTTTTTCTGCTTTTCTCGTCCGGCATCGGGCCTGCAAAGACAAAGAACATTGGTTACTAACGCTTAGTTGCAAAACGACTTACCTGCATTACGCTCACCTCAACTCTGCTCGCGCCGCATTCCATCGCCTGTAAAGACAAAAAGAGACATTAAGGTGCATTCTACAGCCCTAGAGCAGCCTTTCTTCTTACGTGCCATCCTATTCTCCATCTTCTTGCTTTATTCCTTGCCACGAACCGGGAGGGCATCTTCTTTGGCATCGGCAGCAACTGAAAAGGAAAAAGACATAGACATTATAAGAGAGCAATCTAAAAAGAACTTTAATACTTACAAGTCACGCTCGTGCAGCAAACGGCGGCATCGCTCTCAAATCACCCTCTGCAATCAAGAGGCTGAACTCGAATCCAGTGAAGTAACTGGAACCAGCGCCCCTGCACAAGACGCAGGATGGAGAGCCCGGCATTCACCTATTTAAGGTGAGCGCGACTACAACCCAGTACCACGGGGAGAGAGGGAGAGAGGGGCTTGGAACTTCTCCCAGCCTTCCAGCCACTAATACCTAGATTTTCTACTTGCAGACACCTCACCCTTCGGGTCAAATTTTCAGTGAAGAAGGGGCCTAATCTGGGAGCCAAACGAATCCTACGCCTAACGCTGAAGACGGTTTCACCGCCCAGTCAAGACCCGCGCCTCCGAGGGAATCAGGTGAGCGTTACAATATCATTGATTCTGGGGCTACCGGTAATTACATGGATTACGACTACGCCATGGGTAATGCAGTGCTGATACTTTCTGAGGAACGACCGGAGGCTGTCCATGTGGTGGACAGAACTACTTTAGTTACTGGTCCGGTTAACCAGTTACTCACTTATTTGCATGCAAACCAAGGAAGGCCACACTGAATCACTGTCTTTTGATCTGATCAAGGCACCCCAATTCAAGGTTATTCTTGGTATACCTTGGTTGCAACAGCACAACCCGACCATCGATTGGGCTACTCGAACCGTGCAATTGCCATCACAGGTGTGTAATGAGACCTGCTTCAGTCACACAATGATATCCTCTGGTTCATTGTCTCAGGCCATGGTGGCTTCTCTGGCTTTTATTGGGGCTGTCACATCACTTCCTATGCTGGGCATCTCAGAGGTATACTCACCTTATTTTGATGTGTTTGACAAGAAAGCCGCTGAGCATTTGCCTCCTCACAGGCCTTATGACTGTCCAATAGATTTGGTTGCTGGGGCCAAGATTCCATCTGGTAGGGTGTACTCTTTGACGGTTCCTGAGGATAAGGTTTTGAAGGAATATATTGAAAAGGCCTTGGCCATGGGTTTCATCCGACCTTCCAAATATCCTGCCGCCTCCCCCCTCTTCTTCGTTCCTAAGAAAGAAGGGGAGTTCCATCCCTGCATTGATTATAGAGCCCTGAACGCGGTAACTGTCAAAAATCAATATCCCCTCCTGCTCATTTCTGTTCTTCTTGACCAATTAGGGTTGCCTGTCATATTTACTAAACTTAACCTGCGTGGGGCCTATAATCTGGTAAGCATGAGGGAGGGGGTTGAATGGAAGACTGCCTTTAAGATGCGGTATGGGTTGTTTGAGTACTTGGTAATGCCCTTTGGGCTCTGTAACGCCCCGGCCATATTTCAGGCCTTCCTGAATGATATTTTCCATGATTTCTTGGACAGGTTCATGGTGTTATATCTTGACAACATTCTCATATACTCCGCTGACGTGGAATCCCACACCAAGCATGTCTGCCTTGTCCTGCAGAGGCTTAGGGACAACCATCTGTTTGTTAAAGCTAAGAAGTGCATTTTCCATTCCACACAGGTTGAGTCCTTGGGCTATGATCTCACTGACCATGGCATACGAATGAGTCAGTCAAAAGTCAAGGCGGTTCTTCAGTGGCCTATCCCTGGGTCTATCAAGACGCTTCAGTCTTTCCTAGGTTTCTTCAATTTTTATAGGTGCTTTATTCACTATTTCTCAGCAATTGTGGCCCTACTTACGGCTTTGACCAGTTCCAAGCGGTCCTTTCAATCAATGCAATACGGAAGCTCAGGTGGCTTTTGACACCTTAAAGGCCGCCTTTTCTTCAGCGCCAGTCCTTCAACACCCTGATCCGCTGTTGCCATACCTGGTTGAGGCTGACGCTTCTGGTTTGGCCGTCGGTGCGGTGCTCTCCCAGCGATGTCCCGACTCGGGGGAGATCCATCCTGTGGCCTTCTTTTCCCAGAAGCTTACGCCTCATGAGATAAATTATCCCATTACTGAAAGGGAATTGCTCGCCATCAAAGAGGCTTTCTCCGAGTGGCGACATCATCTCCTGGGGGCGCGCCATTTGGTCACTGCGTATTCAGACCATTGCAGCCTCATGGAGTTTAAGTCCATGAAATGTCTCACAGCTCGCCAGGCCCGTTGGCATCTTTTCTTTTCCCAATTCAATTTTCAGATCACCTATCGACCTGCATGCCTTAACACTTGTGCTGAGGCCCTGTCTCGCTTGCCTCAAGATCCTCACCCTGCTTCTGTGAAGCCTGCCTTATTGTTGCCTTGTAGAGTGGTATGCGGTTGCACTCCGCGGCCTGCCTTACGGTCCATCATCACACAATGGGTTTCCACTCACCCTGAGGAATGTGCATCGCTTCAGTTGGATGTGGTGCAGGGCCTGCCTTACATTCAGGGGCGTGTATCTATACCTCCGGGGGAGGCTGGCTAGCATGCTTTGGCCATTGCCCATGATTCGTTACTGGCGGCTCACCCCGGCCAACAGAAGACACTGGAATCACTTTGTCGTTGGGCCTGGTGGCCTTCAATGGCCGGCGATGTCCTTGATTATCTGGCCTCTTGCTCGGTTTGTGCCCAATGCAAGCCTTCCCGCTCCAAACCGGGCGGCTTGTTACAGCCACTACCTGTTCCTCATAAACCATGGTACATGTTATCTATGGACTTTATTATCGACCTTCCCCGGTTGGTGGCTTTGACACTATTCTGGTCGTAGTTGACTATTTCACTAAAATGGCGATATTTGTGCCCTGTGTGGGTCTGCCTTCAGAGTCTACATTAGCGGATCTCTTTTTGCACAAAATATTCCGCTTCTTTGGACTTCCAGCTATCATATTTTCGGATAGGGGTCTGCAGTTTACTGCACGCTTTTGAAAAGCTGTTACGGTGGCTCTTCATATTGATGCGAGGTATAGCACTGCTTTTCACCCACAGACTCATGGCCAGACTCTGCGGGTGAATGCCACTCTTGAGCAGTTTCTGTGATGCTTCACTTTACAATACCAGAAATACTGGCTATCTTTGCTCCCAGCAGCGGAGTTTGCTTATAATAACTCATTGCATTCATCCTCTGGGGTAGCTCCGGTCTTTGCCATGTATGGTAAACAGTCTCATTCTCTGCCATTGGATCCGGCGTTGCCAGTCGATAATCCTGCAGCCTGTGCCTGCATTCAGGATATGGATGTTTTTCATCACAACGTCCGTTCACACCTGCTTCGCGCACAGGTCCGAGCTAAGAAGTTCGTGGATCGCAATTGCACCCCTGCTCCGGATTACAAGGTGGGTTCTCAAGTATGGTTGGCCACCCGTAACCTCCGGATTCCGGGTAAGCGATCTCTTGTACCCCATTTTGTGGGTCCTTTTCCCATTTTGGCAGTGATCAATCCGGTTGCGGTACGTTTACGCCTCCCTGCCACCTGGAAAGTGCATCCGGTTTTCCACGTCTCGTTGCTTAAACCTTGTTCTGCATCCATTCATCTCCCGGCCACTCCGGCTCCAGTGGATGTGGCGGGTGACAAAGAATTCAAGGTTGCTGATATTCTTGACTTCCAGATGCGCAGAGGCCGCCCGTACTATCTTGTGGACTGGAAGGGGTTCGGTCCTGAGGATCGCACCTGGGAGCCTTTGAGTAACATCCACGCTCCTGCTTTATTACGTCGCTTCCATGCCCGCAGCGGGTTGCCGCCGCCTTTGGAGGTGGATACTGTTATGAATCAGGGGGCGTCGGCCCTTCGTGAGACATCTGCACTTTCCCATGTTAAATCCTGGAAACGTCCCACCAGAAAGGACACTTTTTATTTTCAGAAAATGCAGCGCCTTGCAGCCCCTTTCCATAAGTGCTGGAAGTTACTGTAGCGTGGGTAGCTTCGCGGTGGAACTATATTTCCCATCATCCTTGAGTCAACATTCTGCTCCTTCCACTGGGAAGCATTGAGCCTCGTTTTGGTTAATATTTCAGGCTCTGAAGGATGTGGATAGTTGCTTCTTATTGAAGTTACTACTTTGGATTTTGCTCCTGAAGTTCCGTCTTCTTTCATCTACAGATCCTCATTTCCCTTCTTACCATCCCTCTTTCCGAGTACCGTAGTTCCTTCTTCCTCCCTACTCCTGTGTTGTTCCAGTTACCTCCGCCCGACCTAAGGATTAATTTGCTGTGTACTGGACCGCCCGCCTGCTTACGGACATCCCTTCATGATCCTGATTTGGCTTGGTTCCTTCTCTTGTGTATCAGGACTTTTTGGCTTGCTCACGGACTTCCTTTCGGTTCTGATATTTGTCTTGGATTCTATCACCAGTGTACCAGACCCAAATTTCCTCTTCACAGACTCACCTTTGCTGTCATCCTCTACACCAGCTTCAAGAAACACTGCAAGTATATTTTTACTTACCTGGGCATACCTGCTGTAGTTCTCTACTTACCATATACACCATCCCGTGTTTGATAAATTGCTAATACAAAAGTTGTGACTTGTCCCACATTGATACGTGCCGATTCCGCTTTTGCACCCTGGGACGCTATGCTGAGACATGCACCATCCCGGCTCTAGAACGTTCCGCGTGCCGTCGGGAAAATAGCACCTATACTAACCACCCTGTTTGTTGTATTGTACCACTCGTTTTTTGGGACTTCATTTCTTTTGTGCCTAAACTTACCATCCTAACACGGTAAGAACTGTGACCTCATTCTACAGTATTATTCTTCTCCATATCTGTCCTGTCTATAGGAGTAACGGTTAGTCCATTGTTTGCTTTCTCTCCAGGGTCAGGTTGTCTAGAAGAGGATTAGCTGCTAGTTATGCTAGTTAGCTCAGATATATACTACTGCAAAAAATGTGTTTTGGCTGTAATCATTATCTATTATTAAAATGCTCTTGTTTTCTTTACAGCTGGTGCGCATAGCGGTGTGTGTTCCCGCTCTTTTGAGTGATCGGTCTCCTTGACAGTCTGTTCCAAACAGTCTGGGGGCATATCGCTAAAAAGAGTTATATTCCCTTAACAGAGAGGAGGCCCTGGTTTAGGTCTAACTAGGACTCTGCAATCAAATCCAACCGGATCACTGCAGTATCACCAAGAATCTCACCCGGTGAGTGACATAGCTATTATACAATTTAGGGGATCGCCATACGTTTTTAGGGACTCCTTCTATAATACTTGGGTATTTGAAGGCAAAATTCCCCCTTACTCTCCCCATGGCTAATATTATTAACAAGCACTATGACCTAGAACTTAAGGAGCCACTCTTAAAGCAGAAACATTATAACATTTGCCCAATTCTCCCAGTGAAGTTCTCTGAGCACACTGACAATATTCTTCAGACAACCCATGGCCCCAAGCACATCCCACAATTTTGATCTGTCTACCTTATCGAAGGCTGTGCTCAGGTCCATGAACGCTATATACACTGCCCCCCCCTGCAAAAGACTGAGTTAGTAATTAGCAAATGCAAGTTCAGTCCCTGTTCCAAGGTGCCCACCCTGGGCCAGACACCAAGCTGGATGTCAGCCATCCCAGCACCCTCCCTTAGCCAAGTCTCTAAGTGTTCCAGAAGCACCCTCCCAAATATCTTGAATGAGATGTTCAATAGGGAAGTCGATCTGTATGATATTGGACTAACCGGGTCCCCTTTTTTGAAAATTGGGAAGATAATGGCAGACTACCAGGAGGGTGGAAAAAGGCCAGAAGCCAGACAGGCATTAAACGCAATGGTCATCACGGGTGCCCATGGGTCAATCTGGTCCTGAAACAAATCCGGAGGGATGGCGTCCAGGCCAGGTGCCTTATTGCACTTCTGTGATTTAATGGCTGAAGCACCGTCCTAAAGCGCAATGTGGTGCAATTCCCTCTAGTATCCGCCAATGATTCTCTGGCTCCATAGAGGAAAGCAAAATGATCCACCAACACAGCCGCTTCCACTTGGTCACCCCTTGTTCTTTCCCTGCGTTGTAGGCCGGTCCCCATTCACAAAATCCCAGAATGCTTTAGAGTCAATAGAGCTAGATGCCTCCAGAAATTCTTCCCAAACTTTTAATTCAAGTACTAGTTGCCTCTCTTCCAGCACCTCCCGATAGCTAGCTCTTGCTTGAATTATCTCCCCCTGAGAACCTCCTGTGGACTTCAGTACCATTAGAAGGACTTTTGTTGCCAGAATGCAAAAGTCATCAAACCACCCCCTCTTACTTACTCTTTCTTTCCGTGAGTGCTGCAACACAAAACCCTTTGTAAGTGCCCCCAATACATTTATCAAATGCTCCACCAACCGCTGTGATTTAACTTCAACTTCTAAGATGTCTTGGATATCCACCATTCTGTCTGGCAGAATATTAATGTGCAAGTCTGTCTCCCATATTTTTCCCCAGTTAATTCTCCTTGTGGACATGACATACGAGTTTACCAAACATGGGGAAACCCTCTGGCTGGGCTGCTATGCTCTCAATTCCCTTAAGTTTCAGAGAAATTCGGTTGTGATCGTTACTCAGGTCCAGCACCACGTCAAACGCCACTATCCTCTCCCACAGCCCCATTGAGACACAAAAATAGTCTATAGTCGCGAACCCATGTGATTGTTAAAATTCTGGTTGCCCCGAATAACAGGCGTCATGCAACCATTTACAGAACACATCCCCCATTGGTCTAGGCTCTAGCTAAAGGCAAAATTGCAAGCCCTTCCCACACACCCGAGCATCTTTAATTTGCGGTTAGGGAATATATAAAGATAAGTCCTCCTGGAGGTCGAGCAAGTCGCTGGAAGGGCCTATTCCCATTCTGACATTAAAATCTCCACCCCAGACAAGATTAATGCATCTATTCCCCTGATTCCAAAATAGTTCATCAATAAAGGTCTTCAATTTTTCCAATCTGTTGGCCACAGCCTTATGAGGACTGTTATAAAGATTCAGGATTGCTACTGGATCCCTGCAAGAGGGTAACATCCGCAGCATCTGTAAAAAGTCCAGCTTAGTGGCCACTACTTTCACCTTGCAGTTCAGTGAGGCCTTAACCAATATTGCCATCTCCCCATAGCATCTACCTCTACCATTTTCTTGTCCAGGATCCCATAAGAAACACAACCATCAATGATGGTTGTTTCTAGTGCCCATGTTTCCTGCAAAAGAATTATTCCATAAGAATTCAAAAATGCCACAATATCCTCCCTCACGATTTTCCCTCTAGCCCCGCTATATTCCAGCAGAGCAGACCTGCCACCATGGGTGCATCCACTTGACCACCCAGGCTTTCCCCAAGCTCACTGTTCACATCATCCGCCCACACTCGACTTTCCTCACACACTGTTACAATCGTGACCGGGGCAGTTATGGTGGTGGAAGAAACCGTCCGTCAGTCTATCTCTTTGATAGACGAGCTAAGTTGAAACCGATTAGAAATCGCAGGACCCAGGCGGGCCACCCTCTTGTCATTCATTCTCAAACTAGCCGTGCCAGCGCCAACCCTTGTCCGCGCATTGAGTCACTTTCCTCCCTTCCATGAATCTCAAATCTCGTAACAAATGGAAGAAGGTTACTTCCCATAAAGCAATAATCAATACTAGAAGTAGTAGAGCCAGTTACTCTAGTATATTCTCCAGGGATATCCCATTTAGCATGTGCAGAGCTAGCAAGGACATTCATTTATACCAGCTTTTGCTGTTATAATATTTCTGTGAGAACCTAGACAAATGAGAACCCCTTTTCCATATGGAAAGCGTTACTCTTTAAATAACATATAATTTTCCTGCATTTAATGCATCCAGACACATGGGATCTGGATATTAGCACGGCACAGGCCTCCTGGTCCTTTTCGTTCTCCATGATTGGAGTTGACAGAGGTAGGGCTGATCTAACATGGCGTTGAGCTGGAGTACGGCGGCAGAAGCAACACTCTCTGAACAGAGGTGAGTACGCCAGGCCCTGTGACAAGCGTGGTCTAGAGGAAATATTAGCTAAAGGTTAGAGAGACCATCATTTATTTAAAAGACAGAGGGCCTCATTACGACCCTGGCGGTAAGGGGTTTACGCCAGCATTAGCTGCGCCGACCCCTGACCGCCAATTACGAGGTCCCTTAGCGCCATGGAGGTTTTAACACCCGCTTTTAGCGGGTGTTAAAATCCATGGCGCTAAGGGACCATGGAGTTAATTACGCCACCGTAATTTACGGTGGCGTAATTAACGCCTTCCCCACTCCCATTATGCCCTATGGGGCAAAAATGGGAATGGGGAAGGGTAAATGGGGATTGGGGACTTACCGCCCCGCCAAGGTCGGAATGGGGCGGTAAGTCCGCCAACCACCATGGCGTAAACGTAGTTTACGCCATGGTGGTAAAGTCACGGCCCAGGCGGTAGCTTACCGCCTGGGTCGTAATGAGGCCCAGAGACGAATGTGGTCAGAAGCAGGTCTGCATTTAAAGAAACCAGATTATGTATACATGTGGCAACGCCTATTTGTATATGCAGCAGTTTAACAAAATTGATCCCGCTTTAACGTTAATGCCTTTCAGAGATCGCCAATTAACAATAAGATTGGGTGCACGCGAAGGTAGATAACAGGAACTATATAACCGATGGATGCGGCGAGGCAAAGTGGTATATATGCAGCCTTCCAGCAGAGTAGAATCCTTTTCAATGCTAATGCTCTCAACACGATCGAGCATAGGCGATTGTAGAATGGAGTAATTTGAGGGCTAGATAAAGATAGCATGGTCGGGATAGGCAATAAATAGCTTGCACAATTACTGAAGCGATATTCGTTATATAGTGAGTATAATCTATCAGAGCATACATACAGGCATAACATTCATATAAAGGTGCAGTTTTGGCTAATAGAAACTGCACTTTTTCTTCACTTTTATAGATTGAAAGAGACAAAAGAAAAGGGGTTTTTCACAATCTCTCTCTTCTTGAGAAACGGTGCAACAGTTGGAATGACATCTGAGGGAAGATGTCCCAAGAGATTTGGAACAGCTGAGTGATAGGTAAGGAAGCATGCATGCTTTTGCTATGTGGCTAAAAAGCGGCATGTTTTCTCCCGGGGCGCTGACCCACACCTTTTCTTGCTTCCCCCTGTACCTTGTACTACCAGACGAAAACAAAACCAAACAACAACGAGTCAAGTAAAATACTGGTTGATGAAAGGCTGGGAAAGTGTGTGCGATAAATACACAGTATGCACTGGCATGATTGAATCAATAGTTTCTTAAATTGTTCTATACGATTCATTCATGTACAGAGTTAGAGTAGACACATAACTCCTAATATGGTACAATGGGCCTGATTCACAGACGCATTTTAGAATGGCAGAATCCCATTGGAAAATGCTCCATGAATCAGGCCCAATGTGTTTTTATTGTACACTCCCTGAATATCGAAGTCTGCTGAGAGTGGCACATAATTCAGAGGCCATTCCTGTCCTACTGAAGGCTGGAGTGGCAATTAGCCTCAGTGTGTGGCTAACGAGATCCGGCAGAAACATGTGTCGACGAAGTGCCAAAGAAATAGACCTAATTTGTATGTTAAGTTTGAGGACTCTATGAATTGTGCATCAAGTATTTTAGTCTGTTGTTCTGGTTTTAGACTAGATGTGGTATTATAACCACGAGGTTGTGTGTGGTAAAAATAATGAATGTGTACGATGTTAGGATATGCATGTATTCAGCATGATTAATTGTGGTGTCAGAAAATATGTAATCTATTTGTAGAAATGTATAAATTGAGAGTTTTTGATAAAAAAATAAATGAACAACAAGTGAGAATTGAATCATTTTGTGGCCAGTCAAGAGGTATGAAGACATGAATTCAGTAATGTCTAGTTTTGTCAGTTACAATTGGGCTTGATCAATATTGCATTTAAATATTTGATGAGAGCCTGAAAGATCAAGACCAGATCAGGCCCCCCCCCCTGTTTATTATACAGACTGTGTGGCCAGCCATTCCTTGAAACTTGTAAGCACCTAATTACATTCTGTAAATTTGTATGCAATTTTAGAATTATATTTTGGGTTCTGCCAGGGAAAACACTCTCATCCGGCCTACTTCCGAGGAACTTTGGAGCAGACTGATGAAAGTTAATGACTCTCGGCTGATATATTATTTTAACACATTTTGGCTAGTTGTTAGAGCCCTCTTGACTGCTACATGCAGTTTTAGTATTAATATTGATATTCAGTCATAGGAGACAAAATGCTATATCAGTTGGACTAATTTTATTCTATCTGATTGTTCGTTCTTATGGTTACTTCTAATGGACTGATTTTAGTTTTCTTGTATGGGCAATCTCTCCCAGGCTTTATCTCATTTATCTTAGCCGGTAAATCACATTTTTGAGAGACAGATTGTTATTTAGCTGCACAATTTTATATAATTTTTTGGTTTCTTGTTTATGGACAATTATAATGGAATCACTTTTTTTATACGTGCAATTTCTCTTTTTAGGCTCTATGAGATTATTGTATCTCAAAAAATGTAAGTGTTTGTATAAAAACAAAATTGGGTTATATACACAGATGACAACATGTTGATTATTTCTAGAAGTGGTATCTATTCTCTTCCCACCTCTTCAAGTAAGGTAGTTGTAGCCCCGCCTCAAGCATTTCTCTCTCCACCACTTGTGTTAAGGGATTTATCCCTCTCCTTGTCTGCATTGCTTCTGATGGTTGGTCTCCACTAAATCCCCCACCCGTTCTCTCTCCAGATGGTGCCAACTGTTCCACCAGACTCTCCGTCCAATCCCCATCTCCCTCCCTACCAGAGAACACCTCCTCTTCTATCAACATCTTCAGGACTCTCTTTCCAAACTCTAATTTACTCTTGCTGTCCTCGCAGTACTCCTCTCTATTGCCACAGGATCAGCAAACTCAAGATTTTCACTGCTAAAGGAAAAAATACAGTATTGATATATGTACACATGTGCAACATACAATAATGCAGCAAAGCACCAAATTGCTCAATGGTCAGATGCAAACAACACAGGTCTGTAATGAAAAAAATATGCAGCAAGGGAACAAAACAAAAGAATGAATAGATGAACACACTACAAGCATATGAAGACATTTGACAGAGGAAAAAGAAAAAGCACCCAACAGAACAATTAATAGACAACACCATGGAATGAATGGATGGAATCAGCAAACACACAAGAGGTGAATGAAATGGAATAAAACAATCAAAAGTGCTGCATTCACGGATGAAAACACCACAAACCCATTAAGTTATTTTCTCTACTATGTCACTGGGACTTATCATACCAAAGGATATCGCAATCTCCTTTACTTGGGCAGATAGGCCATCCCCACTTCAAGGCGGTATCTCCATGCATGTCACATTACTTTACCCGCAGGACTTCTTAGTGAACTCGTTTAAAGTGGGAGGCACATGAGTATGGTTCTGTCATTGTTGACTATTCCCATTTTCGTGCTGTGCTCCCAGAACTCACTTGTAAACAACCAATTATAGGCTCTTCCCGTTCTAGCAGTTGGCTTTGCAGCCCCAGGTTATTTCCTTGGGGATTGGCAGGGGATGCATAAAAGAGTTACCTGGCAATCAAGCATCCACACTTCAAGGGCACACTTGTGCACATCTAGGGTCCATCACACAATTAAGATCTTACTAAGTGTAGTGCGACCGTCCAAGATGTTTTATTTTCCCTCATACTCTTCAGAATTCCTTAAATGCATTAGCAAGAACTACAGCCCCTCCTCAACCCCATCGTATCAGCTCAATTGTACGTTTGTGTGCTTCTAGCCTACTCCTGCTTCTCCCTTCCTCGTAGCTTTTCCCTACACCTTTCCTCCATAGACCGTGGCCTTGTTACCCTGGGTGGGGGGCACAATACATCACTTTCTGACAAGTACTGGCACTGTAATACCACTACGGTGGTAGTTAGCACAGTGGAAAAACATGTTCCCATATTACAGCATATGATTATTACTACATAAAGAGCAACACTGTGTTTCATTAGCAAGTTTGTGGTCAAGTTCCTTTGCGATATAACATTTTGATGTGATTTGCCAAACGTGGCAAGATTGCAAAGTATGTTTCTTCTTGTAAAAAGTATATTTTTGCTCCAAAATCTCACTCTTTATTCATACAACGTACCAACATTTTCAGAACCATGATTTACACTGCAATTCTTTCTCAAGGCAATCGTGTCTCCTGGAACAATATGAAATCAAATTCCATTGAGCTGAATACTTGTTATACCGAGTTGCAATCAGAATTTTGAAATAGATTGGTGAGGTGTAACAAAGGGGCAGGCAGAGCCATGCGTAACAAAGTTTAACATGTCCTGATTGGTTGTGATGCCAAAAATGTTACAGTTTAGCAGATTTATTATGGGTCCTCACACAATGACAACCAGGTCCTTGCTTGTCTGGAAATATAAAGTCATACAAATTGTGGCAAGTCATTTGTACTAAAACATTTTGGTGTGAACTCCCAAGAATTGCATGACCCCAAACATGTTTCTTTTTGCTCAAGTATACTTTTGCTACAAAGTTACAGTATTAATTGAACAGCTTACAGTTTACCAGCACGTGATTCCACACTGCAACACTTCCTCAAATCAATCATATCATGCCAAATAACACTGAATCAGATTCCATTCAGTCTAATACTTCTTTCACCGTGGGCTGTTATGGGTAATTTGCATTAGATTGGCGAGGTCTTACAAAGGGGCAAGTGCAACAATGCACTCTGAAGTGTAGCAGAACTGGATTTGTTAGTGAAGCCAGTAATGTTATTAAATGCTCAGCGTGGTGGAACACACCTGATTAGTGAAAATGTTCAGTGGAAATTCATGGTTGAGCAAGATAGACTGATACTTAAGCAATATGCCCCGAGCGGCGGGGGCATTACCGACTCAGGTAATGCCCCAGGGCTCATAGTTAGAGGACCCGAGTGAAGTGAGGGCCATTAAATAAGGCCCCGGGGCATTACCAGAGTCGGTAATGCCCCCACCGCGAGGGGCATATAGCTATTAGTACCCCGGCCCGCAAAAACTGCATGACCGGGGCACTAAAAGCTTTATTTTTTTTCCCGAAACGCTTTGGCGTTTCGGGAAAAAAAAAAGACATCAAAGAAAATGGCCACCATGGAAAGGGAAAACGGAGTCCATTTTCCCTTTCTGTGGCGCCATCGGGAGCGGACGCGCTGGAAACAGAAGCGTTTCCAGCGCGTCCGCTCCCGGAAAGGTAAGTGGGGTTGGGAGGGCGGAAGGGAGGGTAACGGGGAAAAAAAAACGTGCCTGGTTCCCCGGCGGGGGACGATGGAAGTCTCCAGCCGTGTGGAGGCTCGGAGCGGGGATGGCCCCGCTCCGAGTCTTCACACGCCTGGAGGCTTTCATCGTCCCCCGCTGGGGACCAAGGCATAGAAGGTAAGTGGGGTGGGGAGGGCAGGGAGGTGGGAGGAGGAAGGGAAGGAAAAAAAAAAGCCTCACCTCTGTCCCCGGTGGGGGGCGAACATAGCCTCTCAGCCTTGGGGAAGCTCAGAGCGGGGATGGCCCTGCTTCGAGCCTCCTCATTGGCTGAGTGGTTGCCACGCCCCCTGTCGGGGACAAAGGCAGTGGAATCCCGACGGAGGGATTCCCGGCAGGGTAATGCCCCGGTGAGGGCCAATCAGAATGGTTCTTCCATTCTGATTCTCCCTCACCGAGTACTAATATTGATTATAAAACCTAAACATCTGCTTAGTATAGTGGTGCATATAAGGTTATAAACTAGTACTCTCTATTAGTTTGTGATCCTCATTACGCAGGATGGAGATTTAGTATAAGTTTATAGAGAAGGCATAAAAATGTTATCTCATTGTGTTGTTAGCTTTCAAAAACCTTGTGAGGAAAAAGAAATCCAAGACATTTATATCACAATTCCAAACATTTGTGTTAAAAAAATGGGAGGTTTGTACTACATGGAACTAAATGTTAATTCATGCTCTGCCACACAAATATATCAATTGGGAATTTAATAAAAATATGATTGCCATTACTTTCCTTGTTTAACCTGAGGACAGGATACAGCATAGCTTTTGGCTATATTTGCTGTCTCTTGCAGACCCATACCACATAGAATATGTTATGTTGTGTTATGAAGCTTTCATAATGATCCTTATCACCATTGTAGTGCTCTGAGAACGCCTAGATTTCTCTGGTGGCTGGCGTATATATTGTACACCTGCCTAGGGTATCCAGATCTTAGTCTGCTGAGCAAAAAACAGCAAGGGAGGGAAAAAAGGAATGCCAATGGGAATCCCTCAAGACCTTGACCTCCAAATCCTTGCTTTTACCAACATGTGGTTTAAGGCAAACTCAGTCACTGCTTTTGACTCCCTACTTCCTGATGGCTACAAGATCATCTCCAGGCTGCACACTTATCGTGCTGGCAGTGGGGTTGCTCTATTCTTCCCTAGGTGGGTCCCTTTTTTCCTCATAGCCACCCAGCCTTACTCCTCCTTCGAAAGCATGGTCTGCAAGCTTGTCGTCTCTCCCACCTCTTCTCTGACCTTTGCCTCCATCTACAGGCCAACCGGCTCGACCACCCTGTTCCTCTCCGAATGGGTGGATTTCTCCTCCTCTCTTCTCACAGCCACCTCTAAACTCCTTTTCACAGGTGATTTCAACATCTACCCTGACTTCTCAATCACAGCATCCACTCTCATCTGTGACCTCTGCACCTCGCTCTCCCTCCATTCTCCCTTCTGGTCCCACCCACATGGCTGGACACACTCTTGATGCCTTCATCCACACTGATCTTCCACTCTCCTCCCCAAAGATCACCCCACTCTCCTGGTCAAACCACTCCCTCCTCTCTCCTCATCTTGGCCCTCTGACAGCATGTCCCCCAGCCCTGCCCACCTCATTCCCGAACATCCATCCAATGAAACCAGTGTCAGTTGCTGCCTTCGCATATACCTTCATCCACCCCTCTCTCCCCACTACAGACTCTACCTCTGGTCTCAGCAACCTCCATCTTGCCATCACTAACAGCCTTGACATTCTTGCCCCAGTCATGAGGATCCACATGAAACATACCTCCAAGCGTAACACCTGGTATGACTCCAATCTTGCAGGCTTGAAACGCAAGTGCAGAGCTGCGGAATGGAAGTGGCAGACCTCAGGCTCACCCTCTGACAATATGGCCTATCGCTGGCTCCAAAGACAATACACACTCTCCATCCGCACAGAGAAAAGGGCCCACATCCAGGCTTGCATCTCGTGTGCATCCAACAGCACGGCTGAACTCTGTAATATCTGCAGGGAACTAGCCAACCCTTCCACAGTCTTCTCCTCACCTCTTCCTTCCCAGGCCCTCTGCAACCCACTGGCCACACACTTCACTGCTAAAAATCAGGACATCCTGAGCACCGTTGCCTCTCTCTCCCCATCCCCTTCCCCACCTCCCTGCCTCCTATGGCCTCCCATCCTCCCTCTGCCTTTCTCTCCTCCTTCCCGCCTATCACACCTGATGAGGTCACCAGCGTTGCCTGCTCGATGAAGGTCTCCTCCAAACAGGTTTCCCTCTGCTCTTCAAGAACCATTAAGGACAACATTGGTTCTCTTGCCCCTGCACTTGCTGATTTTTGCAACCTCTCTTTTGCTACTGGCTCTTTCCCCTCCTCTCTGTGGGTGAAGAATTCAGAGCTGTAGAAAGTGTTGAGGTTTATGGGGTACCTGCATTTTCCATTCAAAGTGGTGGCGCCAGGCAGAATTGTCTCTTGTAGTTTGGCACAAGCTAAGTCAGTAGCCACACCAAAGGATAGGACTGTTTTGAGCCGTGAGATAGGACATGGCGGTGTAGCTCAACTTCTTGAGGAGATTCAGTAGAGCATCAATGTGGTTACAGAGAGATCCGGGATAATGACATGTACAGGTATTTTCAGAAGCGGCAGACACAATGGGGTTCAGACTATCGACAGGGCTTTAGGAATGCAGAGCAATGGTGGTGAGGGAGTTGTTCTCAGCATTGCCCTTTTAGAGTTTTTCCCCTGGGTGTTGGCCTTGCGCTCTAGGAGTTAGTTGGTCTTGAGAATAGAAAGGTGCAGTAGTTGCAGAAGTTAAGCTAGAGGTGCAGTGGTTGTGATAATGAAGACGTAGTTGGCAAAAGATGAGAAAGTGCTTATGTTGTTGCAGACATTTGAACGAGAGGTTGGAGTACAGCCTTGTTTTCTAATCAACGAATTTGTGTCTGGTAATCATGATATAGCTGATGCTTGCTCTCGTTTGCAGTGGCAAACACTGTGCCCATTGTCACCATAGGCTTGGCAAAGAACTGGTGAGGATTGTAGAGGGCCTGTGGTGGTTAGAATACAGAGAGGTCTAGAGTTAGTGAAAAATTCAGTGGTGCCATCGTCCAGTTCTGGGTACAGTTTGAAATTCATAATTGTTGGGACACAGCATTGAAAAAGTGTGGACAATGCCGAGGAGAAGAGAAGGGGGATGTGGTGAACTTCATGGTAATGTTAGTGGATAAATGTTTGCAGAGAACCACAATTGCAGGGAAATTGGGGGGATAGCTTTCATTGATAAGTTGATCTGAGAATTTCTGTCAAAAACTGGGGAGATGGCCAGGACGATCTAGGAATTTGGAGCAATAGTGTTGACGAGACATTAGTGGCTTAGTGCGAGGATAACGGAAGCATTTTTGTGTACGCTGGTGAGGTTGTTAGAGGCCTATTCTAGTCGGAGTCGGAGAGTTTGTTCTTTACAACCCACATTTGTGGCTGTTCTTTGGAGCATTGGAGCTTTCGTAGGTAGTAAGGGATAACGTGGTTGGGGGACCATTGTGTTAAGATGTCCTTGTAAGTGGAAGAGGCTGAACGTTTTCATTCAAAGCCCAAAAGGGGGACTAACGTTTGCATTTTTCTGGGACAGTTTGATGAATATTGACATCTTCAGGGATTTTGGAGGCCGAGGCAAAGACACATTTGGGGCCTCAATCGAACCAAGTGATAAATTATTTGATATGGCATTTATAACGCGCCTATACACAAGTGATTCAAGACGCAACAAGGCAAGGGAGGGGAAACAGAGGGAGGACAAAAACAACGATCTTTCTAGGCCTAGCAACATTCAGATTGTACAAGTGCAGGGGAGCGTGGAGGCGAGAAGTGCCAGGGGGGAGGATAGACAAGTGCAGGACAAGGAAACAGGAAACAACAAATAGTACAGCCTATGGGTGGCAAGTGCTAGTGTTAGAAGTGCAGACAAGTGTCTAAAGTGCAGGAGAGGGGACTGTAGGGTTACAGATACTGACCACAAGTGCAGGGGGTGCCAATAGGCAGTGCGGGTTTGCAGCTGGACAAGCAGGGACCTGGGACCGAATTCAGAGGGTTGCCAGACAAATGAAGGGGTTGGAGAATCTCTGGTCAAACCAGCCATACCCCTCCACCCCTCACAATCACAAGGTATAACTTGATATTCTGCCATGGTAGCTACTAAAATAAGCATGAGAAATAACTTGAAGCCCATTTGCCCCGTTCATCTTTCCTGAACAGAATAATAATCAAGCAGCATTTCAAGAGCCATATTAGCAGTGAACAATGAGGGTGTTTGTATTCCAGCAGCATAGGTGCAACAAACCTTTTAATAACAGCAAGCGGGAGGAAGGTGTACAGGCTGTAACATGTACGCAGGACAACGATCAGTAGCTATATGGAAAAGGGACACATACTCCAGCACAGACTAAGATTCGCAGCCTCACAGAAAGTACAAGTGCCCAAGCTTGGATACAGAAGAAAAAATGGAAAGCAACGAGGAACGTGCTTATACCATAGCAAAGCCAAAGGATATGGATTATACATTACCGGAAAGATGCACTTATACAAAAATAGACGGATATCAGAACGGGGCATGCTTTTTAAGTGGTGTTGCCATGAGTGATGCAATAATCAGACAGCTTTGTTGCCTGCACCTCATTTATGTTCACTGTTATTATTCATGAAACAACTCTACAGCTGGTTAATCCAGCAGTGAGGCTCTTTTAAAGACAGTACCCTGAGAAAAGACTCACTTTTAGGGGGTGACAATGATGACATATTCAGGGACTGAATGATTGGATTTCACACTTTGATTAAGTGGGAAGCTAGCATCTGAAACCAGTCTGCAACTTTGTCACATTATTGTGCAGTTCTTCTCGTATCGCAACGTGCATTATTTGAACATTTGTTGCTTTCATGACCTAAAGTAATAGCCTGTTTTGTAGACCTTGTTTTTACAAATACATTACACATGACAAACCATCCTGAAAACTTTTGAAAGATAGATTTCTAAGTAAAAGAAAAAGAAGTAGAATGAGTGTAGCATTATTTCCCCCGTCATAAATCTGTGTGTGCCATAATACTAAATGAGGCGAGCCTAACCAATCTCATGTGGGGCTTACTTCTGTATTTAAATGATTTTAAAATACACCCTAGTAAAGAAACTGTAATAAGGTAATATAATGTGACATGAATTTGTCGGGCGCACTTTCACACACCCCCAAGTGGGGACCTCTTGGTGCTGAACAGATGTTAGACCTGCTGGCAATCATTCTTCAACACCTATTTGTAGATTGTTATTCATGATGTAAAGAAGAGCATTTAAAACTTTAGAATAAAATAAACCTTTTTTGTTATAAATAAGACTTGGAACAGAGACCTGTAACATTTGGTTGACTACCTTCTATTTAGGATCTCTTGCACTGAAGTGATTGACATGAAAAGAAAGAACAGGTTAAACAATACAACCAAAAAGCGAGAAGACAACACAGCACCATTTACTGAGCTACAATGATCTGTCCAGGATCTCAGTGTAATCTGGTGGCAAAGCCAGGATATGAACCTCTGGACTTGGGTTTAATTGCCTTGAAATTGGCTATCTAATCACCTCTCCTGACTAATGCATTATGCGCTTCATTGAGGGTGGCTGCCCAGTTTTTACAACTCTCGTCTGTAGAACCTGTATTCTAGGACTGCACCATTCTGATGCTATTCTAATTTCATAACTACCACTGGCTGGTAATGGTATTTTCCTTTGTAGCATGGTAGGTGCTTCTGTCACAACAATTCATAATATTTGACCATATATCTAACGTTTGGTCGCACCAAAGTCAAACTGTCTGCACCCTAGTACACACCAGAGCTCGCTGAGAGCAAGCGCTCAATCAGATCCCTTGAAAAATAGTTGTACAAGGACCGCAGCCCAGAGCATCGCCCATCCCTCAAATCCCTGCACACCTAATGCAGACACCTGATCCCCAAGGCTAACTCTGCTTGCTACACCATAAAGGCAGCCTCTAGCAAGAGCAGTCTTATTCGAAGTATTCAAACACTGCACCAAGCCCACACATGTCCCCCCGGAGCCAGCTTCACAAAACAAATACGATGGAATCAACACCTTCTTCATCAACAAAATTGACAAGATCAGAGGTCTCATCGATGCCTCAAAACCAGACAGAGCTCTGCTATCCATAGCCAACCCTGTGCAGTTCGCTCCTGGACTGACTCCACCCTTGTCGCTCCTAAGGATCTCTCTGACAGCATCGCTTTCCATAAACCTACTGCTTACACAGACGACTTCCTCACGGCCTACCTGATTAAACAACTCACTGGCCCAGCACTCACTGCACTCCTCAGGTTTTTGAATGCCTCCCTAAGTGAAGTTGCACCCCCAGACAAGGTGACACGGTCACTTACGACACCCTCTCAAACGGAACACTTGACCCAGAGGACCTAGCCAACTACAGACCCTTCATGAGCCTCCTGTTCATTGGGCAGCTTTTCAAGAATGTAGTTTTGACTCAACAACTTGCCAAAATTGACTAGTTGGACTGCTCCATGATTGCCAGTCCAGCTTTCATTCCGAATGCAACATTGAGACAGCAACCATCCAAGTGGTTCACTATGTACTGAGGATCATCGGCACAGGGGATACGTGCCTCCTAGTCCTCTTACACTTGAGGGCTGCCTTGACACAGTAGCCCACATAGCTCTCCTCTCTCTCTTTGCTGACAGTATGGGCTTATTTGGAGCTATCCTAAAATGGTTTGTGCCCCAGCTATCTGGCAGACACTGTACAGATTGGGTCATTCAGATCCAGTCAACTCCCTGTCACATGTAGAGTTCACCAAGGTTTCATCCCCTCGCCAATTGTCTTCATTCTATATATGGAACCCTTGAGAAGTCTCCTAATTGACCTCAGCATAGCCACCCATCAGTACGCTGATGACTGTAGGATGTTTAAATCACCGACATCCAATTCAGGAGAGCTTTCCACCCATCCCAAACCAGGTGCACACAATTTTTATTTATTGAATAAAGTTATTTTTATGAACCTGGGACCCCACTGTAATAATGATGATTCCCAACAGCCTTGCTTTTCTTTCTGGACAAGAAACACACAGGGTTGCATAGAAGGTCTATTAATTGATAAATTAGAAATAAATCAATCAATTTAAATATAAGCACATTTGTATCTATGAAATCCCAGCTTCAATGGTCCCAACACATTCACATGAAAGGAAACTTTTAAAGCACATGCATCGAGATATGTATGGTGGATGTTCAGGTTCAGCCTCAGAACACATCCACCATCCGCTGAACAGTTTATTAGGGCTCGGGATAAAAGTGTTGTTTTTATAGAAAACCAAATTAAATCAGATCATCCCTGCCTATCTAAATCTTTCTATTTATTTGGAATTAACATACACACCTCCCATCTACCAAGTCGACATGCGATTATCTATCTCAAACAGCATTCCAGAAATTCTATTTGAAATACTGTCTCCTTTAATTTTTTCGACATGTAAATCGCTTGTAAAAAGGAAAATGTATGTTCAACAGATATGTTTGCTGAATTTCTTCAGTGGGCTTTATATTTCAAAAAGTGTACATTTCTCATTTCCAATGTACAAGCTAAAGGCAGGACAATGGGTAATGGTTAATAACCTGTTCACCTTATTCTTAAGTGTATCAGGGGTTGTATACGAATTGATCGAACTACAATTGTTCGAATCACAATTGACCTTTGCACAATTGATCGAATTATGAAGGTCAATTGTTACATATATGCGGGGGAAACCCCCCGCAACACCCCATTATATATATATAAATGTATATGTATATATATCCATATATATAGATATATATATATAAAACCATACCAATATATATATATATATATATATATATATATGCATATATATATATATATATATAAACAGTCAATTTTGCAAAGGTCAATTCGGACCCTTGACTTTTGGTCAATTAGGTCATTCGAACAATTGTGTTCGAACTATTTGGGTAATACTGTATCAGGACCAGCTACAGAACTCTGCTTGATGATGTAACCAGGGAATTACTTCAACTACATTACCCTTCTAGGTATACACACAGTGGGCTATGGGGGATCAAGGGATGTGTTTTCTGCCCGGGGTAACTTGGGAGACTGGTACAGCCCATCTGGTGACTGGGGATTACTCAGCAGGTGGCATTTAAAGTTTGGAGCTAGAAGGTGCCGGCACTCATGCTTTTTTCACAGTATTGCAGGTAATCTTATCCCACACACCCTCCCAGCTATCAGGTGATAACAAGGGAGGTCACCATTATGGGTCAAGGAGAAGGGCTCTGATACTGGAGCAATAGGTTGGGATTCTGTTACATGTCTAGGTATTAGGGGAACTATAAAATATATATGATTTGTTGCTGGTGTGTCACGACAGCTTGATGTTGGTGCTTGGCAGGGAGACGTACTTCCCTAGCAGAGGGTGTGAACAGATTGTTGGGTTCAGTCCCGCGGCACGTTCGGTTGGCAGCAGTAGTAAAGAGCTTTGGTTGGTAGGATTTTTGGTTGCAGTAGTGTTATGTGGTGTTTATTATTTATTTTCCACTGGTCAGGTTAGATCGGGGAATAGTTAGGAAGAGGCAAAATGGTGAGAGTAGGAGAGAGCAGGGTCCCTTGTGGAATTCCTCTGATTTTGGGGTGCAAGAGGAAGAGCACGGACAGGGTTAATGCTTTGCAATGGTTGTTTATGCAAAGTTGGACAGAGAATAGCGAAGGTTTGCAAGAGGGAAGAATTTGGAGAGGTCCAGGGAGTTACAGTTACAGGTTTCAGATCGAAGTTCTATAAGATTAGCATGTAAGGCAATTTAAACAGTTAAGCACTGACTTGTTAACTTGTCACATGAAAGTACATTAAAGCAACCCTTTTGACTTAAAAAAAGCCTGGTGTGTTTTGTGGCTTATCCATCAATGTGCATTACATAGATGTCTAGTATTCCACCCAATGTCACATATAGCCTAGGCACACTTCTTCTGGGCGTCTATTCTTTTGTTGCGAGATTTGAAATAGGATTATAGAAGTATGGATGAATGAATTAGTAATGCCTTTTGAATTACAGAATTGATATATATTTTGAGCGACATATTTGAAGCATGAACAAGTGTAAAGCTGCATGGAGAGCGGTGGCGGAGAAAACCAACAGTGGGCGCATCTGACGTTACAAAGATTAATCAGTGGCATGCTTATGGTTTTCTTCATAGAATGGAGGAAGAAATGTAGTGATTGTAAACAAGTTAAATGGCAAAGATACTGATAAGGAATGCCCTGTTTGGTATATATTGTTTAGTGTTTTAACAATCCCGAACTTGTATATCAGATGCTTAGGGGTGCTACAGAGTAAAAAGGTGGGCTGGTGAATAGACGGTTAGAGGAAAGGACCAGAGAAAGTAAGGGCACACAATAAGGACAAAACGGCAAGGTTTTGACAGTGCTATGTGAAGCAGTAGATTCCCATCTTGGAACACATATTGAATGTTCCATACTGTAATGAATAAGGTTTGCCATACAGAACCTCCAATAATGGGGCTAGTGAGTTATCATCTACAGCTGACTGCTGAACAGCAATGTTTTTTTAGTCTTTTTTTTCTGAAAGTCCAGAGTTTTGGCCAGTGCTTAATTTGCAAAAAGGCAAGTGCCAGGGCCCAACTATTTTCTAGCACATCTGGGACACATTGGGGCGGGCATCTCCCAGCCCACTATTGCCACCACCCACAGCTGCACCCCACAGTGTCAGCATGTTCAGGGTTAACGCTGCAACTCCCATTGCCTGTTGTGGGTGATGGTTGCACTACCCATATGTGCAATTTTCAGATACCAATGGACATAAAATAACCTAACATACTAGTTTAGGTCAAATGTTTGATTGCTTCATTATACACATCATCATTGTTAACATTTTGCTCTGATTCTATAGGTGGCAAGTGGAACAAGTTGACCATCTATCAACAGAAAAACATAAGCAAACTTGCTTTCCTCCTGTGGTAAATTGATTGACAAATGCAGGAAAAACCATTTCTGAACTGATGAACTTGCCGGCCAAACGCTGCAGCAAAATGTTTTTGTATAGGTTAGCACTAATGACAGACACTCTAGTTAAGCAGTGGCCTTTTCCCAGGCTTTCCCCCTGTGTGGGTGCTGCTGGCTAGTGACTCTCCTCTATTTGTCAACCCACACTATTGTGATAGCATTACTGTTTATTACAGTAGCTAAGCTACACCAGTGTTTTGATGAACTGAGCATTGCGTGGGCATGGCCAGCACAAACACCCAGCATTGTGACTTTCCCACTCATTTTGATGTGGACATAGATAACTAGCACTGGTCTGCCCACATGGGTCTTCAGATTCATGAATAACAACGAATAACAATGAGCCGGCCCAGGATGAAGATGCTGTGCTCAGTTCACATTGTTGTTGCTTGTTGTGTGACAACTACAAAATAAGATCTAAAATAATAAATTTTCAAAACACCACACCATAATCAGACAGTCTGAGAAAATAAGTGCCGGTGCACCAAACAAATTGGCAGGGTTGAGCCCTGGCAAACATCCCCACAAATTAAGCACTGTTTGGCTTGCCTAGTCAATGCTGAGGTCACGCATTCCAAAGAAGTGGGCCCGTGGCCATTGTGCTTCTTCTTCAAACTCTTTACTTCAAGTAGAGGACAGGTAACTTTCTGCACTTTACCATTGTGATTCAAAGGGAACGGTGTCCCTTGACACGCCCATATATGTATGTGGCCCATATTCCAGGTTGCCTTGCTTATGGGACATAAGGTTTTGAGGTCAATATATGGATATATCAGCATCCAAGGAAAGAATTGGAATGATCTATGGCTCCTGACACAAGATCATATTATTTCAAGACCTAACATAAGTCCTGATGCTCTCTTTTTTTAATCGCCTGCTGATGGTTTGAGTCTATTTGACCTAAAACCTTTGACCTAATCACATTTGATTGAATTTATTTTACCTTTTTGTCGGTCTAAAATGTAAAATGCGGCAGAAGGCGCGCACACAACCCGCCTCCCCACTTCTCCTCAACCTAATCTATACCCTTACCCACCACCATATATATATTTAATCAAATTTGACCGAAAAAGGTAAAAAAAAGTGATCAAATATTTTAGGTCAAATGGTTTTAGTTCAATTATGCTTATACCATGCCATAAACTCTATAGCCCCACTTGAAAGCAAGAAGGAAAAAAAAATAATTTCATTGCAACTCTTGGTTCTCGGAAGAACTCCAAACCCTCCGAGATCAAAAGCGCCAGTCGCTTAAAAACTGGTAAACGGATCCGAGTGATCTAAATAAGAGCCTCTTCAAACAAATAGCCCTCCAATATAAAAAAAGCCATTTTAGCAGCAAAATCCAACTCCTTCAATGTTAGGATCTCAAAGGCCAACTCCCAAGCTAAAGAACTGTTCACAATCTTTAATGAATTAGTCACTCCTCCGGCTACCGCTGACGAGATAACTAAAGACGAAGCCTGGTGTGCCAGCATTCAGTCCGCCATGCTCAACAAAATAAAACTCCTCCAAAACAAAATCCAAAACCACTGCAAAGCCCTCCCAAACCAAAAAACCAACCTCCCTACACAAGACAAGTGTAGTAATCTCAATCACGCTCAATTCTCCTTCAGAAACATCCCTGAACCTGAGGTCCTTAATCTCATCAAAAACCTCAAACCATCCCTCTGCAAAGCATTTGCCCTCCCAAAATCATCAAGGAATGCCCCAATGACCTAGCACCCCTGATTACTGCCTTCATTAATGCATCTTTCCAAACAGGAACTGTCCCAAACAATCTCAAGGAAGCCTGGGTGAGGCCAATTCAAAAAAAGGCCACACTTGACCCAGCGTAACCCAACAACTACAGACCGATAACGACCGTCCCGTTCCTCCTAAAAATCCTGGACAAAGCAACTCACATCCAGATCCATTCATACATAGAAGCTAACTCCATACTAGGCAAAACCCCTCTTCGACCTACTTGACTCCAGGGGTGTTGCATATACAAACTATGCAGACGACACTCAAGTACTTTTACCCCTATCTGGACTCTATCACCAAGACGCCACGGCCCTTCACAACATCTATGCCACTATCCAAGCTTGGATGGCAATCAATGGCCTCTGTCTTAATGGGGAGAAGACTGAAATTCTCATCCTGGGTCAGACAAACACACTATCGAAACTAAGCCCCCAATACAACAACTTCAACATAGACAACTCAACCATCTCCGTATCATCCTCTGTCAATACTCTAGGTGTTCACATTGATGTAAATCTATCGATGAACAAACAAGTCAGCGCCATAGCCTCTGCATCAGCGTTCAGCACCAAACTCATCAATGCCATTAAACCCTACTTATCCACCCCCAACCGCTTGGCCATAGCTAGAGCAACTATAGGAGCCAAACTCGATTATTGCAACGCCCTTCTAGTTGCCACCTCCGCCAAAAACATTCACAGACTGCAAACCACAAAAAACAATGCCCTCAGAGCCACCATGAGCATCCCTAGAAGAGACCATATATCCCACGCCAGACGTGAAGCATGGTGGCTCCAGGTCAAAGACTGTATTACTCTGAAAATCCTCACCATCACTCACATGTGCATCAACAAAACCGCTCCAGCATACCTATCTGAAGCAACATCAAGGACCACATCCACTCGCCCCACCAGAGCTCAGTACACCAACCAGCTACACATACCACGCATAAAGAGAGCCACAGCGGGAGGTCTAGGCTTCTCCTATATTGCACCGAAACTCTGGAACTCACTCCCTGCCACCCTTAGAGCTGAAACTTCCATCTCTGTCTTCCGCAACAACCTCAAGGCCACTCTGCTCAACTAGCAAGTGGAGGACTGCCTCCTCCACTTCTGCCATGTATATTGTAATATAACACAAATGTAATATAACTATATTGTAACCTGTATATATACTGCTAATGACTATGTAACTATATTGCAACCTGTATATATATTGGTAATGACCATGTAACTAAGTAACTAATCTTTGTACTGTAACAAGTGCCACGATGTCCTCGGGCTGTTGTGCGCTATATAAATACAAATAACACAAACAAAACAAAACATGCTGACAGGTAATTTCTTTTTTCAGAAGTCTTGGCAAGAGGTTGTTGCTGCAATCCAATCTTGATGGGGTCGGTGAGCGTACTTTGTGACTCATGTTGAAACCGAGTAGCACCTTACAAAGAAGATTTAAGGTTAATTGGCCTTCGATGACGATTGCTGATATTTGTTGAGAGAAAGATAGATCTTTCTCAAAATGTATTCCCAAATGTTTTGTTTTCTTAATTGCTGAGAAGTTTGGGTTTACGTTACTGGGCCCTATCGAGACGGTAATAGGTTCTTGGGTTGCTCTACACAGCAAGATGTCTGCTTTGCCTACGTTTGTGGGGAGCTGACCTTTAGACATCCATGCTGTCCATGCGGATAGGAATCAGGAGACTTTTGACTGGTTAGTCACATTCTTAGGAGGTATCTAGGTTATTTACTCGCAGCCATTTGCTTAAAGCCCATTTCCTCAAAAACATTTTTTACCACATTTTACAGTGAGGGGAGAACTACATGACCTCCCACAGAACCCCACATCTACATTTTGGGAGAAACATGCGGTAAATATGTTGTGAGGAAAAGGGTTTTGAGGAAACTGACCTGTGAGGAAAGGTGGTAGTACCCTTAGGATGGTGAAGGAAACTCTGTTTGGTGTAATGGGTGTAAGTATTTAAGGCCACTCTGTAGCGATCAAGGATGAGCGTTAAGGGGCAACAATATGTGTTAAAAAACCACAGTGAGAGCAATGGTCCTTGGGGAACACTGCAGTTGAGGGATACCGGATTGGGCGTAAATTCACTGCATCCTGTGCAGTGTTCAAGGGAGGAAGCGAGCCATTGAAGAGCAGTGCTGCTGGTGCCCAAAAGAGCTGTTTCCATACTTCAAGCTGTCGCAACCTTCATTGTTCGTCATGAAGTAACTGATAAACCCATATGCATGCATCGTTGTAAGCCGAACCCCAACCCTCACCTGAAATGATTTGTCTCACAACATTTTGTCAAGTGTTGGCAATAAAAGGCCGTAGGATTTCTTTGTACAGATATGGTTATGCAGATAAACAAATAATCACATATAATAATATCATACTTTTGGGCACCGGATCCTGAGGTTACCCCCTCTGGCCCGTGCAGCCTTCTCATGTCCCACGAATCATTGTGGTACCGTACAGTGCCCTGTACTTCTTTCCTTTGTTCTTCTCCCTTATTTGTAGGGTGGGAGGGTTTTGTGGTAAAGAAGCAAAGTGTGGAAGACGCTGAGTGAACAGCGAAACTCCTGTCAGTTTGGGTCCCCGTTCAGGGTCCACAAACAGATTGTGTTCTCTTAGAGCAATCTGCTCTTATTTATAAGACCCGGGGAAGACCTGGGTCTTTGATGTGTATAGTAGTGGGGGCTGTGTGCCAGCCACCGGCCGGATAGCCAACATGTCTGGCCCCCTGAGGAGGGGGCAGGTCTTTGAACCTGGGCCCTGCGTGCCTGTTGGTTTTCCGTAGGTGCTTAGCACCTTGTTGTTTGGAGGAAGGGTGAGGCGTTTGTTCACACCTCACCCTTCCTTGGCTTTGTGTGACAGAGACTGCGTGCCTCTGCGCTTGTGGGCTAGAGGAGCAGGCGTGGGGGTGCAGCTGCCTCTCTCCTAGCCTGCCGGATGGTAACATCATTTACTCTGCCTCGCCTTGGGCGGCCCTGCGGCATTGCCCAGAACGCGTGCACTGTAGTCTTGAAGATGTTTGGTTGCGGCCCTCATAGTGCCATGAAAATGTGGGGTGTGACAGAGAGGTCTCAACGACCGATATAGCAGAAAGCAAGACAGTGAGCTGAACAATATGGATGTGCAGCCAGTGAAAGAGTACAAGTAGGTTTTCACTGATAAAAAAGGAAGTGGGGGAAGAAGGCACAATGAATTCTGGCCGAATGCATGGATGATAATGTGCCTGAATTACAGTTTGAAACTTGCAGCGCCTCGAATTGCCTCATTTAAAATGTACACAATATGATGCGCCTGTACCGCCATTTTGTAAAACATGTGAGTGCTCCTCTACTGTGATCATGCAAAGCCAAGTACCCTGCTCTGTGGGATGTTTCCCACTCAGGAGGGTCCACATTTTACATTCCCCTTTTGCCTCACCAGAAGTATCTATTTTCGTACTGTCTCGGGAGGATAGATCAGGGGCAACGTGTTCGTCTTGGAAGTAAGATGACGAGGAGCATCACAGGTTCGATCCACAGGTCTGCGCAAGCGCATTATAAATAACCCATTACAATATATCTCTCTGGTCAGTATATTCTTTAATACGGTACCAGCAGCAACCCTTGACACGTGTTTCTGCCTGCTGGGGGCATCATCAGTGAGATGTGGTTCTTGTGCTGTCCCTCTTTGACCACAGAGAGCAGAAGGTCAATGTCTAGAGTTTGGTAGAGCTGTAAAAAAAGTGATGGTAATGGGATTGCTGCCACTTTACGGGCACACCAAATTTGGTTTCAGAATGAAACTCTGAAATTTCATCTGGTTTTTGTGTGGAGGACATTTCCACCATGCAAAACCGATACCACCTGCGGTAATCATCACATGTGGTACCAATCCCCATTAAGTCCTATGGAACTCAGAAATTGGGAATTACCGAACGGTTTGCATGACCCTGCATCATGTGGACCCTTCCAGTTACGGCATGCTTACCACATGCGTTAATGTTAATTGAGTTGAGCAGCATTTCAAAAGAAAATACCGCCAAACTCCAAATGAGACCCTTAGCGTGAAGCCACAATGATTTCCAACATTTACCTTGAACGTGAGAGCCCCTCTACTGAAAAAGGCCAAATAACCTCTTTGAAAGGATTTTCCGATCTTACAAGGGTCTATAGTCATGTTTTAGCTCACCACACTTTACAAGAGAATAATTGTTCATGTTCCTATAAATCTTGAGGCCCTCCCACCCCCCCCCCCCCCAAGGATAGTCCAGCACCGAAAGTCTAGGTAATTCACCTATGAACAAGAGCACCACCAGCACCTCTTGATCAAGTTACTGTCATTTGGGGTATTATTAGTTAGACATGACTGTGCTGATGTGTCTCTCTAGGCACAGAGAGTAAGGTATCCGTGTCTGGATCACCCTTACTAACTTAGGGTGAAATACCAAGCATTCCACCATTGGCCAAAAAAGCGAGACCCCCCCTCCACTGAAAATGTACAAGGCAAAAAAAACGGTTCTATTGCATTGTGCCCAATAAGAGTGACCTAGAGTCACCTTTTAGCTCACAATGCCTTACTAGAGGAGACATGTCCATTTGGACATGCAGCAGGCTGTGTTGTCATCCATAGCAAGAAACAAAACAGCAGGGAAAAGAAATTGGGTCTCATTTCGCTTTTGGCGGTAGTTCAGTTGTAATTCTGCCAAATTATCGCAAACATTGGACACCATTACCGCCACTTGGTCCTGTGGGATTACCACAGGATTACAAGTGGTGGGAGGGTGGTGTTAGTTGCCATTTATGAAGGATATTTGCTGGAATTACCGCTGGCAGAATTACCGAGTGGTAATTCTGCCCATTTTTGGAGCGGAAAAGCGGATGATTTGCCACCAGCAGCTGTAATTCCGCAAAAACTTGGAACCTTGTGGCGCGGGAAAAATTGAGGTAATTCTGTTACTGCCAAAAGTGTGGCCGTCAGGGAATCACCGCCACTTTTTTACCGCACCGCCGAAACTCGGAATGAAAGATCCTCATACACTTTTCCACACTGAGCGTGAGCCACAGCATAAAGTTAGTGCACAATGAAAGCTTTTCATGAATCCATATAAAAGTTCAACAGGGCCTCACAAATGTTTCGCATGCAGCCATGCTTTCTCAAGGCCTCATTGTCTGGCCATCTTGCATATTACTCCAGAAGCATTTCAGAGAATAGAAAAGACTGAGGAAAATGAACTAAAACCAGCCAAAGAGATCAAGTAAGGCACAGACCCTTCCCTTTCTTTGCTGTATATTTCATCTGGAAAAGAGCCCTGCTCAGACTTTAGGTAGCGGCAAACCTGAAGAAGCAGTCAATCAAAGAAATGTCCCAGAGTCAAGCTGGGTAAAAGGCTATATTAAATATGAATGTGACTTTGTATAGTGATCTGAAATGCTAAAGCCATTTTTTTCAGGTTGACCTTTTGAAAGTAAATGTGAGGCTTCTAAGTGGCGGCCTGACCTGCCTTGATAAAGCACGGCTGTGATATGATAGATACAGCTCACAAAGATAACCCTTTGTTCTGCTAAATGGCCCTGGTTCCCTTTTTCATTCTCTGCTGCGAATCACCTGCATCTGAAATATGTACCGACCCCAGGAATAGAGCAACGCATCAAATAAAGCTTGCCACATTTACTGCACGCGTCAGACCTGTTGCCGGGCATCGATTATACCGTTTCAGGAGCCGTTCATGGGAATTATGGCGGGAAATAACTTAAAATAGCAGCAGCTATGAAAGATGACGCTTGGAGTTTAACCGTTCAGAAATGGCTACATCTATGTGATAATGCAATGTGAAACTGCTCATACGGTGCTTTAAAACACTGATTAGATGTGAGGCACTCTATAAATCAAGCATTTCCACTGAACTAAAATGGCGTCAGACCACTGGAGGAAAAAAAATGCAGCTGGTCGAAATTTCAGAAACATGGTGGTATTCTCGGACTGGCCTTGCGCGAGCGCTGAAGGAGCTGTTCTGCAGCCCAGGTGCCTGGCTCCAGTCGCAGCCGAGTGTTGGGGCTCCCACACAGAGAGGGGTGCAGTACAAGGTAGTGCTCCCAGCAGGAGAACTAAGCCAGAGGGGGCCTAAATATGGAACACTTGGAAGAAGTAGTCTGAGGGGAAAATGGGAAAGCGGGGAAGGAGAAGTGCAAGGGAACAGATCATTTGGATAAATCACATATGTCTACGCAGCTACAATAAAACGTGTGCTTTGAGCAAACTGTTATCGACCAGTTCTCTGCATGGCTTCCCACATTCAAAGTGCCTCAGCTTCAGCTCAACAGGGCTTGTATGACAGAATCTTTGCACCGCTGCAAGCGCAATTTTGCACGGCATTACTAGTAGGGCAAACGTTGTCCAAATAACAGTTTGCGCGTATTTATTGAGTGCGAAGCAAAGGAGCGCTTTGCTAGTCATAGGGCGAAGAAAAAGGCGAGCGAAGCAGATCGCCAGGGATCAATACCAGGGATGAATCCCATCTCGTCGTAAGGACACAGCGTGCCCTCTGCTCGATGACCTTTGCATGAAAGCAATATTTATACATGTGCTTCTCCATTCTTCGTTATGTTAAAGAAATGTAAGATGGTTGCATAGGAAAAAGTAAGCAGGGAGGCAGGAAAGTGAAGGCAGCTAGGGAGGAGGGCGGGAGAGGCAGATAAGTGTGGGAGAGGGGAAGTGATGGGAGGGAACAGAGTGAAGTCATTAGAGTAGGTTGATAGAGTGCGGGAGAGAGATAGAGTAGCAGCCTAAGGATGCAGTCATAATATGGCGTTAGTAAACCTGTTTCACAGGCTATACCGGGGGTAATGGCCCAGCAGCCGGTGTTAAAGGCCTTTGCAAAGCAAGAGCTTTTAACAAGGGCACCGGGACATTACCCCTGGTATAGCCCATGGAACGGGTTACTAATGCTATTAGCACCCTGGGATGCCAATCCAGTAACGCGTGGGAGTTTATGAGTGAAAGGGACCCCACGTGGTGTCCGTTCGTTCATAGAAAAGAATGTCTAGAGATGGTGGCCACAGAGCTGGAAGACGGGGCTCCTGTTCCATTTCCATGGAGGAAGGAAGAAAGTAGTTGGAGAAACAGCAACAAAAGCGGGCTGCCGCCACCACGGCCATCAGGTAAATGGGGGTTGGAGGGACAGGGAAAATATGTTGAGGGAAGGGAGGGTGGGGAAAATGGTGGGGTGGGGTATGCAACCACCCGGTTGCTCGGAACGCGTGCTTGGATTGTGGGATACAACCCGCGACCCGAGCATCCTGATTAGCTGCTTCACCCGCCTTGTGTGCTAATAGTTCTTAGACAGGATACAATATGAACAGTTCTAAAATGGGGAGGAGAGACAGATGGAGAGGTGAACAGAGAAAGGATAAGTACATGCTGGCAATAAAGAGAAGCAAAGATGAGATGCAAAGGAATAATTGAGTACAAGCAGTAAAGTTACTCAAGTGTATTTCAAGAGAAGAGAGGGATGAGAGATACAGAGGAACAACAGAGAACGTGGGCAGAGAGGGGGGGTAGCAGAGGATGCCAAGAGAGAAGAAAGATGGGCATGGCCACAAACAGTTGTGCAGGTAGAGAATTGAGAGCAGGGGAGGCAGATGTGAGAGAAGGTAGAACAAGGGTAGGAAAAAGAGCAGAGACAGAAGAGAGAGAGAGAGAGACAGAAACAGAGAGGGGGAGGGGAAGGAGAAAGAGAGAGGGAGATCAGTAAACTAGTGTAAAGTTCATGAAACAATATTTATAAAAGTGTTTCTCCATTCTTGATTATGTTATAGAAATGCAAGAAGGTTGCATAGGTTGTTAAACTATGGAACACCCTGCCCATTGCTCTCAGAGCTGAGACCTCCCTCCCAGCCTTCAGGAAAATGCTAAAAACTACACTCATTAACTGGACACATTTCCACCCACCGTTCCCTCCTTTCCTTTTTCCCTTCCCTGCTCTCCTCCTTTAATTTTGTTTTTCTAAGTGTAAATATGCATTGTACTATGTAACTAAGCATTCTGTCTGTAACAGCGCCACAATGCCTCTGGGCTGCTGTGCGCTCTCTAAATGTGAATAAATAAATAAATAGGAACGAGAAAGAGTAAGCAGGGAGAAAAGAAAGTGAAGGCAGCTAGGTGGGAGGGAAAGAGAGGCAGATAAGTGTGGGAGACGGGAAGAGATGGGAGGGGTCAGAGTAAGAGAAGAGAGAGAGAGAAACATACATACACATTTGGGAAATGTAGTTTTTCGTTCACGTTATTAATCCAGGATTATAAAGGCTAAAATAAAAAGAAAATCCCAGGCAGGTCATGGACATATTAAACTGTATGAAAGAGGAAAGAGGTGTGCATATGAGAAACATAGAAGCACGAGGAAAGGGACATAGACTGGAGACATCGACGTCAATGTAGATTTCGATATTTCTTTTTGGTAAACAAAATTTACAAACTTGTTAACGATTGTATAAATTTGAAAAAGTGACATCAATGTGAGCATGAAATAGGAAATAGAACACAGTGGATGTTTAAGGAGACTTAGGATGGTGTTCAAACCTGCACGTGAAATAGTTGTTTTTGAGAATCTTCACTGAATTAGCAAAATTTCCCACAGTAACAGCAACCTTTTGTTTTCTGAAATTTTTTTCTTAGATTGGATTGATATTTTGAATATATACCCCGGAAGAAGAGATGTTTTTCTCGAAATGCGTTGGGCTACTTTTGAAAAATAAAACAACAAATGAAGAAGTCAAAGAAAGTTGTCTTGATGCTTGTCATTAAGAAATCCTAAATGTACTGTCTACCTAACTATTGAAACAACAGATTGTTGAATGAACAGATCTCACCCATAGGGTGAACATAAGTTATATGATAACTGTTTGGCTCTTTTAGAAGGGCCTGTGATAGTGTGCAGGGGACGGGAGTTCCTTCATAGGAACTTATTCTGTTTGCAATTATTGGAATATGTCAAGACTAACTTCTACTGTCAATCTCATTCACCATTAGGTTCAAGCTGCTCTGCCATGGGAACCAAACTCTACAGGTCATTTCTTACTGCCCGCTGACCAGTGTCCTGATAAAGGTTCACCAAAGAAAGACAGAACTGGCCCCCAGGTGAAGCTGGCCTTTCCTTGCGCTACTCGTTGCAAATTCAGCTGTAAAGGTTGAGGAGCAACCAACATGGGTGCATGTGAGTCACTGCAAAAGGGGCAGTAGCCCCTGCAGTGTAGTTCCTGCTGCTTTGCTGATTTGCTTTGCTGTACTGGCTTGCACTAATATAACTATAGGAGAACAAGACTCATTGTGCAAACTATATTAGCTATGAAAAACCTGACTAACGTTTTAACCACAAGTGTTGTTAGAGCATGGCCATGGTATAAGAAACAATGGATAGTGCATTGGCAAGGGAGAACCTGTGACCTAAACAGAGCCTGGGAATGTGGGGTGGGCCTTTGGATGGAGTTTATACCACGATCAAAGGAATGCCCTGTAAGGGTGGCACCATCTACATTTGAGGCTCTACCAAATTGGATGAGTGATGAAGATTATTTGAACATTCTTAACTCTGAGTTGGATGACCCCACAGTGAAGCCCCAACCTAACCTTAGAAATAGAGACACAGGTGCAACCATTAACATACCTTAAAACTGACTGTGTTGTATTCAGAGCCTTCACATGTTTCTGGTCTAATATATTACTCTCACTCTGTTCATTTTAGTAGGAGGAGAAACACATTGATTTCTAAAATCATCTACAGGTATAAACAATGGACGTGAACCACAGTGATGAAAACTTGGTGGTAATGGAAGCGTAGTTCCTGATTTCGTAAATGTACCCACCGCTATGCATAGAGCAGTGATGCCAGGGCATTGTGAGATGGAAGATCTCAGTGCTATTGTAAGTAAAAGGAAGGAACATCCAGTACGTTTGGGGTGTTATTTGCTAACAATAGTGGATGAGAAAAATAGTACCAGGTCAGTGAAAGTGTGTTGAAATTAAACTGATGCCCAGTGTCATTTTTCAGACAATTTAGACAATCCGAACATGTACTATTATTCAGCATTTGCAATACCCAGAGATGGAGAACGGAAAGTTTATGAAGTATACTCAATTCTATAACCAACAGTTGTGGTATAACACTGTGTCGTATCCGGATAAAGTCGGATACAGATATATGTTATTAAATGCAACTGTAGCCGCAGTTTTGTTTACGGGTTCCTTTGTCTGCTTTTCAGGTGACTACCCATTACCGTAACCGCACCAAAGAGGCTGGACTTCGATTGGCTCAACAGCGAGAGGAATGCTTGGAAAGACAGCAGAAAAGGGAAGTATTTGATCAAATGTGGAGTGGTGCTAATGCTGCACTTGCAAACTTCGTTGCATAGAAAGCACAAAGTTAGAGGGTCGAATTGACTGACTTGAGAAAATCACCAGGCTCAGATCTGAGGCAGAGCTGACAGGTAGTGAGTCACGGATTGGTGAGCTTCATGTGATAGGCTCATTGAGTCAGCTTACCAAAGGGGCCCTGCAGAGGCTGATGGACGGCGTGCTGGAAGCAGGAAGAAACTTGGAATGGGATATGGCGGGTAAAGAGGTGCAAGATTATCTGAATACCAAATCGATTAGAGATGATGTGCAATATGATAGCTTGCTGAACGGAGGATAGCACAAGGGCAACGCGCTGGTCTTGGGAGCAAGACCACACAGAGCAACAGAGATTTGAATCCGAGATCTGCGCTTAGAAACTGAACTCAGGTACGGTGTTAGCATTATAAAGGCACAATTAAATACATTAAAGTTGTTGAAGAATGACTCCGGGAAACCTGAACGCCTATGGCAATGGAGGAACTTCTGGAAGTACAGTGGTTGGTACTGTGCAGATAAAGAATGTTCGTTTACAGCACGTGGGCCAATCAAAAGACTGTGGGCAAAGGCCAGCAGAGTACTGCATGGACCGTGGGCAGCATGTAACTGGGAGTGGGTGACATATCACAAAGTGTGGGAAATCAAACCATCCAATAATGCCTCACGATACCTGATCTCTGCCCTGAGGATGACCCCTGTAGGTTGCAGGTGTTGAAGACGGGGCTTAAAAAAGAAAAACAGGCATTTCAAGTAGCCATCACACAGCCATGATATGTGTAACAGGAGATGTTTTGGGTGCTGTAAGTCAGGTAGTGACTGAACAGACTTACATTACCAGCAGAGTATGTCTCGCAGCATTTTCTCCCATATTGGCAGGAGTAATTTGGTTTTGTGGGAGACACGGTAATACAAAACAGACCCTCTACCTCGGTTCCTCTTCAGTCGGACCCTGAGCTCAGCCCCGTCTTAGAAATACAGCCGGAAACTGTGATGCTGGAGGTGGAATTGGGGAAGTTACTGCAAGCACCTGATGGTGATTGTATTTACTGTTAGAATAATGTTGCAGTGATAGGTGGTTTACATGCACAAACAAAGAGCAGGAGTGGGCCATAGTTAGGTGGGAAATTAGATTAGAATTCCCTATGCAAATGAAAAACAGGTGAATTGGGAAGTAGTGCAGCGGAATAGGAAATTCAGTTAGATTAGTTGCACAGTAAGCCAAAAGAGGTGTCTGTGAATGTTGATAACCTGCAGGGAGGCATGAGCCAGATTTGTGTTTTAATGACGCCATAAGGGTATGAGATGAGAGTGAACACCTATGACGATAAATTATTATATGGGAGGAGTCTGGGAGTATATTTGAATACCTGAAGTGTCACTCGTCTATAAAATAATGCCCAAGTGTTTATTATTTGTCTCTAAATCCTAGCGGACATTGGATAGGGAAATATCACATTATTGGGTGCAGGCAATGCTTGCCCTGAGGTCTCCCTTAGAGGGACATGAACTGTAGGTCTATGGAGGCAGCTCTTTCACAAGTTTTCAGGTCACGGGTGAAGGTCACGCAGTTTGAAAAAAGTGACCTTATTATTGGCCGGAAATACGTCAGAGGGCGGTGGCCACACACAGCTCACCTGAGGAGGACGATGCCGGATATCGTCAGAATGGAGTGGCTGGAAGCAGAGGATCATGTGATGATGGGGGACGGCATATAAACGGAAGACAGACTACGGGAATGAACACGAAGGGCTATTCTTATGTCTTGGGGGCGGGAGAGGTGAAACAGATATTATGTGTATTGTGAGGGGCACGACCATGGGGAGATATAAGGGGAAGGCGAATTGGAGGCAGGTTGGGTTTGTGTGGGTGGTGGGTTAATGGGATGGCTCGACAAATCTACTGCGTCCTTTTGTTCTGATTTGCATTGATAGTATCCCTGTCACAATTTGCAAATTCTTTGTCATACTAAAAACACTATTAAATCCCACCACGTCATGCATAGACAACCTGGACCTTCTACCGCAGTGCAATTACACATTTTCCTTACACATAACCTCACTGGGACAGTCTCTACCAAAGACAGAAATAATCAAAAAAATCTCTGGCACATTTAGAATTATCAGTAACTTTTCTGATTTTCAGAGTCTGAGAGGAACAATTTACATAACCTAAAGAATAAACAGCACTGTTGGCACCAACACATTCGCGGCCACCATGTGTGGCACCAGTCATAATGCAGCAGCAACACTTGTAGAAAACATTAGTAGAAGGCACTTTAATTATCTCCCACAATCCGACTTCTATTCCACAGGTCTTAGATCTGAGCAGAGCCACTGCAGCGGCATAAACAATTTACTAGTCATCCCCACAGACTGAATATGAGCACCCTGCACACATTTAGGGTACTCATTATTCATATAACAATTATCACACCGATAGTTCCTGCATATAGGCTTTTTACTGATCCAAACACTCTTATGTCATTGTGGCCATCACGTTTGGCAGAAAACCACTGCAGACTTGGTCCCATGTCTATACCACTGGCCTTACCTATACACAAAACCTCATGCAGAGCAAAGGGACACTAATGCTGCTGTAGAATATGCCATACCAGCACCATTTCTCCTACCCAAATAATTTACGGCAGCCATTTTCCAGTCTCCACAGAATGATGGGCAGGTACAAAAAGATGGAAACTTCTGTAGAAGCTGTAACAAAAATGGATCACAAAGTGCAAAACTTTGGCAGGCAATGAGATGAGGTCTTCCACAGGTTCAGGACAGGCAGACGAGATAACCTATGATGAATAATGTGGCGACAAAAACAGTCTTTTTACAGTCGTCGATCAGCGCAGCTGCAATACATTATGATAAAGGCCTGGTTCATGCAGAAAGGCTTAGACTGATTTAACTCTTGCCATGCCCCTAGGGAGCACCACAGCCTCTATAACTATGGATCTGCCTGGGGATCTGAGACCATTTCTGACTTCACTGCACTGAAAAGCACAGCAACCGTAAAGGTAGTCTCAGTCCTACACAACAGTGGGCATCTTGGAATCTTTCTGAGGCTGATTAGCAGTATTTGTCCTTGCCAAATAAAACCAAGAAAAGCTTACTTCATTTACAATAAAAAAGCTCACATCATGTTTTAGTAACAGATCATTTTATTATGCATGAGTAACATACTTAGAACATCTTAACTGTATTTTGAATGTGTATAGTGACAAAGTTATCATGGAGTGGCTAGGGGATGTGGACAGGGAGACCCTGAGAGTCTGGGACAAACGCCCCCTCCGAAATGCTGGCCAACACTGGGCATTCCCTGGTCCAGCATTCCATCCCTAATTCATATTTGTCTGCAGTTCAAAGGCCCCAAAGACCATCAAATATTGTATACAATCGGAAAGCAGAGATGTGGGGAGCATAGAAACTGCCACGTACACCCGATGGGCACCAGGCTTCATTAACCACTCCATGACAGTATTTAATATCCAAGTCCTGTGAGAGACAAGTACTTGAGCTTGAAGCTTGTATTGCGAGTCAGTCCCATGCGGTGACAGCAAAGCACACAGCCAAGCCAATGAGTAAGAGAATAACACAAACACAAATTTATGGCAGCATACCTCTGGGTTGCTGTCCTGTACTTGGGAATTGATAGAGAAAAGGCCATCTGATCCCAAGATTACAGACCAATCTTATCTTACCTCAATACATGGAGCGGCAGCGCAGTCTGCAGCAAGCATGAGGAAATCGTGGATTATTCAGATTCCTGCTGATAAGAGGACCCTCTTCTCTTTAGTTCCGCATTATCCTGTGTCACCCACTCATGAGCCCATTTAGAATCATAAGTAGAGCACTGAAGAAAGGACAACCGAGAATGGAGCGTCGGAGTTAGAAGACTGTTAGCAAATATGGAGTGTGGTGAGTGGATCAAGAGGCAAGAGGTGGAGGAGAGATAAGGCGGATTCGTGCAAGGGCAAGAGAGAGGAGAGGAGGAGGGGTCTCTTGAAAGAGGCAAGAGAGGAGACAATGACGAGAGGGAGAAAGGCAAGGAGAGGAAAAAGGAAGAGAAACAACAAGTGAGGGATAGAAGAGGCAGAGGATGGAGTGGTGCGAGGGAGACAGTGAAAAGATGAAAAGAAAGATCAGGAACATTTAAAAACAACAGAGGAAGGTAAACGTTCTAGGAGGAAGAGGAGAGATGTAAAGGTATTTCAAACTGGGCAAGGAAAGCACTCCTAAGCTGTTGGAGTGAGGACAAGGTCAGCGATAAAGAGACTAGTTGAGGTGGCCTCTGGTATAGCCCTGATTTGAACGAGCATGTTCCTAGACCAAACAGGAGGGGAAAGCTTGGAATACCCTATTACTGAACTGTTTGTAAAGTTTCTGCTGCCTGATCCCTAGTCATGATTTACATCATACCCTGCACGCCATAGCTGTACCTCTAAGGTATCTATGCCAAAACATATCACCCTTATATGTATGATAAAAATGTGATACTATCAATATCTTCAGTACACAGTTTTATCACTAAACCAACAAGTTTTTGCACTTGCAATATAGTGTATGTTATACTCGTAATAGAAACACATTAATAAGGCTCTCACTCTCTTGCTTAGCATTATCTTGAAGAGATAATATATGAACATTACATATTAGCCAAACAATATGCAATTCCTAATATTAGCAAAAAAGTAGTTGAATAGATACCCAGCTCCAGGGACGTCATTTCACCAAAATGCCAGGGGTAGCAGAAGTGACATCACACGACCCTTGACCCCTGATGACATCACAGGAAGTGATGTCATTTGACCCACCCCGAAGTGATATCGCGGGAAGCTATGGAACACAACCTTTCACTCATTGACAAAACAGGGAGTGGCATCACATAACATTGTACACTACGAAAAATATGGTTACGATATCACTATAATGTGATGTACATTTCATACAAGAATGGATCGCCATATGTATTGTTAAGATCAGTGTGTATAGATAGGCCCATATTACCAAATTACTGTGAATGCAAGCTGACGTCCGTGAACAAATGATAATGGGCCTCATTCCGAGTATGGCGGTAAGGGATACCGGTCACCGTTAACGAGACCGGTGCCGGTAACCCCTTACCGCCACATTCCGAGTTCCCTTTGCGCCCTCGTCCTTAACGCCTGCTTTTGCAGGCATTAAGGACGAGGGCGCAAAGGGGCTTTTTAGCCAATAACGGTGACCGTAAAGTAAGGTCACCGTTATTTGCAATTTCCCCATTCCCATTGAGTCCTATGGGGGCTCATTTGGGAATGGGGAAGAGCCCTGGGGAATGGGAAATTACCGCCCTGGTCAACTCGGAATAGGGCAGTAATTTCCCATTCCACCAGGGCGGTGCCGGTACGGGTCCGGTGCCGACCAAGGCGCTACTACCGCCATTGGTTAGCGCCGGACTCGAAATGAGGCCCAATGATGTGTTATCATATAGCACTTACGCTTAAGCGCTTTATATAGAAAAAATATGCACCCAATTTCACCCAACCTGTGTTTGTACTCATTTATCAACCTCAGAAGGCTGAAAGGCTGAGTTGAGGCGTTTAAGAACTGACTAAATCAGTGATTTTTAATGAGTCTAGCAATTATTGTATAGAATTCCAGAAAAACACATTATTTTGTATTCCTTTTCTTTCTTATTTATTATTTAGGGCCAGTGCTGAAAGTGTTAGACCTTTTTAAGGGGCCTGAAAAAGCCAGCCACTCCAGAAGTAAAGAGTTACATGGTGCTGGCCATAGCCCAGTAGTCTGCATTACAAAAAAAAAAAACATTTTTAAGCAGAAGTTGCAAGGGTGACCACAGAGGTCGCAAGGGAGACCTCAGAGGTCGCAGTTGCGACCTCTGGCGACCCCCAAATGACGTCCCTGCCCAGCTCCCCCCTGTTCTGTTCGTTCGAAAATATTACAACTACCAAAAAACCATCAACAATTTATTTGTGAACATATTGTGGCACAGCATACACTAAAATCATACTCTCAATTGTTATGCTGTGGAATGTCACACTAGGGAGGGAACAGGCAGGGTTATACAAGCCAACCTATGAATAAACCGTTACGTGACAAAGATTAAAGAAATCGATCAAAATCCATGATTACGAACACTGCTACAGCCACGGATGAAAAGATTACAGTTAAAGAATTGTAAATCCTCCTGCAAGGATTCCTCTCACCCCTCCTCTGTACTTTAATGGCTCCACTTATCCTGGCCAAAGAAGTACGAGGGGCACACAGGTTCTGTTTGGATGCTGCGCTGAAATAGAGTACCACCCTAAACTCAGTGTTTTACCAGCAAAGGGAAAATTGAAAGGCTGGCCTATCAAAATACTTCATGGTGTCTCTTAATGGTGTGACTATGGAAAAGAAAAATCTATGTTAGACAAATGGGTAAAAATTGCTCATCGCATCCCCCAAATTATTGAAACAGTCACAAAATTAGAATTTGGGAAAATTGGCAAATTGGCCATGTGCAGTTTAATCTCCTGGAGTGAAGGCATCTGAAAGCTGTTTGTTTCTTGTTTTTGCAGTAAATCAGCTTTGTAATTTACTTTTGCCTTTTAATTACTGCAGCAACCATTAAAAATCAGAATTTTGAAAAATTGGCAAAGTGCCATTTTGAAGGTGCACAATCTAGAATTACAGTCTTGGCCTAGTCAATACATTTTCTGATTGCTCTCTTACCCAGGCAGGTCAACATATTGCGTAACAGTTGTTGACCTCCAAACCCTGATTCATGAGGACCAGAATGGTTTTGTGCCAGGACGCAACACCACCGCGAACCTGAGGAGGCTCCAACACATCATGGCAGAGACCTATGATCGAGGCGAGGACCTAGCAGTACTCTCCTTGGATGCCATAAAAGCCTTCGATTCCATCTACTGGGAGTGGCTGATCGAAGCGTTAAAAGAATTCGGCTTTGGCGAGAGCTTTGTAAAGTGGGTCGAGGTATTGTATAACACACCGACAGCGAGAGTGAAGACTGGTAGGACGTTGTCCGAAGCCTGGCCGATACAGCGGGGCACGCGGCAAGGATGCCCGCTATCCCCAATGTTATACATACTGGGCCTGGAGCCAGTGGCTGCCTATTTCAGGACACAACACTTCGACGCGGGCATTGGACTGGGCAGTGATCACGCCATAATATCCATGTATGCGTACGACGTCCTCCTGTACCTGAATAACCCCCAGCTCAACACACAAATCGTGTTGGACATCCTCAACAACTATGCCTGATACTCTGGAATAACATTTAGCAAACTAAAGTCGTGTGCGTTCCCACTGGCCAGACTCAGGGGTCTGGATAAGCCCGACCTCCCAGATGTTGGGATACAATGGCAACCAGAGCAGTTTAAATACCTGGGAATCGAGGTGTGTCATACCCCAGCGCTCACGCATGAACACAACACGGAAAAAGCAGTAAGAGCCCTCCGCAAATCTATGAACTTCTGGTCGAAGTTACCACTGGCAGTAATGGGTAGAGCGGCAATAGTCAAGATGATAGTTCTCCCCCGTTTCTTATACCACTTCACGAATGTATGCTTCTACATCAGACCTCCCTTCTTCAAAAAACTAGACTCTCTAATCTTCTTCAAAAAACTAGACTCTCTAATCAAGGACTTCATATGGGGGTCGTCCAGACACAAGATCTCCCTGCCCACACTCACGCTCCCGTACAAAGAAGGTGGGATACAACTACCCGATCTGCAAAGGTACTACCTAGCAGCGCAGCTCAGCCACACAACGAAATGGCTCTCTGACGACCTGTCAGCAGAAGTAGGGCTCCTGCGACATCCGACTCCCATGCTGTTCCCTAAAGAAATGCTTTGGAACCCGACAAAACAAACTTCTGGAGTCCCCATGATTGTTACCTTGGGCAGGCAGGTATGGGCCAGAATTGGCTTCCTTCGACAACTGAAACACCCCTACAACCCCAATACTCCCATCCTGGCGGATGTGTGCAAAACTCAGGCAGACTTAGCGACAGCTAGGAAATGGGAGAGAGCCGGAATCTATACATGGGGAGATCTGTTTGAAGACGGCACGTTCAGAGAACTCGAATCGCTACAAGCCAATGAAGGCATCTCGAACACCCAGTTCCTGTGGTACCACCGCCTCAAGCGGACAGCAAGGGCACAGTGGCCTGTCTGGCCAGAAGAACCCCCACCGGACCCCCTCCTCCAGGAGATGTACGATTTAGCAGACGGTTGGAAACCGGTCTCCCGCTTGTACACCAAACTAAATGATAGACCCAACCCGAAAAGCGTGTCCCTGAGACAAAAATGGGAATCCGAATTAGGGACCACGCTAACTGACAGTGAATGGGAGCGAATACTACTATACCCCAAAGAGGTGTCGAGGAACATTAGATTTAAACAAGTTCAATTGAACGTGCTATACAGGACATACATGACCCCACTAAGAGTTGCCACCTTCAACAAACATGCACCGCCGAACTGCCCCTGGTGCAGAAATGACAAAGCGGACATGATCCACATGTTTTGGACCTGCACCAAAACAGCGAATTTTTGGTCCATGGTGGAACGTACCTGCACTGAAGCGGGACTCATGAGATATGAGTGGAACCCAAAGGAATGCCTACTGGGAGCCCATCCCAGACTTAGCAAATACAAACACCTGGTCAAACTAATGGAACTAGCCTGCATCCTCGCAAAAAGGTCCATAGCAATGGCATGGAAATCCCTAAGGGGCCCGAGGCACGGACGTAGGCTTAAGAACCAGGGAAAGTGGACGGAGGCAGAGACCAGGGCCTGGCAGGATGGTATCCGCTCGAACGATGATGACTCCAACGACACCCTTGACTCATGGAAGGCTCTGGTGCGCGACATCCAATTTGCCTCCGACCACAAGCCCCCCTGAGCTTTCACCCCTACTAGAGACTTGCTTGTGACTTACCCCCAAGAATGGTCAACCTGATAATCCAGCCCCCGTGACCTTGGGTGTGCCGCACACCAGCCCCTCTCCCCCCGCCACACTCACGAACAACATATTGAGCTACGAAGACTGTGGTAGTTAATTAGTTAATTTGACTTAGTTTGTTTGTTGTGTTACCATTTGATGGTTGTGTTGTATTTATATTTCTCCACTTGCACTGATGCCCTGGAACCCCTCTGCACTGCGGGACTGTCTCTACAGCCCCCCCCCCCTTTTCCAGCACTTGTTCTGCACTTACCTTGCACTTGCCACCAATTGGCCCTATTTATTTATTACTTTACGCCACTTACCTTTACTGCACTTCCCCCCCCCTTCCCCTTGCACTTTTCCCCCTCCCCCACCCTTGCACTTGCGCGATCTGAATGACACCTGGCCTAGTAGGATCGTTGTCTGTTTCCTCTTGTTTCCTCCCCTCCCTGCCTCGTCGCGCCTTGAAACACCTGTGTATAGGCGCGTTACAAATGCCACATCATATCATATAAATGCCAATAAAATACTTAAAAAAAAACAAAACAGTTGTTGACCTCCAGGTCATGCGCCATAGGATCTTAAGGGATGTAGCCTTTTGGGAAGTGGCTCTGACTGTCTGAAAACATCTTGTTTATAAAGGATTATTCCCTCCCTTTCAGCTTAGTTTTTCTGACCTTTGACTCTGTGTTAACCAATCCAATTCTAACAGATTAAGCATCATTTATGTGATCAGTGGCATCGGACCATGAAGTTTGTTTGCTCTGTAATGAAGCCAAAGTTACACTGCCAGCTGTGCACATATAAACTGTCATGTTAGTCTGTTTTTGAACAAGGAAGTGCAAGACCAGTGTTAATAATTAGCGACTGATCTTACAAAAGAGGCCAGAATAGCTGTGCCATTTTTAACTGATTCACTTTTTATCTATAAAAAGTGTTCGCACTGCTTCATTTTGAATTTACATCAACTTGGACGTTCAACATTTGTGTACATAAATCATCTTCAGATGTGGACGTGAAAACCTCTGTCATAATTGCTACCTATTAGCATCTGCTTCTTATAACTGTTAAATGGCCACTGTAATGGAGATTCCCTGAAAACCCATAAGCAAGTTAGTGGGAAGAGTGCATCTACACTAGACTATATATTTGTGAATGAAGCTGCTCTTGGATTGGTAGAGGACATGGTGGTGTAGATACAGAACGAGAGCGATCATATGCTGATGTGTGCTCTACTAACCACACAGAGATGTGATGAGCCGTTTGAACAGAATGGGGGCATCTTTATAAACAATGGTTCACACAGAATACAATGGAATCTTACCAAGGTAGAGAAAGCTAAGAATGTCCGTGAGAGAGTCCTGCCTGTATTTTGTGAGAGATGGATAAATAGAAATGCGGGTAATGTGGAACTCCTCATAACTGATTTTGAATCAATGATCTCCAGCATCAAAGAGGTCACACTAAAAAACAAAAGTATAAGAGCACCAGTGAGCAATGGCATTATAACCATGATCGCGGGCATAGCTATGACAACAGAATACAGGCTGCCAAAAAGAAACAGAGAAAAGATATCGCAGAGATACTACAGTCAGAAGGGAGTAAAAAGTTAGCATCTGAGATATCAACAACCATCAAATCACTGAAATCGAAATAGCGAGGGTGGGTGAGAGTGCATCATGCAAAAGTGAAGAATGAAGTGTGGATGCAGGTAGCCCATCTTGCTGGATCTAATAATAATATGGGCATATAATCTGTCACGAGGAGAGCAACAAAGAAACATCTACCTGTTAATAGTGTGTCAGAAGACCATGCATATTGCAAATAAGCTGGGATCTGTCTACACCGATAGATGAACCTCACACAAGTACAGATACTAAATGGATATGTAAATCTTCCATTGTTGAAATTAGTATGATGATTGCTAAACTACCCTTGTCTCGGGCCTCAGGACCGGACGGAACATGTAATGGGCTGGTAAGGATGTCCCCACATTTGTGGGCACAAGCCCAAGACATGCTTTTTTAGGGGATTGGAGAATATGGGCAGATCCCTAGATCATGGAAGGAGAGCACCATCTTCCCAGTCCACAAAAAGGGATATTGGAAAAACCCCACAAACTATTGTATGCTAGCTATGCTGGAGATTCCAGGCACAATATTTGAGCGAGTGCTTCTAAATGAGCTTAATTAATGGATAACTAATAATAAAATTCTCCCTCCCAACCAGACAGGCTTTAGATGTAGGGCAAGCACCACCCATAATCTCCTCACCCTGGTTACCACTATTGAATATGCTTGGACGCAGCGACAACTCCCTGTTTATGGCGCCTTCATAGATTTTAGCACAGCATTTGACACAGTCATGAGGAATAGACTTTGGATCAAATTAATCTCACAGAACATTCCTCATGGCCTGGTAACCATGATCAAACAATCACATGTGGACAGTAGTGTGGGTGTGAGACTAGTTGGAGAGGGCAGGGTCACAGGTTTGATGGACACTTTGCGGGGCTTGAAGCAGGGATGCATTTTGGTATCTATCCTGTTAAACCTATACCTTGATGATCTGGCTAAGTCTACAACCTTCAGTAGCATGTCTGGTGAAGATTGGTGCACTAAACTTTGGCCGACTAGGATATGCAGTTGACTTGCTCGTAATTGATTATACTGCGAGAGGTCTGCAAGGTATGCTCGATACGCTTGGTGAATATGCTAAACAAAATGGGCTATGCAATAATATAAAAAAAACAAAATAGTAGCTTTTAGGAGACACCACAATAGTAGAACCAAGCTCAATGTCACACGGAAGCTGGATGGTAGGGCAATTGAGGTGGGGGATTATTAAAAAAAACCTTGGTGTACCGATCGATAATAAACTCAAATGGACAGCGCAATGGGAGGAAAACAAAGTAAAATGTATGAAAATTACTAAGACAATGAGTGTATTCATTATCAGGAAAGGTGGCTGCTCGATTAAAACCATCTTACACAGCCAAAATAGTACCGTGCTTGCTGTATGGAGTTAAAGTCGGGGTACCTCCCTGATAAAAGAGGTGGACTAGTTTGAAAGCAAGATCCTATGAATATTGCTTCGAAGGCCTAAATCCCTACCCATTGAATATATCATGCTGGAATTTAACATCACCCAAATCTCAGCTGTGATTGGGAGTAAATTTGCTCTGGGCTAGTGTAACTTTGCTTAGACAATGGAACAATAATGGTTGAGATGTTTTTGCCATACAGAACAATATATGAGCATGAGCGATTTGGTACTCTGGTGCAATATGCTTTCGATATATGAGACTTGGTTCCTTGGATATGAACAACAGACTGCAACATTACCACAGCAGAGATTTGTAAATTGGATTATGACAAAAACCTGTGAGTTTAGCAGGGAAGCTGATTTTGTCTTCTTGCCTACCAAAAGCAATAGTTGACTTCTTTTATAGAGTATTGGACTGAACGCAGTACGACACAAAAATATCTTGAAGCCTTCCCTAATATTGATGTCATTAGAAAGTATAACATTTTTTAATTCAACAGCACTGTGGTGTTAGGAATAGAAGGAGCAAAAAGAGGAATACTGTGGTTAGAGCCGATGTGTCGAATGTGTGGGGAAACGATAATTGAATCAGCAGAGCATATAATGTGTTATTGTCCGAGTCTTAATGGCATGAGCACAAAACATATGAAAGCCTATTGTAATAAGATAAACTGTCATGATGTAATTCTACTGTGGACACTGTTGTTGGAGGGAAACAACGTTAATCTGATTTACCATATGATAACATTTTATAGTCTAGTGAATAAGCTAAGTAGAATAATGAATATGTGAACGCATGTAGATATTTTAACTATGGTTTTAATGTTTTAAAGGATGTTATTATTGTTAGATAAGAATATAAGGTGTGTTTTGCTTTGTGTTTTTTTGATTTTCTTCCTGTTGTATATACAAAGCCTGTCATTGGCTATAAGTATATTAAAATAAATAAATAAAAGAATAACGGCTAATGCATGACTGAGCCGTTTCTCTTTGCATAATGTCACATTCCAATATAGCTGAAGGCCTAGGTTTTGAATTTCATGCATATGTTTATGGAGAATCATTTAAACTAACAATTTCACAATCTACAACGCCGTGCTCAGTGTGAGAATGTCGATTGTTTCTGTTAGTGTTCAATGAAGAATTTTCAAACTACGCTTCTGGGATTTACCAATTGCTGTTCTTTTGTCCTGTTTACAAATTGCTTTTCAAAGCCAATGCTCCATGTTCTTCCACAGTTAATGTGTGGAGCCAGATAAAATGGTTCCACCACGTTTTCTGCTGCTTTCCATGACTGACTGCATTCAACCACTGAGCAATTGGACTAACTTGCTTTTAAACAGTCTCAAAGGCTTCTGATCACAATACACGTAGACGGAAGTGCAGCCATCACAAGCCAGAAGTTATGCAATGCTGTTGTTGAATTTCCCCTTTGTCCAGTACAATATTCCGGCATCTACACATGTTCTGGATGTGCAGCATATATTTATTTATTTAGTGTGCCTTTTTAAGGCGCTCATCACGGATGTCATTTCACCAAAATGCCGGGGGGAGTGGAAGTGACATCACACGACCCTTGACCACTGATGACATCACAGGAAGTGATGTCATTTGACCCCACCCCGAAGTGGCATCACAGGAAGAGATGGAACACAACCTTTCGCCCCTTGACGAAACAGCAAGTGGCATCACATAGCATTGTTCCTAAGTACACTACAAAAAATATGGTTGCTATCTCACTGTAATGTCATATACATTTCATATAAAATGGATCACCATATGTGTCGTTAATATTAGTGTGTAAAGGCCCATATTACCAAATTACTGTGACTGCAAGCAGACGTCCAAGGCCAAATGACAATGATGTGTTATTATATAGCACTTGGGCTTAAGCGCGTTATATAGAACAAATATACATACAATATTACCCAACCTGTGTTGGTACTCACTTATCAACCTCAGAATGATGAAAGGCTGAGTTGGCCTTTCCGGGATTTGTACCTGCAACCTGCAGATCACACACACATTGCAGCAGTAAGCGCTCAACCCACCGTGTTATCTTACCAGCTATAGCTATCTTACTGGCTTTAGTAAAATTAGCAATTACATGTCAGAAAGCAAATTACAATCTCTAGTGAAAATCACTAAACTGGTAACTGAGATTTAACAGCAGGCCAGTTCATATGCAGGTCTGGTGCAAAGTTGGCCACATGTCAAGCCTGTGTGGATCTTCTTTTCAGGCTTCAGAGGTTGGCAAAATATACACCATTGGGAGGGTTCATACCTGTGTATTAAAGAATTTAGAGTAGCGCAGGGAAAGCAGCACACTCACACGGCATCCCGTACTCTGGGCACTCGTTACCTCATACATGCAAACAAACATCCTGAACAGCATGTCTGGGAGATAGGAAAGACACATTACAACAAACCATTAATTGTGGCACAATGAAATCAAGGGCCACTTTATGTGCTATGTTGAAACATTTCTACACTGTACACAAGCTTTTAGGCACAAGGATTTTGTCAAGTGACAGAGGACACCGAGATGGAATGTCTTGTGATGATCGTAACAGAGACAACGGCAGAAATAAACATGCTATAACTGCAACTTGCAAAAGCAAAATACCTAGTCAGAAATTGATGCTTATTCTATTCTAAATACTTTTTGGGAGTTTTTGTCTGCATTGTGAATTTGAGGTGTTTAAGAATAGACTAAATCAGTGATTCACCCTCTTAAGTGTGCCTGAAATAAACCTTTAATGAGTCTAGCAATTATTGTGTAGAATTCCAGAAAGACAAATTATTTGTTATAACTATTCTTTCTTATTTAGGGTCACTGCTCAAAGTGTTACACTTGTGGAACCCCCTGATCTTTTAAGAGGCCTGAACAAGAAAACCAACCACTCCGGAAACAAAGAGCCACATGTCACTGGCCACGGCCCAGGAGCTTTTTTTTAGGGGTAGCAAGGGAGACCACAGGGGTAGCAAGGGAGAGCACAGAGGTTGCAAGTGTGACCCCTGGCTAACCCCAAATGACATCCCTGCTGCTCATACATTAAGAAATTGTGTTTCAAAGTGCCCACAAGGCAGAGGGGAGGGAACATGGGAACAAAGACAGTAAAATATACAGATGATATGGGAAAAAGGGGCGGTCCTACTAGGCCTTGTGAGCCTTTAGAGCCTGCAAGTGCAGGGAGAGAGGGAAGGGGAAGGGGGTAAGTGCTAGGAGTTCCACAAAGGCAAGTGCCAAGAAGTCAGTTGTGTGCAAACGCAAGCGCCTGGCAGAGGTTTCTTGGTAAAGAGTGATCACCTTCCATAAATAAGTGCAGGCCTGAGAACACAAGCCAGTGGGTGCCAGAAGGTAAATGCTGGGAGGGTGCGGATGGCTGAAGGTGATTTGGCAGAAGGCCGGGGCCCAGAAGGACACATAAGGTCCCAGGCCACCAATCACAGCGACTGCGGGGTATTAGCAGTGGAGTGAGAGGGGGAAGGAGGAAGTGAAGATGAAAGTCTTGAGGAGCTTCCGGAATTTGAGGTGATCCGACTCAAGATAGAGAGGATGTGGGAGGCTGTTCCAGAGGAGGGAGCCAGCCGAGTTGAGAGATCTGCCTCCAGCTCGCTGTTTAGAAAAGCATTTGACGCGCAGAGAGTTGGAGCCGGAGAAGCATAAGGATCTGGAAGGCAAGTATTTGGTGAGAGCAAGTTGTAGATAGATTGGTCCTCATCCCCAGGCAGCCTTATGGATGATGCAGAGGGATTTAAGTGTGATCCTTGCAGCAACCGGGAGGCAGTGGAGGGATTTTAGGGCTGGAGAGATACAGTCCCTCGGCTTGAGGACAAGTACCAGTCTCGCAGCCCTATTCTGGACAAGCTGGAGGGGGCGGAGAGAGGAAGAGGGTAGATCAAGGAAGAGGCCGTTGCAGTAGTCAAGCCTAGAGAGTACCAAAGCTCTAGAGACGTTGAGCTTCTGTGGAAAAGTGAGGAAGGGAAGGAGACCTCTGAGGAGGTGGAGTTGAAAATGGGCCTTCTTGGCAAGGTCCAAGATGCGAGGGAGGAAAGAGAGAGAGTAGTCGTAGATGACTTCAAGGTTTCTGGATTCAGATACAGGAGAAGGGGGAGAGCCCACAGAAGGTGGCCAGAGAGAAGGGAGGAAAGAGGGAGTGGGAATCCCAATAGGAAGGATCTCTCAGTCCTGCTGGCATTGAGGGAGAGATCATTGGAGGCACACCAGGATCGGATAGCAGATAGGCAGTCAGGAATAGTTGAGGAAAAAGGGAGAGCATCAGAGGGATGTTTGAAGAAGAGATGGGTGTCATCTGCATAACACAGGAAGTGAGGAAAGAAAGTGGAGATGAGGTGGGCAAGAGGTGCAAGATAGACATTAAAGAGCCAGGGTGAGAGGTTATAGCCCTGGGTAACACCCTTCACGGAGTACATACATGTGAAAGGACCTACCCACACAGACACTGGCAAACACACACTCCCACATCCACACAGATTGGGACACACAAAGGAGTGAAGGCATATATTTGTTCCACCCATGCATGAGACTGCAGATTCTATTCAATGGCTTTGAAGGCACAGGTGGGCCACTAGCATCCACCTGCATGTCCCATGATGACGAATGCATCATTCCATCGAAGAAATCCCGTCCTGAGATGCGTGTGGGGAACAGGCATCGGGCACTGGTGTAGAGGGTTGCCCTCATTTGGATGAAATCGAATCAGGGACACAATTAGGACAAATGCATCCTAGTAAGGTTGATCTTCTCACCAGGGATTGCTTGAGTTGTCTACATGTCAGGTCTGTGATGTATGACTGCAGCCAGCTGCATCAATCGGTACTAAGTGAAAATATAGTTTACACCTGACCGAAAACTAAAAAGATCGATTAGAATGATCGCTCCGTGACCGCACAGAGCAGTCTTTCTAAATCAAACTGTCAGCCCCTTTCGCACACAAGTGCGCACAGGGGCTGACAGGTGAGTGTCTGTGTGTCTGTTTGAGTGTTTGCGTATACGGATGTGTGCGTACTTGGTGTTTGTTGTGTTGGGAAGGGGGTGGTGGGTGGGGAAAGGGAAGTTTTACATGACAACAAGCAGGAGAGGGTGGGGTAGGGAAGGGATCACATTAGAGGGGTTGGGCTGGTAGCATGTCATACTGCAGCATTTTAAAGCCGACACAAAAAAGGCCAAAATAAATCTGTCTTTTAATTGTTCGGTCTTAAAATGCAGTAATATCACATAGAACCGCATCAATCACCTGATATAGGCAATGAGGCGACTGGTGCCCTCTGGGCAGATGCTGTTATGGCCAAGTCCCTTATGTACAGAACCAGTACATGGCGGTGCGCATCTCTTATGTTGCACACCATGTTTGTGAGCGTTGCTGGTGAAGTGGCAGTCATGAACGTGTATAATGAGCCAATCCACAGTAACATCTTTTTGAGCAGGTTGGCTCATGCGTATGATGGGCACGTCTCAAGGATAGCATGCATTCATGCACTCTGTGTGCACCATCTGGCTATGCACATTCTGTGGGAATTTACACCAGCCAGGCTCTCCATATCAGACCCAGGAACCATGTAGACCAGGGTTTTTCTCCCATTCCAAGCTCTGTGAGGTACTATTTCACCACTCTACAGAGAGGCAGTCACTACACAGGAGTCTCCTCTGGTAACAGGTACCACAGGGAACACCATCCTAATAGGAGAGCCCCCCTAATAGGGTGTTGCATAACAAAAGGGCAGCTGATGCTGGGTCCAAGGGATATGAGCAGGGTGCTGCTGACGGCACACTTGCTACTTTCATCCAATCCTATTCATACCATGCCTTTGCACATGGCAAGTGATGACAGACAAGTTAATTTATTTTAAACAGTAATCTGTTTTGTGCATAGACAGACAGTGATTGGTGGAATTTTGCGTAGTGCATGTGGTGTAACATGAAGAATGTTTATGGTCTGAAGTTTGTGTTATGATGCTATGCTCAGTGGTGTGGGGGTGTCAGGATGTGGCAGCAGGGGGTGTGGGTAGTCGAGGAGCTGGAGGAGGAGGATTATGAAATGAGGAAGGAGGAGACTCTGAGGTGTGTGTTGGGGGCTATTTCCTGAGCCTCCCACTTTACCGTTTGGGATCTTGCTCAGCCTGGGATGCCTCGGATACCTAGGAGGGCTGGGATGCAAGGATGTCTTCCTTGCCAGTGGCATGACTACCTCCATACTGAGTGACAGTCTGGCGAGTGGTAAGCCTGCGGGTTGGCTGTCGCACACGAGATGGGGTGACAGTCACCTGCATAGCCCTGTCTACCATCTCAGGTCTTCTACTATACATGTCGTGGCCGGCCATCTGCTCCACCGGCCTGTTCTCCAAGCTCGTGTTTGCCTCCTGCATACTGCTGACTAATACAACAATCTCACACTGTATGGAGCGCCCTAGCAAATCCACATTGCCTGGACTACCTGCAACTGCTGCTCCAGGAAGATGCTGATCCAGTCTGACTGCCCCGCCCTTGATGGTCCAGCAGGCTGGTTGGCCTCTCTGAGGGTGGGTGTTGGCAGCAGTAGTGGGCTGGGCTGAGGGCCTGTGGCGCTCCACAGGAGAGGCGTGTGGTCTTGTCTGTCTGAGTATTACTGAGATAACACTACCCTAACTACAAATAGTCCCATGAATCATTATGCATCCATTGCTCTAGGTCCTTATCTACCTTTGGGATAATTAAGGGACAGATGTTTGCTTTTGAAAACCATAGTCTTCCTGACATCACTATTCATTCTTCAAACCCTTGAGGTTTTCTTTTTCGCATCATGTACAATCGTTTTTTGGCCCCTGAGGAAGATCCCTTATTTATTGTGAAGGGGTTGAAACATAAAGGGTGTGTATGTCTACTTTAGAATTATTATTGTTCTAACTCAAAGAGGATTTTGAGACTTGCAATGAATTTGGCAATTTATGTTAGTAGAAGGAAAATATACCTTTCATCAACTGACAGGCAGTAACCACGCCCTAACCGGATGTCCCGCCTCTCTGGGGTGTCCATGGTAATGCAGGTCCCTCCTTACCGGATGTCCTTGTGCTGTAGTGACGTCATGCGTTGTGTTCGGGGAAGTGCAGGTGTAGGAAAGGGCGTTTTCTGGCAGTGATGTCGTGGGTGAGCTATGAATTTGGGGCTAGGCGTGGCCCAACAGGGATGGTGACATCACGGGCGTTTCCCTGAAGTTTCCCCTAAGGCCTAACTTAATAGTGACATCATGTGTTGTGTTCGGGGGAGTGCAGGCGTAGGAAAGGGCATTTCCCGGCAGTGATGTCGTGGAGTGAGCTATGATTTTGGGCTAGGCGTGGCCCAGCAGGGATTGTGATATACCGACTGTGTCAAGGTCCAGGGCTCTGGACAGAGGATGTAGGTATAAAGTTGTGATGTCAGGGGGCACGCCGAGGGGCGTTGTGAGGTGATGTAGTTATGTGCCCTCCCCCCCTTTTGTTCAACATGAAATCTAAAACCAATGCATTTGCTCTAGACTATAAAAAGCAGCCTTTAAAAAATAAAGCTAGGACTGCTACAAAACAGTTGACAACCCCCATAACCGCATTAAGGACTGGGCTAGGTCTTTGGAAGGCCACAAACGATGTAGATGTAATAACACCCCCTAGCACCACAGGGCATAGTTTGGAAGATGTGCATACACCCGCTCAGCCTGTAGATATACGACATTTACCTGTAAAAGATACAGAGCGCCTTGCGTTTAAAATGGCTTCACTCTAGAAGGCAGAGGAAAATGTTTTTGAAACATTTAAAAAAAGCAAAAGCTATCATTAGCTGCCGGGCAAAGAAAGATTTAGAGATTCACGCTCCAAATACACCTGACACGTCTGATACAGAAACTGTTTTTTTACAGAGTTTGGGAACATGCCATCATGATATACCAAAATATAAAAGTGTTGAATACTATGAAGTTTTTCGTTTTATGAATCTAGATCGGATAACCTCAACAGGTCATGCACTATTGCTGATAACAGAATCGGTTGAGAGGCTTGTTTCCCACATTTTGGAATCAGCTGGTCCTAATGACTTTGTCCAGATCCGTTTAGACAGTTCTACATTAGACAGACCTCTTTTTACCAGACGATCCCATCGCCAGGTGTTTGATGTTTTAGAGTTTTTAGAAAACATTGGCCGTTTGCTACAAAGTAAGGCGGAGCTTCTTGTAACGGAGCCCTTAAGAATTGTAACTGTGATTGTTAGATCTAGAGAGGGAGGCGTGTACAGGGTTACCAGTCCTTTGGTCGAAAACCAAATGATCGAATGCCATTTGGTCGAATGCCAAATGGTCGAAAAAATGGTCGAAATTTTTTTTTTTTTTTATGGGGGGGGGGGGGTTCACCCCCAACCCCCCTTTTTCTTTCTTTTTTTTTTTACCAACCAAAACGGAAAAATATATAAATAAATAAATGCAACCTTTTTTTTCCGACCAATTGGTATTCGACCAAATGGTCATTCGATCTTTTATTTTCGACCAAATGACTGGACAGCGTGTACAGGCCTTTAAAGAAAACACTCTACAGTATGGTTGTGGCTAAGAAGAAGCGTTGGCTTTTGGATTTTCACTATGGGGACTTAAATATATGTATGGCTGCCAGTATCATAGGTCTGCTGGAGCCTAGAACTGTTACTGATGGTTACATACAAAGAAAGGCTTTAGAGGTCCACCAGACTCTGGGTGTACCCCCCGACGTCATGGTTGGTTTTAATGAAGTGTGTTTATTTGAAGATTACTTTGGGGTGCCGATAAAAATGTTGTATAATGAAGACCGGATTTGGAATATTTTCCCCAGGGTGACACTTTTAATAAAAACACTGTCTACCTTTTACATCATGAGAAACACTATTACGGTATTTTAAATCTACAAGCTTTTCTAGGGGTACAGAATGTATGCCCTTTTTGTTGTCATATATACAACAATCGAATGTCTCACAAATGTAGATTTCATTGCCACATGTGTCAAAGAGACGGGTGTCTTGTGATGGATGAATCGAAGTTTAAGGGGGTAATTCATAGAATTCAGCGCACAAGTGGCGCACGCGGCTGACGCACAGTGTGCGCGTGCGAATCCCTGCGCCAGCCGCGTGCGCCAAAACCCATTTCCGCGCACAGCGTATTCATGGATTCCAGCCACCAAAACCAGCCGTGGCGCACAGTGGCGCAGCGACCTTGCAGCAGCGCCAGTTACGCCCCCAAGAACGCCTTCCGCGCAGGGAAAAGCCATCAAAATCCCCAATCCAGCGCAAAGGGCTGCGCTAACCCTGTACCAGCACGGCAAGCAGGCTACGTGTATCACTGGGGTGCGCGGGAAGTACCTCACGCGATTGGCCCCGTGCGAGCAGGGTACGCGTATTACAGGGGTGCGCGGGAAGTTCCACACGCGATTGGCCTGTGCGTGTGTATTTCAGGGGTGCGCGGGAAGTTCCACACGCGATTGGCCTGGGCGCGTGTATTTCAGGGGCTCACGGGTGGTTTCACAAGCGATCGGCCCTGGGGGAGCGTGTGCGTGTATTTCAGGGGTGCGTGAGAAGTTCCACACGCGATTGGCCTGGGCATGTGTATTTCAGGGGTGCGCGGGAAGTTCCACACGCGATTGGCCTGGGCGCGTGTATTTCAGGGGTGCGTGGGAAGTTCCACACGCGATTGGCCTGGGCGCGTGTATTTCAGGGGTGCGCGGGAAGTTCCACACGCGATTGGCCTGGGCGCGTGTATTTCAGGGGTGCGCGGGAAGTTCCACACGCGATTGGGCTGCGTGCGGGTATTAGGGGTGCGCGCAAAGTTTTACACGCGATTGGGCTGCGTGCGGGTATTAGGGGTGCGCGCAAAGTTTTACACGCGATTGGGCTGCGTGCGGGTATTAGGGGTGCGCGCGAAGTTTTACACGCGATTGGGCTGCGTGCGGGTATTACAGGGGTGCACGCACATTTTCACACGCGATTGGGCTGCGTGCGGGTATTAAAGGGGTGCGCGCGAAGTTTTACACGCGATTGGGCTGCGTGCGGGTATTACAGGGGTGCGCACGAAGTTTTACACGAGATTTCAGCAGGGTACGTGTATTTCAGGGGTGCCGGGGAGTCCTACATGTGATTTGCCAGTGTGGGTCCTCCCAGGTGTTCCCTGTACACCCTCCACGGCCCCTGCAGGCAGCCCACACCACAGGGGACTACCCTGCATCCCTGGTCATGTCCCGCAGGCAGCCCACCCAACATGGGCATGCCCCCCAGCAAAGGCACATGTCTCCTTGCACCAATGATCACCAACTCATGTCCCCTTGCACCCCCACCCCCAGCATTGCGGGGCACCTGCCAGCAGGCCCCCACCCATGTTTCCCAGCACCCCCACCCCCCCCAGTCACCAGGGGCAGCCTCCACCAGGCCCCCACCCATGTCTCCCAGCACCCCCACCCCCCCAGTCACCAGGGGCAGCCTCCACCAGGCCCCCACCCATGTCTCCCAGCACCCCCACCCCCCCAGTCACCAGGGGCAGCCTCCACCAGGCCCCCACCCATGTCTCCCACCACCCCCACCCCCCAGTCACCAGGGGCAGCCTCCACCAGGCCCCCACCCATGTCTCCCACCACCCCACCCCCCAACAGTGCAGGGGCACCCACCACCAGGCCCCCACCCATGTCTCCCACCACCCCCACCCCCCCAGTCACCAGGGGTAGCCTCCACCAGGCCCCCACCCATGTCTCCCAGCACCCCCACCCCCCAGTCACCAGGGGCAGCCTCCACCAGGCCCCCACCCATGTCTCCCAGCACCCCCACCCCCCCAGTCACCAGGGGCAGCCTCCACCAGGCCCCCACCCATGTCTCCCACCACCCCCACCCCCCAGCCACCAGGGGCAGCCTCCACCAGGCCCCCACCCATGTCTCCCACCACCCCCACCCCCCAGCACTGTGGGGCACCTGCCAGCAGGCCCCCACCCATGTCCAACTCATTTCTCCCACCACCCCCACCCCCCAGCACTGTGGGGCACCTGCCAGCAGGCCCCCACCCATGTCCAACTCATGTCTCCCACCACCCCCACCCCCCAGCACTGTGGGGCACCTGCCAGCAGGCCCCCACCCATGTCCAACTCATGTTCCCCACCACCCCCACCCCCCAGCACTGTGGGGCACCTGCCAGCAGGCCCCCACTCATGTCCCACTCATGTCCCCTTGCACCCCCACCCCCCAGCACTGTGGGGCACCTGCCAGCAGGCCCCCACTCATGTCCCACTCATGTCCCCTTGCACCCCCACCCCCCAGCACTGTGGGGCACCTGCCAGCAGGCCCCCAACCATGTCCCCCTGCCCCCAGGTCCTGATGATACACAATCATGGCAGTAATGGGCAGCATACCCAGCACAAACACCCAGCCAAGGATTGCATCCACCCACATAGCAAATGCAATTACATGATACAACCCCAATGGCAAGTATGTAAATGAACACTTGTCCGTCACACACACATACACAATGGGTGCAAGTGAATGTCAAAACCCATATCATGACATGCATGAAACCAATGAGAAAATACCACAAAAGAAAGTTATAAAAACATGTATTCTCGAAGAAAATGAAGTAAACTAATCAAACATAAAACAATGGGGATAAGAAAATAAATTGTCCATGTCCGATAAGTAATGTAAAAATCCAAAAAACAAAGGAATCCAAAAACTAATGTTGTCCAAAGCAAAATCATGGTGAAAAAAAATAAGGAAAAACCATTGCCTCATGGTGAACACAAATATAAATCAAAAAAATGTATTTGAAAAAATCCAACTATACACAAGAATATTCCAGGGTCCATGTGCCCAACACTATAAATGAAACCTACTACTACCTAATAAAAAAACTATATACAGAAAAGTGGCCATTGTCCGAGCGGTCCAAAAAAATCTCAAAAAATAAAGGAAACCTAACACTAACTAACTAAAGAACTATATACAATGGCAGCGGGCAAGTCCTGCGGCTCACTCTGTGATGTTGCCGGCCAGGGCATCATCGAACTCCATGTCGATGTCCTGGAGGCGGGACTCTGTCCTGGCCCCGAGGTCTCGCAGGGATAACCCCATGTTCACCTCAAACTCCCTGCGAGCTTCCTCGAGGCACTCAGCCCGCCTCAACGCCCGACGCATGGAGAACTCCGCCCTGACCATGGTGAGCCGCTCCTCTTCCGCCCGCTGCCGCTCCGCACCTATCCGCTGGACCAACTGCTCCCACACAGAAGACACTACCATCCCAGGGTTCTCCTGCCCTCCGGCCGATGCCTGCCCCTCTGATCTTGATGGCCCCGAGCCATGATGCCTCCCACGTCGAGCCTGCTGCTGCCTCCGACGCCACTGCCTCTGCCAGCACGACGGCATCCAGGCTGATGGAAACCACCGACGCCGTCGTGCACGTGCCCTGCCCGATGATGCCGTCACATCCTCCATCTGCTGGGGTCCAGTTGCTGTGTTGTCCACCCCTGCTGGACCTCTGACTCCCGACTGTGGCAGGGATGGGATCCCCACCGAGCTGGCTGCATTGGTCAGGGCAGGTCCACAGGGGGCCCTGGTGGCATCTGGGCCGGAAGACGGCAAGGAGAACGACTGGCGTATAGTCTCCACAGAGGAGGAGAGGGCCGCCAGATTGGCCGACACATGCAGGAAACCCCCGAACATGGCCGATCCCAATTGGGCCACGTCGGCACGGTGCTCTTCGTGATGACGTGCGTGCTCCTCCTGGGAAGCACGCACGGCATCACGAATCACAGCCGTGCGCATCGCGACCCCAATCAGGACCTTCTCCACACGGCCAGGGGTCCCCTCGTCCGCAGGTGGAGGGGAGTCAGATGACATGGACATCCCCTCTACCTGCGGACGGGCCTGGGACGGGGCATCCCTGCTGGTGCAAGGTGGTGCACCCACAGGTTCAGGGACAGCGACATGCACAGGCCCCTCCACGGTGACCTGTGCTGCCTCCTGCCCCTGCCCCTGGACTGCACCACTTGCACCAGCAGGGATGCCCCCACCAGGCCCCATGTGTGCCTCAGTGGCGGCCTCCTCCTCCTCTGTGGAAACCACCAACCTGGATGGCTCCTCGCCGTCTACCGCCGTAGCAGGCCCCTGTGGGGGCTCACCCACCCCTTCCGCTGCAGCCGTGGGGGCATCCTCGCCGCCTTGCTCCAAAGCGCCATCTCCGCCCTCTCCTTCACTAGCCGCTGCGTAGAGGGAGACATAGAACAGAAGCATCAGGGTACTGTACAATGGTCCCCTAGACAGGAAGCAATAGCAGATGAGTGCCACTGTCAAAGTACACTTCCATCATGTCACACCACAACACATGTGTCAGTCCAGGCAAAACACACACAGTGACAGTCATGGTGCGTGCCATGGACATTTCAATGCATGTCCAATGGACTCTCGAATCATACAATGTAATGGGACTCACATGCATCATGGGTCATGCCTATCACATGCACACACGTCACCTCAGTCACATCCATCTGGCCCCGTACACCCCAATCACAGTGCATACAAGGATGACTAGGCTGCATCAGTGAATCTGTACATTGTCACAGACATGTGTCATGCATCCATGGCACTCACAAGTCACAGACACGCAGGTCAGGCACACAGACATGGATACCACATATGTATCTGGCATCAGCACTGTGGGATGTATTTACCCATGCATCCGAGCCCTACCTCAAAACTGTGCAGTACTGACATGGAAAACCTCATGATGGCCAGAGCTTCCCAGAAAATGCACAGGGAAATGCAGGAAGAATAGGCTGCCACCCATTTTTGCCGATGTTATGGGCACAGAAGGACACTGCCTAAAACCACCATTGGACTACCCGCACAGTAGTCTGAAACCATTGGGAATGGCAATGCTGATTGCCAAATGCAAACCCATAACTGTGGGGAATTCATTTGTTAAATCCCAAAAATGGGTGCAGTACCAGTACTCACCACTATCCAAAAGCCGGCAGTTTAAAACCACCCTGTGTTTCTCTGAAGGCAAGCCAAAGTGTCTATTTTAAACATTGCAATAGGTGCAAAATATTCACTGAACACCAGCAGACATTTGGTAGAATGGAGTTTTGTGTGCCTACAAAATCTGGGAAATGAAGAGCCCAGAACAATGCTTATAACAAAACTGGCTGAGCTATGGAGTCAGCAGTTTAAGTTGCACTGGATTTAAAGACACTAAAATCGAAAATGTTTAAATTGACTGAGTGACCTACTTTTGAGTGTCACATAGGTTGCAATTGTTTAAATGTCATAGTTTTGCACTTAGAATCAGCATTCTAGCTGCATGTGTAAAATTGCAAGTTAATTTAAAAAGCAACAAAAAGTGACATTTTATCTGAAACCTGGCTTAAGGAACTGAATTCTGCCTGGCAACTACCCCCATCAGAAGGGAAACTTGAGTCACAGCTGTGTTCCCAGGCCAACCTTCCTTTTGCTGCCCACACTAAGGATATGCCATCTATCTGATAATTGAATTATCTGTGCTCTGCAAGAGAGTGAACAAAGCCCTCTTCACTCAGGCAAAGGTTTTTATTACCGCAGTCGTAAATTGTAGCTTCCTCTTGGCAGGAGCTGGGAGGGGCACTGCCTGTGAGAGCAAGCTGGCTTGGCAGAAACTGGAAAGACTGGTTTCTATACCATGTGACCTGGGAAACCACACCCCTTTGGAGCCAGAACATAACTTTAAAAAGATGAATAACTCATAGAGCGGACATGTGAAAATTTTATAAATGATACCATAATTCTTGTGATTTTTCTGCCCACATTTTAAGAGGTTTTTCGACCCGGTGGCATGTTCAGGGGGGTGTCAGCGGAAAAGTGGATATTACTCTAAATGTATGCATGTTAAAAATCTGAAACTTCTTCAGTTAATGTCCATACTCCCTGCACACATATATGTAAAGTTGGGTCAATGTCAGAAATTGAAAAATCAGTTAAAAATTGAAATATGTGCCATTTCTGAATGCAAGCTCCCAGGAAGAGCAGAGTTTGAACGGGGGATACCTCCTGTAATGCATGATGGGTGCATATGATTTTAAAACAATATGTACCTCTGCAAATATGTATTTGTTTCAAATCTAGATTTGTGTGTAAGTTGACAGGAGGAGTGGACTTTCTGCAGGCTGTAAAATGACATCACGCTGACTCACAGTTCATTCCCCAATCAAATGATAAATGGAAGTTTGACCAATTAGAAGCTGAGAGAGAGGTAGGGTCAGTGATGCTAGAACACACCCGCATTCTAAACACATAAAAGCAGACAGACAGGACAGATAGGGACTTTCCAAATCCATCTGCAGCGGGACGCTCTGCCGGAAAAATCCATACTTACCTCCATCAACCTCCAGAAAGCCAAACTAGAGACTTCAATCTATCCAGAACTAAGAGACCAGACCAGAGAGAAAGCAGTGCTGTACCCAGAGAGACCCAGACCAGCAGAGAGATCTGACCCAGATCACTGTGAAGTGCAGAGGCCAGACCAGACCAGACCAGAGTCCAGTTTAAAACCCTGACCAGATCCATGGCGAGGCCCATTTCACTCAAGAATATAGTGTGAGTACCCAGCTGAACTGTGTAGAACCAATCTCTTAGTTTAAATTCATCTAATTCAACCTATTTTAATCTAAGTAGAACTGTCTCCTAACTGTCACCTGTCATTTGCAAAGCTGTCACCTGTCATTTCTAGTTGCAAGCTGCACTTGTCATTTTGAGCTTTTGAAATTTGCAAACCCAAAAACGACCTTTATTAAATCGCTCATATCTCCGCGACCGTTTGGGCTAGAGACTTGCAGTAACTTTCCTCTGATAGCTTAGAATCGTAGCTTTGAATCGCACCAAGAACCGCATTCCTACCCCTTATAGTTTTACCGCAATCGCGGAACACGCATCCGCGAATTTTACCGCGATTTGCAATTTCTTCACGTGTAAAAACTGCTGCTGTTTGCTTTCCATTTGCCAGAAATTCGTTTAACCTGCTAACTATCCCTGCATCATTGCTAGTGTGAGCCTGGACTAATATTAACTAGATACCACTCACCCTGAACCTCTGAAAGGGAATTAAAAAGCATTTCCAGCATATTTTTAATTCATTGCCAGCACATATCAAAGCAATTTGGGCTGGTGTTTTCAAAACTCCTATCTGTTTTCTGTTGTCTAAGCTTGCTGGATTGAACTGATTACATTGATTGCATTTCTGAGAACTGTGTGCTTCCTTCCATTTCCTTGCATTGCATAAAGAGGGGGGGAGTGAATAGCCAGAGAAAAGTGATTACATTGTTTGCTGAAATCATATCAAGTTGTTTTCTATACTGCATTTCATTCATTCAACCTTGCATTTCCTTGAACCTTATAAAGCATTCTCTACCACATTATACTTCTGTACCTATTTACCAGTGTGCTACCTTATCCATTTCATGTCAACTCCTTATTGATTATAGAGAAGCGTGTTAGTGCCAGATTCTCCGTTGTTAATATTTATCATATCAGATTAAGTGTGATATTCAATTATTAATTTACTATAAAGGGTCATATATATCTATTGTTTAAATTATCAAATAAACCTTTTAAACTTGCAAAACAGAACTACTTCTTGGCTCAGTGGGGTCAGGGGGATTCCAAGAGAGGGGTGTTATATAGGGGTAGTCATCCAGAACGCATGAACTGGACCTAAAGATATATCAATAAGGGTTTTCATTCAGTATTATAGACTAGGCGTTGACTTAGCTGTAGTGTTGAATTGAATCCTCTTACAAATTGGGGGCTCGAGCCGAGACGTTGGGTTAGATTTACCACTTGTGCAGCTTAATACAGTGTGCTAACTGACGGGATACATACATCCGGTCGGATCACCACGCTGCATTACGCTGTGAAGCATTCCTCAAAAGGGACACTCCAAGAAAAGTTCTGTTCTGCAAAACTAAAATACTAACTTCTGTAAGTCAGGACAGAGACCAATCTCTAGAATGACGACCTTGGTAGATATGAAAATAGCCAGAGAGCACTTCTTACACAAACTATTTGTGAGAGGTGAATGGACTCACCAGGAGCAAACAGTCTGGTTGCAGGCCATCACGCAACAGGTCACTGAAACAGGGTCAGATATATATAGAGATCAGGGTCCATTACACGTGGCCCTGAGTGAACTATATATGGCTCCTAAGGCCAAAGATGAGCACGACAAGATTGTTAGGATAGCGGCATATTTATATTTATACATGGGAGCCATACAGAATAAATGTGCTGAAGGCCATGATCTGGCAAAAAGGCAACAGATGGCGTTAGAGAAGGCCCAATCTGATCTGGACTCTTCTGAGCAAAGGCTGCACAGAAGCCAGGAGTCAGAAAATGAGACCAGACAGTACATCACTAAAATAAAGGAGGATATGGATGTGCTGCAAAAGGAAAAGTCAGAACAGGATACCAGATTTCTGGCCTTGCAGAAGGAACACCAAGAAGGTTTGGACTCCCTACTGCAAAGCCAGAAAAAGCTGGAGCAACAGCTAGACTTCAATAGGGCATGTGCTGAGCAGGTAGTCACCCTGCAAGGCCACCTAGATAGAGTGAAGGAGGAGAGCAATAAACTGATTCTGAAAGACCTGGATACCCAGGCAGAGTTTGATCAGGAGCGCCAGAAAGCTGGTGCCTTCCAAAGGCAAAGGGACGACCTGGCGGCACAAATGCAGGCTCTTAGTCAGGAAAGAGACGCCTTAGGCCAGGAAGTCTGCCATTTAAAAAGAAAAATGGAAGAAAATCACCTGGCCCACCAGGGGCTGGGTGATCTCCAAAAAGAAAACCAGAACTTGGCAGAGCACACCAGAAGGGTGGAAGATGCTCTAGCAAGAAAGGAGAAGGCCAATAGGGACATTGCCCAGGAGGTAAACCTCCTGCAGCAAAGACTGGCCCAGTTCTCCAGGACCAACCAGGAAGCACAGAGGGAGAATGAGGCCCTCTGTCAACACAATGATAGGCTCCAGCAACAGGTAGCGATGCAGGAGAAACTGATAGAGTCGAGTAAGGCCTTAACAGAGGAACTGAAAGCACAAATGCAGGCTCTTGCATTGCAACAGGGAGCAGGGGCGGATAGAGATGAGGTCCGCTGGGAAAGAGAGATTCCTGACCATAACCGCAGGAGCCCTAACACCAGGGGCCTTCATCTCCCCCAGTCCCTGGACTCTACCACCCCCATGTCCCCTGGCGCACATGAGCACAGGGCCGCAGGGATGGCAGATCACTATCCAGCTAAGAGTATGGGGCTCATAGGCCAGTACCACTCAGGAATGGAGGGGTGGGCATCCGGGTATGGGCACCCAAGTACAGTACAGTTCAATGGGGAACCCCAGGAGAGTAGGCCCATTAAGGGCATCCTGAAAACCTCTGCCAAGTTAGGTTAGTGGAGGGTGTACCCATCAAATCCTGGCAGCAAGGAGGAATCTGAAGACTCCTCTGAACTGCGCAGGACACAGGAGACCAGGTCCCCACATTCTGCCAGCCATTCCCAGGCTCGCAGAATCCGGGAAAACCTGGAAGAACAGACGGGAACCTCTGGGAGCAGTGCCTCTGAGTCCGAGGAAGAATGGACAAGGGTTACCCAAACCAAAAAGGCCAATAAGGCAAAAAGGGCCTTGCTTAAGGACCCCTTAAAGCAGATTAAGGCGATCAGGAGCGTCATCACGCCTTACCATAAGAACGCTAAGTATTCTGTTTGGGAGCACTTAGAGTTGTTTGAACAAATGATGGAGACTTTCCATTTGAAGGACAGCCAAAGCTGTATTCAATATGTAAAGTGGACATTCTCCCCGGAATACTCCAGTTTCTTTGCGGGGCTGGAGGACCAAAATCATTTAAGATGGTCCACATATAAGGCGGCCATCCTGAAACATTTTTCTGTTCACAGAAATCCTCAAGAGGCTCGCAAGGCGGCCTACAATTTGCAATGTGGGGAGGATCAGGCCCCACGAGAATTTGTGCAGGAGTTAAAGCGTGCTTTTGCGCAAACCACCAGAAGGGTGCGCACAGATAGTAGAGAGTTTGTCAATACATTTTTCCATGCCTTGCCCAAATATATAATGACCCAGCTCGTGAGAGATTTTCATGAGAAAAGATCTTTAGACTGGGTCATTGAACAGGCTACCCGGATTTATGAGGTGCAGAAACCGATAGATAGCAAAAGTAATGCCCAGAAAAACCCCAAAGCCAACACCACCCCTGCTGCTGCCAAGGTGGCAGAGGTAAAGGTCACCCCCGTTTTAGATTTGGAGATGGGGGGGCCTAAAAACCTACCTGCACCTAATAATGCTAGGCCCAGAAGGTCCTCGGGTCAGTCACAATCAGGGAGCCAAGGAGGCAGCCCCACAAATGGGGTCCCTCGCTCTCCTGATTATGTAAGTCCCCGTTACAAGGGAAATCGACCCATCCTGGGTTATGTGTGGACTCCTCCAGCCCAAGGGGGGGGATCCAGACAAGCACCTAACCCAGGGAACTTCCCTCCAAACTTCCCACAGGAGGGCAGAAATTTACCAAACCCTGGGCAGAACTTTTTCCCCAGATATCCACCCGACTTCCAGCCCCAAAACCATCCATCCTTCTTTCCCCAATTCCCTGAGCCCAGACCACTGAATCCGGGAGAGGGGAGGCCAAGGGTGGAGGGGTACCCAAATCTTCCCAACCCGGGGTATTACCAGAGGAGGGACAGCTACCCTTCCCGGGATCAGCCCAGGGGAGAAAACAGGGCCCCGTATCAGCCTGAGCGGGTTTCCCAGTTAGAGCGCCAGGTTCAAAACATGGCGCGGGATCTGGGTCACATACTGAGGGCTCAGCAGAACCCTCAGATGGGCGTGCCGGCGCAGAACGCACCCAACTCTGGACCTGGTGCTCCAGAACAATGACGGGGGCAGCACCCCGATAACTCACCGGTTCCCAGGGAGGAGGCACAAAGGGAAGGGGGGTGTAAAGCCTTGGAGGAAGCTTCCTTCCTCACTTGTAAACAGCCCCTGGAAACCCAGGAACCGGAAACAAAATCTCTTGCCCCTGAAAGTCTGCCTCCTAAGGAGCAGAGGGGGGGTAGGAGAAACAAAAGACCCAAACAGACTCAATTTGAGGAGGAGGTACAGATCTTCCAACTTGAGGGAGAGGGATCCTCAGAGGATCCTGGGAAAAGGATCTTCTCCTTCAGAGAGGGGGGAACCCCTCCCAAAGAAAAATGGGCCCCTAGGGATGCAAATCCAGACTGGGGAGATGTGGAGACTGAGCTACCGCCGCCCACCATCTCATCCCAGAACCAACAGCAAGAAAATCCCCTGGTTCAAACCCATTCTGGTGACTGCCTCCAAAAAGGGGGGGGCGGCCCAGAACCGGAGCCAGGGGAACCCACAATGGCTCTGATCTCCAGTTGCCAACTTTTTCTTTCAGATTCCCAAGGCTCTCCACAGAATTCTGCCCAAATCTCTTCGCTAGCAATGTCCAAAACCAGAAAATTAGCCCACCAGTTGTCCAAAAATGTACATTATCTGTGCCCCCTTGAGGAGAAGGAGGGAAGATATTATGCCCCGGTACAAGTACAGGGGCAGGGTACAATCTCGGCACTAGTGGACACTGGATCTCAAGCTACCCTTCTGTCCAGAAGGGCCTTTGACGAACTGAATGCAGGAAGGGGAGAGAATTACCAAATTCCTCTCACCTCTCTTCCGGGACAACTACAGAACTTTGACGGGAAGGAAATTCCCGTTGAGGGGACTGCAGACTTGGACATTAAAATTGGGCGACATAAGTTGAAACACCCGGTCATAGTTGTGACTCCAGAGGGCACCCCTTGTTTACTAGGGAATGACCTCCTGAGAAGGTTGTCACCCCTAATAGATTGTGTAAACAAGGTCCTCTGGACCCAGACTAGCCGACCCATAAAATTAAAACAGAGTGTCAACCATGTTAGTTTAAACGGCACCTGCCACATGGTTGAACAAAAATCTGACCAAGTAGAATTTCACTTCCAGAACAACCAAATTCCGGACGTGACAGTCATAGCAGTAGGACAACAGACTGGTGATGGGGGGTCCTCTCTATTTCTGAAAATCAACCTTCCTTCCAGTTTAAGGTGGTATTCCACGCTGGAAGGAAACACTCTGAAATTCTATACCAATCCACAACCTGAAACTCCCACTCCTATAGTCCAGAAAGATGTGAAATCAGCTCAGAGCCTGGCTGATATTCAGCAAATTGGAGAGCAGTTGTTCATCCCTGTTCAGTTAAATGATGGGAAGGACTCTGTTCTCGCTCGAGTGTGTGTGAACAACGGTAAGAGCTTCATCAGCGAAGCCATGTTCCGCCAACTCCCAAAAGATCCAGCCATTCCCACCTTCAAACTGATAGACAAATGGGAAATGGACCTGGAAGCACCCAATTCAAAACATCTCCTGCCAAGCAGGTGTATGCTCAAAATCTCCATTGGCAACAAGAGCATAGTCCACAATTGTTGGGTCGTGCGAGACGTCCCTGCCGCCTTTTACTTAGGCAGTGACATTCTCAATCGCTTTGCCATTAGTTTGGACCTAATAAACTTCAAAGCTTGGTCCCGATTAGCGGATAATCCCATGGGCTTTGATGATCCAGAAAAAGCATTTAGGTCAGCTCAATTGCTACCTTATGCAGTTGAAATTCAGGTTAAAGAGGAAGTCACCATCCCAGAAAGGACCCGACAATTCTCCCTGGAAGTGAAAGTTAAAAGGGGACAAGAGTCGAAAAACCCTGATGCTTACATACATCTAAATGCTTCTCTCCAACAGCAAGGGTTGGGGGTAAACCCAACACCATTAGTCAACATAGAACATGACACCATTCTAATAGAGGTGGATAACAGCGACTTAAAGAGTATTACTCTAGCCGCAGGCACCATTATTGGAATGGCGGTTGATGACCGACATTTTTCCATGGATTTAGGTAACGAACTGTTAGGACCAATCCCCAAGGACTGTTTTGACAGTGACAGTGAGGACAATATAACACCAGACAGGATTTTTACCCGGCAGGGGGGGAACTTCCGGGTGTACACTTCCTGCCCTTATGGTAAGGAAGATGTGACCTGTGACTTCAGGAGGGATGAGGTGATTTTCCAAGTCCATGAGGGCTGCCTTTCCCACCTGAAACCTCCGGTCCAAATCAGCACTCTGACCAGGGACTTCTCCACCCAGCTGGAGGAGGCCGCGGAGATAGCCAAACCAGAAGTCTTTCCAGGCTTCAGGCAGATGGTGGAAGAGAGAGTCAACCTAGCTGATGCCTGTGTGACTCTGGAACAAAAGCAAAAGTTGAAACAAGTTTTCTTGGATTTCCAAGATCTCTTTGCGGTAGACTCATATGACTGTGGTCGCACTGACATCCACACAACAACAATCCCCACGGACCCTGGCATGACTCCTGTGTTTGTGAAGCAATATCGCTTGCCTCTCGCATCAATGGAGTCCCTTACTGAAATAATTAAGAACCTTGAGTCCCGGGGAATAATCCGTCCAGTCCACAGCACCTTCAATAATCCGGTGCTGGGAATATTGAAGCCAAACGGCCAGTGGAGACTCTGCGCCGACCTCAGGGAGCTCAACAAACGGGTCCATACTTCCCGATGGCCTCTGCCCTACATTGACCAAGGGCTGGCCCAGATCCAGGGGTCACAGGTATTCACTGCAATAGACCTGACAAATGGATACTGGACCGTGCCTGTCAGTAGGGAGGACCAATACAAACTGGCTTTTACCTTTGGGGGCCAGCAATACACATGGACCCGGACTCCCTTCGGATACCTCAACTCCGGCAATGAATTCAACATTTTCCTACATAAGGCCATGCCCGACCTGGGTGCGAGGGGTAACCTGGCTTATGTAGATGATGTCCTCATCAAAAGTTCATCTGTGGAGGAACACATAGCGGAGATCCGTTATGTTCTGACGCAGTTGAGGGCCGCCGGAGCAAAACTTTCCTTTCAGAAAGCACAGTGGTGTAGAACCCGTGTTAATTTCTTGGGGCATGAGATTACTCCTCAGGGCCTCTGTCCCCAGGAAAAGAAAGTGGAAGCACTTCAGAAACTGAAAGACCCCACAACTCTGCGGGAACTAAGGAGCCTCCTTGGACTGACTAATTACAGCAGAAAGTTCATTGAGGGCTACGCAGAGATCACCAGACCCCTGATTCATCTCCTAAAGGGGGGGGTCAAGTGGGAATGGGGTCCAGAACAATCCGAGGCAGTAAGACAACTCAAGAGAAGCCTCTCACAAGCGCCTTGCCTAGCTTACCCTGTCAGAAACAAGGAGTTCTTCCTGGAGACAGGGTTCTCTAATACGTGCTTGACGGCCCTATTATACCAAAAGCATGACAAGGTCAATAAAGTAATCTCATATGCGAGCAAAACTTTATCCTCTGTGGAGGAAAAATTCAACGATTGTGAGAAGGCACTCCTGGCAACGGTGTGGGCATTGAAGAATTACCGCCCGTTTATCCAGGGGGAACACATCATAGTGGAGACTCCACACCAGCCTCTGCAATATCTCCAAAGTGACAGAATCCGGGCCGGAAATGTGAGTAATTCCCGAATTACTTCCTGGATTCTGTCAATGCAAGGCTTTCCTGTGGAGGTCAGATATGGCCAAAACAAGAAGAGTCCCCTCGCGCAAGGTCTGGCTGACTTGCATGATTGTGCCAGAGAAAACTGTCTCGAGGACGAAAGTCTAAAAATAAAGGACAACATGGAGGCATACCTTAATTCCCCCCACAAAGTCTTTGAAGAGGGCAAGTGTGAGGGAATGCCCACTGTCTATGTGGATGGATGCTCTTACCATGTTGACAACAACGGGGAGAAAGAACTGGTGGCCGGCGTAGGGAATGCATGGGTGAATGAGTCCCCAGAACCCTCCGCTGGATACAAAATTGGTCCCCGAAGTAGTCAGGTGGCAGAATTGATGGCTGTGCATCAGGCCATCCTCACTGCTGTCCAGCATCAACTCCACGAACTGGTCATAATCACAGATTCGGATTATGTACGGAACGGGTTCGTGGAGCACCTGGTTAATTGGAAAACCAGAGGCATGTTATGTGCTAACAACAAACCCTTGAAACATGGGAAGTTGATCCAAAACATTGATGATCTGGTCACCTCGAATGGGATGACCATCTATTGGAAAAAGATCAAGGGTCATTCCAAAGTAGAGGGACCAGACAAAACTGGAAATGACTTAGCTGATCAGCTGGCCAAAACCGGGGCCATCCAAGGGGATCTAATTGAGATTGAGTCCCTGTTGGGGGAAATCCAGGTCACTGCTATCACTAGGTCCCAGACAAATGCTCACAACGACCTTTCAATTGCACAATGGAGTAAGGAGACCCCTGATGCTGATTTGATTACCGCTCAGAAGGGGGATCCAATTATTGGTAAATTTTACCAGCACCTTGAGGACCCTGAGAACTTTCCCCTGACGGATACCGATTACATTGGGAAAGAGGACCTAAGAGTGTTGATGAAATGTCCAAAAATGTTCCGGATCCAAGACGGTTTGCTGGTAAGGAAATCCAAAGCTGGCCACGATCAGTGGGTGGTTCCTACCTCATTCCGAAGCCTGATGTTAAGTCACGCCCATGATGCGGCCACTGCCGGTCATAGGGGGTTTCACACAACATTGGAAATCTTAAGAGAGGTTGCATACTGGCCACACATGGGCCAGGACCTCAACCAATATTTGAAGGGTTGTCTTGTGTGTGCACAATTTCAGCCGACATCCCTCACACACCGGGCGCCTTTACAAAAGAGGGGAATGACACTGCCATGGTCAGATTTACAAATCGACTTTGTAGGCCCTGTGATTCGCTCGGCTAGGGGGAATAAGTACATGTTGACTGTGACATGCTTGTTTACCAAGTGGGTGGAATGTCTCCCAGCCCCAAATTGCAAGGCAGAAACGGCAGCTGCCTTGATGATTAACCACATCTTTTCTCGTTTTGGTCTACCTCAAAGGATTGAGTCAGACAGAGGTAGCTACTTCACCAGTGAAGTAATGACAAAGATGTGGGAGATACTGGGGGTCAAGAGAAAGCTGCATATTGCTTATAGACCAGCTTCTTCTGGGGCAGTAGAGAGATATAACCGGACAATTGTGAGCATATTAAAGAAGTTTGTGGCAGATTCTGGGCCAAGTTGGGATATCCGATTACCTCTGGTCCTAATGGCTATCAGATCTACCCCTTCATCTGCAACCAAAATGTCACCATTTGAGTTGATGACTGGGCGCAAGATGGTGCTTCCTCAGCATTTGCTCTATAGGACCCAAGAGCAGACACTGATAAATGCCTCCACTACTCATGAGTATGTAGAGAATTTAAGGAAACACCTCCAACATGCTTTTGCTTATGCTCAGCGGAATCTAGAAAGATCGGCTGATAGCATGAAGACCCATTATGACCTGAAAACTTCCAGGAAGGAATATCAGGTGGGAGACCGGGTCTATCTATACAACTTCCAAAGGAACCAGGCCAAGCAGCGAAAATTTTTGCCTACATGGAAGGGACCCTTTGAGATCATCGACAAGATCTCCCCTGTGGCCTACAAGATCCGCATCCCCAAAGGCGGTTCGGCAGAGGGGGAAGACAAGTGGGTCCACATAAACCAGTTGAAATGTTGCCATCCCAGGCACACTCTGCAACAACTGGAGGAATCCTCTGGAATCCTAGCGGGTACTGTCTCAGACTAATTCAGTTCCAACCATAAAACATACCACATCTAGTCTCTAAAATATTGTGATTTGCATGAAACTGTCTCTTAGTTATACTGTTTTCTTTATCAAAATAAGAATGTAATGTTTCGTCATGATGAAATGCATATGCTGTCCCACCATCTCAACAGTGGTGGAAAAACGTCTATGAGTAGGTATTGCCGCTCTTCCTTTGTCGTCCTAGGAGAAAGAAGACCTTGAGACTGGCCAAGGAGGACGATCCGGAGACCGGGAACGAAGATCCAATGGGCCCAGTGGACCGCCCAATACTCCCATCAGGACCGGCGAGGAGAACTAATCGATCCGACCGGATGGAGGAAAAGATGCTGAACTGTGCCATCTATTGGAAGAAGATGAGGAAACATCCCAGATCTTGCGAGTCCCATCAGTGAAACCGAATGGCCATCGCAAGAGGGGGGCTTGTGGGATGTATTTACCCATGCATCCGAGCCCTACCTCAAAACTGTGCAGTACTGACATGGAAAACCTCATGATGGCCAGAGCTTCCCAGAAAATGCACAGGGAAATGCAGGAAGAATAGGCTGCCACCCATTTTTGCCGATGTTATGGGCACAGAAGGACACTGCCTAAAACCACCATTGGACTACCCGCACAGTAGTCTGAAACCATTGGGAATGGCAATGCTGATTGCCAAATGCAAACCCATAACTGTGGGGAATTCATTTGTTAAATCCCAAAAATGGGTGCAGTACCAGTACTCACCACTATCCAAAAGCCGGCAGTTTAAAACCACCCTGTGTTTCTCTGAAGGCAAGCCAAAGTGTCTATTTTAAACATTGCAATAGGTGCAAAATATTCACTGAACACCAGCAGACATTTGGTAGAATGGAGTTTTGTGTGCCTACAAAATCTGGGAAATGAAGAGCCCAGAACAATGCTTATAACAAAACTGGCTGAGCTATGGAGTCAGCAGTTTAAGTTGCACTGGATTTAAAGACACTAAAATCGAAAATGTTTAAATTGACTGAGTGACCTACTTTTGAGTGTCACATAGGTTGCAATTGTTTAAATGTCATAGTTTTGCACTTAGAATCAGCATTCTAGCTGCATGTGTAAAATTGCAAGTTAATTTAAAAAGCAACAAAAAGTGACATTTTATCTGAAACCTGGCTTAAGGAACTGAATTCTGCCTGGCAACTACCCCCATCAGAAGGGAAACTTGAGTCACAGCTGTGTTCCCAGGCCAACCTTCCTTTTGCTGCCCACACTAAGGATATGCCATCTATCTGATAATTGAATTATCTGTGCTCTGCAAGAGAGTGAACAAAGCCCTCTTCACTCAGGCAAAGGTTTTTATTACCGCAGTCGTAAATTGTAGCTTCCTCTTGGCAGGAGCTGGGAGGGGCACTGCCTGTGAGAGCAAGCTGGCTTGGCAGAAACTGGAAAGACTGGTTTCTATACCATGTGACCTGGGAAACCACACCCCTTTGGAGCCAGAACATAACTTTAAAAAGATGAATAACTCATAGAACGGACATGTGAAAATTTTATAAATGATACCATAATTCTTGTGATTTTTCTGCCCACATTTTAAGAGGTTTTTCGACCCGGTGGCATGTTCAGGGGGGTGTCAGCGGAAAAGTGGATATTACTCTAAATGTATGCATGTTAAAAATCTGAAACTTCTTCAGTTAATGTCCATACTCCCTGCACACATATATGTAAAGTTGGGTCAATGTCAGAAATTGAAAAATCAGTTAAAAATTGAAATATGTGCCATTTCTGAATGCAAGCTCCCAGGAAGAGCAGAGTTTGAACGGGGGATACCTCCTGTAATGCATGATGGGTGCATATGATTTTAAAACAATATGTACCTCTGCAAATATGTATTTGTTTCAAATCTAGATTTGTGTGTAAGTTGACAGGAGGAGTGGACTTTCTGCAGGCTGTAAAATGACATCACGCTGACTCACAGTTCATTCCCCAATCAAATGATAAATGGAAGTTTGACCAATTAGAAGCTGAGAGAGAGGTAGGGTCAGTGATGCTAGAACACACCCACATTCTAAACACATAAAAGCAGACAGACAGGACAGATAGGGACTTTCCAAATCCATCTGCAGCGGGACGCTCTGCCGGAAAAATCCATACTTACCTCCATCAACCTCCAGAAAGCCAAACTAGAGACTTCAATCTATCCAGAACTAAGAGACCAGACCAGAGAGAAAGCAGTGCTGTACCCAGAGAGACCCAGACCAGCAGAGAGATCTGACCCAGATCACTGTGAAGTGCAGAGGCCAGACCAGACCAGACCAGAGTCCAGTTTAAAACCCTGACCAGATCCATGGCGAGGCCCATTTCACTCAAGAATATAGTGTGAGTACCCAGCTGAACTGTGTAGAACCAATCTCTTAGTTTAAATTCATCTAATTCAACCTATTTTAATCTAAGTAGAACTGTCTCCTAACTGTCACCTGTCATTTGCAAAGCTGTCACCTGTCATTTCTAGTTGCAAGCTGCACTTGTCATTTTGAGCTTTTGAAATTTGCAAACCCAAAAACGACCTTTATTAAATCACTCATATCTCCGCGACCGTTTGGGCTAGAGACTTGCAGTAACTTTCCTCTGATAGCTTAGAATCGTAGCTTTGAATCGCACCAAGAACCGCATTCCTACCCCTTATAGTTTTACCGCAATCGCGGAACACGCATCCGCGAATTTTACCGCGATTTGCAATTTCTTCACATGTAAAAACTGCTGCTGTTTGCTTTCCATTTGCCAGAAATTCGTTTAACCTGCTAACTATCCCTGCATCATTGCTAGTGTGAGCCTGGACTAATATTAACTAGATACCACTCACCCTGAACCTCTGAAAGGGAATTAAAAAGCATTTCCAGCATATTTTTAATTCATTGCCAGCACATATCAAAGCAATTTGGGCTGGTGTTTTCAAAACTCCTATCTGTTTTCTGTTGTCTAAGCTTGCTGGATTGAACTGATTACATTGATTGCATTTCTGAGAACTGTGTGCTTCCTTCCATTTCCTTGCATTGCATAAAGAGGGGGGGAGTGAATAGCCAGAGAAAAGTGATTACATTGTTTGCTGAAATCATATCAAGTTGTTTTCTATACTGCATTTCATTCATTCAACCTTGCATTTCCTTGAACCTTATAAAGCATTCTCTACCACATTATACTTCTGTACCTATTTACCAGTGTGCTACCTTATCCATTTCATGTCAACTCCTTATTGATTATAGAGAAGCGTGTTAGTGCCAGATTCTCCGTTGTTAATATTTATCATATCAGATTAAGTGTGATATTCAATTATTAATTTACTATAAAGGGTCATATATATCTATTGTTTAAATTATCAAATAAACCTTTTAAACTTGCAAAACAGAACTACTTCTTGGCTCAGTGGGGTCAGGGGGATTCCAAGAGAGGGGTGTTATATAGGGGTAGTCATCCAGAACGCATGAACTGGACCTAAAGATATATCAATAAGGGTTTTCATTCAGTATTATAGACTAGGCGTTGACTTAGCTGTAGTGTTGAATTGAATCCTCTTACAGCACCCATCCCTCACCCCACCCATGTCCAGGAACAGAGACTGCCATGCTCTCATGTGTGCAATCTGCACAGGGCTCCCCATGTCGCATTCAAACACATGCAACAACCGTGCCGTTCACACATTACAGGTCGCACATGCATTCCCATGATGTCCCTGCACACATACATGCGTACATGGCCTATGTCACACATGCAGGCAAGTATCAGACAACCAGCACACTGCAACATGCCCTGTCTCACACAGCAATGCTTGGCCACTTACCGCTCAACTCCAGACGGGTCTCCCTCTCAAGGACCTGGGCGTGGAGCGCTGGGCGTGCGCGTTCCAGGACCCTCAACTGGATGGAACTCATGCGGCCCCGGCCCCCCTCCACGAGGCGCCGGGCCTTCATGAGGGTCCTGGACCTCAAGTCCTCCCAGCGCTTCTTGACCTTCTGGATGGTGCAGGTTACCACCCCCTCCGCGTTGTTGGCAAACACACAGTCGGCCCAGATCCTCTCCCGTCCTTCCCTGTCGGCGCGGGACGATCCGAAGAGGGCATCATACTGCCCCAGGACTTGCTCCACCAGGACACCAACTTCGGTGGCAGTGAAACTGGTGCCCCTCTGCCCCTCTGGCCGGGGGTTGCCACTGGGGTCAGATGTGGATGTGCCCGACATGGCAACCCCAGGGGCAGGAGTGGGTGGGCAACTGGGTCCTGGGGCTGGGCTGTGGAGCGATGTTATTCGAGTCGGGAGTCTTCTGTACCAGCAGGGGTGGACACAGCAACTGGACCCCTGCAGATGGCTGATGTGCAGGCACCAAATGGCAGGGCACGGTGGCAGCAGGCAGGCAGGCAGGCAGGCAGCAGCAGATGGCAAGTGGGAGGCTGCTCGGGGCACTGGGGTGCAGTGATTCGGCCTTCTGGGCAGGAGCGTGGTCTTCCGTGTGTTTTCGCGTGGCCAGCTTGATACGGAGTGATTTGGCACGTGAAAAATCTGCACGTCAGCGTGTAATTCGAGGAAAGGCCCTTAGCGCGTAAGCGCGTCTGCACGCATACGCATTGTCATTGGACAGAAGGCCCCTCGAGCGCAAGCGCCCCTGTGACGTGACGCGTACAGACGTGCATGGGCATTACAGCGCGCGTGAAAAAATGCACGTCCGCGTGTAATACGAGGAAAGGGCCCATGCGTAAGCGCACGTGAAAAAGTGCATGTCCGCGTGTAATACGAGGAAAGGGCCCATGCGTAAGCGCGTGTGAAAAACTGCACGTCCGCGTGTAATACGAGGAAAGGGCCCATGCGTAAGCGCGCGTGAAAAACTGCACGTCCGCGTGTAATACGAGGAAAGGGCCCATGAGTAAGCGCGCGTGAAAAACTGCACATCCGCGTGTAATGCGCGTAATCGTGCGTGAAAAAGTGCACGTCCGCATGTGACGTGACGCGCGCGTGCGTTTCCCTCAGCACGGGTTAAAGGTGAGCGGGCCCAGCAGTTCGCTGTACGTGCCTTTCGTGGAGACCAACGTGTGTTGCTGCTTCCTGTTGTTTCGCGCGCCATCACTACTTCACAGCTCTCAAGGACGTATCTCTTCTTTTGGCGGGGTATTGGCTACGCGTATTTTTCTGCATCACGCTAGTCAGACGGTGAGTCGCAAACGCTCCTTTTCCCACTGCGGGTGCCCCTGTGTATCGCACTCATTTTCGATGTCATCGTAGCCTGCGTGTCCCACGCGTACGCGTTATTCGTGTTACTGGGTGCCACCGCGTACTGCGGGAGGTTTAATCCACCACGTAGGCTGCAGGGTGGCGTGCACGGTTTTACAGCAGTTTTGGGGTGCCTGAGCGTTGCGTGACCAGTCACCACATCACCGGGGTCACATACAGCCTTGCAGGTGCAGGGGGGCTGTTAACATCTTGCTTCCCACCCCCTTCACCCCAATTGCCCAGGTCAATTGTGCTGTACACCTCCCATTGGCACCACTCCATCTGTGCCAGCACTATTACATCTGTGCCATGGTTGGGAGGCCACCAAAGGTGAGGGGCGCCTCAGCTGGGCGTACTCCTCGTGGCGGGCGTGGTCGGGGACGTGGCCGTGGTGACCAGGGAGTAGGGGGACTCCAGGGTGTCCAGGGCAGCCACAGAGGGGGAAGAGGCAGGGGTGCGCCACTTGAGCACAATGTTGTGCCATGTGTCGGTGCAGCCATGCCACCACCCCCTGTGGTTCCGGGGGATGCAGCTCCTGCATCTGGCACTGGCACCCGTATGACCCGGCAGTCCGTTCCATCGACTGCCACGGGCCCAAGGGTAGCGGTAGCTGCAGGTGCAGCTGTGGACACCGCCACCCAGGCTCAGGGTCTGCCAGCGCAGGCTGCGTTGGCACTTGAAGAGCCCTTGGTAGATCTCCAACAGGCCAGGGGGGAAACCATTGGGGCAGGCCGGGCTGCTCAGACCAAGACACGTGTCCCTGGGGCAGTCATGTCATCTGCTGCCCCGAACAGCCGGGTGTTGGCAACTGCAGGGGCAGATGCACCCAACAGCACCCCGGTTGTGAGTCTACCAACCAGGACCATTGCGGTCAATGACCCTGCCACAGCTGATGTTGCTGCGCAGGGTCCATTAGTGGGCACCCAGCTGCCACTGACACAAGTCAGGCCTTTGGTCATCCCTCCACCTGCCACTCCCTCGGCTCAATCCACCGAACCCACTGGCCATACTAGTCAGGGCGGCATTAGCCAGCCAGGGTCTGCGCCACAGTCCAAGAGGAGGAAGGTTGCACCTGCAGCACAGGCTGGGACCCCACACACAGCCACAACCTCCTGCACATCGAGGAAGAAGCCTTTCTGTAAGCAGGAACTGGACTTCCTCGTGGACTACGTGCGGGGCCACAGCCGTGACATGCTAGTGGGTGCCAATAGTCAGACTACGGCTGCCCAACGTGACACCCACTGGAAGCATGTTGCGGAACATGTCAGTTCATTCGGCCATGAGGTGCGCACGGCGCAGGAGTGCAAAAAGCGCTGGAATGACATCAAGCGCAGCACTAAGGCTAAGCGTGCCTCAAATTACAACTTGACTCTGGTGACTGGCGGTGGGCCTGCACCAGAGGAGGAAGAACTCACTCCGCATGAGGCTCTCGTTGCAGAGTTCATACCACCAGAATTGGTCGAAGGAGTGGGAGAGATGCTGGACTTTGATGCCCAGTCCAGTGAGTGTTGATGCGTAGTTGTTGAGGACGTGTGTGTTTCACTTGTGGGATGTGTTGTGCATGATTGCTGCTACATGTGACGTGTACATGGTTCTGATGTGTAAGTAATGCAATGCTACCGTCATGCATGTCTCCTCTGCCTGCATGCGGGACTCCATGTGGGCATGCTCCCTTGCCCCTCCTCCGCCACTCTGCACCCCAGTTCCACCTTTGCACTGGTCTGCTTCATTCTTGCCAATGTGTAGTTTCTTGTTCATGTGTCCTGTGTAGATGCTAACTTCCAGCGTAGAAACTGCCAGACATATGCCGTGTGGTACAGCCTTAGTACTCGATGCAGGGTATCCCACTTGTACTGTGCATGGGTCAGATGTCCCGCAGGGACATGAGTGCCCATTCATGCTCCATGTGCATTGCACGCATGCACCTATGTGTCCTTGACTGGATGATCACTGTAATATGAGTCCTTGGTTACATACATTGCCTGCCATATTATCGGCCTCCCCATGTCAACTGTGGCTCAGTCCTGCGTTGCACACATGTTTAGGCTCTGACAATCTGTGTGGCTCACAGGCCTCAGCCTGTTCAATGGCCAATGACTCTGTCCAACTCTTGTCGTGTCTTCTTCACACGTGGCCGGCCTCCGGATCTTCCATCATGTGTCCTGCCCACTGTCCCAGCATCATTTGCAGTGTTGTAATTTGAATCACATTAAGCTGTTGATGCCAGTCAACACTGCCTGTCAATACACAGGTGTATGGTCAGCCTTTTGATACCATGCTAGGCATCCCTGCTTTGGTACTGGGGTGGAGGGGTGCTTGGCTTCTAGACATGGTACACATTGAATACACAATGCACGTGATGTCTGAATTTGACATTGCACTGCCTTCACATTTCCTGGCACACACCATGGAGTGCTTGTACATGTAGGTAGTGAGTGGCGTACACATTTTCTGCACTGCATAGACCCACTTGCATGGAAACTGCCACCTTTCAACAGGTCTGATCACAGAAGCTATTCAAAGTAGACCCAGCATGCATGGCAGGTCATATGTTGTGTGTCACATGTCTGCCGGATGCCTTTGCTGTCGGTGTGTGTGTGTGTCGTGTGCTTCTGACATGTGTACTGACCTTTTCCTCTCTATTTTTCAGGTGATGACGCAATGGATGCAGAGGATGGTGTTGTCCTGCCAGACACAGGGTTGGTAAGACCACATCAACCCGGCACTAGTGGGGGTCGTGGGGTGGTAGGCCACAAAAACCCCCAAGTGCTGCAGTCCATCCTGTCTCTGGCTGCCTATGAGTCCAGCCTTGATGACGACTCTGACGTCCATGTTGAGTTGGATGAGCATCAAGTCCATGTGTCAGGGGTGAGTGATTCTGATGTGGACACTCCTCTGTCTGCGACACCTGCACTGAGGGATCAGACAGTCTTGGTTCCTCCGCCCGTGGTGGATCGGGACGCAGGGTCACCCTCCACACCAGTCACTGATGTGCCTGGGACATCACGTCGACGGGGGCATGTAGTCGTGCAGCCGCAGGCGGTGCCAACACAGCGAGGACCCCCGGTCCTTGGGTCCCGCAGGGGTCAAGCCCGGCAACGCGGTCGCCGCGCGCAACCGCTGTATACCGAGTGGGAGCAAGACATGACTGCCAATTCCGAACGGCAGGGGGCAGCAATGGAGAACATTGCTGACAGCATGGAGCGTGTGGCCCAATCTGTGCTCCCCCCTGCTAGGCAGGTGCTTCTCCAGCAGCAGGCGGCACGGTCCACGGCCCGCTCGCTCAGGCTGGGCATGGCGGCCTCAGACAGGGCACGCCAGGCTGAAATGTCGTCTTTGCGTCAAGCAATTGCTCCTCACGCAGAGGTGCACATGGATGCCCTGAGGGAGGAGTATGCCTCCCTCAGATCCACTCTGGGTGTCCTTATGATGTCCCAGAGGCAGCAGGCAGAGGAGAGGTTTGCACAGCTTGAGCGCACCATCTCGGCTGAGCTACAGGCTTGCCGGGAGGTGCAGCGGTTGTCCAGCCAGGCCTTGCAGGAGGAACTCCGTGTTACACGTGCTACCTTGCAAGAGGAAGCACGTGTATCACGTGAGGTTCTGCATGCAGACCTATGTAACATCGCCACACAGAACCAGGCTCACCTGTCCGGCAGACTTGCTGCCGACGAGGGGCAAGCTGCGGCTAAGCGTGGCCAGGCTACTGTGCCACGTCCTCCTTTCCAGGATGAGCCAGACTCGGACGACCATCTATCTCCCACATAGGTCGTGCTGTGCAGGCGTTGAGCCCATGGAGGTATTTTTTTTTGGCTCAGCATCATCGCATGTGGATGTTGAGCAGCACCCTGTACCTCCCCCCTCCTGGGTGCCTCCCCTCCCTCCCGGGTCGTATGAGGCCATTTTTGATTTTTCTTTTAGTTTAGTTAGTTAAGTTTCTGTTTGATAGTTAGTTTAAATAGGTAATGTAGGTTTTCCATAGTTAGTGTAATTAGTTAATAGTTGAGTTAGTTTAAAATTTGTAGTCTATTGTGCTTTCATGTGACAGTGCGGTGCCTTGTGGTTTTTGAAGGCATCCACTGTCTGTTCCACCTGGGCCCTTCATGGTTGTCTTGTGTATGTGTTTGCTGCTTGGGTTCCTTGACTCACATATGCCACTCCTGCCTCCCTTATCCATGGGCTCGCAAGGATGGTTCGGTGTTACAGAATTTTACACAAGGGCTTTGGACTGTCATATCTGAGGCATGTCTGGTGCTTTGTGACTTGTGTTGACACCCCTAGTGGGGATGATTTAGGTGTAATTGTCCACTGTTCAGCTTTTGCTAGATGGGGTGTGTCATGATTAATGTGGACATTGATTGCTATGCATTTTGTATTTTGTTTCATATCTTTCCTGTACACGTGCTTGTTGCAAATCATGCTGTAGATAGTGTTCCACACTTTGGAGGTGAAAGACGGACTGATGGTGTGATTTGTGATGTGATTCTCTGACATGGTCAAGTAATGAGATGCCTGATGAGACACACACAGATCACTTTGATGCATTGATCATGTGTTTCATGCCCTTTCTGCAGGGGGATGAGGCACCAGAGCACCTTTGCCAGCAGACATGGCCCATTGGACGACGGAATTCCTGACCCGTTTGTTGGTGCCCACATGCACATGTGTGCACAAGCAGAGCCACAGTGATTGCAGACCCACATCCTAGAACTGCTGACATGTTCCAAGGAACTCCAGGCAAGGTGAGCAGCACAGGGGGGCCACGACACAGCAAAGCTTGCACCAGGCGAGTTGCACATGCAGGCTTAGTCACAGCACTGAGGGTGAGCTTAGACGAATATTGGTGTTGAAGCACACAATGCAGCTCAGATGTGTATGTGGACTGATGGCTGTTGATAGTAGGGTTGTCTGGGACACATGCAGGGGCAGTGGCACATACCATGTGGTACACCAAGGTTCATTGAGGCACTTGTATCAACCATGTAGCCTTCCGAGACATGGAAAGGGGCAGCTCACAGGGACATACAGCAAGGGACATACTCGGGTGCAGTGCATGTCTATTCCACGTACTTCATGATAAATGCACTGCCAACTTTGTTTCGGTCATGGTGGTACGCAACTTGCTCTGTAGTCATGGCTTGCTATATGGGTCTGTCTGCTTACCCAGGGAACATTGCATGTTGTGTGAATTGTGACTCATTGGTGTTCCATTTGCCACGCACCCACCAGCGGCTGACTTACTGCATTGACTGTGTATGACCCGTCACAGGGGTGATGTTATATATGGGTACGAAGCATCGAGCACAGATTGTCTGTTTGTAGAGTAGTTTGTTGCTATGGGGCATGTTTGGTGTTGTGTTTTTGTGTAATTGGCACATACAGGTTGTTGACTGTGTCTCTCTTTGCAGCATTGCAGTGCTCCTGTAACCGGACCTGAGAGTGCGCAGGCAGGAGGCCAGCACTCAAAACCAGAGCTAAGTGTCTTGTTGTTTTTCTTACGAACTGCTCTGCATAGGCTTGCTGGGGAGTGTACTGATGCATGGATGTATGTGTGGTTCTATTTGGTATGTTTTTTTTCCCTAATCACCCGTGATCCTATGCAATTTTGAAACCTGTACCCTCTACCCGGTGTTCCTGCTTCCCGTGCCTATCCAAGCAACGTTCCCTGACCCTCTTTCCCCACTGGGGTTGCGGATGCCTGTGTAAGCCCCGAACTTGCAGGCGCCAAAACCCTAGAGGGGGTGGTTGGTTCGTACCACTCCTGAGCCTGGACTACAGAAGGCCATGACAATGATGTCCAAGTTTGTTTGGATTGTGTATGTGTTCATGCAGGTTGTACATTTTCGTGCATTCCCTAGTTTCATGTGTCATTCCTCCTCCCCTCACCTGCCACTCATTCCAGTCATCCAGTGTGTCTACACCTGTCCCGACTGCATATCCCTGAACCTCATTCCCCACCAGGATCTCAGGGGCCTGTGTGAGTTTGACCTTGCAGGCACCCGGGACATGGTGTGGGTGGTTGTTTCATGACACTCCCGCGCCTGTACAAGGGACCTGTGACAGTACACATCCATTCATGGTGCATCATCCTATGTCATGTACCACACATGTCTCACATCCTGTCGTGACATTGTTTTGCTGTGCTACCTTGGTTGTTGCATCATTGTGGTAGTACTTGGCGTTTGTGAGGTACTGCTACGTCAAGTCATCTACTGGAGGGTGTTCGGGTTCGTTTTCATGCCTTGGATTTTGTGCATTTGGAAATGTGTGGATTCTGAGGGTTCAGGCATCTTTTTACACACAAGGTGGGAGATGGACACGAAGGGTAAAGGTGATCCTGTGGCCAGGTGGAAATGAGGGTTGGAGGCTCCATGACCCAGGTGCAGTTGTTCAGTGGGTCATGGTCATTTGTGAGGGAGGGGGGGTTGTTGTTGATAGTTGCGTTGCCCTGCAGTGTGATGGGAACTCTGACATTGTAATGTTGTTATCCTATGTACATGTTGGGTTCTGCTGATCAATGCCTGTTCATGTATTGTGTTTTCCTTTCAGGTGCGAGGGGATAGTTGTGGTTTGACATGCTGGGGTGTACACATGGTGGATGTTCACATGTGATGTGTAGGGAACACTGATGTTCACTTGAGTGCACATGCATATGTGGAGTGCATGTCCTTGCAGAACCACACACTTGCACTCGGATGCACTCCATGTACTCCCACCCTTGCATATCCACGTGCACACTGTTTGCCTTCTGGTGCCCACTGTGTCCCGGCAGCACATGTTCTGTGACCGATTATGGTTCCAGAACATGCCTAATTTGATGTTTGATGTGGTCTGTCACTTAGATGTGATGCTCAGGGTGTGCATCACACACAATGGCTGTTCACTGTGCTGTGCGCTGAGCAGTGTGATGCAGGAGTAGGACACTGCACACATGAGCTGCAGTGTTGATTTTGCAATGCATAATGTGCATATAGACAGGCATTCGTTGTGATGTTACGTCTACGACTGTTGTAATGCATTTGGAAACGACTTATTTTGGGTGGGACATTTTGTTGGTCTGTCATGTCATCTGATTCCGGGTCAGGCATCATTGTCCGATGCCACTGTACATTTAGGACATGGCAATGTGTACCTTATCGTTACTGCGTCGGTGTATGGGTATTGCTTGCCATGTCATGTTGATATTTGGGAGGGTTTGACTGACATGACAGTGATGGCCATGGCCTGTTTTGCAGGTGTGTGTGATGCACACCTTGCATGTCCAGGTCATCCGCTTCTCAGAGCAACTAGCTGGGGGTGGTTTCTCTCCGCAGCAGGGCCTTCCCCCTGGAACAGACTTCCTGCCTGACTTGAACTTGAGGGGAACCATCTCCAGTTCTGGAAGCACCTCAAGACCTTCCTCTTTGCTTCTGCTTACTCTCTGCCTCTCCCTTGCAGAATTCTTCACTGGAACTGCACAGGAGCTGCAACTGGGACACTCTCACCAACCTCGGTCCCTGGCCCAGCCACTCTCCACTTGCACTGCCACCCTGGCAACCCCTGCACTGCAGTACTGTCTCTCTATCCCTACAGCCCCGCCTTCCCAGCACTTGTCTGCACTTACCTTTGCAGTTGCCACCAGGCGACCTATGTATTATTTTTTGGCCTACTTCCCCTGTACTGGACTCCCCCCCACCCTTCCCCTTGCACTTTTCCCTTCCCCCTACCCCTGCACTTGCACAATCTCAATGACACCTGGCCTAGTAGTACCGTTCTCTGTGTTCCCTTGTCCCCCCCCCCTGCCTCATTGCGCCTTGGAATACTTGTGTATGGCCCATGTCATGTCACATGTCATATGTGTGCATTTTGGTTGCACAGGATAGCTTGTGTTTAAGTAGCTAGGGATGCAGACGATGTGGCACTTCCATGGCAACTATCTCAGGGGGGTAGGGTTGTGACAGTTGACTGTCACTTTGTCATCATCGATTGTCACCTGGTATGTGCCAGGCCTGTGTGCACTCCGCAGGGGTGGGAGTTTAGGTGAAAAATGTGGCCACAAGCTGGGTCCGGGCTTCCTCGCCACGTGCCCTGTCCCCTCCCATGGGCAGCGCCTGTGCCTGTGGTTGGGGATGTGGGGGCACCACCATGTCCACCGGGACGCCCTGCCGTGTTGCAACATTGTGCAGGACACATGCTGCCACAATGATCCTGCACACTACTGGTGGTGCATAGAGTAGTTGCCCACCAGAGCGGTCAAGGGAGCGGAAACGTGACTTGAGCACTCCGAATGTGCGCTCCACTATGCCCCTGGTTGCAATATGGGCGGCGTTGTATTTTACCTGGGGTGGTGTGGTGGGGTTCCGGATTGGCGTCATCATGCGGTTGCTCAGAGGGTAGGCACTGTCCCCTGGGGAGGTGATAATAATTGAGATTATTAGGCTTGGGATATTTGTCTGTGTGTGACTTGCATGCATGTGCAAGGGCATTTGTACTGACCTAGGAGCCATGTGTCGCCATGCTGCCCAGCTTCCAGGGCCCGGCACAGGGCGGACATTCTGTATATGAAACTGTCATGGGTGGAGCCAGGGTAGTTTACATAGACAGAGGTGATGATTCCCTTTGCATCGCATACCACCTGTACAATGATGGAATGCCAGTGCTTGCGGTTTCGGTAGATGTGCTCAGTGGCCCTAGGAGGACGTAGGGCCACATGGGTGCAATCTATGGCACCGAGCACTTTGGGGAAGTGTGCCACCCTGAAAAAATCCAGGACAACGGCCTGCCTTTCTGCGGGTGTTCTGGGCATGTATATGTGCCTGCGGACTGAGGGGCGCGCTGTCATGATTGCCAGTACCTGGTGTAGGCAGCGTGACTGCGTGGCCTGTGAGACCCCCCCCACTATGGCAGTGGTCCGCTGAAACGACCCAGTGGCCAAAAAATGCAGGACATTGAGCAGCTTCTCCAAGGGGCTCAATGCTTGGGAGCAAAGGGTGGGGGATGTGAAGTCATCTTCCCACTCCCTTACCAGGTCTAGGATGATATGGGGTGGAAACCTATACCTGCCGTAGACCTGGTCGTCAGGCATCCCAAAAAGGCTTGTCCGTGGTGCAAAAATGCGTGCCCTGGCTATTCTCCTCCTCCTGCGGTGTCCCACGATCAGTGCAGCAACAAATGGGGCATTCATCGTTGCTGTATATACGCGTTTGTTGTTTGCGCGCACTTTTATGCTGTGCGCGGGACGCCTCCGTGTGGGCGGACTCGTTGACGCCTGTGCACGTCTTTTGCCGTGCGCGGGTTTCCCGTATTCGGGTGTCATCGCGTGTGATCGGAGGGGAGTGAGCGTACACGCGATTGACCTGGGTACGTGTGTTTCGGGGTACGCGGGTAGTTCCACACGCGATTAGCCTGGGTACGTGTGTTCCGGGGTGCCGGGAACTTTCACATGCGATTGGTTGAAATCCACGTGTTTTCTGTCATCACGTGCAATGAGAGATACACCCTCGCACGTCACGTCACAGACGCGCTCACGCGCTGAGGGCCTTTGGTCCAATGAAATCGCATATGCGTGCTGCCGTGCATACGCGCTAAGGGCCTTTCCTCATATTACACGCCGACGTGAATTTTTCACGCGCGCTGTGATGCCCATGCACGTCTGTACGCGTCACGTCACAGGGGCGCTTGCGCTCGAGGGGCCTTCTGTCCAATGAAAATGCATATGCGTGCAGACGCGCTTACGCGCTAAGGGCCTTTCCTCGAATTACACGCTGACGTGCAGATTTTTCACGTGCCAAATCACTCCGTATGAAGCTGGCCACGCGTAAGCACACGGAAGACCACGCTCCTGCCCAGAAGGCCGAACTACTGCCCCCCAGAGCCCCGAGCACGCTCCCACCTGCCATCTGCTGCTGCCTGACTGCCTGCTGCCCACGTGCCCTGCCATTTGCTGCCTGCACATCAGCCAGGGGTGCTGTTGGTGTGACCACCCCTGCTGGAACCGAAGACTCCCGACTGGGATTCCATCGCTCCACAGCCCAGCCCCAGGACCCAGTTGCCCACCCACTCCTGCCTCTGGGGTTGTCATGTCGGGGCAAACTCCATCTGTGACCACTGACAACCCCCGGCCAGAGAGGCAGAGGGGCACCAGCTTCAGTGCCACCGAAGTTGGTGTCCTGGTGGAGCAAGTCCTGGGGCAGTATGATGCCCTCTTCGGAAGTTCCCGCGCCGACAAGGAAGGACGGACTCGGATCTGGACTGACATCGTGACTGCCATCAACGCGGAGGGGGTGGCAGTCCGCGACTTACAACATGTCAAGAAGCGCTGGGAGGACTTCAGGTCCAGGACCCTGAACAAGGCCCGGCGCCTCTTGAAGGCAGCGGATGCCAAGGGGCGCCGGGACCACTTGTCGGAAGAACAGATGAGGGTCCTGGAATGCATATCCCCAGCGCTCCACGTCCAGGTCCTTGAGAAGCAGACCCGTCTGGAGTCGAGTGGTGAGTGTACATGCATCCTGATTGTGAGCAGTGCGTGTGGTGATTGTTCAGTAGTGTGCAGGTTGCACATCTGTTTGTATGGGGTCGAGTATGGGTGGGGGTGTACAGGGCCGTGGGGCTGACACATGCGAGGGCTGTAATGTGTGAGACATGGATGGTGCCTGTGTGTGTGGGCTTGCATGCCAAATGCAGTTGTGTGGGCACACAAGTTTGGATGAACGTGTATGTGAGTAGACATGTCTGTGATGTCACGCATGTATGTTGTTTTCGGCTGCATGTATCAGCGCTGTGTACATGTGCATGTGTGTGTATTTGACAAGGGTGCAACAGTGATGCAACATGGATGCATGTGACAGCGGTATGTGGAAGCCTGATGGGCAGATGTGACATGGATGCCCGTCTGAACACTGCGACACTTGGCAGAGGTGTACACATGCATGCAAGTGTGGTGGTGTGTGTACATGTGTGGTGCACTTCCTGTGTTGCATGTGATGTCTGGCTCACCTTTGGCTGCTCATGCTGTTGTATGTGTATGGATGGTGGTGGCAGTTGCGATATGGCTGGGTATGTCTCGTGTGTGCGAGTTGTAATGACATGTGTGTTGGGGATTGTGATGTAATGTCTGAGGTTTGGCAATGCCACTCATGTACAACTGTCATGTGTGTATGTGTCCATTGTACAGTGCCCTGATGCCTGTGTTTTGTTTCTCCCTGTCTGCAGCATCAACTGATGAAGAGGGCGGAGAAGGTGCTGTGGAGCACAGCGGCGGGGATCCCACCGCCAGCCGGAGACGCAAGGCCCGGCTCCCCTCCCATGTTGTCATCTCGTCGGGGAGTGAGGAGTCCGGTGCCGCGTCCCAGGCCGCAGCTGCCGGGGGGAGGTCCAAGAGGCGGAGGTTGGAGTTGGACTCCTCGGCAGCAGAAGGGGCAGCTGGGACCCCACAGGGCCCAACAGGGGAAGATGGCACGGAGTCATCCAGGTTGGTGGGGGGTTTGGTGGAGGAGGAGGCCGTGCAAGCACCAGAGACGGAGTCTGGAGGTGGGGATCCCACTGGTGCTAGTGGTGCAGTGCAGGACCAGGGACAGGAGGCAGCACAGGCCGCCGCGGAGGTGCCTGTGTGCAATCCTGTCCCTGATCCTGTCCCTGCATCATCTTGCACCAGCAGGGATGCCGACGTCCAGACCGGTTTTCAGGCAGGGGATGAGCTGACGTCAACTGGCCTTCCTCTGCCTGCGGACGTGGCTATCCAGGCCCGGGTTGAGCCTGTCCTGGCTGGTGTGGCGTTGCGTCAACGGGCCATGCGAGGTGACCTGCAGTCTTTTCATGAAGAGACTGCACGTCATCTCAAATGGCTCGTTGACCACGTCAGCCTGCTGGGACAGGTCACCCAGGCCGGATTCCTCCGTCTGATGGGTCTTGCTACGACCCCCTCCTCAGCTGGACCCCCTACGCGCCAGTCGTCCTCTGTGCCATCTTCCCACCCATCAGTCACCTGGGTGCCCTGTGGAGCTGCCTCTGACGGTGCGGCCAGGCTGGTGGAGGAGGCATCCCTGCCACAGTCGGGAGTCGGACGTCCAGCAGGGGTGGCCACGTCAACGACTGCACCCCAGCCGGCGGAGGATGTGCAGGCAGCAGGAGGCAGTGCACGGGCAGAGGCACAGCAGCAGCAGCATCATGGTGGGAGCCATGAAGGCTCGGGGCCTTCAACATCGGAGGAGCAGGCATCGGCCGGAGGGCAGGAGGACCCAGGACAGAGAGCAGCGGTTGGGCCACGCCATAGATGCGGAGCGGCAGCGGGCGGAAGAGGCACGGCTCACAATGGTCAGGGTGGAGAACTCCATGCGGAGGGCCCTGAGGCGGGCCGAGTGCCTCGAGGCAATCCACAGGGGTTTGGAGGTGGACACGTCGACGGCCCTGCGGACCCTCGGGGGCCATGGAGGAGGACCGCCTCCGGGACATTGAGGAGGAGTTCGATGATGCCCTGGCCCGGGACATCCACAAGTGAGCCGTGTAACTAGCCCGCTGCCCTTGTACATAGTTATGTAGGTAGTGTTAGGTTTCATTTTTGTTTTTATTTCATTTGGACCTTTCGGACATTGGCCACATTTTTGTATATAGTTTTTTTTATTAGTTAGTGTAGTTAGATAGGTTTCCTTTATTTTGTTGGGATAATGGACCCTGGCTTGTTGGATTGTACATAGTTCACAGTTGGATTGTGTTTTGTTTTCACTTTTTGACCATGGAGCAATGGCTTTCTTTTTTATTTCCCATTGGATTTTGTTTTGTGGACATTGACTTTGGACGACATTACTTTGGATTTTTATGTTTGGTTTTTCTTTTTTTGAACGGACATGCTTCTTTTCATTTTTTTACATTCACATTTCTGTTTCTTCATTTTTGATTCTATTTATGTTTCCTTTAATACATTATTTTTTAGGTGCACTTCAATGTGTGGTATCTCATTGGTTTCATGCATTTCATGATATGTGTTTTGAGATTCACTGACACCCATTGGGTGTATGTGAGGGACATGTGTTTGTTTCGGAACTTGCAATTGGTGTTCTGTGATATAATTGCAAATTATGAGTGGGTGGATGCAATACTCGGGTGGGTGTTTTGCATTTGGAGGCTGACCATAGGGACCAGGGATCTAGATTCTGATGACATGTTGGGTGGGGAACATGAGTTGGACATGGGTGGGGGCCTGCTGGCAGGTGCCCCACAGTGCTGGGGGGGTGGGGAACATGAGTTGGACATGGGTGGAGGCCTGCTGGCAGGTGCCCCACAGTGCTGGGGGGTGGGGGTGGTGGGAGACATGGGTGGGGGCCTGGTGGAGGCTGCCCCTGGTGGCTGGGGGGTGGGGGTGGTGGGGAACATGAGTTGGACATGGGTTGGGGCCTGCTGGCAGGTGCCCCACAGTGCTGGGGGGTGGGAGGGTGGGGAACATGAGTTGGACATGGGTGGGGGCCTGCTGGCAGGTGCCCCACAGTGCTGGGGGGTGGGGGTGGTGGGGGACATGGGTGGGGGCCTGGTGGAGGCTGCCCCTGCACTGCTGGGGGGGTGGGGGTGCTGGGGGACATGGGTGGGGGCCTGGTGGAGGCTGCCCCTGGTGGCTGGGGGGTGGGGGTGGTGGGGGCATGGGTGGGGGCCTGGTGGAGGCTGCCCCTGCACTGCTGGGGGGGTGGGGGTGCTGGGGGACATGGGTGGGGGCCTGGTGGAGGCTGCCCCTGGTGACTGGGGGGGTGGGGGTGATGGGAGACATGGGTGGGGGCCTGGTGGAGGCTGCCCCTGGTGACTGGGGGGGGTGGTGGGGGACATGGGTGGGGGCCTGGTGGAGGCTGCCCCTGGTGGCTGGGGGGTGGGGGTGGTGGGGGACATGGGTGGGGGCCTGGTGGAGGCTGCCCCTGCACTGCTGGGGGGGTGTGGGTGCTGGGGGACATGGGTGGGGGCCTGGTGGAGGCTGCCCCTGGTGACTGGGGGGGTGGGGGTGATGGGAGACATGGGTGGGGGCCTGGTGGAGGCTGCCCCTGGTGACTGGGGGGGTGGTGGGGGACATGGGTGGGGGCCTGGTGGAGGCTGCCCCTGGTGGCTGGGGGGTGGGGGTGGTGGGGGACATGGGTGGGGGCCTGGTGGAGGCTGCCCCTGCACTGCTGGGGGGGTGGGGGTGCTGGGGGACATGGGTGGGGGCCTGGTGGAGGCTGCCCCTGCACTGCTGGGGGGGGTGGGGGTGCTGGGGGACATGCGTTGGTAGGCAGTGGTGCAAGTTGACATGTGGGTTGGCTGGGGGTCATGGCTATGGTGGATGGGGTGCCTGCAGGACACGTGCAGAGTAGGCCCCTGTGGTGTGAGCCACCTGCAGGGGCCGTGGAGGGTGTAGAGGGAACACCTGGGAGGACCCACACGTGCAATTTACGTGTGGAACTTCCCGCGCACCCCTGAAATACACGTAGCCCGCTCCCCCAGGCCCGATCGCGTGACAAACTTCACGCGAGCCCCTGAAATACACGTGGCCCGCTCCCGCAGGCCCGAACACGTGGAAAACTTGACGCGAACCCCTGAAATACACGTAGCCCGCTCCCCCAGGCCCGATCGCGTGAAAAACTTCACGCGAACCCCTGTAATACACATAGCCCGCTCCCCCAGGCCCGATCGCGTGAATAACTTCACGCGAACCCCTGTAATACACGTAGCCCGCTCCCCCAGGCCCGATCGCGTGGAAAACTTCACGCGAACCCCTGAAATACACGTAGCCCGCTCCCCCAGGCCCGATCGCGTGAATGACTTCACGCGAACCCCTGTAATACACGTAGCCCGCTCCCCCAGGCCCGATCGCGTGACAAACTTCACGCGAGCCCCTGAAATACACGTGGCCCGCTCCCGCAGGCCCGAACACGTGGAAAACTTGACGCGAACCCCTGAAATACACGTAGCCCGCTCCCCCAGGCCCGATCGCGTGAAAAACTTCACGCGAACCCCTGTAATACACGTAGCCCGCTCCCCCAGGCCCGATCGCGTGAAAAACTTCACGCGAACCCCTGTAATACACATAGCCCGCTCCCCCAGGCCCGATCGCGTGAATAACTTCACGCGAACCCCTGTAATACACGTAGCCCGCTCCCCCAGGCCCGATCGCGTGGAAAACTTCACGCGAACCCCTGAAATACACGTAGCCCGCTCCCCCAGGCCCGATCGCGTGAATGACTTCACGCGAACCCCTGTAATACACGTAGCCCGCTCCCCCAGGCCCGATCGCGTGAATAACTTCACGCGAACCCCTGCTCCCCCAGGTCCGATCGCGTGATTCACGCGAACCCCTGATATACATGTACCACGCTCACTCGCGTGTGTAACTTCCCGCGCACCCCCTCAATACAAGTACCCCGCTCAATCGCGTGTGTAACTTCCCGCGCACCCCCGAATTACACGTGCCCCGCTCAATCGCGTGTGTAACTTCCCGTGCACCCCCGAATTACACGTGCCCCGCTCAATCGCGTGTGTAACTTCCCGCGCGCCACTTTTTTGATGCGCTGGGACTCTACCGCATGCCTTCGTGTGGCGGACGTGTTTCAGCTTGTGCGTGTCTTTGGCTGTGCGTGGCTTTGCCCTATTCGATTCCATGAATACGTGTGGTTCGGGTGCGTGTGGGCGTTCCGTCTGCTTCCCTGCAGTACATCCCCAGTTACGCCCTTATTTTCGCGCGTTGTTCCCCATTCCGCGCGTTACGCCCCGTGTCCCGCCCACTTTCTGGTGTATGCGCTGAGGTTGTGCGCTTTCACTGTGCGCGTCGCGCACGCCTTTCGGGATGTTGCAGTGACTTGTGCGCCATGCACGGGTTTGGCGCACATCCCGCGGTGAACACGGGCAGGGACTTCCATGAATCGCACACGTGCGCGTGCGCCTGTTTTTTTCCGCTTGCGCCTGCTTGCGCAAGCTTGCGCGAGGATTTTCGGTGCACGTTTGTTCCATTAACGGCCCCTAAATGTCCCAAGTGTAAAACCTTTGCCCGGTCTAAAGAATGCCTTGAAAAACACATTGAAAAAGCAGTGCAGGGTTTAACCAAATGCTATTTGAAAACGGACTGTGTTTCATGCGGTCGCTTTATAAAAGCTAATCATGAATGCCGTGGTAAGATTTGTCCTAGGTGTAAAATTGAAGTTGTTTCATTGGAGGACCATTTTTGTTACATGACCATTCCAAAAGATGCGGATAAAACCGAGGATTACATTGTGTTTGATATAGAGTGTATGCAAGAGACAGGCATACGATACACATCCCAAACTATGTTTATGCCAAACATTTGATGGGTGATAAGACGTGGTACTTTTATGGTATAGACTGCATTAAACGTTTTATTACTAATTTCTTGGATCAAACATTTAGGGGGTATAGCATTTTGGCACACAACTGTAAAGGGTATGATTCTTTCTTTTTGATACATGAAATGATTAAAGAACGAGTAGCAGTCAAACTGATAATGCAAGGTGCAAAACTAAAACTTCTAGAGGTAATAGACTTTAAAATTTGGTTTATTGACAGCTTGAATTTCTTGCCTATGAAGTTAAGTAAGTTGCCTAAAGCTTTTGGATTTCCAGGGCTGAAAGGTTATTTTCCACATTTCTTTAATACCCTGCAGAATCAAAACTATGTGTGCCCTATTCCCCCTGTAGGGTGTTATGGTTAAGAATTTATGATGTCTGAAGAAAAGGAGGCATTTCTAAAATGGTACTCAGAGGCCCGTAAAGATGTTTTTGATTTTAAGAGGGAGCTAAAAAGGTATTGTGGCAAAGTTGTCAATATTTTGAGAACAGCCTGTAACATTTTTAGAAACGGTATCATTGAGCTACCCCAAAAGGAGCACATTTTGAAACCCGATACTCCTGAGGAGTTAAAATATGTGACGTATGTATATCCATTCACTTTTATCACGCTAGCTAGCATGTGTATGCATATATACAGCAACTGTTTCTAGAGCCTGAAACAATTGCCCTTGTGCCAATCGACTTGTACCATTGAAAACAAAAACGCTTTTCTACCCCTTCCATACAGTGGTTGATGTATGTGTCCCATCAAGACAGTATACCTATGCAACATGCCCTGCGTGGAGGGGAAAAAAAGATTGGTCCCTACTTTCGGGTGCCCCCGCTGCTGTAAAGAAAATGACTATAACACCATGATGGACTGTACTTATGACCATCTACATAGAAGAACACTTTTAAAAAAGAATTTTCTTTAAAACAATGGTCTGTGTGTTATTACACTTTGGGAGCATGAATGGACAGATATGCTAAAAAATTATGAGGGGCTAAACAGTTTTTTGAAACAAACAAATCTACCAGAACTCTTAGAACCCTGTGATGCTCTTTTTGGGGGAAGGACAAATGCTGTTAAACTTTACCGCGAGATTGCTCCTGGTGAAAAGATACATTACTTGGACTATACCAGTCTCTACCCCTTTGTTAACAATTCAAAACCATACCCATTATGGCACCCCCAAATCATCTATGAAGATTTTGGAGATGTTAAACAATATTTTGGGCTGATGAAATGTCAGGTGTACCCACCTAAAAAACTTTATTTTCCAGTGCTCCCTCAAAGAGTTTCTGGAAAACTAATGTTCCCGCTATGTATGACTTGTGCCACTACAAAACAAACTGAAAAATGCACACACAGTGATGAGGAACAATCTATTACTGGTACCTGGTGCACTGTTGAACTACAAGCGGCCTTGCAGAAAGGATACCGGCTGGGTAGGATTTATGAAATATGGCACTTTGGGAAAGCTACAGTAGAGCTGCTTACAAAATACATGTGTCTTTTTCTTCGAGACAAACAGGAAGCGTCGGGTTATCCCGAGAGTTGCAAGGATGCTGAATCCCGGCATTGGTATATAGACGAGTATTACAAACACCAAGGGATACAGTTAAGACCCAAGTTCATTGAAAACAATCCCTCTAGATGCCAGTTAGCTAAACTGTGTTTAAATTCCTTATGGGGTAAATTTGCACAAAGAACCAACCTTCCAAACACAACCATTATAATGCACCCCGAAGAGTTGACAGCTTATCTTTTTGACATGGGCTATGACATTTTAAGCTTACAGTTTATAGATGAGGAAACAGCGTGTCTTTGTTGGAAGTATGCCAAAGAGTACCCAACATGCTCCAACAACATAAACATTTTTATTGCATGTTTTACAACAGCCCATGCCAGTTTGGAGCTATATAAAGTCATGGATGCCCTCTAAGAACGTTGTTTTTGCCACAATACTGACTCAGTTATTTTTGTCAGCTCACCCGGTGACGAGGACCTGCCCCTGGGGGATTATCTAGGTAATTTAACAAGCGAACTAGCTCCGGGCGAACACATTGTAGAATTTGTTTCTGCAGGTCCCAAAACCTATTCCTATAGGACATCCAACGGTGCTGTCTGTATGAAAGTAAAGGGTATCACTTTAAATGTTAGCAACAGTATAAATATTTATTTTGACAGTTTAAAGGAGCTAGTGCAGGAGTACTCTTTAAACAATATAACCAGAAATATCACAGTTCAACAACCTTCAATAGTGCGAAAAAAGAAACAATGGGAGATTAGCAGTGAAACACTGCAAAAAACCTTCAGGATAGTATTTGATAAGCGTGTGCTCACTGCTAATTACAAGACATTACCCTATGGTTATTGAAAAGGGAACATCGTATACGATGGATACCCGGTTACAACATCCTTTTTCATGCGTGTTAGCGGGACCATCTACCTGTGGTAAAAGCTATTTTATTAAACAGCTATTAGAAAATGCACCCTCTGTTATGAATACGATTCCTGAAAATGTGATCTGGTTTTTATCTTGCTGGCAGCCCTTGTATAATGAATTGGCGTCTACGTTGTCAGTTTGTTGAGGGCTTACCAAATTCTTTGAATGACGACCGCTTGCTACCACCAAATCTTGTTAACATGATTATTGTAGATGATCTTATGATGGAAGGAGGGCATAGCTCGGAAATCGAAAAAGCCTTTACACAATACTCACATCATCGGAACCTTAGCATTTGTTACATTGTTCAAAATGTATTCTACCGCAGAAAGGGCAACCGCTCGATAACATTAAATGCCAGTTATATAGTGTTGTTTAAAAACCCTAGAGATAAACACCAACTAACCGTCCTAGCGGGACAAATGTATCCGAGTAATACCCATTTTTTTATGGAGGCTTTTGAAGACGCTACCTTAAAACCTTATGGTTACCTCTTGGTGGATCTAAAAACAAACACTTTAGAAGACTATAGATTGAGGGCCGGTATTTTCCCTCCGGATATACCAAATGAAAGCTTTTAAAACAATCTGGGGGTTTATAGGTGCGCTACTAGGTTTGGCATTGCCTCTAATTACTAGGCTTTTAGGGGGTGGTTAATGGAGCATGCCCAAAAGATGTATTTGGTTGACAAATGCCAGCTGGAGGGTATAAGTACTCCGAATTGGGAAGAAGCAGATATCAAAAAATCAGCCACTTTAAGGCTTGACTCTGAAATGCAAGATGTTTTAAAACGGCATGATTTATCAGACTATGATAAGGTGGGGCTCTATTCAACTGTTCTACAAAAATACTTAAAATACTTTAGACAGGCCAAAAGTGAGAAAAATAAACTGATGTTGTACATGCCCCCCGAAGACCCTGCAATTAGCTCTAAACCTTCCCTATCTGCCTCTGCCCCGGATCCTATTGTAATGGAAGTTTTGGACACTATTAACCCCCGTTATCGGAAAAATGCAGAACTTTTGCTGAACAAAATGGGAATGAAAAAAATGTGGCAACATGGAACAACAAGGGAGAATTTGTTTATAAAGGAACGGTTTTTAAAGGATCAAATGTTCACGATTTAGTTCGCAGCATTACCAATCCTCAGGCTTTTGGAAGACACACAAAACCTCGAGGGTGGGACCTGTTTATGCAAGCAGCTGCTGATGTGAACCTGCCCGTAAACTTAATTGGAAATATGGGACATCGCAAACTGTTGGAAAATTTAAAAGACTCTGAGATCAAACCCTTAACATCAGCTATTGAATCATCTGAAATGTCAATAAAAAAAAATAGAAAAATCCAGCAAATGTGCCTCTTGGTTTAACGTGTAACCTCTATTTTCTTTAACAAATTCTTTAACCGTTGTAAAATATTTATATACAAAAAATATTATTAGCTTTCCATTCTGTGAAAAAAGGCTATAATTACAATAAAAACATTATTCATACTTTCAAATGCGTTACGTCTAATCATTAGATCATGTCTAACTATGCATGCTTATAAAATATTAAATAAATGAAAAATAAGACAAAAAAAGACTGTTTCAATTAAAAAGAAATTGTGTTTATTTATACGTGTACACAATTTTAAGACTTAGTAACAAGGGTACATTTTTGCCAATGATCAAAAACATTTACAGGGGATCTCCGAAAACGTATTCACAAAAGCAGTAACCATGACATCATTTTGCCGGATGTCCAGTGAATAGGTCTGCATAACCCTTATCAGAGAGTGTTTCTCAGACATGTTAGATACAAAGTAACACGAGTGCTGTCCACACGTGATGGCTTCAGGATGTTGCACAGGTGTTCTATTATAATTTATGATGGGAGCTATATCCTTCACATAGTCCAGGATTGCGCCTCTGTATATGGGTGGCTTGGGAAGCACCACAGGCTGTCAAAGACAGTTATTGTATCCATATTTATAAACATACCTATCCAATGGGTGCCTTCCTGATCTTGGGGATCGGTGTTCGCCACAAGACTAATGGGTCGCTCATTAGTTATTTCTCTTGGAAGGTTTTCACATGAATACACACCCTTGAATGTTTTCTTAGCGTGTTTGTCTTTACTTAGAAAACGTTTGATCTGGTAAGTATCCATTACATGTCGTACAATACTTGTCGTTGATTGTTGAGTTCCATCACCGAGTCAAATAGAGCCATAATAATTAGATTCACAGTGTTGGGTAAATTTGCAGCAAAGCGTACCTCTATGCGTAGATTACCATTCCTAATAAGATTATAATGTCCGGTTGATGTATTATCAGGTCTCAAATCAAAAGCTATCAGAGTATAACCCCCATCATAACCGTCACGTGGTATCACAAAACCTTTATCATGCAAGTGTTTCCTGCTGATGGAGACAAGTCCCAAATAGTCCCTAATTGTATTGTTTTGTTGAAAACTGGGGCTGTAGGCTTTAGACGGTATAACAACCCCGTCTTTAAAAAGAGCTCCGTAGTTGATGTTGTAATGTTTAAAATTAAAAGGGTTGCTGGCGTAAGCCCTAGAAAAAGCTGTTTTGTCCACAAAACCAATGATGATTATTTTCGGTAACTGCAAGGAATAAGTTATCTTGACTGGCGACACGGCTACCCGCTGGAACACTGAAAATTTTCAAAGATGTCCGCTCCACCAGATATTTTAAGTTTGATACTTGTAGAGCATCAGCATGAGATAATCTGACCGTGGGTGACACATTCACCCTTTTAATAAATAAACTAGCTGATACTATAATCAGCTTGTAAGCGTCAGCATCATCGCTGTTGAGGCAAAAAGCATCTTTATTTCTAGAAAGTTTAATTTTCAGATCAACGCCGTTCACCATTAGTTTCTCCTGGAAAAATAGATTGGAGTGTAGACGGCCTAGTAAATCAAAATATCTGCTACCTGTGGTTTATGCCGCTCTTTTTATAAACCCGGCATTAGCCCCATCTAGAGCATAATCCTCCATATGGCCTGCTGTGTCCTTATAGAAAAGCCCCGCTGTAAGTTGAGTGTCTAAAGCATCATTGCTGTAAATCAAAACGCTTTCTATATAGGCCCTATAGGCGTACATTTTGTTGCTCTGTGTAATCAGACGGTTGCCTAGAGTAATATCCACCTGATTAAAGAGGGTAGTCACGGGGTAAACAATCGTAGCAACTTTAGCTGTTGCTGGGATAGCTGATCCATCAGCCTTTGTTATTTTACAAGTGAGATAAAGTAACGTGTCATTTAAATCCAGGTACATCTCTGTTGAGCCTGATATGTAAAACTCTATAGGCGCTAGCAGAGATAGTGTAGCAAGGGGAGCCACTTCCATGAAAAAGCTGTTTTCGATGCTAGTTTGTGTCGGGGTACAGCAAACAGATCGAGTTCAGATTTGACACATTTCCCCGATGCACAATGGATGAACGCCATCTTTTAGAAAATATTGATGCCGGTGCTAGTTTTATTTTTCTTGGTCGATCTGTTCTTGCGAGTTCTTTTTCTCTTCTGAGCAGTTTTCGTTGCTGATCCTGGTTTTTTATGCGGCCCTGGAGGCCCCCATCTGTGCGATGTTTTCCTTTTCCTTTTGTTTGTGTTTTTTTCACATAAACCAGACCAGAACACTCTTGCGGTGGTTGGTTAAAACGATTTGCGATGGAGGTTGTAGCCGTAGACACCACATCCTTAGCAATATATGTAGCTGCTGTTTTCGCATGTGGTTTGGCTAATTCAAACCCTTTTCGTAGAAATGGCATAGCCCTTCGAAAGAGGCTTCTAAAAATACTTCCTAAACCCGCTCCATACATAATGGGAGCCCCTTGAAAGTAAGTTTGATTGCCATAACCAGCTTGTCAGCGGTAATAATCCCTATAAACGTACGGCTCCCCATAGTTTTTCATAAATATCATGTTTTTAATAGCCTTTTTCTCTCCTAGGACGGAGGTGTAGTTTCACTAGGACCTTCCCGTATTTAAATGACACCAACTCCCCCTGATCCTCCCTTATCTGTATATTGATGGTGTCAAAATGACTCTTAGAAATTGGTATATAATCAGGTTTAATATATTGTATATTAACAATGCCATTATTTTCACCTTTCACCTGGGCTGTTCTCATTAGGGGGGGGCATAGGAGTCACCGACCCTATGATATTCTACTATATCACTGTAGATCATAAGACTGTAAAAGCCCCCATCAATATCAGCACGTGTTCTGTCCAAATCTTTAGTACTTTTTACATGTTGAACGGTTCCCAAAACCCGAAAAAGTTTTCCAGTACATATAAACTCAGTGGTAAGATCCATCGATTTTAGAAATACTTTTCTCTGCACCTTATCCAGAAACAACTGTATATCAGAATAGCGTTCAATGTTTGCGAGACTTTTATTGATAGCCTCTAACAAAGCTTGTATACTGCTGTAAAATCCAGGAGGAAAGCCGGCGTGTAACAGTTCAATAGGACCTTCACACTTGATAGTAAATTTGGCCTCTCTTCTAGACACAGTGTCCCAGGTATGGGGGTATTGAATCTCCATTACACCCGCTTCCCACAATCCTTGCAAATCAACAGGTTTGGCCATTTTAACACAATAATTTGATATTTCATTGTTGGGGAATGTATCTAGAGAAGCGTTACCGGGTAAGGTGATATAAAATCCACTGCTTTCCATCTTCTCAGGGAGCACCTTTGCTTTGTAGATCCTTTAGAGATGAAGCGCTAACCCAACTGTTAAATTTCTTAGGTCACCCTGTCCATTTTACCAGACTTTGTTTTTTATTTCCTTTACCTTTACTCTGAAGAATTTTCTCAATCCTATAAAAGCGCTGGGGCTGATTGGTGACCTTCTGTTACTCTTCGGTGTAAAAATGACCGCTCACACCCTCACCATCATAATCAACCAGCAGGTAGATGTAAACCCCCTCTTTCACAGACACTTTGGTCACTGTAAATATTTCTTCAGTAAATGATTGCTGATACCCCTTTGTAAAGACACCTTTAAGCTTGGAAACTCGGACATGGTCGCCTACTCGAAAGGATGGTTTCTTCACCTTCTTCGCTACCGTGTCAGCATACAGGTTTTTCCAAACGGTTAGGGAATTTTCAGACGTTACAGAATTTGGAGTCATCTTTATAGATCGATGATAGCTATCGTTGTACACCTCTATAAAACATTGTAATACATCCACATAACAATGTGTATTCTTTGATGTAAAAAATCTCCAAATCTTAGATTTTAAGGTTCTATTAAAGTGTTCAACAATAGCAGCCTTAACCTCATTGTACGTTATAAAATGATACACATTATGTTGTTTTAAAAGATTTTGGAAGGGTCTATTTAAAAACTCCTTGCCGGCATCCGTTTGTAATTTTACAGGCACCCAGCCTTTGCTAAAAACATGTTTGAAAGCGGCCGTCACTCTTGATCCGGCCTTATCCCTCAAAACTTCGGCAAAGGCGTATTTTGATAAAATATCAATAACCGTCAGGATGTACTGCACCCCATCGTTCTGCTTCCCATAGGGCCGCATATCTATTAAATCACACTGCTGCTGTTGGTCTCTTTGGGAAAGCACGGTTCTTCTTCTTTTAAAACGTTTTCTAGCATTTTTATGAAGACTATATGCCTCTTCACCAGATAACCATTCCTTAACAGCTCCACGTGTGATAGGTTTCTTGTCATGTTGTAGTTTTTTATAAAGAGCATCAACACCCCCATAACTGCCAATGCCGCTTTCATCATATTAGCTTTCATGCATGCTTCAATAAGAGCTGTTCAAAGCTGAAACACGTCAAAAAATAAACAAAAGCATAATGGGTGAAAGATGATTTTATTGCAACTCTTATACATATAGCGTCTGACACAACGTCACCCTTTCTGATATTTTTTTCTGCAGCCTTATAAATAGCATTATACAAAATCCCCCGTTTCCCCCGCATATAACTCTGTATGCATAAAACACTTGAGGCATTTAAAAGTTCACACAATTCGCGGTCCTGTAAAATGTAGCCTTTAATACTAAAGTAATGTTCATACAATTGCTCCAAAAGTTCTCTAGGGTGTAGGTATAAAGAAGCCATATCATATTTGTACAGATGCCAGTATTCATCCAATACAGGTAGCCAAGTGTTGGTACATATGCTATCTATACACATCAAACTTTTACAAAACGGCTCTGGTCGGGGGGTAGGTATCTGTAGATATTTCAGGATATCTGGGGCAATTTCCGTATCCTCTCTTTCAGCATAGCGTATAACAGTTTTTCCACACATACACGGCCAGGTTTCAGTTTACGATCCACACGCCTTGCTGGCCCTTCAGAAATCTTATCCTAGAAACAAATATACACATATAAGAAACAAATTCTGGATATTTCTTCTCTCTTTAAAACAGTTTCTGGCGTGCTACACAAGGCTTCAGGGTATTCCCAAAAGTGTATAGGTCACAAAAATCTTCATCCATTAAACGGGCTACCCTGTTTCTAAAAAGCACAGGACCAGCCATTTGTAAAGATCTCAATGTTTTCTCAGGATTGCGGCGATGGTATATCTATATCCATGTTTTAGATAAAACACTCTCCACACTAGCATGTACGTGCATGCCCATGCCTTAATACACAGCTTTAAGCAACTGAAAAGCTTTATATGAATTCAACATAAAACATATCCGACGTATTGCTCTAGCGTGATAATTCGGAAGTAAACAGTCATGAGCATCCTGTTGCGGGTCATCGCATTTATGTCCATAGCACCAGCGGTAATAATCACGCTTCAAGCATAATTTCACTACACAGGCCAGAAAAGCCTGAACAGCTGAGGTTTCCAAAAAAGTAATAGTTTCCTCTTCTTCTTCGTCATCAGAAATTTCAAAGCATTTTAAAAAAACACACTTCTTACACTTATTACGGGCTTGTGTTGCTGGACTTTGGATAATTTTTAACAGCACACACAGTAAAAGTTGACGGTATTAAATGAAGACCGCTGACTTTCAGCGCTGTCAACTTTATCTGCCATTTTCTGCAATTCAAAAAAGAAAGAAATGTAACTCTACAATATATATTTTTTACACATAGTTCACACAAACACACCCTTTTCCTACATACCAAATTGCACAGAACAGGTCCCTCCGCTTCCGCCTCCATAGCAACAGCGGCATCCATAGATAATCCGGCTTCCACAGCATCAGCATCAGGACTTGTTTCCAACTCCGGGGTCATGGCCATCTCTGGAAACAGCTTGTCCAAAACCCCCAGATCTATATAAAAGGGCTCTTCAAGAGTCTTCATAGATTTGTCCATAGCCTTCAGATCGACCTCTGTATAGTCTGCATCCATTATACAAGCCTCTACACCATCAGCATCTTTAAAAGGGTAAGAATCAGGAGGTGTCATATCACCAAGATTCATTAAAAAAAGGCCCTGGCTCAACTCATCCTCATACGCCATCCCACTACGAGTGGGGCATTGTGATTCCTCATCAGCTACAGGAATAATTGTTGTCGGACCTCTGGGACTATCGGACTTTTCAGCAGTGTTGCAGGCGTCTTTTCCTACGGTATTCTTAGAGTAGTAGCTGTAACGATTCATGATTCAGGGGTATTGCTAGCGTTATGCAAATAGTACAGTCAGACTGCAAGAGCGCAGTCTACCTCCCTCCAGAGCTCCTTCTCTATATATACACCTCACTCCGCCCCTATGGGAGGGCACATAACTACATCACCCCCACAACGCCCCCCGGCCTGCCCCCTGACATCACAACTTCATACCTACATCATCTCCCCAGAGTCCTGGACCTTGATACAGTCGGGATGTCACCATCCCTGCTGGGCCACGCCTAGCCCCAAAATCATAGCTCACCCACGACATCACTGCCGGGAAACACCCTTTCCTACGCCTACACTTCCCCGAACACAATGCATGACGTCACTATTAAGTTAAGCCCTAGGGGAAACTTCAGGGACACGCCTGTGATGTCACCATCCCTGCTGGGCCACACCTAGCCCCAAAATCATAGCTCGCCCATGACATCACTGCTGGGAAACGCACTTTCCTACACCTGCACTTCCCTGAACACAATGCATGATGTCACTACAGCACAGGGACATCCGGTAAGGAGGGACCTGCATTACCATGGACACCCCAGAGAGGCGGGACATCCGGTTAGGGCGTGGTTACTGCCTGTCAGTTGATGAAAGGTATATTTTGCTTCTACTTATGTTTAACCATTCACTTTGGTTGTTTGTTAGGTGATGTTAGCTCGCATGTTTGTCATGTTCTGACATTGAGGAAAATATAAAAAAATAATTGTGCATATCACGTTTTGTGCGGGTTCATATCAGGGGAATTTGGTTACACAAGGTTGTAGATACCAACCCAGAGATTTCTGCAAATGTTTTCAAATACTTTTTAACCGTTTTCTTTTTTGTTATTAATTGTATGGTGCCCTATCCAACACTGACAGTATAACTAGGGCTTCCTTCTTTAGTGTGATGTGCATGGATTCTCCAATAGATGCCAGTTCATCGTCCGCCGGCGTGAGGGGGAATATGTCCTCTGCAAGTACCTCCAGGGTGGCATCCTGGTGTTGGCGGGACAATCTCTTCCTCTTCCTCCTCCGCCTACTCCATCTGAATGCTCGGCACAGGCAGGTACAGCTGCTGGTCTTCTCTGCCCTCAATGCTGTGGGAGCATTCTCCCATGGCAGTTTCCTCCCTTACTACAGCCGGGGAGTGGAGAAAAAGACATATCAGCCCGTCTCTTGCTATGCATATTTACAAATGTGTCACATCACTGTTAAGGCTTGGCAGTATGTTCTCTTGAATCTTGCCCGCACATGTCTTCCCATTCACTCATTCTCCCACTGGTGTCGTGCATGTGCAAATGTTCCTCATATGGCGTATACGTATTGATGCTGCGAGTGGTGTTGAGGGATGAAGATGCAGGGAGCATGGGGATATACAGCAAGGGTATGCTTGTTGGTTTGAACCAGCCTTAAGCATCATATCATGGCTAGGAGTGTATTGCAAGGTATGACCCGTGTAAGATGTTGGAGGGGTGTCATCTGTGTTGATGTCTCTTGATGATGGTAGGTAGTACAGGGTCAAACAACACACTAAGGGGGCCTTTAAGTGGTTTCTGACACCCTGAATGTGATCCCAAATGTCTTATCACACGTACCATGCACAAGTAAAGTTTACTGGTTGCGTTACCTGTTCTATTTCTTCCAAAATATATTAAGCCCTCCAACCAAAACGAACTGTGCCCTCAATGTAGTATCTGACCCTAGGTGTTGGTGATGTGCCACCTATCTAGTGTGAGGGGTCAGAGAGAGGCTGACCCTATTTTTCAGCTACAATAAAAGAAACATCACGACACATGCGTGGTGTGCCCATGTAACAAGTTCTATCAGGAAACCACAATTCCTTTTATAATCCTGCTCTAAAGAACTTAATGTTTTAAAAAAGTATTCTAAAATGTGTACTACAGCGGTGCACTTGTTCTAAACATGGAGTTTCCCATTACTGCAAAGAAATCCCTTATTGTCGCTGGCCGACTTGTTTCAGTGGCTGTTGTCAGTTTTGCCTCTAGCTTCAGGATCCTAAATGCTCATTTTCTTGTGGAGCATTGGTGCATCTGCTTCTGAATTGTGAATTAGGTGTGTAATATTTAAACAGAGCTTTAGCCTGCCCTTGCTATCTCTGTGACCTGTAGGGAGACAGGAAGGGAAGGTGACAAGATGTTGGTGGTAACATGAGACATCCATCACCGTCTTTGCACTTTTAATAATTGTATAATTAATCAGGTGCACAGCATCTGTGCCTACCCAGTACACAAGCACCATTCGTACCGAATTCAGCAAGGAGCCGGGTGGCCTTTGTGATAAAGATGCTGTTTAGCCCTATGCATAATCAAACAGTATTGTGTCAAGTTTCATTGTGGAGGGTCATGTAATGCTTATTTAAATGCCAGTCTGTGCCGCAATGCAACATTATTTCTACAAAGCCTGGTGCCACAACGAGCAGCGGATTCGTCTGCTCTATGTGCCCCAGTCCCTTCCTCATCCGTCTTACCTCTTAAACTTGTGCAGTCAGCTTTGCTGCTACAGCGGATCTCTGCCGTGTGTATATCTTGCGGCTGCTTTTCAGTGCACGTGGCGTGCAATGGCAGTGATAACTGAACCGGCAGCCCGATTCCGTCTTTCTCATGTGCGCGATGTTGCCAGGATATCTTGTTAAAAAACAGGCAACCTTTGTCAGTACTTTGTGTTGGTCCTCCACAGTTGAGGGTCAGTGTGCGTCATGTTGTGTTTCTTTTGTGCCACTTGCATGCTGTGTTCCAGGGTACAGAGAGATGGTGAACATGGGGATGTGAGTGGTGACACGAAGGTATGAGTCACTCTGCATGGCCTAGTGGGTTTCCTCCGAGAGTTTGGGCCATGTTTCAGCTTCACCTGTCGCTTCATCGCCCCCCCAGTGACACCATGTCCAGGGCGTTGAAGTTATCGGCGAGCCTGGTCCAGATGGTGTCCCGCTGGCTCTGGGTGGTGTGATGTCCAGGGGTCTATATTATCTTGTTCTGGTGCTGATGGATGAATTCCACCATGAGCTCCATCTCTTGCTCAGTGAAATGGAGCTTCCACCAGAACATCTTCGGACCAGCAATGTTGCTGAACATCACTGACCCTGCAGTGATTTGAGCCAATCGTGTGGTGGCTTCTGTTTGGTTGTGGGGTAGGTGGAAGTGTTTGATGTGGATGGAGTTGGGTGTGCCTTTCTTTGTAGTTGTGGCAATCACAGTTGTTGTGGTGATTAAGCCAGGTGTTTGGTCCACATGCGCTTTGGACCCTTGCTTGCATTCTTGTGTCAGCCTCGTTTGCTTATTGTTGGGGCATAGTATATTGATGTGCTGCTTGGGCTGGTCTTTTCGGTTTGCCTTGTGCAACTATTTATAGTCTTGTATGTCTTGGATGGTGTCTGTGAGTGGGGTGTGATGTGCTTATGCTGAAAGGGTTGTGCATGTAGTGAACTGTGTTGAACCTGTTCTACTTGTGTTATGTGACATGGCTTTTATGGCTGAGTTAGCACAAGTTAGACCATCATGTTTTGGAATGTTTACCCAGGTATCTCTGCAATGGAAGTTCCACAGGTCAGTATCTTAGATTGTATTGTATATGGCTCTTTTGGACCTGTGGAATGGGTGTTTCTGTGGGTGTGTTCTGTAAATAGTGGACGTGGTTGTGGGTGTGTGCAGGTTTTTGCAAGGTGTGTCTCAGGGTGTGTCACAACTTTTATGGGTGTGCCAGGGTGTTTGTACCAGATGTGATGAGTGAGTTGGGGTGTATATGTATGTCTCATCGAGTGTCTAGCCCCCACAGTGGCATTCACTAAGAAACTGGGACTGGAGAAGTCTGTCTGGTGGCATAACTTGCACCATGAGGCTGATGGTGTAAGTGTGGTGTTTGATGTGTGAAAGTCTTTGGTTATGATCTCTGATGTTGGGGATGGATTGCGAAAGTGCTGGAGTATATGGGAAAAATGTTTCCTTGTGTGAGATTAATGTGTTTGCCATTTTGTGATTGTTGTTTTGTTTCTACCTTCGCTTGCTATGGTGTGGTTTCCGTCAACTGACTTAGCTCCGCTATTTTGTGGTGCAAGTGTTTTTTGTTAGTGACTCAAGCGGCACTTACACAGGATATTGCGCAACGTGTAGTGTTGATTGATGTATCTGACTTTGCAAATCCCAATACTTTATCATCAGTGTCACAATAATGTAGCTCGTGTTTGTTAAACATGCCCCAATGCTCAAACCACAAGACAATTAGGGATGTCACCAGTGATGTCATCAGTGATGTCATCTGTGATGTCATCATTGTGGTTATAGGCTGCACAACAGGGCGTGCAAAGTTAAAGTGGCTTTAGCTGAATTTCTCGGGTTTTGTTGCATCAAGTTCTCACATTAACGTCTCTGCAACATAAGTTTTTTCCTTGAATTTCAAGAGTTTTGTTATTCTATAGATTTATTCTGCACCAGTAGCCATTCAAACACTACCAGACCACTACCCATGACAGTGGACACATCCTTTGGCCGTTCCCACTCTATAGTTTAAAACACTTGCAACACATCACTCAAAAGTGTTCACCAATCACAGACTGACTTTGACTTGTTTTGACAGTGGTATTGTAATGAATGAAAGATGACAGGCTTTGAGAAATCACAATTTCTGTAGGCACTGTGCAGGGAGATCACATTAGTTGCCAAGGATCACCCACTTTAGCTATGCAGCGTGCAATGGCCGGTCTCTTGGTGACTGTTGTGATACCTCAGACAACCCCAACTAACCACATTTAAATAGCACGTAAAAGGGAAAAAAATGACTGGCTGCAAGCATAATATATGACCAGGTCCTTGTGCCCTCATAGCAAAAATCAAAAGCTGACACCCAAGAATATATGCACAGTAAGTGAACATAGCTCAATAAGAGAAATATACAAATGTAGTTCAATGGACCTTCCCTTTAGAAGAAAGTGTGCAAGACAAAACAGCATTGGATTTTAAACAAAAAAAGTACTGACTACCAGAAAAATAACCTGAGAGAGCAAATGTTCCAATAAATATGCTGGCAAAGTATAAAAGGTGCTCTCCTTTTTTACCCAGCAATCTGTAGTGAAATATTCCCCGGTCAACAAAATCCCAGTATGAGACAAGTGCTTGTGGTCTTGTGGGTAAGCATCTGCACTGGGAACATGACAACCTGAGTAAAATCATGGTAGTTAAACACTTGAGCAAGCTTGCCAACTTAAATAAAAACAAGGGGTTTCATCTGCCCTCAAAAAAAGTTATGCTGTCCACCTATGTGTCCTTTACTTGTGACCTGACTGAAAAGCAGCCACAATCAGGGGCAAATATATGCACCAGTGTCCATAATTACAAACTGTCTTGCCACATCATGGGCAAATTCTCATGACTTACCTGCCATCTCATCATTTCCCCTCCTCACCCACATGTCTGGCTTTCAACAATACTCTGCTCTATAAAGGTAACTTGAAAAGTACACATACCATAGTGTCACTCAAATATATAAATCCTTATAAAACTATGTTAGGCAAAAAGTGTACAATTGTGGCATTAATCCCCCCATCTTAACTGGGAGACTACAAAAAGCGGAATGCAATTCAGCAAAGGACAAAACATAGTCTCTCACAGCTCTCAGACAGCACTGGGAACCTAGAAGATATATAAACCACATTTGGGCATTACCATGGCCGCGTATAGTTATGGTTACGTTGCTTATAAGTTCGCTCCCCCTGGAGGAATCCTCACCAAACGTTGCAAAAAAAGTATATGGTTGGTCTGAATTCTTTCGCCAAGTTGGGTGAGGTTTCGTGCAGGGGGGGGAACGGTTATAGGGGGTCCCAAAATGTTTTTTTTCCCATGGACTGAATGGGGAAAAACTTTGCGCAAGGCTACAGGCTTTATGGATTTTCACCAAATTTACGGCAGGAACGGGGGTTTGGGTCAGAAAGCGTGCTTTTGGTGTTTGGTGGAAATCCGACCAGTACTTTTGTTGCAAAGGGCTGAAATGCACGTCCCAAAAATTAGTGATATCCCATTTCCCTGTTCGCTCCATGGACAGAAGTCTCATTGGCCTGCGGTAGGCAGTGATGTCAGAGAACTTTGGACGCGGCCGGTGGTTGGCTGGAGGGAAGCGTGCTGTGCATCAACATTTTTTTGGAAGCGTGGCCATGGTGTATCAGATGACAGTGTGGCGGCGGAAGGGTCTGGAAAATGTACCGTATGCCATGTGTTGTGGCAAGAAGGGAGGGGACGGGTGGGGGAGTGAGAAGTGGTTCATGTGACATATGTATATAGGTGGAAGAAGACGGATGAGTGCCTGCAGCATTTGTGTGTATTGCACCAATTCGCGGGTACCTAGACAGGCAAGTACTTTTTGTGGTGATTGGAGGCAGCTGTCGTAACGGCCCAATAGCTTCTGCCGTGACCTGTTTGCGGCAACCTCTTTTCATGGTGAGTGGTGGCAGGTGATTTTTAGAAGGGGAGTGAATTGCACATGGCATAGGTTGGGTGGTAGCGCGGGTGGCTGTGCTCTGCGGTAGTCAGGCACATGGTGGCATGCATGGGTGAATGAAGTAGCGGTGGGTCTGTGGAAGGATTAGACTTTTGGGTGCATGGCCGAAGGCCGTAGGCCATAGGGCATGCACTCAAGAGCGTAGGGCTTCAGCATACCCACCAAAGCAACGCATGTCTGACTCTGCATCCAGTAGAGGGTGGTATTTGCATAGTGTGGTGTGTGCAGATTGGTGGGAGAAGGGCCAGTGTTGCGAACAGAATGTGGGTAGGTTGCCAGTGACACAATAGTTTGTTAATGCAAGTGGGTATGCCCATAGTATGTGAATGAAAGTGCACAGGGGTGCAGGAGAGAGTGTTTTCTTTCTACATTATGGTAACTGTTGCAATTTGTTGCTGCATAGCTCCATGGCAGTGCACCGGTTGGGTAGCAGTGCTGATAGCAGTGGTGTGTATGTGGATTGTCGTAGTTGGTGACATGGTGACATTCATGGTGGCATTACGTTGCAGTGGGTGTGTTCAAGGCCTAGACCATTGGGTGCATGGCCGAAGGCCGTAGGCCATAGGCCATGCACACAAGAGCCTAGGACTTGAGGACACCCGCGGTAGTGATGATTTTTGACTTTGCATCAGTTAGAGGTTATAGACTTGTAATTAATGACTGCGGAGAACATTTCAGATGCCATAGGGCAGCTGAAGTGAGCTGGCATGCGTATGTGTTTGGTTTCGCAGGTGAGGTCACTGTTACAACATGGTAAAGTTTTTGATGTGTGGTTGGAGATTGTGAAGTGAAAAGTCATGAAGTGTTGGCACAGGGTGCACTGTTTACACACTGTCAGTATGGAAGAGGGTATGGTTGAAGTGCGGTAAAGGTTTTGATGTGTGGTTAGAGATGGTGCAGTGAAAAGTCATGCATTGTGGGTACTGGGTTCAGTGTTTGCATACTGTCAGTATGAAAGAGGGTATGGTTGAAGTGCAGCTTCTATGTTCTTGGTTACTATGCTGTGTGCAGATTTGTTGAAGTAGGCCCAATGTTGTGAAAATGTTGTGGTTAGGTGGGCAGTGACAAATACTTTGTGAATGGCTGTGGGAAGGGGTGGTGGAGGCTATGGTATGTTTGTGAATTCGGTAATTGCAACTGTTTTCATCAATGGGTGTTTTATGGTGTGGGGGAGTTGGGATGAAGTGCTGATACCTACGTATGTTACGTTTGTGCATAATGTTAGCTGCCCACATAGTCGCATGCATGGATACATAGTGTTGTGCTGGGTGTGGGAAAGGGTGGACTGTTGTGTGCGTGGCCAAAGTTGTGCGGGTGCACCTCAGGATGTTTGTGGATGCTGAAATAGTGTATCCTTTAGCAGAAGTTTTTGGTGGAGGGGCTTTGGAAGCAAAGGGACCATGCACTGAGAGTGTTTAACGGTATATATGGAGTGTTCTACAGAAATTATAGTGTGCAATGCAGAGGTTCAGTATGTGATTGGTGCATGCGTATTTGAAAATTTCACAGCAGCCAATGAGGGAGTGTTGGAAAAATGCCAGTGCCAAGGGAAGAAGTATTGTGTCTGCTTTACTGGGGCGTGGCCCTCACTGTAGCTGGGAAAGTGCACGTGCCACATCCTGCCCTTCTGAGCATGGAGCCTTTGCAAATGGAACTGTGGGGATTCTCCAATGAGGTGACGAGGGTGTGGTTCACAGGAAGGGGCAGTGACATATTTACCCAAACTTTGATGCAGTGAGGTTGGCAGAGATGGACAGACAGCGAGTGCTGATAGTGGGTGATACCTTTGTGCACGATCTGCACAGGTATGCCCTTGAAAGAGGCTTTGATACTGACTTTCAGTTGGAAGGAGTGCAGGCTTTTTGGGGCACAATGCATGAGTGGGGTTTTGGGTGCATGGATTTCCTTTGCACATGTGTGGCCTCTGTCGGGAACTGTTAATATGATGGTTGTGCATTTTGGAGCACTACATTTGGGGTACATGTCATGCTCACGTTTGCTTGTGCACCTAAAGAAGTTAATGACAGCAGTGATGCAGATGTTTCCCACTGCCAAGGTGATTTTCTCATCAATAACACCAAGAGGAACATGGTACCATGCCGGTGTAATTTGTCCACAGCCAGAGGTCGGGAGATGTTGGATAAACAGAAACATGTGTGACTTTATGTGCAGTGGTGGGTTGTTCTGCACCGACTATGAAAGCATGATAACCAGCACGATTTCCAATGGTTACAAGGAAATGGCATTTTTTTTACCTCCATTGGCAATGATGTTTTGTTTGCCACTCTACACGAAGCGTTGCAGAGAATCCTGTAGAAATGGAAGAGAAGTGTTCATCTTCAGTCGAGAGAAATGCCAGGAGGAGAAGCAAACAGACAGTCAACAAAAGAGAGAACACAAAAAAATATTTATGCACGCACGTACATAACAAAAACACAACAAACCCCCCCTAAAAATAAGTGTTTTTAGAGAGAGTACTAAAGACACAATCCCGTAACCTGTTTTGCATCCCCCCGCCACTACCGCTCTTAGCAGGGTAACTCCACGTAATCTGCAGAACTTTGAGTACTAGATATGCCACATCCGGCTTTTTTCAGGATGGCAGCTATGGCATTGGCACTGTGGAGGCTAAGCCATTGCGCAATGTGGTTGCTGGTTGTGGTGTGTACACAAACACTGTGGCAGAACATCTGTTTGTACAGAGAAATGTAGGAGGCTATGGTGAAAGTGTGCAAGGTAAGGGGCAGGCATCATGTTTGGATGCATGCACTGCACACACTTGCTTAATGTTGCTAACATACATTCTGTGCTGTGGGATCACTTTTCTGACATTTGTAGTACATGCATTACAGTGGGAAGACCATTTTTTGAAGTCTACAAGGTACGTGGCAGGCATCCTGTTGTTATGAATGCAGTGTGTGCATCATATGATATGATGTGATATGGTATTCTGTGGCAGTTGCACGGTGCCTACAAACAAGTGTGTCAAGGTGCGACAAGGAAAGGGAGGTGAAACAGAGGCCACACAGAGACATTGATCCCACTAGGCCAGGTGACACTGAGAGTGTGCAATTGAATGGGAAGGGGTAGGGCAAAGTGGATTACTTGGGAACAACAAAAAATAGCAATACGTGCAACTACAGCCGGTGCTGGCAAGTGGAAGGATAAGTGTAGACATCAAGTGGTGGCTGGACTGTTATGGTTGCAGAAAGCAGTCCTCAAGTGCGGGGGTTGTACGAAAGCCAGTGCAGGGGTGGAACTATCGTGAGGAACGTGGCCTGGGGCAAAGATCACAGGGTAGGTAGGAAACCAGAGCACAATCATTTTTAGGCAGGAAGTGAGCAGGGGAGAGGAGGGGAACAAGCAGAAGCACAAGGAAAGGTTTTGAGGTGCTTCCAGACCCTAAAATGGTTCTCCTCAAGCTCCAGGAAGGCAGAGAGCCTGTTCCAGAGGGAGGTCCCAACAGAAGAAAGACATGTAACACCAACTGGTTGCGTGCAGAAGCAACTGACCCTGAGGGAGTAGGAGGCGGATGAGGGAAGAGCTGGAGCAAACAGATATTTAGGAAGTGAGAGTGCAAGGTATTGAGGTCACAGGGACCAGAAGGCCTTCTGCATAATGCACAGGGCTTTCGTTTTATTCTTTGCAGCCACTTGGAGCTATTGCAGACATTTTAGTCCAGCAGAGAAATGATCCCTGGTGTTCAGGCCAAGGACAAGTTGTGCAGTCCTCTTATGGATGAGTTGCTGAGGGCGCAGAGTGGAAGCTGGCAGATTTAAAAAGAGGCTGTGGCAATAGTGCAGCGTACAAAGAACCACAGCTGTGCGCACACTGACCTTTTGAGAACTGACTTTAGGTTGGTAAGATACATTAAGTGGTGGCTTTGGTGCCAGCATTTTACGATTTATGTAGGAGGTGGGTTAGTGGGGAACACATTTCGTAGCAATGTTAGAAGGAAAAAAGAGAGTTCCTGTTTCACTAATGCACTGTATGATATGGGTAAATGAAAATGTTGCAAGCAAATACCATTAAATTGCCACTTCGTGGTAGGATATGGGAGGAAAACCATTATGCTTTTCAAACACGTAATGGACGCTTAAAGGCAGATATCGTCCGCAGAGGCACTTATAACAGAGTTGTAATCATACTGCCAAAAACATTTTCATACCTTTCTTTTGTGGTGATGGGTGCTCATGTGGATGAATGTGCATGCACAAATTGTGTAATGTTTCACTGTACATTCCACTGGACGTGCTTTCCAATAACAGCACACTTGCAGGCTGATTTTGTAACGGTACATATGACGTCTTGTGGAGAACTGACAGCGTTAGATGCTGACGTCTTGGATGGCATTGGTGGATGCATGTGTGAGTACTTAACAATACCCAATAAGGGCGTGGTGGGAAGAGGATAGTGGAAATGGAAGAAGGAGTGTTTGTGCTTTACTGGGGCATGGCCCTCATGATACTTTGGGAAGGGCACATGCCACATTCTGCGCTTCTCACCATGCTGGCCAATGGAAATGGCAATGTGGGGATTATCCAATCAGGTACTGAGGGTGTGAGTCACAGGAAGGGGTGATAATACTGGTATTCATCACTCTGCGTAGTGAGGCTGGCTGACATGGAGAAACGCATTGTGTTGACTTTGGGTTTGCGACAGATCTGCACAGTTATGCCCAGGAAAGAAACTTTCATGGCAATTTCGGTTTGGAAGCAGTGGACGCATTGTGGTGCACTGTCGATGACCTCAGTTTAGCCGATAAGAATGCACTTTGCAGAGAACTGGCTCATGTTGTCGTCATGCACTGTGGTGGGTTACAATTGGGTTACGTGTCTTGCTTACATTTGCTCCGTCGACTCAAGAGGCTGATGAATGCAGTGAAGAGGCTTTTTCCCACTGGCCAGGTAGTTTTGTCCGCCATACCGCCAACAACAGTATGGACCACTCATATTGGCTGTTGTAGCCAGCCAGAAGCTGGAAGGTGTGAGATTAACAGAAGCATTTCTGATTTTATGTCCGCTCGTGACATGTTTTTCTTTAACAATGACATCATCAGTTCTGCAAATGCGGAGTTCTTACAATGAAATGGCATTTTGCTGTCGTCCATTGGTAATGCTATTTTGTGCGCTCATCTCCAAGATGTACTCAAAATGTTCCTATGAGATTCTGAGGACGAAAAGAAAACACACAGCTATATGAAACCGAAAACAAGCTCTTTATGCGGAAGCAGATAATAATAAAAAAATAAAAACCCACAACAGCTCTTTTCAGAGCCACCCCTACAAACGAAAGCCCTTACCTTGGTTGATATTTCTTCCGCCACGCACGCATGCAGCACAAAAGCCTTATCTGGGGATTTTCAGGCCGGTGGCCATGGAAATGGGACCATGGAGGCTGAGGGATTGTGCAACAACTTTTCTGGGTGTGGTGTGTACGCAGGGGACTGTTATACAGAACTGCTAGTGTTACATGGAGAACGCACGTGCCACACTCTGCGTTTTTTCATTTTCCAGTTCATTGCTATTTCTTTTGGTCTTGTAACACATGCCATCGAAGGAACGAAAGGCAAGGCCCAGTACGGAAGGGCCCCCACCTACAGGGATATCGTAGGGGACATGCACAGAGAGGGCTATGTTGGGTGGCCCTCACTTAAATAGCCGCCACTGATTGTAATGCTCCCGGGCGGACTCTTCCTGAGCACTTTAATGTAGCTTTCCTCTGTAGAGTACCAGGTTGCAGTACATGCGCACTACAATGCCCTTTGGCAGGTAAGGATCGTTAGCACAGAAATAGTGTTCAAGGATTTTTTAACGCTCCGGTGCCGTACAGGAGTGCTCCTGTTTTAGGCCGCAGTCTATGTGGAGAATGCTGTACATGAAATTACCCTACTGCATTTTTGGCAGGATACCCTGCCAACTGGTCCCTTATGCTTGCATTGCTGTTCTCGTCACATGTGGTATGGACAGTTCATGGTACGCCATTAGCCGTAGGACTAGCATGCACAGAGATACATGAATTGTGAAATACAACAATGCTTACAACAAGGAGAAACGCAGATTCAGTACGTGCAGGAGGAAGATATTTATTAAGCATGACCCATGCGGCTACAGTACTGTTCTAACCACCAGTGCTATTCTTTGCTCTTCAAAGATTCTGCTGTTTGCTTACTTTTCGTAACATGCAGTACTATGTTAGTGACAAAGTCGTGTCAGTTTTGCCATTTCACAGACTCACTACAAAATGTTACACCTGCAGTTAAATGTCATCTCCGACTCTACGACCCGCAGGGGAACCCTTGACACTTTCCGGCACAGTGCTCAGTGCAGAGACGGTGTGTCTATTTTACGCGTCATGGAAATGCCAGCAGCATACTCTTCAAACTATTGTGACATTTAGCACACCCACTGTACACTTGAGGTTGTTGTTCCTTGCTGTTCCTTGTTTTGCAGTGGGCCTCATACAGGCAGGCGTGGTGCAGCAACAAATTGGTAGGTTTGCAGAGCAACCCACGTAGTAATGACCAGTAGTTGAAAATTGGTAGCCTACCATATCAATCCGTAGGGCTGTCGACAGAGGAGCTCTTACCAGCACTCAGACGATGCCCTAAGCATGGACATAGTTCTAAAACGGATAGACGTGCGCTCCCACAAGTTATTAAAAGAGTTTTAAAACATGCGGCCATGTGGCTAGTACTGCAGTCATACGTATACCTGCATTGTGATTGCACATACGCCAGCCGCGTGCAGTGTGCATAGGAAACCTCCAAATCACATACATGCAGCTATCTCGGCTAGTAATGTGCGGCACAGATTCACCATGTTAACAGAACAAGAAATAGCACTCTCAGTGTCACAAACACTTAACATGCACACCTTTCATTTGTAAGATATACCAAAACTATTAGGCAAGAGAAGGGGTAGCACAAATGGATAGATACACAGGGCAATTTGTCCTTTCCAAAAGTACGTAAGGAGGGCAGCCAAGCTATCAGTGACAAAACGTTCTTAACAGGACATTACGGTTTAATTGCGGTACCAAATACATATTACCCTTACAAAGAACAGTATGCTAAAGCAACGTTACGGTTACCATGTCCTACTAAAAGCATTTGCAAATAACTAACAAAAACTATTGGTGAAGGGACGTTATGGTGAAGGTGGGGTACTACAAACATATCACCTTTACTGCAAACACTATGCTAAAGCAACATTCTTGTTACAGTGTCCTGCTAAAACCCTATGAAATCCATTAACAAAAAACATTGTTAAAGGGACGTTATGGTTAAGTTGCACTACTAAAAAACCTATGAAATTCATTGGGAAAATGTTCCTACAGGGACGTTATGGTTACAGATAAAACCGAAAACCCCAGAAATTCATCAGTTATGGTAAGGTATGCACCCATAACTCATGCTACCACTGTGCACTGCAAGGACTAACACCCATGACCTCAAAGATGACATCACAAAAGGTAATTTAAATCAGTGGTCAAATGAATACAAAACCCGCTACAAAATGGCCGAATGCATTCACCTAAGGGAGCTATAAAACCTTATTTGGGTAGAAAGTGAAAATGGACAAACAAAACTTACGGAACCTTAACCATTTGCATGTACCTGTATTAAATGGAGTTGTGTAACTGTTGTTCATTTGTACGTGATCAAGCAGCGTGTATGCTGTGAAATGCATTGTACCGTGGTTAATATATCTCATGGATGCCAAAATAAAACTGGATATTTGAATACACTTGTCGTTGTGTGATGGGCTGATTTTAAGGAAACTGGAACTGGCGTACGACCGCAACTTGGAGAGTGCCGTGCCCTTTTCGAAGAAGTGAAACCACTTCTTTGTAATTTTGAAATATATGAAATTCAAAATCAAGTTCCAGTATGTCCCACAAATTGCACCGCAATCCAGTTGGTTTAAAATGTCCTTTAATGTTCAAAAAATGTAATTTAAAAACATTAATACTTCCAGCCCTCGCCCAGCCGAACAAAACAACGAAAGGCAACAAAGGAAGATGCGTTTCGCTACTACTCGTAGCTTGGTCATATGATCTTGTCTTTCTGATAGACACACCTTTATTCCTTTCTCAGTCTCCTCCCCATAGAAATAGAAAGGGGACTGAATCCGCCTTACATTAGTCCTGTTTAATGTCGGGATTTAACCCGCCGTTATAGTGGTTGCTCCGCATTTTATTTCGCATTATATGTTCAAAACAGATACCCCATTTTAAGTTCATTTAGACATTAATTTAAAAATTACAATGTGAGATTTGCCCTTTCCTCCATGTCATACTCCATGCAAGCATGCAATGTTAATCCCATCAGCGCCTTGTCAAATAAATGGTGAAAATATTTCAGAACATAACGAAAACCACATTGTCTCTCCGCAGCCCCAATCGAACATATGAATAGTCATAATGACTCGGAACAGCCAAAAATGTCAAATGCAATCCCCACTACTCCCATATTCAGGTCCGATGCTAACTTCATAAAGTGCTATATATATATATATATATATATATATATATATATATATATATATATATATATATTGTATATCGGAAACACAATTGTACATGAGTACAAAAGAATGGAATGCACTCCAGAGAGTAACAGCATGCCGAAAGTAGGCAGGCTGTTAAAAAGACACAGTCAAAATTCGGCAATTATAATATATTTGTCTTTATTGGTGGAAGGAGACAAAAGGAGAAAGTACTCAGAAATTACGTGTTTCGCGGCAATCCAGCCGCTTGTTCGCAATAAGGAGTGCCTGAAACTGGGAGGTATTTAAAATAAACATAGCTGTTCTCTGATTACGCAGTGCACTAAACACACTAAAAACAGAAAACGTACACAGCAAGAAATGGCATTCACAACGCAGTAATAAAGGCAGACATCTTTCAATTGACATGACATCAGATAGTGAGATACACCAGATACTATAGCAAGAATAAACAAACTAAGTAAGAAATGTGGTACCATTTAAAATCAGAAAGGGTAAATACAGTTAGTTTTGGGCAACCAAAGTGGAGCAGCCCATGTAAAAAGTCCATAAAGTGCCAATGCAGTTGATGTTTAGACCTAAAAAAAAACAAGAGAGTCTCAAATAAATCAACAAAAAAAAAACTCTAACAAAATGAGCAGCAGCATAGTGCTGGAACAACAAGGTTTCTATATAAGCTGTTAGTATCGCTTGCTGGGGTTATCAAAAATGAATATTAAGGTTCACATTAAATAAGCTGATACTATAAAAGGCAAAGAATACCCAAACAAAGGTAAACATTGGAAGACAGAGTGGTTTGTGCAAAACTTTGCAAATACACATATTAGCATAGAAATTGTTGTGCAAATTCTCACAGTACAGTACATCAAATAAAGTGCATAGTGCTTCATGATATTAATCAAAAACACATATTTGAATAAAAATGCTTGTGCAAACACTTGCAATCCAGTACATAGAATAAAGTGCATAATAGTACATGATAAAAAACAGTATTTAAATAAATAATACTTGTGCAAATACTCATAATGCAATACATGAGATAAAATACATAATATTGAGCAAGAGCTGGTATAAAAGATGGCTGCATAAGAGTTACATGTGCAAAAGAACAAAAAACAGAATGCTAGAATGCTAAAACATGTTCAATATTATAAAAGAACTTCAAAATCTCTTCAAGTGTAAACACATCAAAATATGATGTACATATAAAAGTTATTTCTACATCTGTTTTAATAATATCCCATAAGATACATTAAAGGCAACTCCTCAACAAAAACAGACAGAATAGAAAAAAATAATGAAAACAAAACCCATAGTAAGGGTGAAAGAGGAGAAGAGCTTAGGGCTACCCCAGACAAATCATAAAACCAGGGCAGAAATCAATGGAAAAAATTATCCAGAAGGAAAAAGTATTAACCATGAATAAAAATCATTTACCATAAAGAAAAAAAAACTAAAAGAAAAAAGAAGTGGAACCAAAAGATAAAAAAGAATGAAAAGGGGAAAAAACAGAAATGTGAAAATAACAGATTTACATATCTCCATCCGAAAACCTCACTAATAAATCAGAAATCCATGAAATCAACCCAACAAACCAAAATCCAAGTGAAAATCCATTGGAGAGTGGAAAAGTAGGGAAAGAAAGGAAACAAATCAATATACAAACTATGATAGAAGTCGCACAAAACGACTAAGAACCCGAGAACGTATATAACTCCTCATCAATATTATGTCCTTTGGGATGTTTTATGTCAAAATCTAAAATGTATTTAGTTTCACATTGTCTCAAGAGCAATTCTCTATTGCCACCTCTAAGTGGATCAGGGATGGATTGTATTCCAAAGAATGTGAAGCCTTCCAACTTGCCGCCATGTATTTTCTTGAAATGCATTGCCATTGGATAAGTGAGATCTACATTTTTAATAGCCCGAATATGTTGTAGGATCCGCAATTTTAGTTTGCCCTTGGTGCTGCTCAAATATTATTTACCACAAGAGCAGCTGAGAATTTAAACCACATAGGCAGTATGGCATGTAATTCTGGATGTGATCGATATATCCAAATTCAAAAGGGATGGCAAAAGCTAGTTTTATTGGCGGCAAATTGGCAGGCTTTGCATTTAGTACATCTTAAAAACCCTGAAACACGAGTTGTGAGCCAGCTTTCAGCCTGTGAGATGGCAATAGGTCTCATGTAGCTGGATACAAGATTATCCTTCAGCGAGGCAGATTTTCGAAAGCTGATGTTTACTCTTTCACCTAGTAGCCTGTTTAGATGCGCATCCAATTTCAGCACATGCCAGTGTTTACTGATGATCCATCGTATGGCATATGATCCATTGCCAAAGGTCAAAATCAGCTGTGAATCTATAGACATATATATATATATATATTGTTATTCTAGTTTGCCTCGCACGTGCAAGCTCAATTTGCAATTATCCATGAATTACTAGCTCCATACCCATAGATAGCTGCCCTTTTCATGTAGGCCTCATGTTAGCTTATCCTTCAGAGTGCATACCTTTCAAGGACTGACAGAAGGACAGTTTTTTAAAAAAAAGAATGCGGATGCTGTGTGTTTTCTTCGTGTGTTATGAGATATTTAAAAATAAGAAAACATGTGGCATCTGAAACTGGGGAATGTGCATTGTCTCCCTTTGTGCTGTGTGGCAGAGAAAAAATGTACCTTTTTTGTTGGTGGGAAAATGAATGGGGACTACGCCACAACTTTCTTGTTTCCATAAAAACTTTTTTATTTTTTAATTAATCAAATTTGTAGTCGGAGGGGGCCCAAGCACACCCATTTATCTTCAGAATTTTGACCAAATCTGTCACACGAGTCAAAAGTTATTAGCAATTCATTTTTTCGCGTTTCCTATGGGAGTGCACTCACTGCCCTACAATATAGGTATTTTTTTTATTTCCATTATATAATTCATCCATTCTGGGGTGAGTAATTGTGACATCGTATTACTTTTCTTATACATTTGTAAATACAAAATAATGTTAGTGAGCTGAACGGATCTTGAGACGAGAAATGTCTTTACTTTCCTGAGTAGCCCTTCGCACAAGATGGATGCTGCTAGTTTGCTCCCTCCAGGTGACACCTAGGGACTTACATCAAACTGAGTTGTCAACACTATGTGTGAATGGGACAGTGGTGCCAAGGGTTGCCAAATATCGTATTTTCCAGGACTGTCCGGAATTGACAGGTTGTGTCCCGCGTCCTAACCGCGCCCCCTCCGGGAAGTGGAAAAATCCAGAGTTTGCTTTGGGCCTGATCAAAGCATTTCTATCTCTCACACTTCTGTGTGAAAGTTGGAGCTCCGTGCTGCACAGAGGCTCTCCCAGAGATCTGTGAAACATCCTAACATGTTCCTCGGTGTCCACGGATCATTATAATGGGAGCAATTAGACATTGATGAGAGAGGGGGCTATTAGCAAGGACTTTTGTCCCTTAAGAAATGTGAATGGGTGATGAATAATGGGAAGGGTGTATAATGCTGCATGTTATGTTAAATATTGACTATGGTTTTAAACGTGTATGCCGCGTTTTGTCCTGCACATTTACACTCAGCTGTGCAAATGAGTAAGTTCTGCCTACCATGCTCAGATGGCATGCAGCATTTACAATTAACATTAAACGCTGCCTACCACAGATGGTAGGCAGCATTTAAGTGTAATTAGTACCCGGCGAGGGCGCAATCAGAATGAAAGAGTCATTCTGATTGGCCCTCACCAACTCATTACCAGGCCGGGAATCCCTCAGTCGGGATTCCACGGCCTTTGTCCTGGGCGGGGGGCGTGGCAGCCCCTCAGCCAATGAGAAGGCTCGAAGCGGGGTCATCCCTGCTCCGAGCCTGCCCGCGGCTGAGAGGCTGCCTTCGCCCCCCGCCGGGGACTCGGGAAAGTCTTTTTTTTTATTCCTTTACCTCCCTCCCACCCGCCCCCCGATTTACCTTTGTGTTCCTGCACCCCAGGCGGGGGACGAGGGAAGCCTTCAGCCGTGTGGAGACTCGGAGCCGGGCCCTCCCAGCTCAGCGCCTCCACACGGCTGGGGGCTTCCCTCGTCCCCCGCTGGGGACGCAGGTACGTTTTTGTCCCCTCTTCCCCCGTCCCACTCCCGCCCTCCCAACCCCACTTACCTTCTTTTTGATCCTTTTCCGGGAGCGGACGCCATGGAAAGGGAAAATGGACTCCGTTTTCCCTTTCCATGGCGGCCATTTTCTTGGTCATTTCTTTTTTTTTTCTGTCCCGAAACGCTGCAGCGTTTCGGGACAGAAGAAATGCTTTTAGTGCCCCAGTCACGCACATAATACGGGACGGGGTACTAACAGCAATTTGACCCTCACGGCGGGAGCATTACCGAATCAGGTAATGCCCCGGGCCTTCGGTAAGGCCCTGGCTTCGCTCAGGGCCTATACCTATGGGCCCCGGGGCAGTACCTGAGTCGGTAATGCCCCCGCCGCGAGGGTCATATTGCTTAATTGTTAACTTTGCTGGCCATGCGACCATCCTAGGTAGAGTTTAATTGCACATGCTGCCTGCCACCACGCAAGCATGGCAGGCAGCATGTACAATGTACCCCTATGGAGTCTGCCTGCTTTATGTTGTTGCATAAAGCAGGCAGACTCCATAGTGATCCACAGCATCTGCCAAGGCATGATAAGGCATGCTGGTGCAAATGCTGGGGCATTATTATTATGTTGGGGAGGCAGCCAAAATGCCAGTTGCGTGCACCTCCTCTCCACCACACAAATTATTGAAAATGGGGTGCGTTGTAAGCAAATTGCGTAAAAGCCTTTACGCAAGGCTTTACACCTTTTGCTAACACTAAGCCAGGCTGAACATGAATCCCAGATTGTTTCACCCTTATCAGCGGAGCACGCATGCAGTTTGTTTGATTCACAGGTGCCAATCAAACACGCCCTCTGAGCACAGCGCTCACCCCATGAGGCACTCTAAAACATAGATATACATAATATTGAGTGACATATATGTGCTACCAGCAGATACAGTGCTCGCCATCAATATGTATAATATTGCAGGCACGCAACGTTAACTTTCTTGTGATAACGAAACCCTGCATCTTGGCGAGCCATGCCCACCCCCACCCGCCACACATCTTTCTTTCTGTTTTCCCATTGTTAAAACACCGAAACAAAAGGTGACTCACTCCACCTCTCCCTCTTGGCCTTTTCTGGGACAGAAATAGAGGTGATATAAGTTGCTGAATCAGCACTTTTGGGTGATAAAAACGAGCAATGTGTCCAAATGTCGCTCTCAAGTACAGCATAGGGCACCCTATGCATCAGATTGCTGTGTCAAATACAGGTGTGGGACCTAATACTATTCTGTACTTGCGTGTCGCTAGTGCCACACGTTTTAGAACAAAGGCCGGCAAGGAAATATGGCGCAGCTTTGTTCTTCATGATGCTCTGCACCCCCAGATGGTCCCTGGGGATGCAGCAAGACTTTGCTATGATGAGCTGTGTGTTTTGGTACCCTTGGCAGAGGTGGCGCCCAGACAGCAATGGGGTCTTTTTGTATGAAGTGGTAAATGCATGAAGGGGATCACCCACATTATCACTCACATGATGTTGGCTCCCATGAATGCAGTTGTCATGTGGAGAACAGAGTCTGAGACCAAGGTGTAAAAACGGGCAAAATTGCTACTACTCATCCTTTTTGCATTAGACTTTGCAAACAAGTGCAAAAAACTGGAGATCCCATGGCAATTCATGGGTTCTGTACTAGCATAAACATATCATGCTAGTCTAAAACCAGGAGGCATTTAAAGGCGGAGGGTTAAACACGGCAGAAATGTTAATCCCGTTCACTGCCTCTACATCGCTTCCAAAGGCCATCGAATTCCCCGGGACTTCAATAGTTGGACATGCGTAACTTGTGGCTTGATTTTACGCCTTACTTTTGTACTGCAGAGCGTACAATCCCCACTCCCTCTGATCCTGTGGAGCTCATTTTCTTTAAAAACGTGATTGCCTGGCGGTCCCCTGTGCGCAAATTTCGTCATGTGCAGAAGTGTAAAGAGAAGGCAGATGCCTGTTTACACTTCTCTGTTTGCACTCTGCAGTGCAAATAAAGTAAACACCACCTGCCATGGATCCGTTGTACATGCATGCCAAGCGGTGCTCACAATTAGGATTAAACCCTGCCTGACATGCTTGCATGCTTACCTTTAAGCAGTGTTCACAATTGAAATTAAACCCTGCCCGGCATGCGATCATGTCCATCAGGGTTAAATTGTAATTGTGAGTGTGCTTGCCATGCGAGATTGCCAAGCGGCTCAGACAATTGAAAGTAAACTCTGTCTGGCGTGTGTGCATGCAAGGCAGAGTTTACTCACTTTGCACACCGCAGTGCAAACGTGCAGGGCTAAAGGTCCCATTCACACAGGAGTGCAAAAGTCCACTATGCAAATGATGACAATTTGGCGGCGGCGACCTGGCTACGTCCGTGTGCAACAAACATACCAGCCGCAGGGGCCAGATTACAGAAACTTTGCGCCAATGCAAGGGCAAAGTTGCACGGTATTAGCACTAGGGCAAAGTTGGCCCTATTTTTAAAAACAGTGGAACACACTGGAAAACTACTGCACCATGACAAGGGCAGTTTGGCATATTAAAAGCACTAGGGAAAATGTTGCCTTAGTACAAAAAAGATACATTTCTACAGCATTTTTGCACCAGGGCAAAGTTTGCCCAAGTTTGCCCTAGAGCTAATACGGAATGGTATTAGCACTAGGGCAAACTTTGCCCTGATGCAAAAATGCATCAAAAATGTACCTTTTTTGCACTAGGGCAATTTTTTGCCATGGTGCTTTTAATATGTCAAACTGCGCTTGTCATGGTGAAATAGTTTTCAAATGTGTCCCAGTGGGTTTAAAAATAGGGCAAACTTTGCCCTAGTGCTAATACCGTGCAACTTTGCCCTTGCACCGGTGCAAAGTTTCTGTAATCTGGCCCCAGTCTCCGCCGTCAAATTGCGCACAGTAGCACATTCTAAAAGAATAAATGTGACATGAGCTCCTTTGTGTTTTGAACGGACATGCATGCAACTTTTGCACAAAAGGTGGTCTTGTGAATCCTCAGCCACAATGTAGTGAAGACAACGTGACACAAACAAGGATTTTTCAGCGCTCACGACAGCAAAGATGCTTCTGCGCACTACACTTTGAAGCAAACTGGCAGCTACCTGACAGTGCTGTGTGTGCGCTAGTGGACCTGAATGTCTGCCCACACGTTTATCATCGCAAACCCTTGATTTAGACGTCTGTCTGAACTAGTTCTATGTGAGCACCAAACATCGTTCATTTTCATTCAAAATATTCAATACTACTGACGTGATGTTGATTTCAGGAGTGATATCAGACTCATATTTTCCCCGCTGCTGTCTTTTCTCCTGTGCCTTCTCGGTGTGCTTTATGTCGTTGATTAACTCCTGTTCAAATGATTGATTGAAGCACATCGGGCCCTGAATTAATTGCTCAAGGTTGAATCTTCTGTTCGTGTAACAAGTGAGTTACGAGATGTGCCTCCCATTTGTTTCTTATGAACGTTGGGCTGTGAATGATGATCATATAAATGAAATATATTCCAGTATGATTTATAAAAATTATTTTTAATTTCTTACGTTGTGTGTATGTGTTGTTGTCTGGGTTTGTGGTCTAAGTACATGGGGAATGTTTCCTTCATTAATGTATGCCTGCCAGGATTGTCCACCTTTTGCCTATGTTTCCATCTCAGGGGAAGTTTCACCATTAGGTTTGTTGATGTGCTTTTCATTTACACAAGTGTTATGTTATATTCATATATGCACAATTTATATTCTGTGCATATATTTGCGTATATCAAAAATATTGCTTCGAAAGACTGTGCTGAGACAGCTCAGTGCAGTCTTTCTAAAGCAAACTGTCACACCCTGGCTGCCAGGGGCCGATCTGGCCTATCTGCAATTCTGCTACCATCCGAATCAAAATGGACTTTGGATGGCCCTGGGGCTGATTTTATAAGCCACATTAATATCCATGGAGCTTGGCTGGATTTTTGTAGCTGAAGTTGTACTTGTTACTTGCCTCACAAAGCCTGCGGCCAGCTGGCTGCACAGCGGCAAACTGAGGTATTTATGATTAGAATGCACAGTGTCAGTCGGAGAACATCATCAAATAAAAGTTAACACTTAGTTTGTGTTATTATGCATTACTTTGCAGACCCGTACTGCACCAAGGATATGGTACCCTTTTGCATCCATAAAAGGAGGTGCATAAGAGATTCTGGACAAGTATTCTATAGTATATACACATTGTACAATGGGTATTGGTCACAGTTCCTTCTATCCATTCTGTATACACTACAGTATAGGAAATTTCAGGGTGAGAGGTCACACCAATCCTACATATAAACAGATATCACAGTCATGAGTAATGAATTTCTGAACTGAATGTATTTAATAACATTTATTAAAGAATGGTGGGGTTAGAGCACCCAGGGGTGTTTAAAATACAATACAAGTATGTATAATCCAGTAGACAAAAGAGCTGGATTTAAATGCAACCAACATAAACAGAAGCACTCCAATCCAATTCCTTTAACCTGAAGAAGGGCAAGACACGCCCGAAACGCGTAGTTAGTAAATAGATAGGGCATTGCATCCTCTTTCCATCTGCAGAAAATACCAAAAGGTCCCTATCAAGGCGATTGGATAAACACTTTTTCTGAACACAGTTTCTGACATATGAAGTTAATATGTATATGAAACGATATAATCATTGATTGAAAAATTATTTTGTGAAATCAGTACAGCAATTGAAGATATGTATTTGAAACAAATTTGACATTAGACTATGCACAAACTTTTATTGAATGCGTGATGATTATAAAACTTTTGTTTTTAAAATGCAAACATTCTGAATTGAGTAATTGAATTCTAAGGAAGACTGAGCAAAATCATATGATTGGCTGATCGTTGTGCCCTAGGTTGTTCCTCGTGTCATCACGACAAACCACCCAGACTAGACTGTATCCTGTAGAGGTAGCACGCTACCAAATGGGAGCACCGTTAAATCACACTCTACCATAAAGAAACATATATGGATTATCTTTAGACTTCAAAAAACAAGGACCTATGTGCACACCAACATACCCATTCTCCCTCAAGCAAAGCCCACCCGACAACAACAAGGGGCCTATTTGAGCTGCTTGGCCCAGGCGTACACTGCAACGGAGAGTGTCTAGAGACAGAATTTGTGCACATGGGTTACACACAGTAAGTAATAAAAACATAAAATTGAATGGGCCAGCGGGAGTCGGAGAAGAGGCAGTCACTCTGAACGAGAACAGTCAAGTGAAGTGTTTGTAATTAATTGTTACTATCTCTGTTAGTCGTGAAAAGGCCAAAGCACTGCCACTCAGTCAGTGTGTGTCATGGCCGTGCAATCATTGGGTCAGCATGACTAACAATACATGCAACACAAACCACAAGGGGATGTTTGAGCACAGACAAAAACAAATATGAAAATAAAAATCACATTTCCAATCAGACTAAATAAGTGTCTTTTGAATGAAGATCAGGTTTTCTCAAACACTTGTTGCAGGCAGCAGCATCCCTCCCATCAATGGCATATGGCGGTGGGAGCATGAGATGACTTAATCTCGATGCTGGTGCGGAAGAGAGCAGTGTCGTGGTCTGCATGGGTCATTGATTGCAACACCTGGCTCAGTGTGGGCTAGACAGCGGTGGAGGGCCGGCCTTTCTAGTAGTCATAGTCCTTACAAAAGTGCACCAGGGGAGAAGGGAACAATGAATCCTAAAACGACTAGTTTGTGTGTAAATAAATGTGCGCGTGCAGGATTTCTAAATTAAATGAATGCCAGAACAACACGCTTAAAGCAGCATAGGCTTGTCCCGCATGGAAGAGCTTCTCTGGACAAACTGGGTGCAGGGAAAGGTGAAAGGTCCTGTCCTGGTGGCGCATGCAGGGCCTAGGTATCCTGGTTGCTATGAAGTTTTTGGAAATAGCATCATTGTGCAGTCTTTCATTCTAGTAATTTAGTAATTGAAGTGTCGATCTGCTTAAAATTCCCATTCCCCTTTTACCGTTAGCTTCCTTTCTCCACCCTCCATGTTCTATCAAGCCTGGTCCCAAATATTCAATTGAATCCAATTTCTCATAATGTGAGCCCAGGGGGTGTTAGGGACCTGGCTGTCCATGTTGCTCGTCTGCGCATAAGGCGTTTATGGTGCAGCTCAGTTGGTTTGTTGGAGGCAGCCCCACTGATGCTCGCTAGTGGGCACTGGGTTCCTGGTCACAAGTCTGAGACAGTCTGCGCTTTTATATCCATTTTAAGGAAGCCCGGGCCAAGCCCTCACTTCTTTGGGGTGCTACTCAGTGGGAGGGCTCAACAAATGGAGGAGGTCTGACTACAGTTTAGGAGAATCAGGCGGGACTGGTTCTGAAGTGGTTTCTGAAGCGGTAATCTACTGCTGCTAAATCAGGACAGAGTTACCAAATGTGCAGCCTAACGTATACAATATTAATGCTTCTCTGTGATGGTACTCAGCGAAAGAGATGTTTACGCTGCTGTCAAAGGTGCTATGCTCCTGTCAGTGCTGCTTTGTGTTAAAGGCATGTGAATGTGATGGTGTTCTGTGGTGAAAACACTCAGTGCTGCACAGTGGTAAAGGCATTTGATGCTACTCAGTGTGACAGTGTTAAAAAAGCATGGCGAAGGCGGTTAATTGTAAAGGTTTAAATTGAGTTATCCTGGGAGGGAGTGGTGAGGATACAGTATGAAGGTGGCTCTAGTGTCACAATAAATATGTTCAGGAAGCTCTGTTTCGACCTGGGCTGCCCTGGGTCTATGTCATCATACCTGCTGGCTCCTTAATGCAGTGAGGTTGTATGTATGTATGTCACAATTATCAGATCATGATCAAGCCTCTCTGAAAGCTCTCTAAGACTGAAAATGAACTGCATCCAGGCCACGTGTCTCTTTTTAACTCATGAGCGAAAGCTCTTATCTTCTAAAAATGTCTGAAATTTTGATGTGGACAAACCGCTACAGACCAGGACAAAGCCTCATAATATTAGTTTACAGAAATGGAAATTTCCCTTAAACAGTAGTAAATATTGCTGCATGTATGTGTATTGTGTGCATGCCCGTTGACTAGGAGTGTCCAATGCACAGTGCTTCTCGTAAGAGCTGATTTCCTAAGTTCCAGTGTACAATTATAAGACGCAGACAGTCAATTGTACTTCTGCATTAGGTATAAAGTGTGGCAAGCACAAGTGTGCACTATCATTTGTCATAATGTGGTCCTTTCGCTACCAGTCCAAACTGTTGGCTTTGGAGCCTAGTGTTTGACCTTGCTTCCAACCTTTGCAGCATAAGGCTGTCGCGTCTGTAGGCCCTAGGATTGTATTTAAGAATGTATTATATAGCCAGAATATGGGGATTAAGACAATCAGCAAAACTAATTTAATTGTAAAAAAAAATATTTGTCAGAATGCCTTGCACACTGCTTCCTCCTTAACTTTGCAGGTCAAGGGTGGGTGAAAGAAAAATAATATTTGTGCTGGCAGACAGTGCATTTGCTGATACCTGAGGCGTACAATCATTATTCTCTCTTACAAGCTCAGTTTTGTTTATTCCAACATTAGGCACGGTCTCTGGCATCTAAACACTGGCCTTTATTCCAAACAGCCTGATTTAATATATATTGGGTGTATGGTTGAATGTACAGATCCTACCTTTTATTGTGCCTGTGCACTTGCACAGCTGAACGCCAACACACAAAATATGAAACAATGTTTTCTCTGTGCTTCCCTGTGCTTTGGGAGTTTTGTTACAGGCCCCTCAGTAAGGGACCTCTTAGAGGCTGTGTATGGTTCAGATTCAATGGCTGCATTGAGGACCCTTTCTGAAGTTGCGTCAAGGCTTGTTTTATTGGGCTATTTGTGTCCCTGAATGGGAGTCCGAGTGACATAAGGTCTATTGCACTTTATTGTTTCCTTTGAATACGTGTTTTCTGGTGTAGGGCATGTTTGCTCATGGTTTTCAACAGAAAACAGGAAGTTGTGGAAAGTGAGAGTTTCTCACTTCACTAAAGTCTAAATACAGTGATCTAAAGTCAGGTTATCGCTATTAGCAGTTCTGCAGCACGCTGTGTCATACTGGTATGAGGATCACTTGGTATGCTGAGGACAGGTTTTCCTAATTTTCCAGCCAGCAATCACACCTCAGCAGTTTAGGTGCATTACCCTGATTTAACGAGGGATGGTTCTCAGACTGTAGAATTGGGTAGAAATGGGGAGGTGGTAACCGTAGCGTGGCATTGCTTTAGATTGGGGATTGTCTGAGCGGCATGAGGTGTGTGGTGGCAACATGGATGTTGTGAATTGTGGCATTGTTAAGTCGTAGCTGAAACTGTATGCATGCGGACATCACCCTTTCCTGGCACTTTACCCGCAGGACTAGACAAAACATACAAGCATTGTAAATCCTGGCCCCTAACCCCGTGAGGGATCTATACCTAGACAGACGCAGATATGTGGTTCATGCATGCTCAGATTAAATGCTTCTGTCGGAACATGGATTTATCAAACTCTCATGCTGTCTCGACTAAGGTGCTGGAGATGTAGCTGCCCTTTGGTATCAGCTGTGATTCGAGAATGCCGCAGAGCCCATCATTGCACCCGACTCGAGTGCACGCTAGCCTGTTAACCCATGCACAATAATTTATCTTTAACTGCTTTTTTCCAATAAAAAAACGGGGTAGGAATTACAGAGCGTGGGGAAGGAAAGAAATAAGGATGAATGGTAGAAGAGACAAAAACAAGGAGGGTATAAGGATTGGGGAAGTTAAGTTAAAGATGGTAGGGAGACAAGAAGGGAACAATGTGAGAGGAAGGAAAGGAGGAGAGGAAAGATGCCAATGAAGGAAAGGGGAGAGAATGGAAGGGGAAGCAAGAAAAAAGGAAGGAACAAAAGAAAAAAGAGAGAAGAAAATCAAGAGGAGGGATAAGGGAGTGATGGATGATGGGATGGAAGAAGGAAGGAACTGCCCGCTCCTCCTAGCTTACTCCAGTAATAAAGACCAGCAGGTTGAGCGCTCGCAGGTGCTGCTGCAATCTATGCATGATCCGCAGGTAGCAGGCTCAAATCCTGGCAAAGCCAACTCAGCCTTTCATTAATCAGAGGTTAATAAATGAGTAGCAACTACTTTGGTTGGGAATGATTGTATGTAAATAGGTGCTATGTACAGTGCTTTGGCAAACACGCTATTTATGTAACAAACCATTATCAAATGCCGGGCCCATGGAAAAAGAATGTTATCACTCGTTTTCTCAAGTGTTTACAGAAAACATTACATGCAACAAACACCATTAACCCTCCATAAGTAGCATTTTCTGTAAAGTTGTGAATTGACATGATTCACGGATGAGGGTTTGAGGGCCATATTACTTAGGTGAGGGCCACTTTTTTTGAGGTGTCCGGGCCCATTTCTTGTCCAAGTCCGACCCTGCACATCAGTTGCTACAGATACAAGACAGCATGCAGCAAAATGATACACAGTGTCACGCATGGACTCTACAGCAACGTTCTCCATTAGAAAACTGGGAGGGGTCAGCATGGTGGGGAACAACGCCTTTTCAGGGAACGGGATGTCCTTATACCCTCAATAGGACAACCCACAGATAGACTTGATGTGTTCCGTCCTGTCGATCACACCCAACCCTGCGGAGGAACCTCGCATAGGGGTGGCGATGGGTGACAAAACGTTTTCCTTTCTTGTAGACACAGGGGCAACTAGGTCCTTCATTCGAGAAGGAGCATTTAGATTGTCAGGCGATGTCATGAATACTCAAGGATTCTCTGGGGCTCGGAAAGTGGTTCCTTTCACAGACAATATTTCCCTTTAAATAGGGGAACATGATTTATACCTGCCGTCATTTTACTCTCGGAAGACATCTGTAAATATATTGGGACGAGAAATTATGAGCAGACTAAACATGACAATTTCATTCACAGACAAGGGGATAGTGTGCTCCACACCAGGAATGCACATGCTCAATGTAAGAGAGATCATTCAAGTCTATTGTGGGCGGAAGGTACAGAGGGGGATGCCAGTGGACGAGGGGCTGTTCCAATACAGGACTGAGATTGCCATTGCATGGCTCCCAGGGATTGCAGGGAATATGTGGCGTGTCCCAAATGAGTATCTGTTCAGACTAGTGATACCATTGGATGAGGCAGAAGGGAAAATAGTTCCAATAGAAGTAGAGGCAGTAGTTGTGAGAGATGAGTTGATAGCAGTCCATGGGATGCATGACACTGGATGACCATGGTGAGCAGTGATTGCAGTGGCAGAAGGATGCAAGCTAACTACAGTAACAGATGAAGATCTAGGCTGAGATGAAAGGTCAGAGGCCGAGATGGTGTTCAAGATGGAAGGTATGGCCATGGTACCCAGCATCGTATGGACCACAAGTCCCTGTGATGTGGGGCTTCTGAAAGGAATAGGGGGAGTGAAGATAAAGATGAAACCAGGAGCAATTTTACCCAGAGTCAAACAGTATCTACTCTCAAAATAAGCAGATGAGGGCATTTATGAAACAATTGCAGCGCTGGTGGAGCAAGCCATTCTACCATCAGAGTCCCCATGCAACACAGTGGTGTACCCAGTTAAAACATCAAAAGGGGGATTGTGGTGTTTTATCCAGCACTTATGTCCTCTTAATCACATTTTAGAAGCAGAGGATCCTTTGAACTCACTCAAATCCAGCGACGATTTTGTGCAGCATTCCAGCGGAAGCCACCTGCTTCACGGGCATAGACTTGAGGAATGCATTTTTCTCCGTACCACTTCACCCAGACTCACAAGACTTGACTTACTTTATGTATAGAAACCTGAAGTGGAAACATACAAGACTTCCTCAAGGGTAATGCAAGCCACCCTCCATATTCAGTAGGGTCCTCCAGAGGGACCATGGGAATGTGCAGATGGAGAGCTCCGTTCTGCAGCACGTGGATGATATTTTGATTTGCAGCACAACAGAAGACAAGTGTAGAGAGGATTCAGTGAACATGCTGATTATGTTAGCTGACAAAGGATACAAGGTTGACAAGGCCAAACTACAGTACTGCCAGAAAGAGGTGCTATACATAGGACTGACAATCTCCCAAAATGGCCGACATATCACGCCAGAGAGGGAAGAGACAATAGACAAGACAGCCAAACCATGATAGTGAGAGAAATGCAGCAGTTCTTGGGGTTGTGCAATTACTGCAGAGCATGTGTTTTTCACTACAGTACATACATGAGGCCTTTACTGAGCACGCTGAAGGAAGCACAAAAGGGACACAAGGTAATGATCTGGATGACAGAAATTACTGAGGCATTCAAGGAGCTGAAAGAAGCCATATGCACAGCTCTAGTGTTAGGGATCCCAGACTGCAAAAGGGAATTCTTGTTCTCACACACTGATGGAGTAGGGATGAAAGCTGTACTGACACAGAAGACAAGTTTGGGGCACATGCCCATGGCCTACTACAGTGGAAAACATGACCCAGTAATGAGAGGGCACTACCAGTGCGAACAAGCTTTAGTTGCTGCTGCATTCGCGGTGGAGAAATCAGCAGAAATGACCATGGGGTGCGACATCACTCTGTATGTGGAGCACACCCTTTTTGCGGTACTGCAGAAGCCAAAGAGCACACTGACAAAACAGAGAGCATCAGGGTATGAAGTGTTTCTCTCAAACCCATCCATCAAGGAGGTAAGGTGCAGACTTGTTAACCCAGCAACTTTCCTAGCAGACATTTTACAGGAAGGTGACTATGCACATGACTGCACAGAGAACATACAGGAATTCAGTGACATGTCATTCAGTCAAACAAGTTTTTTCGGATGCAAAAAAATCCATCAAACACAGAAACAACATTGTATACATCCAAAAAAGATTTCACAGTACATTAACAGTTCCTTAAAATCATGTACAAAAGACCATAACAAACATACTTTAAAATGGGGCATAGTAGGGTAATGTAATTACAACACCACTAATACAAAGATTAGGTCATTTTCAACACAATGTGCCTCATTACGACCCTGGAGGTAACCATGGCACTATTAGCGCCATGATTGCCTCCAAAACCTTACCGATTCCGCCATGGTGAATGGTGCAATTACCGCCCCATTCCAAGGTTGGTGGTGGTGGTAATTCCCCATTCACCATGGCCCTTCCCCATTCCCATTTTAGCACCCATAGGGCTCAGTCTGGGCACCACCTCCTCATTGCAAGACCAGTTAACCCCTTCACAACCAGGGGAAAAAGCAGCTCTACCGGACACAAAGGACTCTGCAGGACTCCGCGTGCTCTGCGCTTCAGGGTCCTTTTGAAGTCTGGGCACCACCTCCTCACATCGTTTCATGGCGTTCCAAGACCAGTTAACCCCTTCACAACCAGGGGAAAATGCAGGTCTCCCGGGCACAAAGGACTCTGCAGGACTCCGTGTGCTCCGCGCTTCAGGGTCCTTTTGAAGTCTGGGTGCCACCTCCTCACGTCATTTCACGGCGTTCCAAGACCAGTTAACTGCTTCACAACCAGGGGAAAATGCAGCTCTCCCAGACACAAAGGACTCTGCAGGACTCTGCGCGCTCCACGCTTCAGGGTCCTTTTGAAGCGATATGTGCCAAGTACATGAGGACACACTTGAGGGGGGAGACGTGCTGTACATTGACGGGTGTTCAACAATTGACCAGACAGATAGGGTCAGACATACAGGTAGTGCAGTGGTGAGGTTGAGGGAAGCTTGAACGAGTGAGATAGTAGCCAGTGTGCGATTGCCATCACACTATTTGGCACAAGCAGCAAGATTAGTGCCACTAATACTAGCATTGGAACAAAGCAAAAGAAAGGAAGTGACAGTGTACTCAGACTCTGCGTATGTGACGTCAACAGTAAACTCAGGATTAGCACGACGATGGATGAGGAGCGGCTTCAGGAAAGCAGATGGGATGCCTGTACAGCATGCACTTTTATTGGGTAGAGTGATTGAAGTTATACAGTACCCCACACAGATAGCCATAGTGAAGTGCCAGGCCTGTACACGAGGGAAAGACCCTGTCTCAAGGGGAAATGAAGCAGCAGACTCAGAAGCAAAGTGTGCAGCATATTTTGGAGAGCTACTAGAAATGGAGACAGCATCACATGCCCGAGTCTATGCAAGGAGCATGGTACTGAAGGAAGGGTAGAATGCATTACCAGAAACACAAATAATGGAGTTGCAGGGAACTGCACCCAGGGAGGAGAAGGAACTATGGATTAGGAGGGGATGTACCGTATCTCCACAGACACCCTATGGTGGCAGAACAACAAGTAGAAAGTAGTAATGCCACTAGCCTTATCCAACACTGCACTGACAGTTAAACTATCCAACACACACAGGGAAGGAGGTCATTGCTACCTATATTGGAGAAACATGTTTCTGTCCTAATTTGATGGAACACATGGTTGAATTTGTAAGCAATTGTTTGACATGTAAGCAGTTCACATCAGGACATACATTGAGAGTTGTGAGAGGAGCCATAGCTCGGCCATAGGCCTATTCTAGCATCTACATGTTCATTATATTGACATGATCCAAGTGTGTCAAGGATAACGCTACATGATAGTAGCTGTGTGCCCATTCTCTCGATGGATTGAGGCAGGCCCCTGTTCACATCCTGACACTCTCAAAGCAGCGAAGTTCCTGGTCTGGGAAGTATTCCCAAGATGGGGCATGTGTGAGGTCCTGCGGTCTGACAATGGCTCTTACTTCCCCAATGAGATGTTCAAGCACATCACTATGTTGCTGGGCATTCAACATAGGTTCTCTTGTGCTTATCACCCGCATGCAAATGGGATGTGTGATCACCTGAATGGCCTTTTGAAGGAGGCAATAGCTAAAACAAAGTAGAGCACAAAGAAGAATTGGCTTCACTGCCTACATCTTGCACTGTTTGCATTGCGCAATAAGCCTGGGTCCGACCACCATTCAACACCCCATGAGGTGGTGATGGTACGACACATGCAACTCCCACTGGCTCCTCCCACAAGAGCACTGAAGGATGCTGAGAGTAGTGCAGATGTGTTAGGCCAGGAAATGTACGACTACATTACTTCCTTGAATGCTAGTGCTTCGTTTATCTCTCACCAGATACAGCGACAACAGGGAGGCCCAGAAGACAATGCAGAAGGCAATAGTGACAAGGAAGAAAAACACTCTGAGATTAAAAGACAGGTTAGTGTTGGAGATGGAGTGCTGTTGAAGAACCTCATCCGAAAGTGGGACGCACCTAGGTTCACTGGTCCCTACACCATGGAGAAGGTAGCAGGCAGAGCTGTAAAGCTCAAGGGAAAGACAGTTTGGAACCACCTCTCAGACATCAAGCCCTACCATGCAGCAGCCTCACCTGACAATGAGTTCAACAGGGCCAACGATCAGCAGCAAGAGGAGCAAAACGACGATTTTGAATTTACACTGCCGAGTGGAGGTCACCCAATGGTTACTCGCTCAAGGGCAGCAGAGCTAGGGAACAAACTACTCATACATTTAGAGTGAGGACACATTGTCCGTTTGTTATTTTATTCTTTAGATACATTCTTCGAGAAATCTGACTGTAATAATTGACGTTTGTGTTTACCACCCTGATACTTTCTTGAACCAATTTGTCCACAATGTAAGGAGACCCAGCAGATTTTGGGCCAGTTCTCCCAGAGTATACTATCTTGCCTTCATATAATATTTGGCTGAAGTGTAACGGCAACTCGGACAAGGCATTCCTTCTGTTCTTTCCATACTGAGGGAACCTGGAATTAGCGCCTGTGGGAGCAGTTGTTTATATTTGCCGTCAATTACTACATGGTCCACAGGGCTTAATGATTAACTGGATACTAACACAATAATGCTATTTTTGTGCGCATTTCAAGTGGGCAACTATATCTTCAAGCTGCACAAGGATCAGCAGCACAGGTAAAGATGGGTGAAATAATAAAAAATGTGATTAGATTGTCGTGCCTCTTTATTCCATGTGGAGTATTTGCATTATAATTTGGATAATTTTGCTTGTTGCCAGCGCTACTGCTGTATCCTCTACCAACATTACCCAACCCTAGCAGGTGGAACGAGCACATCAGGTGGACAGGAGAGCATGGTAAGGAGAGGTAAGCGCAGTGCTGACACAGACATTAAAGGGGTAAATCTCTATTTCACAGACACTGCTTGAGTGTCTAACAACATGTGGTATAAACACATGACAAAAGTAGGTAAGGAAACCACTTGGGAGAGCTGTTATGTGTGCTCATTAATCCCCTATGGCATGAGTGCCATCAGAACATTTATAGCAACTGTAATACCAGCAGCAAGAGCTCAATGCCTGATGTATCTGTCGATGGTAACAACTCGAGGAAGATTTCAAGGAGAAACAGTAACATTGAGATGGATTTCTTGAGCTACGTACCTGTATGAAGATAGTTACATAAAGACATTAGACATGATGTGCAATTATTGGCAGTTAGACAAAGAAATACAGTATATAACTGATGGGCCTGTGAAAGGAGAGACAAAGACTATAACATTGAAGGAATTGCTGTGCCAATGGATAAGGGTGAAAGAGATCGGAGGAGAACCCAGGTTTTGGGAAAGACGACAAATGCTTGTGTATGGCCAATTATACACAGAGGATGGATGGAAGGACGTAGTGGTAGGAAACAAGGCGCACACACTAGCACAATCACCAGTGAACAAGGTACAAGAAGAAAAGAAACGTTCCTGAAGGAGTGGCATGCAAGTGCAAAGTTGCTCACGTGTGTGGAGAATGAAGCTGGACTGATGCCTATAATCCCCCTGAAAATGCCGGAACTCTGTTACCAAAATTACGGCGAAGAGGAAGTTGGGGAGAATACACAGTGCCAAAGCATAGAAAAACATGCAGCGATGAAGACAGGCACTGCATTACTAATGGATCACTACTGGGCATGCAGAGCAAAGGCGTACGAGAAGCAGCCACCCAAATGGAGAGAAGTTTACTCATTGGTACATATTAATACGCCATCAATGGTCGTGCCATGGAAGGATGTAAAGTTTGATGATTTTCCAAAGATGGACAATAACAAAAGGAAGAAAAGGTCTATAGAAGAAGAACAACCAAGCAAATGGGAAAGGCGGGCTGAAATAAGCAGACTGAAGAGAAGCAGCTATTTCTCAGTGAAATCAGAAGCAGCTCTGGATGAAGTGCCAGCAGAACACATGCCAATAAGCAGAATGCAAATGTTCTTTGCATCATTTGTTCCAGCTGTGCAGACGTATATGAATGCAAAGTGGCTGCAGATTACCCAGTGGGAACTGATGGTGACAATGAACTCTACAGTGAATGGGTCCAACACAATAAAAGAAGAGCTCTGATCAGTAAGATTGGTGGCGCTCCAGAATAGATATGTCTGCACCTGCTGACAGCAATGGAAGGAGGAGGGAGTTTGCACAAAAACTGGGAGTTCATGTTGCACATTTATACCTGCCAACGACGAAGATAACATCTCACTGACAGAAGCGGTAACCCAGTTAACTCAGATGCATGCCAAGATGGAGGAAGAAGCAAAGGGGACTGGAAAAGACCAGACCTAGATAGCATACATATGATCGTGGATGACTTCATGGCTATCGGATGGGGTGAAGATGATATTGGGAGCACTAATATTGGCAGGAGTGACACTATGCATTGTGAAGATTTGCATCAGCCAGTGCCGAAAGTCAGCAGAGGAGATGAAGGTCCTGATGGATGTGAACATAGGAGGCGCAAAGGACAAAATAGTGGTGGAAAGAGACATTCTGAGAGAGATAATAGCAAACAGTGAAATATTCCCACTTGAGGCAATGAAATTAGACAATCCATTTGATGCAAAGTACTACGAAGGAAAGTGGGTGTGGTGCAAGCCGGAAGGAGTGTGCAGTTATATGTAATGGACTTTTGATGACCATGTGAATTACAATGGACACCTCAGAGGAATTACAAAAATATGGCAACAAAGAGCCAAAGGCTTAACATACCGGGGTGTGGTCTACCAGAGGGAGGACTGAAGAGGGGTTCCCGAGGCCGCCCCTACACCCCCCCAAAATTCATGTCAAGACAAAAGGCCAGAAATGCTTGCAACCACCCATCTTATTTCGGACAAATCCTGAGTGCACCAATGATTGACAAGTACACTGAAAGGTATCCTCTCAGCCAGCCATATAGACCGAATACAATGCAAATCTTTATAAGTGTGGGAGAAGAGCCAGAGATCGTGGACAGAGATGCCTATATGGAAAACCTTGATTAAGCACCAAGAAGCCACGGTGCTGGCGTCATTAGTGATACCACAACATAGCAGCGTTAGACATGGGGCCTCATTACACAGTAGGCGGTGGACCAAGGTGCTAACAGCCCCTTGGTCCATGCCGGTAAAATACCGGCACCAACTTGGTGGAAAGGGGAATTACCGCCCTATTCCAAGGTTGGCGGGGCGGTAATTTCCCCTTTCACCCTTCCACCATTGCCCTTCCCCATTCGCATTTTTGCCCCATAGGGCATAATGGGAATGGGGAAGGTGCTAATTACGGTACCGCAAATTTACGGTGCCGTATTTAGCACCAAGGTCCCTTAGCGGGTTGGTTTTTAACGCCTGCTAAAAGCGACCTCGTAGTAAGGCGGTAAGGGTTAACGGTCACTGGTACCATTACCGGTGACCGTTAACCCTTACCGCCTTCCGTGTAATGAGGCCCATGGACATTATGTGTATACTGGCAAAGAGGACTATGGCAATGTCTTGGAAGAAAACGGCCGTGCCCCAACAGAAAAGCTGGCACTCTGAGCTGAAACGCTGGGTACGAGCAGAAACAACGGCTTGGGAGGACAGTGTAGCCAGATCCACAGATGACTCTAGTATGACCCTGGAGGCCTGGAAAGAACTCACAGACTCCCTGTTTTACCCCTCAGATGACAAGCCCCCATGAACTGGTAGGAATCCACTGAAAACAGACCCATGAACTGAATTGGCAAGACCTGTGACCCTTTTGCTGCTACCTCACTGGGTTCTCACAGGCATGGGCACCCCCACTTTCTCCCCTCCAGACTATCTGGACCCCCCCCCCGCTCCACCAAGCGGCATTAGCTCAACGGGAAAAACACTGGGAGATAGTTAATGTTGTAATGTTAATTTGTTAAATGTTTTATTCTGAAATGCTCATTATCCTCGAATTACGGACATACTTGGTGTCCTGTAAATGTACTAAATAATAAATGCCAATAAACAAATTTGAAAATAAAGCAGCGTTAGACATGAAGGACACTCGCAGTCCTGCACTGCTTTACACACACACACATTTGTATACCCGAATAGCATGCTTACCCAGTAATATAGCTAGAGGACAGATACATATACATACTGTCAATGTTTTTATTATTTTTGAACTAGGCAAATGCAGTAACACAGGACCGGAAAGCACAAGAGATCCTGAGCAAGCTTCCTGATGCTTAAACCCAATAGTTGTGTGGACAGGAGTATATATGGAACCTGAATGAACCACATACAACTAGCCTATAAGAAAGTTAGCATAACATGGGCAGTGTAGAAACCGCAATATAAGGTTTAGGAAAATTGCAGCAGGCCTTGAGCCTCCGAGTATGAGACGAGCCAAGCTGATTCAGGCTGCACAGGGACCAAGACTTGCAAGACAAGCTCACTGCCGTGGTCAGAGATACAAGGACACATTCCAATCCTAGACGACAAAGGGATCAGCTGCAGAGAAACAGAATAAATCCTCATAAATGTGAGCTGCAGAGCACAAATGTGCGGTCTCTGAGCACTTGGTACAGCCAGACAAGTCAATGGACAGTCATTCATGATGCGAAAGGGGGGCCGATCCCAGCAAGACAGATGCAGACAGCAACAAGTGTTGCAAACATGAGGAGCATTTCTCATAAGCAAAGGTGGTACACACAAATTCCAGTACAGACACATAATCCTTCAAATTACCTTGATGAGGTGCACAAAGGACTGAGAACTTGATCAAGTCCCAGGCCTGGGGAGATCGGCTCTAACCAATCACAGTTTAGAATCCCAGGGGTGGATGGCAAGGGGCACGGACCAATGGTAAGTACACTACTCTTTAACAACGTAATTAACAGTTCCTTGGGGGTGGGGCAGGCCAGCCACTTGACATATGAGGACCAGTAGAATCCCCTCTATAGGAGACCGTATACCCAATCCCTGGTGCTCATAGGTTTTTGGAGGAATGGCCCAGGTGATGACGTAATATCCCAACAAAACTGAGGAGCAAGCATTGTAAAGTTGAGATGTACCATATACATCCTGTTTTCTTGTATTAATAATAAACCGCAGTTTGTATTTTCCATTGACTGAGTCCTCTGTGTATTCTGGGGAGGGTGTTGGGCCCACGAAAGTCCGGGGACCCCCATCCTGGTTCTGGCATACCTGGGAGTCCCACCCAAAAAGGAGATCACTGTAGACAATGCTTCCTCCATGACAAAGGTAAAGCCAAGCACAGGAGTATGGCTGGGTGTGGCTTAAATAGCCTTGGAGTCCAAGATAGCTTCTAATAACAGGTAGAACATGCTGGGAGTTGTGATACTGATTCTCCAGGATGCCTCGATATGCCTCTTCCTCATCCCAATCTCTGGGCCTGTTTCAAATAGGCCTCTGCCTTTCCTTCCCCATGAAAACTCCTGATCCTTTGTTCCCTGCAGCACCCCCAAGAGGGGAGTCCAGACAATAATATGCACAAGTACAAATGAATAAGAAATAGACAGCATATTTTGGCTGGACAAATCACAATTCACTACAGTGGTCAACTCTATTTCATTCTTGGCCCTTAATAAGTATTCCCACCCTGCCCAGGTACTAATACTTATACAATCATGATGCATTTGTGGCTCCTGTTTTCCGTCCCTGGTCCAGGCAAGGGGTGCACACTTCCCTTCCCCAGACAAGGGACAGTTCCCACGGGAACCCCCACCCACCAGACCAGCCACTTAGGTAGGGGAACTGCACTTGTAAAATAAAATTGCAGATAATGGGAGATGCAACTTCGATCTAATATCTCATGGAAGGGCTCTTACCACTTTACCCCCTTGTCCCCAATTATTTTTAACACGATTTTCTAATACTACTTAACATTTCCCTCTAAGCACCTTCCACCACATTACAATCCCCCTACTTAAAATTCCTTCTCATTAAAAAACGTATATACTATCCTACATACCGCTTTCAATACACTTAAATAAATATATGTATAATATACACAAACACCAACAACGACATACAGCATAAAACATATATAACATTATGTCACAATGGAGGTGGCTGCTGCAGTCAGTTATCCCCTTCACACTCTTTTGTGCTGTCCTTCTCGTAGCATGTTCCCCATGATGAGCTGGGAGTGTATGGAGCCTGCTTCAGATGTAAATTGGGATGTGGCCCCCACCATTTCTTCCCTCTGTGTGGGCCCGTCCACTGTGTCGGAACTCCCAACTTACTGCACTTGGCCCACACTTCTTAAAAAAATGGGGGCATGTCCATATCACTGCTGCAGCCTTCTAAATCTTCATGATACCACTGTAGGGGACCAAACACTCGCTGCCGCACCCGCTACCACTTTGAAGTCTCCAGGGCAGCTCTGTTGCCTAGGGGGCCATGTACATTACCACCTGGCCCAAGCTGCCATCTTAAGTTCAGGTGCAGTCCTGTTAGCATTGGGACACTGCTGTGTTCACCGTGATATCGACAGGCATCATATCGGTTCCAGGTGGCGTCCCCATTGTAATAGGGGACACAGGTGTGTTCACTGCCATACCTGCGGCTTGCTGGATCTTCCTGGCCCAACCCATGCACCCCGCTGACACAACATAGCTACTAGTGCTTCACTGGGCTGCCTCGCCACAGCAGCCTCAGGCTTCTCTTAACCCAGGCTGCCACAATGAGGCAGCCCGGGACTTCAACTGCACGCTCTTCATCCGGACTGTCATGCGGGGAAGCCAGGGACTTATCTTCGTGACTTTGCATCCTTCAACTCCCAGACCACCTGGCATGCAAGGCCCATGAGAACTTTACTGTTGGGACTGCCTCGCTGTTTGCAAAGCAGGCCATCAAGGGCAGAACCTGGCTTCTGTTTCATGCTGCCACCCCTACGTGCCCAAACTCAGAGCCCAATCTTCAGCCCAGCCAGCCCCAGACAGGCTGCCCCGGCCCTTTGTTGTTTCAGGGACTATCTGGTCTAACCCCCGGGTGGGCCAACTGGCACCACAGCCTCATGGGTCAGATCTTAAAGTTTGGTATCTTCTCCCAAAATCAGAGTATCAAAGTCATATTCCATATATAAGCCAAATACTTGGTTCAGTACTTCTGCGACCTCACTACAGAAGGTCTTCACTTTGAAACAGTCCAACAACATATGTTCCATTGAACCTACTTTGTGTCTACACCCCCAGCAAGCATTGGAGGTACAGAAGCCTTGTTTAAACATTCTCTCTAGAGTCCAATATATCCTATTTAACAGTTTGATCTGCTTAACTCTTTCATGAGATTAATGGACATTATTGGGACAATCCCGCACAGAGCTTCCCACTGCAAAAGAGTCATTTCAAATGCAAGACAGCTCGACCAGTGCATCAAGAGCTTTGTATTCCATTGCAGTGCGCCATTCTGAAACGTACAGACAGCCGAGGCTATATGGTCCTGTTCACTCAAGCGAGCAAGAGTGCTATTAAAATCAGTATCAGCAGCTTTTCAAATGGTATAGCAGATCTAAGATATTCATATTCTCTGTATGTGCATTCCTTAAAGCCATGAATTTCTTAAAGGACAAACAAGTTCCATTCTGAAACAGGTCCCCAATCCATTGTATCCCACCTAGATACGAATTGGGCCAGAACAACATTTTGTTATTTAATATTATGGAAGGATTCAACCAAATTGATGCTCTCATTGCTAGCAACGCCTCTTGTTTCAGGAGCTCCAACAGGTCCTCACAACACTTATGCAGAAATTTGGTAGGAACAGAAGAGTCCTTATTACCACTCCTGGTAGTCAAAAAAGTGCCTGCTTCCAACCACCCACTCATGCTTGCCTCCATCCTCGACCAGTCATCACCAGGTTAATTCATGAAGGTCAGCATGTGACGGGTAATAAAAGCCAGGTGATACTTAGAGAAATCAGACCCACCCAGGGCCACTTTGTTGCTAGGAAGCTGCAACTTCCATAGCTTCACCCTGGGAGGCTTATGTTCCTACAAAAAGGCCTGAATCAGTTCTCCATTTTCTTCATCAAGAACTTTGACAGTGGCATTGAAATCATACTGAGGACATTATTATCTGCAGAGCTGCCATCAGCTTTAAGGCATTGGCTTTGTACCCCAGTGTGGCAGTGGGCCCACCCTTTAAGAAGTGAATGCACATTTTGTACGTAAAGCAAGTTCATTGTACAATCATCCGGGGAGCAGCTATATGACTCTATTGAGTGAAACTAACCCAAGTCTCCTCAAACCACATAACTTGATACATTATATAAATGTGTGCAAAAGTTAAAACACTCCCATATATTTTATTACAATCCACCCCCCTCACATGATTGGACAAAACCTCTACAAAGAAATCCCATCATTCTCCAATTCTTCCATTCTCATTGGCCTTGACACCCTTGCTCCAGCCCTGGCAGATTTCTGCAATCACTCTTTTGCCACTGGAACTTCCCCTCCCCCTGAATCACTCCCTTGGACATCCCGTTCTCAAAAAGCCCTCTGCGATCCTTCCTCTTTGGCTAACTATCGCCTGATCTCTATCACTCCTTTACTGGACAAACTCATGGAAAAGCTGGCCATCTCCCAGCTTAACCTTCATACTGAATCTGATGGTTGTCTCCATGACCATCAGTCTGGCTTCTGAGTGGCCAGAAGCACGGAAACTGCTCTCCTGAACATCTGTGAAGACCTGCTCTGCAACCTGGACTCGTACCTTCCTTCTGTCCTCATTCTCCTCGATCTTTCTTCTGCTTTCGACATGGTCAACTATGCCATCCTGTTCAAACGCCTATGTGATAACCTGGATATCACTGATCAGGCCCTGGCCTGGCTGACGTCCTTTCTCTTTGACTGACCCTCTCAGGTACAACTAGGATCCTTCCTCTCTTCTATCTCTCTTTCTACCTGTAGTGTTCCCCAAGGGTTTAACCTCTCTCCCTGGCTGTTCAACCAATACCTTGCACCTCTCGTCCAACGCATCGCTGCTCTCTGCTCCAACTTTCAGCATTATGCAGATGACACCCAGCTCTCTTTCAGGCTCCCCTCGGCCGCCTCTACTTCTTCTCTCATTCCTGACTGTCTGTCTGCAATTCAGGAGTGGTGTGCTGCCAATGATCTCTGCCTTAATGCCAGTATGACAGAGATCCTCCTCATCAAAACACCAGCTCCCTCCTTTCCTCTCTCTATATGGCCTCCCACTCTGGGTCCTCTTCCTGCTCCTGCCTGTGAGGCTAAGAACCTTGGGGTCATCTTGGACTCCACCCTTTCCTTCTCTCCTTTCCTCACATTTCCGACATCTCTAAGAAATCAAACTATCAACTGCACCTCCTCAGAGGCATTCTTCCTTTCCTCACTTTCCCCCAGAAGCTCACAGTCTCCGGAGCTCTGGTCCTCTCAAGGTTGGACTACTGCAACAGCCTCTTTCTAAATCTTCCTACCTCTACTCTCTGTCCTCTACAACGTATCCAGAACAAGATTGCAAGACTTGTCCTTGGCCTCAAGCCCAGGGATCGTATCTCCCCAGCTTTGAAATCTCTTCACTGGCTCCCAGTGGCTGCAAGGATCAAGTTCAAGACCCTCTGCATTGTCCACAAGGCTTTCTGGGGCCTGGGACCGCACTACCTCCAGCTCTCTCTTCCTAAGTATCTCCCATCTCGAGTTCTCCACTCATCCACCTCCAACTCTCTGAGGGTCAGCCGCTTTTCCAAGCAGAGAGTTGAGGAAGATCTCTTTCTTCAGCTGGGGCCTCCCTCTGGAACAGCCTCTCTGCCTCTCTCAAAATTGAGCAGAACCATCTTTGGTTCCAGAAGCAGCTCAAGACCTTCCTCTTCGCTTCTGCTTTTTCTCTTCCTATCCCCTGCTGATGACCCATCTGTTCCATGCACTGGTCACCTGGCCACCCTCTGAACTTGGGCGCAGGTCCCTGCCTGTCCAGTTGCACCTTGCACTGCCTCTTATCTCCCCCAGCACATGTGGTCTGTATCTGTAACCCAGCAGTGCCCTTTCTCTGCACTTATAGCCACCCGATGGCTGCACTTTCTGATTACCTGCACTTAGCCACCCTCTGGTTGCAATTTTACTTTTAATTACCTGCACTTTTCCATCCCCCACTTTTTTCACTTTTCCCCCCTCCCCTTCCCTGCGCGTGAGCAATCTGAATGATCATTGTTTTGTCCTCCCTCTGTTTCTCCCTCCTTATCTTGTCGCACCTAGAGACACAATTGTGTACAGCCGCGTTATGAATGCCATATCATATCATATCATACCATCTCCAGATCATATTCATAAAACACCCCTTCTAGGGATTCATCCATAGTAGGTTGTGACACCATTAAACAGTTAAACATTTGTGTGCAAACATAATTCATTGTTAGTAACAACTTTCGTTAGCTGATTTGACTATCATCTAAGGTCATAGTTACTTATTTACCCATCCTCTGGCCTCCGAAACTCTGCAAAACCAGTTTGTCAAAGTCAAACCATGACTGCCGTGTTTCAATCCCTTTGGAAAATAGACCCACTACATGTACATTTGATAAATTCCCTGTCTATTTATATCAGTGTTCATACATGTTTAACTGTCATATTTTCCTCACAGTGGGTTCGCTATGACCTGTCCTCTGATTTACATGCACATTATGAAAACTCCTTGTTGCTGGTGTTTTATATTTCATTTGGTGGGTTTGGCATTTGTTTTTCTACGTGCGGGCAAAACTAATATGTATCAATTTAACCAAAAAGTAACACTAACTCACATATTCCATTCACATTGAACTATAATGGATACATATGAAATTGCAACTTTGTGCCCAGTTCGCAGCACCCCCATTGATAAATATGGAGTGCGAAACATCAACCTCTCCTTATTGTGGAGACCTTTCCTGACCACCCCAACATTCCCCCACTTTAGTTATACATTAACTAACAAACGGTCATATTCTTGGGGAGCAACCCTGCAATCATCTCTCATACCGAGCCCAATATGATATGATATGGCATTTATAACGTGCCTGTACACAAGTTTTTCTAGGTGCAAAATATGGGCATACTCCTCCATTGAACAAACCCAACTCGTCACCCCACCATTTCTGCAAATCTACCCATTGCTCCACACAATCATCAAAACTTTGTGGAGGACAAAAAACAGCTTCAGTCTGAGTAAACATGTAAGATGAAATGGTAGCGATTATACCTTGAACAGGGTCACAGTCATCATTTCAGCTGCTTTCGGTACCTGGGCAGAACAACATCATAAGCGCATTTGGCAAGATCAGAAGATAATTTAAAAAAAGAAAAAAATAGGTTTAAACATTTTCACAGTGAGGCTCATCCAAGACGGCACCCAAGAGAAAAGCGTATCTAACTATGAATCAATTGTAATTCCTCCCTCATTTTCCATAATCACTCTGAGCTTATGCAAGGCAGCGATGGTGTGTGTCAAGTTCCCATTCTCTGAGTAATTGGGAGGCACAAATGTGCAGCAAATACTCCCAATTTTTGGACTCCCCTCCTTTTCATAACTGTCAGGAGGTCGAAGATGTAACGGTTCTGTAGAAGTCTTGAGCCTCAGGGCCCTTAGCTCTTCTTTAATAGCATTAAACACGGACATAGATTAATTGATAAACAGTAAGAGTTCATATCTGGTCACCTGGAGCCACTTGGCATTTGTCGCGGTTTGGACTCCAGGTGCCAGAAGAGAAGCGAAAAAGGTTTCTGTATGACTAAACAGCTGGTACTGTTCAGGAATGTCCATTAAGGCTTTTGGTGGGACCGCTGAAAGGTAGTTGGAACGCTTAGTTCATTGCAATAGTTCCTGCTTCCCGTCGTCAAACAAAGTCATTGATTTGTCCATATATAGTGATGATAGGAATGCAGTGGGCACAGGGGACAAAGGAGGTACAGGTGTAGCTTTGGGCATCGGGTGGCCCACGACCAATTGCTCCTCAGTGATTATAAGAATGGGCACATGGAGAGTAATGAAACTGCACACACCTCAACAGGGTGGAGGCAACTGCTTAGAGAAAAAAGATCTGTATGTCCAGAACACATCCAAAAGAGAAGCTGTACCTCAAGCCTGAACATAGATGTGAAGCGTGCAGCTGCAGTTCCCATTTGTACCGACGGGCACTGTGCCATCGCCCTTACAACACAGAGAAAAATTGACAAGTGACCGATTCTTAACAGGTTTTCCTGGCTCCTTGAGCCATGTCAGATGTTGCAAATAACCTTGCCACACATTTCCACATTCTTGGTTTATACGTGCCACCCCTTCTTCTGAGAATCCCCTCATTCCTGCAGCTCTGCAACTCTTGGCCCCTTTCTCCCATCGATTTTTGGTAAACATAGCCCCTTTTAAACTCAGTTGGACTTTTTGTGTACACCGGACGTTCTTCTACTCTTTGAGATCTGCAGCAGAACATTCTTCATCGATAGGCAAAATGGAGGCTGTAACTGATTGCGCTTTCGACTGACCTCAGACCCTGCACAATGCAAGGTGCACTAGACACAGTGTGTCTGCTACCTCTACGTCATTTGGGATAATCACCCTAGGGACACCAGAAGCGTGGGTATGAGAGAGCAAATGTGGCAATATCCTACTGATCTCTCTCTCCGAACCTTCTTTATATGTCTCTACCATACATTATGTACTGCAAAACCATGTGCATTTGCTGTGGGATCTATTTCATCATCCCCATTATCCCAAAAATCAACACCAATACTTCATCGTATTCTTGACAATACATTCTCAGATTCTTTAAAACTAGATACATTTAAACTTTCTACATTTACACTTGTTTTCACCTTCGAACATGATGAAAAACGAAACACAAAGAACATGTAAACACTCAATCTAACATGCATCATAACCTCAAGTATTTTATTCTTTTCCGAAAACAAAGAGATTCAAGTCCCAGATTTCCATTTGCACCCCCCTTTTCCATTGGAATGAACCACTTATACTTAGGGAAAACTTAACCTTCAGCTTGCTCCTGTGCTGGTGGAGGGGTGCCGGTATCCCTTCTCGTATCAGTCACGTGGAGCCAACTCTTTTTGCCCTCCACTTTCACAGCAGTTAGAGTCGTATAATTAACCCGACGTTGCCAAAAGTCCAGATGTAAATTTGGTCACCTGGCAGTAGTTGTTGCTTGTGCTGATCGTCGGTTTCCTTGTCACTTTCTACTGTAGTCTGTTGGTGAGAATACGCAACCTGTGAAGATATCATCTTGACACTTTTGGTTAAAGCCCTAAGGTACTCCCTAAACTCCACACCTAGGATCTCCACAGTCTTGCGTGTGTCTGATACAGGGCGTGCAGGTGAGAGAGGTGTGTGTAGCCTACGACCCATCACAATCTCGTGGAGGCTCAAATGATGCTTTTTTCCTGGCTGATTTCTCAGATAAAACAGTGCTAGGAGCAGACACTAAAACCATGACAATTTAAAATCATTACATATCTTTGCCACCGGGCCTTTGTTATATCTTTTCCCAATCCCAATGGCCTGCAGGTGGTATACCAAAGCACAACCTGTGCTTGATTCCCAAAAGCAAAGTAGTTTCAGCGGACAAGGCATTAAAAAAGTGGGTTCCATTGTCAGATTCTAAGACCTCACACCCCACCGTGGAAATACTTCCCTCACCAGAACCTTTTCTGCAGACTTAGCATCAGGATGTACGCAGGGACCAACCTTAAGCCACCAGTAGAATGGACAAACAACTACATTGACGTACCAATAATTGTTGAACCTCGTGATCATGTCCACAAAGCCTATATGGAGCTCCCTGAATGGGCAAGAGGGCCTAGGCAAGACTCCCCTTACTGACCTCATGGTGTTTCTGGGATTTAATTATTTGCAAACTATAGTTTCCTACGAACCTGCTTACATGTTCCTAGAGGTTTGGTATAAACCATTCTTCTTGGAGCTCTGCTGCAATTTGTCACAGAGAAGTGTGCGGCGGGTAATGTAGTTGCTCTGCTCTACAGGCATTACTACCTTCCCTGTCAACTCCTATCTGCGCAGGAAATCTGTGGGCGAGAGGACACATCCCCTCTTTCTCCAGAGCTCATGTTTTTCTCTACCGGCTTTTCTTTGCATCTCTATGATTTTAAGCACTGGGTCTGTGAAGTAAGGGGCTGGCAACTGCTGGGACACAGTTTCCATTTTTCTGGGAATCTGTGAATGGTAAGTATGCTGCTTCCTTGGCTGCTTTGTCTGAGGCATCATTTCCGAGGGCTTTCGGATTAGTACAGTTAGTATATGCAGCACATTTAACTATTCCTACCTCTGTGGATAGGGTTAATGCTTCAATTAGACTGGACAGAAGTGCAGCATGCTGGACAGAGGTCCTGTCAGATCTCCTAAACCCTCTTCTCTGCCACCTTGAGAATCCTGAGTGCACAGTGGAGGTGATATACGCAGAGTCAGAATAAATTGTGACTGCCTTCCCCTTACTCATTTCTAGCGCCTCTATAAGTGCCACTAGTTCCGATGCTTTGTACGGAGCAATGTGAAGGCAACCGCCTCTTCAGCCTGACCTGGTATTCCCCATCCAGAAGGCCCACAACGGCTGCACCCATGTTCCAATCAATTATTGAGGACCCATCAACAAAATGTACCTCACCTCCCTCCGAGGCATCTTCCTTAACATTCGTCCTCTCTTCTTCTTCCCCCTCATAAGTTGCACAATCATGAACAATATCATCAGGTTGCACTGGCTCAGCTACAAATGTCACAGGATTGACTAGGTGACACCACGCAGGATGTATCGATGCGTTCAGTAAAATAACCTTGTATCCTGAAACTCTTTGGGTTGTCAAAGTCGACTTGGATTTCTCTAAGATCATGAAGACCACATACTCCACATACAATGATTTCTGAATTGCAAAAATTGCTGCCGCTAAAGTTTGCTCACAAGGGAACTGTCCCTGCATCACTGGGTCTAGGAGTCTGCTGTAGTATGCTAAAGGTTTGTAGTATAGGGATGTTTGCTGGGTCAGCACCGGTATCATCAGATGCCCATTTGAATGAGAAAACAAATAAAATGGTTTCTTGTAATTCGGGGTTGCCAAGACCAGAGCATTGCTGATCGCAGCTTTGAGTTCCCGAAAGCAAGTCACCATTTCTTCAGACCATTCTTTTGGACTCTTCACCTTCTGCGCTTTTTTAAGTCTCTGCAATAAGGGCCTCACATATCTACAATATCTACAATAAATACAGAGCCACAAAAACTGATGCATCTGTTTCACTGTGAGTGGCTGAGGCTTATTCTGAACTGCAGTGGCTCTCTCTGGCATTACCGTCCTTCCTGCAGGCAATATCACTTGACCCAGCTATACTACCTCTGTCTGGCAGTACAGCAATTTTTCTTTGTCCCCTTTGTACCTTTTATCCGCAAGCAGGGAGAGGAGCATTTGCTCAATCACTGTCTAGCAAGGCACCCTAATTTCAAAAACTATCTCTCCTGTGTCTACAGTGTCTTTGAACAATTGCTTGTCAGACACCTCCATCAGTGATAAGGTCAGATCGATGCACAGCACTGTGTGCCACTCTCCGCCTTCCTGATCTCTGTCTGAGAGAACCACCCTGTTCTTCTTGATCCCTAATGCCTCTAAGACAATCATAACAATGGTGTCTGGTGTTACCTCCTGCGGCCCAACAGCCCAAAACAAAAACTCAATTGGTACCTGCCATGTCTGCTTTCTGATCCCAGGAACCCAACTCATCAAAACCATTACCCCATAAAGAAACAACACTAACTGGACAGGCCCCCTTATTGCGCTGTCACTACAGTATGCATGCAAAAATGCTGCTTCTTTTACCTGATACAAACCTGGAGTGGACCATTCTATACCTTCCTCTGTGAAAGCGATCGACATCCACAAATTACTCAAGAGATCTAGACCCAGAAGATTTGCCAGGGTAGCTGTAAAATACAACAAAGGAGCAGATACATTTTGTGTACCTACCTTAATACATAGATCTTCAGTATAAGGAACTGACAGGATAGACCCAGAGAATCCCTGTGTGTCTATCATTTTCCTGACAAGGCAATCTCACCTTCCTTAATGCAAGATTCTGTAGCCACTGTGTCAACCATGAATGAGAACGTTCGGTCACCTACCTGCGCAGCTATCAGGGGTTCCTCTTCCAGATTGGTGGTAAGAGACAGGACTGGACACATCAGAGACCCCTATGGGCTGTCCCATGCCTGGTACATATTAGCACTGGGGAGCGAAAAAGGACTCCCACAAAAACACTTGCTTCAGTGTTGGGGTAAAGGATTTTTTTGCCCATGTCTGTAGCAGTCCTCGTGCTGTCATGGGTGGTGGGATCCCCTAGGTCTGTGCAGCCCCAATCGCCGGGTTCTGTTCAACCCGTGCTTGCTGCGATTGCACAGAACCTGGGGCATATGGCAGGGTTGGGGACTGCATCTGCTGAGCTCCCACGTTAAAATAATGTGACCTGTCTCGACAATCCTGTGATACCTGTCCCAACCTCGCACACAACCAACACTGAATCCCATAGAACCATCATAGTTGTTTTCCATTGGCCCATTAAATCGGGGCAAAATACATGGGTGGGTTCCCAATATATGCCCATAAAGATTTGAAGCATTATTTCAACTTATTATGTGCATACAATTTTGGTTCCTAGGCATTTATACATGGGACCAAAAACAAACAATAAAGATACTTTATATTAAAAAATAGCCTGTGGAATTATTCTCTTTTTTTTTTTTTCATATTCTCCAATGCATGTTTGTGGAAAAATATATATCTTTTTATTATGCCTCTGTGTTAAAAAATAACCTGTGGTAGGATAGTAATCACAAACAAATCAATTGAAAATAACAATGGCAAAATAATCTATTACTAAGTGTATGACAAGAACAATGAATAAAGCAGGTAGGATATGATACATACAAACCAAGACAAGTGCAACAATTGAACACATAACATACACTAAATTAAATAGATATTGTTAACTGTTACAAAACCACTGTATTATTTACAGATATGGTAGTTGTGATGCTTATTTGAACTTAACAAGAAATACATTCTTATGCACGTCAAGATTAAACTGAGGCCCCATTCATCCAAACCCGCCAAATGGCCCACTTCCTCATGCAAATCCTCCCTGCCCCCTCAGAAACCCTCTCTGTTCAGAGGCAGCACATTTCGCTTTCCCCTCTGCAGTCAAGAGGCTATCTGCCCTCCGCAGGAAGCAACACAGCTAACCGCTAGCTGGATGCATCCCTTTTCCCTTTAAGGTAGGCATATGCCATTTTTTCACTGAGACACGTAGCACTTAAAAGGGGTTCTCTAAAACCATGCATATTCACATGCAATTTTAATTTTTAGGTCAATTAATTTGATGTCAACTGACGGACCTTAGGAGTCATCCCAGGTACGCCACGGAACGCAACATTAGGAATTCATTTACTCCAGCGTTCCCTATTAAGCACTTTTGTGAAAGGTAGTCACCCATTTTTCAAAAATATATTACCTGTGTAGCATTTTTTATGCACCCTTGTTTCTGAAACTTCTTTTATTAAATTGCCAGAGAGCGTGTTTTCTCCGATGTGGCCCCTTGTCTGTTGATGCAGCCCTGCCGTGTGTCCCCCCGCTTCCACCCATCCAGACGCTCTGCGCTGGGATTCCTGGCTCACTTCGCGCCTGGCTATCTCCACTCACCCACAGCGAATTGACTTGGTAATTTATATGTCTTTGGGCATTTTACTTTCTCTTTAAGCAATATGGGTAGTTGAATAGAACGGGTTCATCTCTTTCATATTATTTACTTTGTTTATGTCTGCTTCCCCACAGGGTCCAGTTGTTGTATGGTATTTCGCCCTGAGGAAGGCAACTTTAACTATGTCATGGAACTATTGGCCAGACAGGTGGCACTTTTGCCGAAACGTGGTCTAATGATGTCAATTTAAATTTACTGTTTATGTCACTAACTTTTGACACGCACACGTAGGCAGACCTGTCAGCAAATCGTAGGACATAGAACAAATTTTACTCCTGCCAACTCTTTTGAGAACAACTTGTGCAGTGGCCCAATACAAGCCATAAATAAGAATATTGGCTGGGATCTAGGCCACCATACAGTTGGCAGTTTGTTGTCCAGTTTCTTTTAGAATTCTCTTTTGTCTACCTTGTTCAAAAGTTTGAAGAAAAACCCACATTTAAGTTTTTGTGTTTGGTGTCTCTTGACTATTAACCTTCTAACCAACCATCGAACAAATGCATTTATATGTTTGTTATATTGCTTTATGTTTAGTTGTTTATGTATTATTTACACAACTATTTCTTTGTTAAATAAATATTTGTTATGGTTTTTCAATCATCAGACCACCCTGTTTGCTTTCAGAGTCTGTTACAGCCTAAAAATTTGAGTGATACCTTTGTAGTACACCCTGACAAATAACTTGTTACTCAAACTAATTATTAATTAAACCCACAGCAGTGCGGACCCTCTTGTTTTAGTCTAGAACCGGTGCCACCGCCATCACGTTAACACCCACAGAAATGGATGCACCGGGCCAAATGCCAGTGGTACATCTGTATCTGCCTCGGCCATGCCGGTATCAGCAGAGGCGGAAACACCGGTGCCGGAAATACCGTCATCACGAAAACCGGAAACAGAGCAGCAGCCATTAATAAAATCACAATCCACTGCAATCCTCTGGTACCACAAGTTCCAGAGGTACTGTGCCTGGCTAAAAACTACAAGGAAGATGACATAAAGGGTGCAAATCAGCCGGCAGCGGAAACCCTGCTTCAGTGAGGCGGAACTCACTGTGCTCGTTCAGCACATAGTGGATAATGCTGACAAAGTGTTCAGCGCAGACCAGAGGCGCTCCATGCAGCAGAGAAGGAAGGCCATATGGGCTGAGGCTCCCCCGAAGGTCTCAGCTGCGGTGTTGACCGGGCAGTCAGTTAAGGACTGCCACTAGAGGATGGACGACCTGCGGCAGCGGTTCAAGAAACTGCTGTCAAACCACAGACAGCAAAGCTGTGCCACAGGAGGGGGACCAAACTCCCCACTGAAGCTACAACCATGGGAGGAAAGGTGCAGCAGCGTGCTGAACCTTGAAGGAATTAAGGGGGTAGGCAGAGCCGAGCCCGGAGCAGACACACCTGGTGAGGCGGGTAAGTACATAGAGTGCAAAGACATGAATGTGAATTAAGGTATACCTGCCCCCCCCCCCCAGCAACGCACACAGAGCCACATAGCACAGTGCCCATCAACCCTACCACACCCAGCACCCCATGCCCCTCCAGCAACACACAAAGAGCCACAAAGCACAGTCCCCATCGACCCTACCACACTCAGCACCTCCATATCCCCCCCAGCAACGCACACAGAGCCACATAGCACCGTCCACATCGACCCTACCATGCCCAGCACCCCCATGTCCCCCGGGCAATGTACACAGAGCCACATAGCACAGTCCTCATCGACCCTACCACACCCAGCACCCCCTGAATCATACACCTGACTGCAACACCCATCAATGCATGTACTTGCAACTAGATGAAGCATGTGGAGTGTGTTGCATGTGATTGCCCATACACATACTGTGACACCACTAATGTCATGCCTTAAAATCCCCCACAGGAACATCATTTGACAGTGACAGGGGTCAACAGTCGACATCAAGGGGGACTGCACTTGGCTGTCGTTGGAGACTAGAACAGCAATCCACTGCTAGTACCTCCGACACCCGTGCTGTGACTACGGTGCAGGTGTAACGCCCTCTGGAGACCACCATCCCCACAGTGCCTGTAGACCAGCATACACTGCTGGTGAATCCCCCTGCTGCCACTCTAAGTGCACCTGCAAGTGCTGCTGCACCACCAGGCCATGAAGAGTCTGATGGCATGGAAAGCATGCATGACCATCAGGCCACTGAGGCACCAGGGTCAGGGAATGAGGGGTGCACCTCCACACATGAACAGCTGGGCACATTCACCCTGACCGGACTGCACAGTCCAATGTGCTCACCTACACCATTGCTTCAAGAACTTAGCTCTCGACTGCAGCGCATTGAAGAGCATCAGGACACGCTGACTGGACTTGTGGAGCGACACCTTGAGGAGTCAAGGCTCCAACGTGAGGACGTTTGTTTGCAGCAGGAAAGCACCCAGATCTCAGGGCGGTGCCTATCACGCACAAAAGGGTGTTTTGCTACAGCCAACATGTTGGTGTCGGGAAGGGTTAGAGAAGGCAACAGCATCCAATCTAACATTGCGGAGGCGATGTTGCTGGCCCTGTAGGCCATCATGAGCCGCCTGCCACCACCAAACCCCACTTTGCCTTCCCCCAGCAGCACTCCTTCAAGCTATGCGGCCAGCAGCCCCAGGAGGAGCTAAACGCGGCTGGCTGGAGCAACTGGACAGGACAATCATGGGCCCAAGCGTGGGAGACAATAGGGTGTACAGTGTGATACAGAAGTCACACATGTCGTGATCTGGTCCTGGTCGGTGGCAGGGTACGTTGGGGAGGTGGGGGTGGTCCACAGTGGGATTTGTAAGTTGGGGCCTGGTCGGTGGGTGGGTACGTTGGGGAGGTGGGGGAGGTCCATAGTCGGGTTTATTATTTGGGGCCTGATCGGTGGGTGGGTATGTTGGGGAGGTGGGAGTTCACGTGTGGGCATTTTCACCTATAGCACCTGTTACATTTGTCCATCACTTAGTACACTGGTTAGCAAATTTGAATTATGAGTGGAAAATCTTCTTCCGTGTGTGCTGTAATCATTTAATGTAAGTGTCACAAATGGAAGTGCACCATGTGCAGTAGTAGGTGATAAGAAAAAAATGTGTATGAGTGCTCTCCGTGCATGTTGGCCATCAATGGCACCCTGGCCTGGTTTTACATCATCCCATCATCATCATCATCTTCATCCACATCTGCTAACTCCAAGTCTGGGGGCAATGGAATGTTCCTGCGTATGCACATATTATGCAGCATGGCACATGCCAGCATGATTTTCCCTACCTTCACAGGGCTGTACGGCAATGCCCCGCCATATCGGCTGAGGCAGCAGAACCTGGCCTTCAGCAGTCCAAAGGTCCGCTCTATCGCATCACGTGTCCATATGTGTGTCCAGTTGTAGGCCTCCTCATGCCTGTTCCGTGGCTGTTAGATGGGTGTCATCAGCCATGCCGTGACTGCATATCGAGCATCACCTGCATGGGAGTGACAATGAGGAGACATGTTAGTGTTTGTGGCATTACCTTTTGTAAATGATAGCATGTACAGACTCTCTATCACATCAGCACAGTGATCAGTACAACCCACAGATGTCCTATTTGGTATCCTCTGTTGGACATTTCTATTCTGCACACTTGGGTCACACATACAGAGACAGTTTGTCTGATGTCTCCATTTGTGAAGTGATGGTCGGCAAATACTTGTCTCAATTATTACAATACATGTGTTCAGATGTGATAGATGGCTCATTGATCGTAAGGTGCTGGCAAGATCTGCGTCGGGCAGACGCAGGCACCAAAATTGAGGTCAGTACTGCACACAGCACGATGGGAAACTATGGTGCACATGGGTGTAGGTTCTATTCATTCACCGGGGGTGATACTCGCAACCAAATGTCGGCAGTGCATGTTGTGCCACTCCATGGCTAGGGTATTCTTGAAGATGGGCAGGGTATGTATTCCAGTGACATGGCAATATGCCATTTGGCTGTTGTAGCAGTAGGCTGGGTGGACTCTGGTGCTTGGCTATCCACCCCCCAATTACCCAGTGGTCATGCATTAGTAGTTGTATACACCCAACAGGCAGGTCCACTGTGATGGTTGGCTATCCCCCCCAATTACCCAGAGGCCATGCATTGGTAGTTGTACACACAAAGCAGGCAGGGCCACTGTGATGCTTGGCTACCCACCCCAATTACCCAGAGGTCATGCATTGATAGTTCTACTCACCCAAGAGCCAGATCCTTTCTCCCGCATAACATGACATGTATCATGGCAAATGAGTTCCGCAATACCATTAAGTTGTGTGTGGACCCCGGAAAATGTGCACAGCAACGTGTGGTGAGTTGTTGTGCATCACAAACCATCTGGACGTTCAGTGAGTGGAATTGCTTCCAGTTGCGATACACTGCCTCGATTGCATGTCTGACAGTCAACTCCACATGCGTACAGTCTATTGCGCCAGTGGAATTGGGCATGCCGGCAAGGGCATGGAGGGCCACTTTGGTGGCATTGACATCTGCAGGGCTTCGGGGTAGGGCAATGTGCTCTGACACATGGCGCAGCTGCGCATCCAGTACCTGGAAGAGTATCCTGGAAAAACAGGGTTGTGACAGCCCGTGCAGCTCCCCAACAGTGTGCTGATAGGTTCCAGTAGCAAGAAAGTGCAGTACAGAGACTACCTTCAGCAGGGGTGGGATGGCAGTCCGGATGTTGATCCTGCTGCTGATGTCTTCATCGATGAGGGTGATGATTGATAATATTGTGGCCCTGTCAAACCTGTATAATGTGTGTATTTGACTTGGAGTCAGGTTCCAGGGTGAGGCCCTAATACGGGGGATTGCTGGCTGCCTGTGGGCTGTTACCTGCTGTACATTGATATTTGGGATGGCCACCGGGTTCCTCATTTACCTCCTGCGCCTACACGGCTGCCTCCTCCTTTGCCTCAGTGCTGCTTCTACCTCCACTGCTGCATGCAGGTTCCCCATTCCAATTGCTGCTAGGCCGACTGTTAGCATGGTTCTGTTGAAAGGTGGGTTGGGTATGGGTGTGGCCCTTTTGTAGGTTCCCAGTGGGCTATGGTGTGCAGCTGGCCTAATAGTGAACACTTGGGGCTTGTTGCAGCTCACCTGCCACTGTTTAACGCCTAGTCCATGGGGCCAGTGTTGTTGGCGCAGAGTCCATGGTGCCACCGCCATTTTCATGGCAGTCTTTCCGTGTACGTAGTACTCGTAATGTTCCCGGTAGTGCGCTGTGCCGGTATTTGCGGGAGCTCTGCCGAGACGGGCCACTGTTCGCGGTCACAGTGATACCGGGTGCAGTTGCACCGTGGGAGTCACTTTGTGGAGATGGTGTTACCGCCATTGCAGGTCAGAATGTGCCAGTCTGGAAAACAGTGTCAGTACGGATCTACCGGCACGGTTGATTCCGGACTGGCAAACTTGTAATGAGTGCCAATGAGTGGAAGTTTCAACCAGCTCCTGGGTGTCAGGAATCACCCAGTAGGCAGGAGCTACCACTGGAGAACCAAGAGTGAGTATCCATCACGCAGCAAATCTAATTTCCACATGAGATGCACACTTTACCTTTTTGTCAATTTTTTACAATTCATTATGTTTAAATGTGTACTAGATGTGCCTCTATTCTTCCTTATAAGCATTCTCAAATACTAAAATGTTGTGTCATATATGTATGTTGTAAGGCACTAACTGGCCTGGGGAGCCAGAATTAGCTACTAGTGGCTCTTGGTTTTAAGCCAACCAGGCTCTCCTAGGCTAGAAGCATGAGCTAAATAGCTCCCAGCTCCCCTCAATTTCGAAAACCTGTTAGCATGTGGATAACACATTGTCACATTCTTGTCCCACGCTTCCCACGTCTCTGTACTCCACATCTCATGAATTAACTGGATGTGTGAGGAAGGATCATCATATAATTTCATCATTTTGGCTTGAATTGAATTTATAACAGGCATGTTGGGATACATAATCCGCAAAGCCCCCCGTACCTTCACCCTACAATTATTAAAAACTGCTCCATCATGGGCATTTGTATTCAACTGAACTTCTGGATACCCTGATCTCCTGCAAAGCTCATCTGACCGCTCCCCCATTAGGGCTGTGAATAGGTTCTTCATGTGCCCTATAGCCAACATGACACCGTCAGTGTGTTTCTCTAATGCATAAATCCACTTTCCAGCCCCTGCAGTGAGTGAATGGAATGTCTTCATTAAGTTATTCCGGTTCATGTGTGACCACAGGACAATATGCCTTTGCCAGGCCCTTCTGGAGCAACAGAAACTGAGTTACACCTGATTTCACTGGGGCTTCCCCATCTCTCCCCTGCTACTTGCTATGGCCATGTGAGTACCTGGTGCATTCTAAGACCCCATGGTTTTACTCTCGGTTGCTGCTACTGGAGCGGGAGGCTGGGCTGCTACATCCTGCTCTCCCTACTCGACACCCGATTCCCTTTCCTCTTAATGTTCTGCTCCTGCTATTTCTTTCTTTCTTTCTTTCTTTCTTTCTTTCTTTCTTTCTTTCTTTCTTTCTTTCTTTCTTTCTTTCTTTCTTTCTTTCTTTCTTTCTTTCTTTCTTTCTTTCTTTCTTTCTTTCCATTTATAAAGCGCACAACTGCCCTGAGGCATTGTGTCACTGTTACAGCATATTCACTTAGGTGCAGGCAGAACAAGGATAAGCTCTTAGGTACAAGTTAAATACAGCTTTGACAATAATTATGTTCCGTGGGTACAGTGAACAATAGAGCCGATGCAGATTATTTGAATAGTATGGTTTTTAGTGCCTTTCTGAAGGCTATGAGGAAGGTTTCTTTTCCGAGTCTGGGTAATAATGAGTTTCATGATTTAGGTTCTAGCACTTCAAAGCTGACACCGCCGGCTTTGGCTCTGTTGAAAGCGAGAATTGTCAGTTGGTGAGAGCATATGTCACGCTTAGGTCTGAGTGATTGTCTGCATGACTGAGTGCTATTCCATCCCCTGACACTTCTACAGTCACGGAAGCATATTCAGCACTAGCAGAGAGTGCCAGCTCTCGTCTTCCCTGCTCGAACCCTGTACACATGTCAATGTTTCTACCCTCCGTAACCCCATTGACCTCCTTGATTGCCGATTTATACAACCTAAAAAGAACTTACCTATGCCTCCATCTTCCATCTTCTACCCCCTTACCTGTCTACTCCCTTCTTCCTGCACTTCATCTCTCTTCCGCCGTAGCAGCACTACTTCTTCCTCCGCTAACCTCAGTGCTCCTTTCATATTTTCTTGCTCCTGTGTCTCTGCTGCTCTTCACAGCTAATACTCTATCCTAGCAGGAAAAAGCCTACTCTCCTCCTTCTCCCTTGTTCTCAATCCTTCATCCACTCTTCTAACTGACGGCCTCAATCTTTCTTGTTCTTCCACCGTTAATCTACCTGCTAGCCTAGCAGTCTGGAAATATATTCCCTTTCCACCCTCCATTCTCTCTCTTTCTGTAGCCCTAACCATTGAAGGAGTTACCCTTCCACTTTCCTTGCTATCCCACTTCATTGGAATCACAGCTGATGGAGGCATCACATGTGTCTGTCTCGCAACCACTGGAGTAGCCTCTGGGGAAAATTCAGATATGAACTCAGGGTCTGTGTACCCCTCTGCGGGTGATAAAGCAAAGCCCCCTTATGGGGGGTGGTGCAGAAGGAATTCCTGCACCCTACTTTTTTGGCCCCTCCCCTGGGACCTTAACACTATGGGCTTTCCTGCCTTTTTCATACATCCTCCAAAGCTCTAAGATGTTCATTTGCTTCTCTAATTTCGAACCCTTTTACCTCATAGTTAAAAAAGTATGCAGGTTCTAAAGTATCCCCTTACCATTTGACCCCTCGATAGACCAAGAATTGAGCATTTTACCCATAGTTGCCTGCAGCCATTCCTCATGATATTTTAGAATGTTCACCTTATAGCCGGGAAGTACTTGGCACACATGATTTAGCAGAGTCTCCATACTTCGACCCAATTTACCCAAACCAGTTTCACAAAAAATAACACTGAAGCAGAACCTGTGGCACAGACCTTTTCCCCAAAGAACCCGCTTCTTTCCCCTTCCCAGTTTCTTAGTCGTTACCCACAATCACTCCCCATACTCGCTTTCACCGCAATCACTTCGCTCATCTACTTGCTTTAATTCTACTTCTCACTCTTACACAAAAGACAGCATCTTATCAAAAAATACTTGCTGGCCAATATTTTTGAGATATCTCCATCACTGGAGCATAGAAGGAGCGCAATGCTTTTCACAACAACATTGCTGCTCTCACTCTCTTCATTATTAGTACGGCCTTCTCTACTACAAAACTGTCTTTCCCTGACTACAGGAAGTTTCCTCTTCACTACTTTGACTAAGCAAGAAAAGCGGAGCGAGAGCTCCACCCGCACAGTCAATACAGTATCAAAGATGCCAAGGGTATACTTCAGAAAGGTATCTATGGGTGGACTTAACATAAGATGCCACCTCACCTCTAGGTGAGGGCTCCCGCTAACTAGACAAGCAAACTGAAGGGTATCAGGACAATCCTCACAACGGATGTGCTTTGTGGGATACCACCTCACACCTCTAAAATTACAAACTAGTTTAAAATATATACAAGGGACTTATAACATAAGACAGTTCACTCACTCCTTCAAAGCATTCACTCTTCCAAACCCACAACCTCGACTAACTCCACGCATGCACTCCGATTCTACCTTTACCAAACCCCTTAAATTAAAGAAACAATCCCTCTTTAACCCTATTCACCCTCTTGCTTTACCCCCATAAAGTGCACTCACTTGAACCTGAAGCACTCCGATATGGTGCTCCGTAAAGTCATCATGCACAGCTGGGCCACGGTACCACGCCTTGGGGGAACAGACAGGCTTTAAAACCAACATGGCACCCGCAAAACTCTCTATTTCACTGTGCGCAGAAGACTGGTTCCAGAGGGAGGTGCCACAGCAGGGTTGTGCGAACACAAGACCCCCAATGTCTCTGAAAGCCTGGAGTTTCTTTGTGGTCACCAAATTGTTGGGGGTGGGTCCCTAATCACCTTAACCTAAAGTGGGCCCACCACCTAAGAAGCGAGTGCACATTTTGTACATAAAGCAATTTTATTGTACAAACGTCCGGGGAGCACCTAGATAACTCTATTGGGCCAACCTAACCCAAGTCTCTTCAAACCACATAAGCTGATGCATTATATACATTTTTGGAACAGTTAAAACACCCCCATATATTTTATTACAATCCACCCCCAGACATGATTGAACAAAACCTCTACAAAAAAATCCCACCTTACTCCAATTGTTGCATTCTCATTGGCCACTTGTTATCTTAACTACCATGTCAAGATCAGATTGATAACACACCCCTTCTTGGGATTCGTCCACATTACATAGTGGCATCATCAAACATTTAAACATTTGTGTGCAAACATAATTCATTACTAGTAACAACTGGCCTGAGCCCTTCAACCTTAAACATAATTGCACATGGTTCGCATACATACTTCAGGCGATATGAAGGAGGCTGAGTAATCAGGTCCTCTTTGAACTGACAATAGCTATCTCATCTGCCCCGGCCAAATGTCTCTATTGAAACATTCTAATCTAAATGATTACCATCTCAACAATCACAGCACATCTGAGGGGGTGAGGTCACTGAAGACATGGCCCATGAGTCTATGGGCTTAAGGGGGTCAAGTTCAGTGTCTTGAATGGAAGATATATATCATTGAAAGGGTTCCCATATATCCTTAGGGCGGTAGTTCAACCTCATTATAGAGCTATGTGTGGTTTCCTTGCTGATGTACCATGCTAAATCCTTCAACCAAATCTGAGCACTAGGAGCTCATGCTCTGTTCCAATATTTCAATATACAGCCTCTGGAAATAAATAGGAACATCAGCAGGAATTAATAGTGTTTCTTCGGCAAGACCCTCAATATGCTCAGTATACAACACAGTGAATTGTTCAGGATTTCAAATGCTAGAATTTTTGACAAAGAGGGCACTAGCAACAAGCAGAATTTCTGCACCATCGGGCAATTCCCCCAGACTAAGTATATAAACCTACCTTTACTCTGTGGCATTTGGGTCATTCACCGCTGTATGACGGATTGCATTTCTTTTGCCGTTATGGGGTAATGTAGGCTTGGTGGAGAATCTTAAGTTGTATTTACTTCAACTTAGTATTGAGCGATACTTTGTGAACTTAACGACAGATATCTTTCCAAGTGGATTCATCAATTGGCCTGTCTATTTCCCTTTCCCACCTGGTCCTATTTTTAAAGTCTACTGGAGGTGCTGAATCTTGCGTCAGTTTTTATATTGTGGATACTATCTTTCTGCACCCTTTAGAATTGACAATGTATTTGAGAAGGGGAAATTGGCACGGTTCCTCTGGGAAGTTTGGTGTCCATGATTTGAAGGCTGCATGCATTCTGTGATATTGGAACAATGGCCCAAGCTCACACCCTAGTTTACTCACAAATAGCTCCTTAGATACAAAGCGTCCCCTCCGGGAATATGTGTGAACAGTAATTTTAATGATGCACCTGAGTAGGTGACATACTAAAGCATTAACACCTGAGCCAGCAGACTGGATCAGGTGGTAAAGGTCCAGGGCCCAAGTTAATGATGGGCCTGCGTGCCATTCCCACCCAAACCAGCCCGTCAGCTTGGGTGTTATTGCTATTAACAGCTTGAGTTTATAATCCAGAATGCTGATAGCAATCAATTTATTTGAATGAAATGGATGCATGATCGCATTGGCACATTCGTTCAGACAAGTACTTACCTATGATGGCCAACATAGAAATGGAAAGCGGGGCTCCATGCAGAGCCCCTCTTCCATTTCTATTGCAGACCCGAATGTGTGAGCGGAGGCAGTGGTGGTGCCAACGCCAAGGGAATGAGGTAAGTGGGGTGGGGTGACGAAGTGGAGACCCAAGGGATGGAGAGGGGGGTTGGCAACATGGCGGGGGGGCTTGCAGGTCCCAGGTTGCTCGGAAAGTGGGCTTGTATTGTGGGATTCAGCATGTGATCCAAGCAAACGGATTGGCTCTGGCTCTCGCCCGGGGTGCTAATAGGTTTTTACTAAGAACATAAAGCCTTCACGAGCACCTGGCCCAGATAGCATGCCTGATATAATTTTGAAAAGAGAACCAGAGACATGGGTCTGATACTTCATGAGTTATTCACAAAAATAAGTAACGGCTTGTATACTTGCACCCAGGGAACAATCTCTACTTATTCCAGTCCACAAAAAGGGTGATCGAGCAAATCCAATAATTTACCGTCTATTAGCCATGCTGGTTTCAGCCAGCAAAATATGTGCAACATTCTTTCAGCTGATTTAACAAAATGGGCTCCTGAAAGACATTTATTACATCAATTTCAGACTGGATTCTGCCCAGGATTTCCACAGTTCATAATATTCTGGCTTTACAATTCCTTATTCAACAAGCAAGGCAAAGAAATACACCACCACTATATGTGGCATTTATTGACCTTATAGCATCTTTCGATGGCGTCAGACATAACTTTCTGTGATGCAAAAGAAACAAATGGTGAATATCAACAGGTTTGATACATTTGTAACGGACACCACTGACAAAATAAGACTGGGTAATAGCGGTGTACACTCTTAACTGTACAATACAACCCCAGGTTCAATAAACAACCTATATTCGGCAGATATGCCTGAAGTCATCGCAGCGGTCCATCATTTTCCACCAATGATCGTTACTGTCCAAGTGGCGTGGAGCAGACACCCACCAGGTCGAAGCACTCCCACATGCCATTGATACAGTACTCGGCCATGAATCCCCTGTGTATCATTTATATATGATATATGATATGATATGATATGATATGATATGATATGATATGATAAGTCGTTAATAACACACCTGTACACAAGTGTTTCTGACAAGACAAACATTTTGGCGAGAATGGAAGCACATCTATAAAAACGTGCCCTATACAAGACATTAGTATACAGCAAGTTGAGAAGTTTAACTACTTAGGGACAATGATTACTAATATACCCAAGCCAAGAAATAAGTGCAGGAATATGTATTTGCTGATGCTATTGCCACATTTTCTGACGATAGAAGCTTTATAAGCCAGACAGGCGGTTTTTCATCAGAAGGCCTATTACATGTTTACAAATCCAGCATCATGGCAGGTATGATGTGCTGACTATAGGCAAACAACCCATTTCAAAGAGAATGGCTCACTATAGTGGATGGTAAGCTGTTGTGCTCCATATGGGGACTACCAAAATGTACCCTTATACAAGACATTCACCTAGAATTGGGCCCAGCTTCACATTCCAATAAGCTGGCACTCAGGAGTCGTTTGTGATACGTAAGAAGGCTAATCACACAAGATGGTGCTATCATGGCATTATTTGGTACATTTACACGTAACAGTATATCCAAAATGTTACAACTGCTCATTTATTCCTGCACCGGATTTTACCACTGAATTGAATGACCCGCAGCCGGGTCTGTAAAATACCAGATCTTAAAAGAGCAACTCAAAGAAAAGGAACAAATATGGGATTGATGTAATAATTTTAACAATACTGGTGGGAAGAAAATGTACACCTGATATATGACACACGCCTTTATGTTTTTACAACCACAGGAATATTTAAGGCTGGGCCCAGAAGTAAATTACATAGATTTATCATGTTGCTTTGCTTCACTGAGCTTCTCTCCTTGCAGTTGGTGGGATCTAGAGTAGTCATCCTCAGTAATAAACAAACGTGTAGGAGCTGCAGATCTCTCTTTTTTTTCTGGGTCCCAGAAATTGGCATTCTTCCGGGTCATTACGGCCTTGCCGGACCTGGTATTTGCCCATTCCTAGGCGCCGGAAAAAAATCTTCCCCATTCCCATTTGGGCCCATAGGGCTCAATGGGAATGGGGAAGTTGGATGTTTATAACGGTGCCTGTGCATCCGACATGCTGTGCTCGCGGGTGCCTTTCATTCCGCCAGGTCAGACCTGGTGGAATGAATGGCACCCGTGTGCACAACTCGGAGTTCGCTGGTCCGGATACAACGGTACGGGCAAGCTTACCAGTACTATTGTATCCAGACCGGCAAGCTCGTAATGAGGCCCAACATCCCTTAACCAAGTGCCCTGCACTCAATGGGCAGCAGGTACATCACTAGGGAGGTTGCTGCAGATATATTGTAGACATGCTGCATTTCAGGCAAGCTGTTGTCTCTGCCTACCCCACTGCATTCTCTGTGGAGTCATGAATTGTTGCTGATTGTTCTTTAATTGAGCAACGCGAAAAATCTTCATTTGTTTTGCGCATCACTTGATCGAATCGAACATCTGTCTAGCTAATGTCTATAAAAAACATTATATAAACGCAGTGATACATGCAGAAAGTTGTCAAATGTGTAATTATGTAATTGAAGAACATATGACGCCTCATTTTGAGTTTGACAGTAATTCGGTGTTAATTACTCCAAATTACTGGCAGAATCAGTTACTGTTACCGCCATTCTGTCCTGTGGGTTTACAGTGGGATTACAAGTGCCGGTAGGGTGGTGCTAATCCCCATTTTTGGAGTCCATAAGGCTCCAGGGGTTTTTTGGCAGAATTGCTGTGAGCGGTATTTCTACCAAAGTAATTCTGCTGATTTTGGGAGGAAAACTGGAGAATTTACATCCAGTTCTTTGCTGTAGGTAAATCCTCCACATTCCCTCCAAGCTTGGCAGTGCGGTAAAAATGACCGTACTTCTGGTACTGTCAGTCATCACGACTTTTTTACTGCACCGCCAAACTCGTAATGAGGCCCATGTTCCTTTTATAGTGGGCCTCATTACAACCGTGGCGGTAGCCCTGCCGCCGGAGTTGCATTTTTTCCGGCACCCAGAAATGGGCAATTACCAAGTCATTATGGCCTTGCCGGACCCGGTATTTGCCCATTCCTGGGCGTCGGAACAAATTCTTCCCCATTACCATTGAGCCACATAGGGTGAAGAACCATGGTCTGGAGGATTGCCCACAGCAATTGCCAGAGGTGTAAGACTAATTCTAAACCATCCAGCCATCACCTCTTGGTTTTCCTTTGTCACCCTGAGTGAGACAGGTATGCCCAGACATGTGTCCCGTGCCTACTGGGCCTAGAGACCCAAGGTACTCTTCACTGATGATGCCCAATGAGGCCGAAACAAGACTGGGAAGGCTTGTGATCTCATGCTGAAGGGATGTGACCTAGCATTTTGAGCTGTACTACCCATTTGGGGGTGGGACCAAGCCTGATTTGCATATGGTGGTTCTCCTTTCTGTAATGGCTTAGCAGGTGAAGAACGATGGTCTGGAGGGTTGCCCAGAGCAATTGCCAGAGTTTTAGATTAATTCTAAACCTTCCAGCCATCACGTCTTTCTTTTGCTTTGTCACCCCAAGTTTAATGAGTATGCCCAGACGTAGGTCCCGTGCCTGCTGGGCATAGAGACCAAAGATACTCCTCACTGATGATGCCCAGTGAGGCTGAAACATGTCTGGTGATGCTTGTGGCCTTGTGCAGAAGGGATGTGACCTAGCAGTTTGGGCTGGACATCCCATTTGTGGGTGGGACCCAGCCTGATTTGCATATGGTCTTTCTTCTTTCTGTAATGACTTGGCGGGTGAAGAATGATGGTCTGGAGGGTTGCCCAGAGAAATTGCCAGACATTTAAGATTAATTCTAAACATTACAGCCATGACCTCTTTATTTTACTTTGTCACTTCGAGGGGGATGGGTATGCCCAGACGTGGGTCCCGTGCCTGCTGGAACTAGAGATCCAAGCTACTCCTAACTGATGACATACAATGCGGACAAAACATGTCTGGGAATGCTTGTGGTCTCTTGCAGAAGGGATGTGACCTAGCAGATTGTGCTGGACTGCCCCTTTTGGGGTGGGACCAAGCCTGATTTGCATATGGTCTTTCCCCTTTCTCTAATGGCTTGGCATGTGAAGAACAATGGTCTGTAGGGATGCCCTGAGCAATTGCAAGCCATGTAAACCTTCAAGCCATCACCTCTTTGTTTTGCCCTGATAACAACTACACTCAAGCATTGCCTGTGGAGCATCAGGCTTTAAGTCCTATCCCAATTACCCAGGCTTTTGACTTTGCCCAGTTCGATTAACCTACTCCTGCCACTACAAACATGCCAAAGAACACCTTTCTGAGCTACTGCCCTATTGTTTCTCTTTTACATTTTAGTAGAGGGAATTGGGAAATGGATCAGAAAATTGCCTGGTTGCAAAATGTGTCGGTATTCACAAGACTGATGAATTTTCAAACCAAAGTTTCCATAAAGGAGAAAGAAGGAAGGCAGTCGATATACCACAGGGATTTCACACAGAGGCTCTTTAAGGAAGATGCAGTATAAACAATAAAAGAACTGAAGTCAGAAGGAGATCTTAATGCCAATGCAGAATGGTTTTGTGTTCAAATAACTACTTTAAATTCAAGGAATACTACGTAAGTAGTTAAAGTTTGTTCTAATGTGCCTCAGGTAATCTGCATGGATAAAGAGTGTCACGGGTTCACTAAAACAGTATATGGTCTCTCATGCTTTTGAAATTTCAGCGTTCTCTAATACCACTAACACTTCACAATCTCTGTGGTATCATACGGTTAGTGAGATCAATAGGTTTGGGTACCACTATGTGATTAATATGGCAAGTTTAGACACTATAATGTTTTCAATCCCTTTATCTGCTTTTCAGGTTACAACCCCGTCTCCAAACTGCTCGGAGGGATCGGCTATGAGGTTGCAGCAGCAAAAGTAAGTATTGACACGTTGGAGATTTAAGAAAGAATTGGATGACAGAGTTCGGGATAGTGGAAATACAGCCCTGGCAGCTTCAAGTGTTTATCAGGGGAGGGATTACATGATCAATTGGGTAGATTTGAACGGGCAACAGGGAGTATTACTGGGGAAGAGTTTACCAATACAGATACAAACATTGGTGCCTTACACATTATTAGAACTTTCAGTACCATCCATATAGATAAACTGATAAAACAAATCTATGAAGTGGTGTGATCAGTGAAAGATTTTGCATTGGGACATTATCTGTGCAGAAGTGCAAGATTTACTAAACAGTCAACTGATAAGCATCACAGAAGATGTACTGCACAACAACTGGCCAATAATCCTCACCATGACTCTGGTGTCCCGAATGACCTGTGGCCCTGAAGAGATATGTGGAAGTACAGTGGATGGGAATGAGAAAATCAAGCATTTACCTTCAAAGCTAAAGGGCCAATCAGTGGAATATGGCCACTAATGAGTAAAATTATTCCCGGACCCTGGGCAGGCTGTAACTGGGACTGGGTCACCCAACCAGATGTGTGGGAGGTGTGGCCTCCTATAAATTCTGCTTGTTACCTGAATTTTGCCCCAGGAACAACCCCTCAGCTGTGGCTAGATATTGGTTCAAATTGGAACCTTTGGCCCTTTTAAACTCCAAAGCTGCAATGAATGAGTATGTTAGCCAGTGGACAGGTTAAACTAGTAGGGCAACAGAATATAACAGGATTGATTGGGCACTTTATTGGGTGATTTTATTTTGGTTTTGGGACATGGACATTTTATTATTTATTTACTTTTTAATATGCAGTTTATTCATTTAGTGGTGATTGTAGACTAGGTAGGTGAGGTAGCATCTCCCATAAAACCTTTTGTCCTTTTTATTTGTATAGCCATTTCCAGATTTGTGTAGATAAGGAGTGGTTGATAGGGATATCTGCTAGCTGGTGGCATAATTAAGCATTTATGGTAATGCGTTTCTACATACCGAGTTGGTTGAGCGTTCACTCACAAATTGGAATGATAAGCATCTTTAATTTAAGTTTGTTCTGGGGCTTGCTGAAGTGCAATTTTAGCATGCCCCAAAACATATTTTTGCTTCTAAGGTGCAAAATTGAGGATAGGCCTTTCACATGGAGTTTGCAGCATGTTCACACTGCCCCTCTCAACATTAGGAAGAAGCGTGTTTATGTCCGGGATTGATGCGACAGCGACGGAGCATAACCATTAGGAAAGGTGCATGCCGCTAAGGTAAACTTCATCCCTTGGGACACTCTTGAGCTCCAGGGTATGTGTAACTTTTGGGAAGAGCTCAGAGGGATAAGTTAAATGTGATTTCTAATGGTTACAGGTTTGCAATTGGGGCACATTTGACTGAACACTGTACCAGTGGTACTCTACCCATTCAGTAATTTTGGAGATTGGTGAAACAGGCTATTCTGACCTGAGGTTATTCAAGGAGAGGAGTTTGTAGGAGACTTCAGAAGGTATTTTATATACCAACACTGCATGGGTGAGGTGGTGGTTGTCTTAATTAGGTTATTTACTTTGGTTAACTATCTTTTCATATTTTGTTTTTTCATTTAGGGGCTCTCCCAGCTGCATGCCAGTGTTTGGGCAGGGTAATTTTCACATTACCTTGCTAAAGTTGGGTTTTGATGATTGTGGATAGCGACTCTTTATTATAAGGTTCTGAGGCAGGTTTTCTTTCATTTTTATTTCTGGTTTTGTTTAGAATTTACTATTCTAAAATGATATATGTACATGACAGTAATTGCAATATTGTCTCTCCTTATTAATGCTACAGCTATATGAGGGTTCCTCCTTGATGTCATGAACCGCGTGGGATTTATGCCAACACAAACCCTCATGTATGGTTTGGAAGTATTCTGTGAAAGACTTTGAATTGTTGAGTCAGGTGACTCCGAAAATTCACAGGATTGGTTGCTTACACCTGCGGGAGGTTTTAGCAGATAGTGAACTGGCAGAGAATATTAACCCTGTGTGTGAATTTCTTTTGAATGTGTGAATTTTGATTAATGTAAATGTGCGGATTGATCGCATTTATTTTTCTGTTTAATAAATTTGTATTCGGTAAATTGCAAGAACAATGTAAATAGAGCATGAAGATACATAATTTATATCGCTTATACAGATATAGAATAATTAATCTTGAGTTACTAATTTCCAATATAAAAGAAAAGAAATCAAGATAATTAAGAAATAATGTGTCAATATGTAAGTTAGACAAACAGGGGTGGCAAACTGCACAGACACAATAAGATAGATAAGGGGGGATACGTAATAGCAAGAATGTCATAGTCATAGTAATATTATTCAACATTGTTGAGGTAAGTAATAATAGGATTACATTTTCTATCAAACTTGTGTAAGGTATTGGAGGAAAAGGCATGACATTTTTCAATACGGTGAATAGAGCATATGAAATTCCACCAAGTAGAAAACGACAGTTTCAAAGAGTCCTTCCAATTTGAAGAAATAATGTGAAATGCAATACAATGAAATAGGTTAAATAAGCATGAAGAGTCCATTATTTTAAGGTATGGGTTAACAGTTGGTCCAATTATTATATTACAAAGTGATAGCGACTCTTTAAAATGAAAAATCTTTTGCATGGATATCCATATTTTTGATTGATTGTACAAGTTTGCAATTATAAATCAAATGAATGAAATCTGCATTGGGCTGCATTGGAGCTATGACATGACCAAAAATTACTGAATGGATTAATATTGATTTTTGTAATTCTTGAAGGAGTGAGAAATGCACAGTGTAAAATAAAGAAATATGTTTGTGTTAGATTGGCAGCTATAGAACTGAGATAGAACAATTTCCAAATTTCATGCCACAAATCTGGGGATGGTTGGAAATTCCATTCTTATTTCCCTTGTCTAATAATATTGGAGTTTGCTAAGTCATTGCATTGTTTTTCATTTAGGTTAGTGTACCACTTCACCGCCTTGATGGAATGCTTGTACTTTAAGGAGATTAAAAGTGGTGAGGGTGATTTTTGAGTTAGTGAAGATAGGAATTTGATTAGAGAATTGCTGAGGGATCTATGAAATCTACAATCAGATTCTGGAATATGGTATTGGTGAGAAAGTTGTGAAGAGGGGATTTCTGTAAAGTTATGGAATCAATGTTTAATAAGCTTGACACTTGCAGCATACTATTTAAATGATTAAAGATTGGTTTGATTAGTGCGCATATGTTAAACCAAAAGAACATATGTTGAATATCTACTAAGGAGAAGGCATTGGCTGGAAGTTTATTCCAAGTGGATTTTAAAAAATGTAAAGAACGGTCAGAAGTAATATTAGGCCATGATGAGGTACATAGAAAGTGAGAGAGAGATAGAGGAGCGATAATATTAGCCTCCACTTTGATCCAACTGTGGGCATCATGAAGATGATGTCCATAGTGGATGAACGAACTCAATTGCTTTAATATAAATGCTTTTTTCTATAGCTGAAAGATAGGAAATTTGACTCCCCCTGTTTGTTTAGAAAGTTTTCATTTGTATTTATGACAATTCTATGGGTTTTCTTGTTCCAAAGGAATTTAAGAAGAATAGAGTCTATTTTTTTGAAAGAATTGATAGAAATAGTTACTGGTATCATTGTTAGGAAATAAAATATTACAGGGCTAATTATCATTTTCATAGAGTCAAGCCTTCCCCAACAGGACCTTTGGCAATGTGTAGTCCAAGATATTTAATATGTGAAGGTTTCTGGGCATGCCAAATAGGATAATATTGATTTGAGTACAAGGTTTAGATTATATTCTGACATGCCATTCTATAACAATGATTTATAGTAGTAATTAGGTGGTAAATGATTTATTCATGGTGCTTCTGTCACCCTGATCTTAGAGATTATACGCTTTATACCTTTTTCTCTCCCCCCAACCAATCCTTCTCAAGATGAGACTACATTTTGGTCAACTCATCATTAGCCTCCTCCTTGATTGATTCTGATAGAGGCCCCATAACCATTTCAGACCATGCCCCCGTCCTTACCACCCGTGAATGGATGCCACTATCTGAACTTTCCCCTAGATGGAAATGTTATTATTTTCTCCTACATGACAACTCCTTCATTGAAAAAAAACAAATATTTTATCAATTAATTCTTCCTTATTAATCCCTCAGAGCATACAACTATCCACAACAACGTGGATGCTTTCAAAGCCACTCTATGTGGATGTATTATTTAATTTGCAGCTCATAAAAAAACGACAATCTGATCTCATTTATAATGACTTGCAAAATACCATAAAAGACCTTGAAAAATGCAATTAAAACAATCCTAATTCTCTTACAGCTAAAACCCTTTTGAACAAATGGAGGGAATTTAATAAAATAAGTACTAACAAAGCTGCAAAGTCCATCCTTTGTTCTAAATCTAAATGGTATAGTGGCTCTAATAAAATTTTGGAAATCCTGGCCTTTTATTTAAAAAACAAAAAAGAAAAATCACACATCACACACATCACCACTTCCAACGGAAGTTGGCTAACAAGCCAAAATTAAATGAATAAGTCTTCTTTGCATTTCTATTCTAACTTATACTCAACTGACCGATCTATCAAGCTACCCCAAATCCTTTCCTTCTTGGAAAAAAACTAAAAGACCCCACTGATTTATCTCATTTTTGATTTCTGTATACAACATGTGATTATGAATCTATAAAGGGTGTGTAACACGAACAATATTACTTGTATTGGTTTTTGACAATATTTTTTTTTTAAATTGGTGAAAAAGAGTAGGACCATAGGGCCACAATTCGAGTGAGTGTGAAGGTAGCGTTCTGGACAGAGTTTGCCAGACATTCTTCAGTGTTATATAAGAGAGTACTTGGGAGCTAGTCCTTTCTACTGCCAGCACCTCCATATTTATAGGAAGGTGACAATTACACAAAAGGCTTTTTGAACTCTTATTATCCCACAAGTGCAGTCCCCATTTGCTCTAACAGGCTACTTTTCCAAAAGGATGTCAAGTGTGTAGAGTTGATATCTTTGCTGCTTGTAGATACCCATTTTTTCTTGCAAACAGGAATGCAGCGGTTTGATGTTTTTTAGCCAACGGAGGAGAGAAGGTCTGTAAGCTTTTGGATGGAGTTCTATATAGCAACGATGGTCTAAGATACTCCCTAGCCGGTTTCAAAACGTGTTAGGATTATTAAAGGAGGTGAAGAAAATAACAGATGTACAGAGAACTTTGCAAGTATTGGACGTTGTATTTAATAATGAAAAGAAAGCAATTGAGGTTGCTAACCCTACGGCAACTCTGTATACTCCCTATGAGGTCACATGCTCTCTTAACAGTGACGTTACAGAAATACCTTTTCTTGACACCACTGTCTGTATGATACTGCTCTTCGTTTGTTTGACAGGCATTGCTCTTTGCTAACACAGATGTTGCTGTAAAAAGGATCAAGTAGTGGTAAACACAGGGCCCTCCAGACCCTTGGGGAAATTGCACAAAGGAGATTGTTATTCGTCAATAATGGTGCAATTAATGTATGATGAATCTTTACAGTTGACGCACAAACTTAATATTTCTAATGAACACTGACGTTTGACAAATAAACATTAAAATTAAAATTTTAATGTAGGGGAATAGTAAAGCCTCTCTGCGTTGGTCCGGTTCCCATGAAATTGTGGTTGCTCATTTTAACAGCAAATAAAGCGTATTTGGTTCAGATTGCACTAAAGCACAAAAGGGGGATTTTGAGAGCTGAGAGCAGATTGTTTTATTTAATAAATACATATTGAATAACAAATGGGGACGGGATTTCTCTTTCCGGTAGACTCTCAAGAGCTAAACTAAATAGATGTTTGCCCCGCTCGGATTACTTCCTATTGCCCATACCCCCTCGTGTTTTCCTTTTTGCAGGCACCATAGGTTGCCACCCTTCCCCTATGGGCTTTGCCACAGCTTGTTCTCTCAGTAGACAGTAATGAGCATGCACCAATTCACAAAGTAAAAGATGCTGCTTGGTAGAAACTGGTGCCAAGTTTGCTGGCATGCATGTGATTGGGAGATCTGGGTAAAACTGGTATGGACAATGGAACTGCTGTTTCCTGACTGAACATGGTCATGGGGTCTAGGCCCAATGTCTCTCAGAACTGATAAAAAGGTCGGAAAGTGACAGATGATGTCATAATTGGATGCAGACACAAAAGAAGGACCACCATTTAGTAAATGGAATTATTGTTTTGGTGGGAGGTGGGATGTATGTGCCAGAAGGCCGAGCCATAGTGTTCTCAAACTTTGCCTACTCAGGTGACCCGTGACTTATAAAGGTAAGGGGTCTCGAGGGCAGGTCAGGTCAGTTAGGTGGTTAGGTGAGGTCTCGATTTTCCACAGGATACTGTTTTCCTTGACTGGCACGGCAATTAATAAATCGCCTCTGTTTACCATCACCTGAATATGTTGTGTGAGCTTGGATTACCTGGCAGGTTATTTGAAGCATTTATAACCTGATGGTAGCCTATAATCCACTAACATGTTTGTATATGTTTCCAATCATATTTTGTTCAATATTTATTACTTTGGAATGTTATAAGAAGTCGCTAAAATGTAAAGTCAGCTGATAACCCTACAAAAGCCACTGGAAGACCATGCATTCAATGTAAAAGGTTGTCACAGTTATAAAGAAGCCATTATGAAATGGTGTGCTACGGGGATTTATACCGAGCACTGCTACCATTTGTATGGGCGCAGATCCGAAAGAAAGGGGCATAGGTGGAAAGCTAGAGAGAGATAGCTGTGATGCTGACGTGACGCATGCAGCTCTGAAGGACCCAGGTGCAGTGTGTGGGTGTCCTAGGCAGTCTGTGTTGGTGGCTTATAGGTATTTGTGTCCAGATGGGAACCTCATGTACCCGTGGACTGATAGGGCCTCATTGCGCGGAAGGCGGTAAGGGATTACCGGCACCGGTAAGGGCACCGGTGCCGGTAATCCCTTACCACCCTATTCTGAGGTCCCTTAGCGGGTTCTATCAGGCGTTATGGAAGGGCCCCGTTAAGGGACTACAGAACTAATAATGGTACCGCAAATTGCGGTACCATTATTAGCTCCATCCCCATTGAACCGTATGGGGGCTCGAATGGGAATGGGGAATGGTTCCCGGAAAGGGGATTTACCGGGTCCTCCACGGTTGGAATGACCCGGTAAGTCCCTATTTCGGGAACCCGGACCCGGAATGCGGTAAGTGGGTAGCCATGGCGCTAATAGCGCCATGGCTACCGCCTGCTGCGTAATGAGGCCCATAGTGATGTGTATCTATAACGTGGACTGATAGTGATGTAATCCTCTGGTGAACGATTAATGGATTGTAGTTTTATGTGATTCCTTCGCTATCTTGAGAATTCATTGCTATAGAATTTTATTTTGCCTAAATATTATTTTTAATGCAATGAAATGTCGATGGTTTTTGCATTTGGTGAAGTTTTATGGAATTATCTGTCCGTGTGTAAACTAACAACTTGATGATACGGTGTATAAAAAACATATATAAAAATGACAGTGAACATGTTTCATCGGATGATGTAGCGCGTTATAAAAGCACAATGGAGCACATTTTGTACATTTAAACCATAGTGCTGTACGGTACTGTGAGAAATGTTAAGATGCATTTGTAATCAGTTAAGCAACGACGGTATGCAACCTAATTACAATGCAAAGACGCGCAGACAAGCCTAGCTACCTAAAATTGTGAAATGCCCTAAACTTTGGAGCCCACACCCAGAGACCTGGCGTGAACTCAGGCTGACTCTGGCTGATGGCACCTTGTGGCACGCCGCCAGCAGCTGAACGTTTACAGACAGCCTAGGAAATCAGACGGAGCCCCAACCGCGAGCTCGAAAGGACGTGACAACAGCATATGTACAAAGCACTACGTTCACTCTCGTCTCTGGCTCTACTCCAAACCGGAAGTTCCTGGACACGCTCAACAATCAGCTTCTTAAGTGTGCTTTACGGAAAAATAATTCGAGTACTAACCAGTCATTCTTAAAAATGTATGAGGACACGCCCTTGAGAACATCCTTTGTTGTTTATACGGAATGTAATGCTTTATTTAAGAACTTGTTCAGTTCCAGAGTTCTTGAAAGTGGCTCGTATCTCCTGGTTGTGAATGTTCTGTCTAGCAGCGCCATCTGCTGGAAATCTCAGGCTGTCAGCGTCGATCATTTGTCTAATAATGATGTTACTGCTAACAACTGTCAAGAGAACATAAACGTGAGTAAATGGTACAGCTTTTCACGACGACTTATTTTAGATTATGCACGTTAGGTGTATGCGAATACAAATTGAAATGAAGTAGGATCCTCAGGCACACAGGTAGGTTCCAGGACAGTTTATGATATGATATGATGAAGGAGCGACAAGGCAAGGGAGGGGAAACAAAGGGAGGACAAGACAACGATAATACTAGGCCTAGAGACATTCAGATCGCGCAAGTGCAGGGGAGAGGGAAGGGCAAAAGTGCCAGTGGAAGGGGATGAGGAGAAGTACAAGGCACAGGATCAAACATCAAGGAATTAGTGCGGCCTGCAGGTGGTAGTGCAAGGTCAGGTGCAGACAAGTGTCTGATTAGTGCAGCTTCAGTCAGTTACATTAAGATGTTACATCGATAACCACTGGCTCCCATCAACCAGGCAGGGGCTCTCCAACTGCCTGTCTCTAGAACCTTATCCGCACACATTTGCCCCCCTGTTCTTCGACCAGGGTCCTCTGCTTTTACCCTTGGGAGGTCCTGCAGCTCCCCCGCTTTCTTTCCCCTGGGTGATGGGACTTACTTTTGGGGACAGTGGTTCCTCTCTCTTCTTTTCTGCACCCCCTGCAGCAGATTGGTCAGCTTAAACTTTTCTCTTTTGCCACATAGGTCTTTTTCCAGTTTTCCAAGAAGACCAACCCGTCGCCAGTGAAATGAAGTAGGATCCTCAGGCACACAGTTAGGTTCCAGGACAGATATTTTTTTCAGCCTCAGTCAGATGTTACATAGATAACCAGTGGCTCCCATCACCAAGGCAGGGGCTCTCTAGAACCTTAGCTGCACACATTCCTTCAGTCACACCCAACATTCTCTCTTACATTACCAGGCGTCTACATCCATCTCAAGCACTATACAACACAAATATAATACAAATAATGATCACAATTGTTGCACTATAAAAACCTTCAATCATGACATAATGTTTACAATAATAATCACCATACCGTCTGCAAAAGCCTTTGCACATTACACTTCAAAGGGTCAGAGTCGCAAAAGCTACCACAATAATGCACAGAATTTGCGCTTTTTATGAGGCAGTTTGAGACATGCACCGGTAAAAAATCATAGGGAGGTGTAAGGGAAGGAGAACAAATAATTGCTATTATGATATTCCCAATCCCAAGCTGCTTTACTACCTGAGCACTTACCTAAAGGTAAGTGTTTTAAAGTATCTGAAAACTTAGCTAAACCATCTATAACGAATACAAAAGAAAAAGCTCAAATGAGTCGAGAGTCTCCAGTACCCTCAGAAACTGAGACCTCAATCAAAAGCAAGGAAACAGCTTATCCTGTAGCCGATGAGCAGATCAAAATAACCATTGAAGGCTTAAGCACAAAACTGGACATAACCTCCAAAAAGGTTTCGAATGGATACACATATGACAGTGGAAACTGGGCATAGCTGGCCTCTACCCTCAATAACAAACAGAGCAATTAATTCCAGGAACAGCGTGAAAGCCAGCCTTTGACCTTTGGATCTTGGAATACGTGAGGTTTCGTCCATCTGTTTCATACACCTTGGATGTGCAACCTGGATCTGATTTGTCTTCAGGAAACATGGCTAATTGAATGCCCTATCTCACCTCTATTTGAGATAGTCATGCGCTCAAACCACCTAAAGGTAGACCAATGGCGGAGCTCTTAATAGCTGTGAAAAAAGACCTTGGTCTCAGAATTGAAGAGATTGGAATGTCACACCTTCTATTCAAACCGCCAAAGTGATGATATCCGGCCTACGTGAACCCAAGTCCCTGTATATCATTAACCTTTACTGGAACCATATTGCAATTGGAATCGCACCTTTTATTGATCAAGTGACTACTATCATAGACACGATACTAGAAAATACATGTGTCGCTCAAATAATAATTTGCGGTGATTTAAACATTGCTAACATATGGTGCTCAGAAATGGACTCCTGTAAACTAATACTCTCGAATGGGAACCTGTCTGGCGACATTCCAGCTAATCCCACTTGGAGCCGTGATCAGCAATGTTCAACTTTGGACTACTTCTTTGTTTCCGAATCCTTCTTACCAAAGGCGTGTCACTTAGAGGTTTCCAAGATGGAACATAGTGACCATGATATGTTAAAAATTATTTTTAACATCCACAATAACATAACACAAACATCACTTATCGCTCAGGAAGGATAAGACTGAACCTTAAAACTATTGAGGTTAACTCGATTGTATCTACCATGTTATTAACCCCTGATGTGATAGAATATAAACATCTTCTTTCTCAATTTTCGGATCATAAACAAGTCCTCAAACAACACAGGATGCAACACAAACATAAATTTGATATTCAAGTGCTGTAACATAAACAATTACTGCGTGGAGAGTTAAGAAAGTTACCCCGCGAAGACAAAGGTATCTATCGCGCAGGAAAAAACTTGCAGTGCAGAAATACAAAAATTGGAGCAAAGCTCATAATGTGGTTTTGCTTCAGAATGATTCTGAGGAGATGCTGACAAAACTTAAGAACAAAAACTCTTCAGAATTCTGGAGCCTTATAAACAATCTTGCTGCTCCTCAAGACGCGCTTCAAGCTTCGCCAATTTCCGAAGATGCTTAGGTGAAACACTTCACAGAAATGTTCAGTTCATCCAAAGTCAAAATCGAGAAAAATCACAAAAATCTGGCGCCGTGGGAACTAAAGTTTGATAAAGCTGACATCCTGAGTTCAATCAAGAACTCTAGTGCCTCGAGAGCTCCCAGACCAGACGGCCTTACAAATTACACCTTGAAATTAAATCCTGAAGCATGGGCAAATCTTTGCAACACACTGTTCGAAAGGATAACAATAAAATGTGCTACACCAAAATCCTGGAAAAACGCCATTATTGGACCCATTTTTAAAAAAGGCAACAGATTAGATCCGAGAGATTATCAACCCATTGCCCTCCTCGACATACTTGGAAAAACCTATGCAAGTCAATTACAACAAAAGCTGTTAGCCTGGTCAACTGAAAACAAACACATTGATTGTCGGTAAACTGGCTTTGTCAAAGGTGTTGGATGTGGCCTCAACACTCTCCTGCTGAACCTATTAAAAATGGAAACAATTCCAACCAATACCACAATCTACGTGGCAACAATTGATTTTTCACATGCCTTCGACAGTGTTGACCGTCAAATTATGTGGGACAGACTCAAAGCCTGGAAGTGTCCACCTAGTCTACTTGCTGCAATAAAAGAACTGCACCATCCAAATTAGACTAGATCAGGGGGGCACTCTATCTTCACTAATTAAAACGTATAAAGGTGTGAAACAAGGCTGCCCCTTAGCTGCCATTATTTTCAATATTTTCATCTCGGATATTGGAGACATATTTAACGCGGCAACAGCTTTTCCACCCAAAATTCACAGAACTCACCTAAGCTGGCTCTTACACGCAGACGACTTAATTCTTCTAGACGCCAGGCCTATTGGACTCCAACGTAGGCTGGATGCCCTTGAATCATATGTCAACAAAAACGGGATTTGCATTAATAAGCAAAAATGCGAAGTCATGATCCTACGTAACTTGCCAACTAATAAAAGAGGAACAAAAAAACACATCTGGTATCTAGAAAAAACAATCCTTAGAACCTCGCCCTACATTAAGTTTCTGGGATCTCTGATAAGTTCCAACATAAATGATGGTCCATGGGTTGAGGCAACAAAAAGGAAATGTCAACAGCTACTCTGCCAAGCCGCCATCATAAACAAAAAATTCTGAACATTTTCTATGAAGCCTATGCTTAATTCTTACTGACAAGAGGCTGTCCGGGCACTTATTTACGGTGTGGAAAATATGTTCAGCTGTCCACACGATTTGTGGAACACACTGGAGAATAATTTCTGGACTAGAATGTTACACCTACCTGTCCTAGTAGCAACATAAGATATGAACTGGGTCTGATATCTATACAAGCTAGAGTGTGTTGGAATGCACTAACCCTTTATAGGAAGACTTTACTTTCAAACCCAGCACCTCAATTCAAAATTCTTCATAAACCAAATAATGACCTGGACAACACGGTTCTTTCCAAATGGAGTAACCTTTGCACCAAATTCCTTGACACAAATAATTCAAAGATCATAAATTTGCTAGAAAATCCAGACAAAGCAAAGTTAAAGTTATGGAGAACAGACTGGCATCAAACTTGCGTAGACAGAGCAAGCTCTTGTCTTATGAAGGAAGCAAGAGAATACAACAAACTACAGCCGTATTTGATCCAATCCCCAGACCAAAACTCTAGATTACTATTCTTACAATTCCGACTTAATCTTTATTTGACTAAAGATCGTACAAGAACATGGAATTTGAATGGAATTTCTTATTGAATTTGCTGTTTCTGTGAACACTCTACAGAGACTCTTAAACATATGATTTTATTTTGTTCAAAATTTCGATCATTACGAACTAAATTGTTTCATCCACTCTTCGAGGAGCGTCAAACCTATTTCGCCAGTGACTGGTAGAAATCTATGTTTGACGGCTCAGAAAGAAAAGTTATGTTTGGATTAGTAATGTTTTTGAAAGACTTGAAAATGTATCTAGTTGAACGAAATCCCACATTTGTGATGCCTGTAACAGATCATTTAGTGCAATCATGAGAAACTATGAAATAGTTGTGAACCTTTTAAAGGAAGGTGTGGGTTTGTATGATGTCCCACAATTGTATGATGTTCCACAATTGTAAGTGAACTTTTTTAAAGGTTTCTTTTGAAACCAAATAAATAAATAATTGCTTATGAGACTGCTAATTATTCCCGTTGTATGTCTTTTACATGAGATTCCCTGCTTATGCTTGCTTCCATCAAGGGATATCGAGAAGGTGTTTTTTCCTGATGACCTAAGAACGGACTTGGCAAAACTCACTATTAAGTCTAAACTAGCGGCGAAAACGCTTCTAACAGAAGTGGATCAATTGAGAGCGATGGGTTACGATTTGGTTCCCTGCATTAAATATCAAAGGAACACCTTATTGAAAATAGGTGATCTTCACTCTCGTCTAGATTGGGTGAGCAGATAAAGGTCTCTGGTGGAAATACATCTCATTCACAGACGACAGTCCAGTTGCAGAATCCACAGTTCAACACAGAGATGAGGATGTGGCAGATTGGAGATGGTTGCCACAATCTCGTTCTACGAACTTTAGAAAATGGGGGGAATCGGGCACTGACCTCTAGCCTCCAATTAGAGACTGTGAATTTAAGAATTAAGGGCCTAATTCATGGAACATTTAGCACGGTGCTAAGTGACTTTGCACTGCAAAAGTCTTTGCAACGCTCTCTGAATCAGGGTGTTTGTTGGCAGTGCAAAGTCACTTTGCACCGTGCTAAAAGTTCTATGAATTAGGCCTCAAGTGTCGTGGTGTGGAATTCGAGAGGTCATAGGAGCTTTACAGAGAATGATCATGTCATGCCTCTGTTCTCTACTAGCTCAATTATCATGCTCCTAAAATCGGGGCCGACTTATCCAATAGACGTTGATGGGTTTACTTTGGTTGAACAAATGGCGACCCCTAGCTTCGGGTGGCCTCCTGGTTCTATATTTGAATCAGTTGAAATAATCTCTAATTCTATTTATGGTTTGCTTGCAGTATATTATCCTCAAAAACTAAGCCTAATCCGCTCCATCTGATCAATTTATATTGGAATGTGGTTGTGCTGAATTTGGAGCTTATTCTAACATATTTTCATGACGTGTGTGAAAACATCACGGCTGATAGGGGCGGTCTAAATTTGATACTGGCCAGTGATTTAAATTCGGATTTTCAATCCCAATACATGCAGGGGGTAATGAAAGACTGGATACCCGAGGCAGGATTAAATCCAATTTTATGGCATGGAATGTAATGATTGCTAATGGAACTATCCTTGGTGACATACCACACAGCCCAACATGGTTTGGAAATAACACTTCATCCGGCCTCAACTATCCGGTGCTGTCACCATGATTATTTCATCAATGTGCCTCCTTTAAATTCTTAGAAGTAAAGCTCGAGTGATCACTGCATCCTATTGGGATTACTTAGTATTCCACTTCATTTGGCTACCGGGGCCATCAATTAAATCTTCTAGCCAGCATTAATGGCAAAAGAGTACAACAAAACATTGGAAATCGGAAACATTTCATTAGTGAGATTGGTGCCTCTTTAGCTAATACTTTAATAGAGGAAAAGTACAGATTGCTCACTCCTGCTAACCTTATATGTGACTCTAAGCAGAAAGCTTGTGGGCCTCTCATTAAGAATCAGAGAACCTGTTATGACCCAGAAGCACAATTAAGAAAGAGCTTTGAGACAGGAGTTAAGAATTGTACAACATGCCATTCTCCCATCATACCTTTATCTAAAGGAGCCTAATCGTGCAAAGCAATTATACGATAACTGACTTAGGTCACATAGATTGGACCGGAAGCAGAGAGAGGGCGAGTTACTGATTTTAGCAGTCGCATCTAACAATTCTCGTAACTTCTGGGCAGTAATTAATTCCAGAACTGCTTTGCAGGATAGTTGCAAACAAATCCAGAAAACGAGGAAACTAGGACCACATACATTAAAAAGTGATATGGCTTTCCAATTGACAATTGTCGAGACAAGTAAATATTGCTCATGGAATTTCCATTTAGATGTGATGATTGAGCTACTAATTAAGAAAGCACCGAATTCGTCAGCACTAGGCCCTAGCAGCCTTTGCAATCAGATTATGAAACTAGACATATTATGGTCCTATGTTCTTTTTATGCTCTTCAGTAATATCCTGAAGAGTCAAATGTGTCCTCAGACTTGGTGCCAGGAAATTATTATCCCCATTTATAAAAAGGGTATAGGTCTGACACCGCCAATTATCAACCCATTACCCTCCTGGACCCCGACTGTAAAACGTTTGCCTCTCTAATTTTAAAGCCCTTGGAGATTTGGGCCAATTCAGGGCTCCTATTAAATAAAAGGTAAACAGGGTTCAAGAAGGGTATGAGTACTTTAACAAATGGCTAATTGGTAAATTGCCTTCAAGAGTCAGTACACAGTGCCCAGGGTTCACCAATTTATATTGCAGCTATTGATTTCTCACAGGCGTTCAATACTATAAATCGAAAACGCCTGCAGGATAAACTGTACAAATGGCAAATTCTGCCATACCTATTAGCAATCCTTGGAATGCTCCATGAAAATAGAACACAGACACTTCTTCTGCGTTTGATTAATGCTACTGTTGAGTACGCATATGATAATGATTTATCCATAAATTCTAAAAATAAACACATCATGCGATTCTACAGGAATAATAGAAAGCCATTAGCTTATTCCAATAAATGAGTTCAAATATTTAGGTCTCATTATTGAAGGCCGTCCAAATAAGCAAGCCTTAAATATGCGTTTGAATGCAGGTGAATGCAGAATTGTGCCTGGGAAAGGCAGATTCTGATTGGTCATACTGCATTTCCCTCATGCGAATGTATATTTTATGATAAACTAGCGGGGTTACCCGGCGTTGTCTTTGTCCTGATCGAGTGGCGTTTCATGTGCCCTGGAGGATGTTGCTCTTGTCCTCATGTCAGCAAGTCTTGCTTCAGTTTGCTCTGCCATCTCATTTGCCCTGGAGAAAGTTGTTCTTGTCCTCTATTTGGCAAATCGTGCTGCTGTTTGTTGTTGTGTTTCAGAAGCTCTTGATATTGATTTTCGCTTTGCATCAGATGGAGCTTTTCCAAATGATGTTTGTTTTTGTGTGTGGTATATTTCAGTCACTCAATGGCTTCAACATATTTGAGAAAAAGTCCAAGATTGATTGATTGTGCTCTCTTCTCGTGAATGAACTTAAGTAAACTGTAACTTTGCCATTTACCATATTTGGTGTGGCGTGATAAAAAACATTTACATTTTATTATTATAGTTCCCTTTAAAATGCTTTAATGAATACTTTCGAACAGTATACAGTAGTAATACATTTCAGAGGAATAACCAACCCATCGAACATTTTGCTTCAGACACTTTTTCAAATTTTGCCTCTTTCTAGTACCTACTGTAGTGAATAGGGGTGAGCATCAGTAAATGAGGATAAAAGGCGGAACATAGAGACACACTCTGAGCAAGGTGGAACACGAGAAAGAGCAGAACTTCTGGGGCAAAGGGGAACCTACTGGAGCAGAGCAACTGACAGAGGGACGAGAGCAAAGGGTAGAAAAACCCAGGAAATCACTGAAGGAGGTTGTTGCCTCTGAAGAGCCATGAAAGATGAGCAAAGGCCAAATCCCAGACAAGAAGACTGCATTGTTTTTCCAGGGCCCAGCGACCCTCCCGGGTGAATGACAGAGTTGGGGAGGTGAGGCCAAGCCTGTGGTATTAACCTAGACTTGTGAATTAAAACCGCAAAGACAAGAAAAGAATGCACACAGCCGGTTAGTTGGCGAACGACATGAAAGGCCGGTGTGTGTTAAGGAAAGATTGAAGGTGCAACAGTATATCTCACAATTGAAGGCTGCATGCTTGTGGATGAGACGTGAAGGAAGGCAGACCTGTGGGGAACTTTAAAGTGAAGCCAGTGATACAGAGTAGCAGAGTGGTCCGGCGAAAGGAAGTAGCCCACTCGAAAGTCTCCAAAAAGGTGAAATGTTTTGTTATAAAACAACACAGTGAATGAACTCTAAAATGCGTACCGTTGAAGTTTTGTGCTTGTGATACTGAATTACCCCAACCAAAAAATCATGGGGCAAGAGTCTAAGCTGAAGGGAAAGTCTAAGTGGTTCTGCAAAAGGTCTATACTAAAAACCTTGCATATACGAAAGTCTACAACAATAGGAAAAGGTCCGAGCCCGATCGAAGGAGACCTGCGTGAACTTTTGTTGAACTGTGAAAGTACTTATGAAAGCTGGAATAAGTGGCTTTAACGTCGAAGGGCAAGCAGGCCTCGATCCATGTTTTAAAGTGCCTTTGTTTCGAGAAGCTGAGCCAGAGTGTGTCATCCTGTTTACGGGGACCGCCTTACCCGTGCTATCCAACATGGGAAGGACAGCAGACTCACCCAGATTGATTCTTTATGTTATAATTTTCGTTTGCATACATATTCCCCTTTACACACACTTTGTCTAAGAGATAGGGCAGGCATTAGGTTTTGTTAGTATGGACCATTTTTGATTTGACAGAGACTGACTAGGACTGTGTTTCTTTATTATTTGATGGTAGAGACTACTCCGTTCTTAGCTATAGGGCAAAGTACGAGTTTTTCCAAACCCAGAAAAATGAATAAAGGTTTTGAAATGGTATCTCTTATGCCAATGTCATACTTGTGATACCATGCCTCCTTTACAATTTCCAAATTGATCTTTCTGATACAAAACTCCATAGTGTTAAGTCCACACGGGGGCCCATTGGCATTTCATTAAATAAAATGAAATCATTCGAATATATCAAATATTGAATTAAAAAAAGAAAAGTAAAGAGTAGGGATGGAGGTCAAACGTGGGGTAAACACAATACCTTTTTCTAAATTAGTGCCCAGATCTGAAATGTATAAGTTAAAAAGGGCAGTTGCTAATGCTGTCTTAGCCCTCCAAAGGTCTGAACGGTCCCTGAAATGGAACCCTCACTATCCAATTTAATTTGGACCATGGTGTTCAAATGTAAGTACTTGAGTGTATTTAGCAAGTCATCAGGGCAACCAAAGATGTGTAACTTGTCCGAAGGTTTTGTACAATTGACCCGCTCAAACGCCATATTTGGGTCAGTGAAAGCCACGTAGATAGGGTGACTATTTAAGATAAGTCTGTTTTTGCAGAAGGGATACAATTAGTCCATCAAGAGAAGTGTCTCGGTCCTTCCTACAAACCGACTGCTGTTTGTCAATGATTAGAGTGGCCATAGCCCATTAAACCGACTGTTTTATAATAATTGTCCAAAATATGTTTACTCGATCCATCAGCCTATCGCCTTTCTTGCATATCAGAACAATGTGGGAGATCTTCCAAGTAGTTTGTTCTTTAATTATTCTTTTGAATAAGTGCCTCAATATGTTTGACCATAATTCAGGGTTACCTTTGAGGGTAACATTCACAAGCAATAATTTAGCTTTTTTAATAATGTCTAAAATAGCCTCTTCACTTATTTCTAAATTCTAAGTAGTATTATTGTTTTTATTAAATTGTTAACTGAATGTTCTGGCATTGCATTTCATGTCTTGTAATGTTCTTTCCATATATCTACTGCAATTGGATTATTCGGTGTATAGACTTGAACAGAATTCATGTTGTTTATCAAATTCCAAAAGTTCTGTTCGTGGCTGGTGGCCAGAGTTAGTAACATTAGTTCTGGAATCCCTTTGCTATGTGATTTTACTCAGTGTTTGCATATTTGTTTGAGTATGGCTGTTTTTTTGTCCTGTAACTCCCTACCTCCTTGTTTGCTGACCCTGCGTAAACCACTTATCAAATCCTTCTTTTTCCTTTCAATAGCTGCATCATATTTATGTAGGGAAAGAGGGGGCGAAAGTCTGTGTTTATTAAAATGCAGAACTTTTTCAACCTAATGTACAAAACCCACCATGAAATCAGAACAGTTTGGCAGGTGCAAATATTCTTTATACTTGTGGGTCTCAGACGTATATAGCATTTCTGACAGTTTTGAGTTAAACTATGTGCTCTCGCCAAATGAATTCATTTAGCTCCTTGTTGGGCATTACTTTGGGAAATGTCTTTACAAGTTCTGTTTTTCCAAAGAAACATAGAAACCGGCCTTGGTTTCAAACTGCACCTCCCTGAATAGATAAATTGAATGTGAAATATTTACCTGTCGTCCATGTGTAAGTAGAATCCATTTTCTACTTATAAATCACAATATAAAGAATTTAAAAAGTCTCTCTTGATTATTTCTCAAACATATATATTGCAATAATCATTTGTGGAATAAAACTCTTGAGCCAACACGTGCTTTGATTGCTGTTCCTGAGGGCTCTGATAAAGTAGTTCAACCATTCGATTGGTAGCAACTTGCTTAAAAAAACATTGCATTTAAATAGCATCACGAGACCAATCCAAATAAATATAATTAAGCCCATTGCAGAGTGAATTAAGATGCAAATAAAAATGTAACCAGATTTTATGTAATTACACCAAGCTACAAATAAAACATATAAAGAGTGAGGGCGCGGGTGTTAAGCGCCTGCCATCTCTCCACCTGGCTCGGGGTCCTGCCATAATGGACTTCATCCAGGCCACGGCCCACTGCCTTCTTAAACCCCTGGGCGTGGGTGTTCAGTGCCTGCCGGGTTTACGGTGCTGGAAGGGGACGGTTGCTGTGATCACACCCTGTCTCACACCTGGGTCCTTCATCACTAATTCAGACCCTAAATGGCTCTCTGTGGAGTTGGTAGAAACACATGGGCGTAATTTTAAGGGGGGAGGGGGGGCAGGGGTGTTTGTCCCCCGCAACTTTCATGGCACACCATTTTGTCCCCATTCATTTGGCTGGGGCACCTTTTCTTCAGATGCCATGCCCCCCCCCCCCAACATTTTCAGCCAAGTTACTCCACTGTAGAAACATCAAAATTGCACCAAAGCATCTGAACGGGAGACGGGAGTGAAGCCGGGTTGCGGAAAGCTACATTAATACATCTACCACGACTTCTTTGGCCCCCGCTTGGCCACTGCCCATGTTACTTTTAAAGTGAAGTTACCATTCGATTCGTTCACTCATTCTATCGAAACGGAAAGCTCTGACAATACTCTCCCCCCCGCCCCCCAGGCACAGGCAAGAAAAGGATTTATAGCGCCATGAGACCTGCGGGGGAGGCAAACATCCTGATTAATGAAATAAAGCCGTTTCTTCTGGTTATGATAAACCACCCTGCTATCCCAGAGCCTTGGAGTGATAAAGATGCCAAGGGCGAACTGTGCAGCAGCAGCAGTGCCAACATGTGCAGTTCCATTGTTGACCCGTGCTATGCCCCTGATATACGAAGGATTCAATAACGCCTCGTTCGCCCAGGAGCTTGCCCTCTACCCAGTGCTTTAAGTGGGCCGGGGCCTGCCGGGGCCGGGCCCCGGCAGTCTCCAGAAAGTGGGGCTGAGCTGGGGCCCAGCCGGGGCCCCGTCCCACACAACATTGGCGGGATGCATTATCCCGCCGCGGCCGCAGCCGCGACGGGAGATGCGCCCGTCATTATGTCGGCCAAGCTGACAGAAGTGCCAGTCAGCCACAGCGATGCTGAGGCTGGCGGCACTTCTGTCAGTTAGTGTAACTCCCTCTGATGACCCCTCATCAGGGTCATCAGAGGAAGTTACTGTCCCTTTGTTTTCCCTCCCCAGGTCACTGACCCCCGCAGGCTCCGTGATCTAATATGCAGATTAAATCACGGAGCCCGCGGGTTCGCAGAGGGTGAAAGACGCCTCGGGCTCAGTGATCTATCTGCTCATAGCAGATAGGTCAGAGCCCGAGGTGCCTTTCTCCGTCGGCAAAGCTTTATAAAAGATGCCTTGAACTGTGTACGTTTCAAGCCATCTTTTATAAAGGTAGAAATATTTCTATGTATATAAAAGACGGCTTGAAACGTGCACAATTCAAGGCATCTTTTATAAAGCTTTGCCGACGGACAAAGCCACCTAGCGGTTTGTTTTGTCCGTCATCAACGCTTTATAAAAGATGCCTTGAATTGTTTACGTGTCAAGCCATCTTTTAGAAACATAGAAACATGTTACAAATATCTATGTTTATAAAAGGTGGCTTGAAAAGTACACAAACCATAGTAAGGTAAGCACACAAGTGTGCGTAACTTACTATGGTTTGTGCACTTTTCAAGCCACCTTTTATAAACATAGAAATATGTAACATTGCTATATTTATAAAATATGGCTTGAAAAGTACACAAACCATAGTAGTACGCATACAAACATATAAATGCTCACATACATTTATATATTTGTTTGCACACCCTACTATGATTTGTGCACTTTTAGGCCACGGCCACAATGAAAGCCACGCCCCCAAACGAGGGCCCCCCCTCAATTTCTTACCCCACTTAAAGCTCTGCCTCTACCCTAGGTGGAACCAATCCCTGTGCTGTTGTAGGGAGTGCCAATGACAGTAACACGGCCATCATACCCTCCAACGCTGCGACTTTAAGCAAGGGTCCAACTGATACTTTTGACGTTTTCCAATCGACCACTCGGACAGGAGAGAAGTGCCACTTGTCACTATCTATGCCCCTAGCTCGGGTGGAGGCGAATAAGTGCTCCCCGGGGTTAGCACTGGGCAATCTCTGTTAGAATGATGTGCACAGGGGTGCAGAGCAGCGTGGGGTGTTGCCGATTAGAAGAGGCTTCAAGGGAGATTGTGCAGACAAAGTGCCCATTGCTACGCAGGGCAGAGTATGCCATTCCGAATAACAATAGATGTGTTCCACTCATGGAAGATGCAGGAGGTGATTGCAGTATTTGTGCGGATGCCATCCTCATCACTAGGTGCCCAGACCAAAATAAGAAAGGCCAATTCACACCTGTAAAGTCTGTCCCGATGTCCTGTACAGGCCCCCCTTGCCCATCTACCACCTCCAGTACATCTGCAATATATATTCCCGATTTAGCTGGTAAAGGGGTGAATGCGGGCAGTGGGTGTAAATGTCACATTGTCCTGACTGAGTTGGCAGTATTAAAGAAGTTACTTTTGTCTTCCCTTGAAGCTTATGGAAGGAGGCCCACTGCGGCGGAGCCACCAACTAGTGTGGAGGGTGTTACAGAGGCTTCTAAATCACCAGAGGTAGTAGCGCCCCAAACCTCTCATGCCAGTACTGATAGGGCCAGCACTTACCTAGCCGAATTGGGGTCCATTTGTGGCAACACAGAGAGCATGGGGATTGACATTATTACCTTCTGTCTCTTGCCTGACAAAGGTCCTCAGGGTTCAATCCATTTAGCCTTCCCCGCCCAAAACCCAAGTTGGATCTGCGTGACTTTTCCGCGACGGAAAAGATTGCATGAGAAATGTACGAACCACAAACGGTTTGTACATTTCCTATACGAACATTCATTAAAAACCCCTACAAACCCACACCCACAAGACACCCACAACACAAAATCCCCACCCACACCCCCAACATACCCCCACCCTACTTACCTTTGAAGACGCGCTGTGTCCCTGCGGCACCAGTTCCCTTTCACTTCCGTGATCGGGAACCGGCCCGGCAGGGTCCTTTTATTTTTTTTATTTTTAGGGCCACTGCAGGGGTTTCCCCCACAACCTCGCTCACTATATTATAAAGTATAGTGAGCGGGGTGTTGTGGGGGACCTCCCTCAACCCCTGTTTTTAAAAAATAATTAAATTCTCGGGTGTGCTGTCCCCCACAACACCCCTATCACAATACTGTATAGCATGGTGAGCGGGGTATTGCGGGGGACACCACCGCGGCCCCCGGCTTTTTTTTTCCATTTGGTGTGGGGCTTGGGGGACACCCCCCAAGTCCGACCCCACCGAAACACCTAAACACATACCACGAAAAGTTCGAACCTTTGGTAGTTAGAACTTTTCGTAGTGTGTGTTTTAGGTCTTTTGGTGGGGTCGGACTTGAATATTCGGTAACTTTGTACAATACCACCCAGGTTCACGCCATCACACAGTTCCATTGATACTGTTGATTTCGACTCGGCGGGTGGATTGCACATTAAGTGCTAATACTTTGGTGGGCAAGTTAGCTAGCAGGGTTCATAGTTCTATGGCCAACTTCGCCTCACACAGTGATTCTACTGGAGCCCCTAGACCAGAGTCTGGGCAGAGTAAGACAACTAGGCAGAGGACAGGGAAATGCACAAGGGGGGGTACTATTTTTGCCCAAGACCCCGAATTGGCCCCAAATCAGTTAGAAAGCAGCGAAGGCCTCATAAATAAATGTACCCACTGGTTCCGTGCTGTGCATGGTTGCATGTTGGTTATCTGTGATGATATCTTTAGCTGTACCTGATTGCACTTACAGGGGGACAGTGCATTTGTTTTATATGCATAGAATTTAAGGATATGAGAGTGGCTAACGGTTTACTGGGCATTGATATAAGATCCTACCCCAGCCTAATTCCATGATATAAATTAGAGTCCATCTCCCGCTTAATGCTGATTGTTATTTTGAAGTTAGACCCCAATGCCCTGTGCTATCTGAAGCGAGCCCAGTGCCAGTGGGGAAAAGGAGATTGGGCAATTCCACCTTGCCTAAGTAATCATTGATGAACGTGTGATTTTCCCACGATCTGTGCGCTCAGGAGATGACAGAACTTGAGGGGCATCTTATGCTCCTGGATCGTAGGTCTTTCCATGCACTTTTAGATAGCATCCAGCGAGTAATTTAACAAGGTATCACAAATGATGATAGTGTGTAATTTTACATCCCAAGAGGCCCTTAACTGGGAATGGACGTAGCTCGATATCTGTTGCTGTTTCAAAAACTTATCTTGGGATAAGTATTAAATTACTGTTCTAGATTTCTATGGTTTAAGGTTGCTGTAATTGGGTTAAACACAATGTGGGTGAAGTGTTTCCTTGACTGTTTTATTGTTGCTTTGTGTGTGTCACAGTGTACTTTTACGGCCTGGGGCCGAAATAAAGTTACTGATGATGATAAAGAACACATTAACCCAAGTTTGTTTATCAAATCACTAGCTGATATACCCGGTGTTGCCCGGGCTTTCATTCCCTCATAGATATAGGTAACTGTGCAAAATCTGGTGCAGATTGGGGAATTGTATAAGGAACAACGCTTTGCCAAGTCACAAACCCCCAAACCCACAAAAAACTTTTATTTCTTTACTTTTGGTGAAATCCGGGGAAAGGGGTGGGGTGTCCATATGTCATGTAGCCAGTATTGTTCGGAGGGTCCTAGTAGGTGACTGGGCAAAATGTGATGCAGATTGGTGGAACGGTGAGCAATTGTATAGTGAACATACACAAAGCCACAAACCCACATCCACATTTTCACTTTTGCTGAAATACAGGGAAAGGGGTCAGGTGTCCAGATGTCATGTAGCCGGTTATGTCTGGAGGGTCCTAACAGGTGACTGTGCACAATTTGGTGCAGATTGTTGAAATGGTGTGGAATTGTATAGGGATCCTATGCAAAGCCACAAACTGACTCACACATTTTCACATTTACTGAAATCAGGGGAAAGGGTGGTGTGTCCAAATGTCATGTAGCCAGTAATGTCCGGAGGGCCCTAACAGGTGACTGGGCAAAATTTGGTGCAGATTGGTGGAACAGTGAGCAATTCTATAGAGAACGTACACAAAGCCACAAACCCACATCCACATTTTCACTTTTGCTGATATACAGGGAAAGGGATCGGGTGTCCAGATGTCATGTAGCCAGTAATGTCCGGAGAGGGTCCTAACAGATGACTGTGCAAAATTTGGTGCAGATTGGTGAAACAGTGTGGAATTATATACGGAACATTCGCAAAGCCACAAACCCACACCCACATTTCCACTTTTGGTGAAATCTGGGGAAAGGGGTAAGGTTTCCAGATGTCATGTAGCCAGTAATGTACGGAGAGTCCTAACAGGTGACTGTGCGAAATGTGGTGCAGATTGGTGAAACAGGGTGGAATTGAATAGGGCACATACACCTTGCCACAAACCCACACATTTTCACCTTTATATATATATATAGATAAGAAATAAATTAAATTATTAGTTAAATAAAGTATTATTGAATGAAAAATCACCAGAGACATGGACACAGAGAACAGAAAATGAAACAGAAAATGAAAACATTGAGTTAATAAATCATAAATAAAACCATAAAATGCTCCATAGCAGATTTCCCTTCATACACATCCCTGCATGCATGCCTCTGGTGGTTCCAAGCTGACACCAGGTATAACTTGTGTAATGAGCTACAATCAAAATTGTAATGCAAGATACCAATTACTCCCATTTACATGTGCGTGACAAGGTTTATAAACAATCATTCTGAACAATTATTCCCTAACATTCCGGTGCGTCACGGATGACATCCAGAGTGTATGTTGTTACCTGCATGTCTGAGTGCTTGTTGCTCTTTTGTGTTTCATGAAAGTATTTCACCATCCAAAATAGATGTAATCTATTATTCTCCATTATACATGTGCTCACACAACTCAAATGTGAGTATAATGTGTTTAATGAAAGCATTAAACCATAGCAGGTACTAACCTTAGAATGCAAATCCCATCATATTTCAATATCATGCTTGATCACAGAGTCAAATCAAACGAAAACCCGAACAGTCTGTTAGATTGTCAACATGCTACAAACCTGAAATTTTGCATGGGGGTAGGTTCCATGGTGTAGACAATGGGAAAAGTATATAATATACATTATTCTAATCTTGGCAGTTTGCAATGCTTGGATATGTGTGTGTATCTGTTCGTAATGTTCAGCATAAAGACCTGAAATTTGGCATGTGGGTAGTTTCCTTGCTTTAGACAATTTAACAAGTATAAACTATATTTTTTTCAGATTCATTTTTTAAGCAGTCTGCAATGCTTACCCCAGCCATATGACTCTTTGCAATGTAGTTCTGCCATAGTTCGACTTTCATTGTTCCTAAAGTTCAGCAGTTTATGAACATTTCAGCAGTTCATTGTTCCTAAACCTTCTACATTATCACCATTTTAGCTGACATTAGCAGCAATCACTTCTGAAGTCATGCTGGTGACACAACACAGTGCTTTTGTAGTAATGCAGGTGACAGGAAACGGTGCATGTCTCTTCAATAGTGTCCGCAATTACATTGAACGTCACATCATGGCAAATCTCTCATGATAATTACAGAAAGTTCATTTCCCACGGAAGTTGATGAATTTATGCCATCTCAACAGTACGAAGATTACATGCTACAGCCGTACACGTACGTGTATGGCACTTCAAGCTTACAAGGTTAAGCCCTTCACATACAGCACTTATCTTGAGGTTGCTGCTGCCTCGGCTGTGGATCTGGGACATCAATAATTTTGCTACGCAATCTCAACACACGAACTCAAAGTAGCTCGAACGGATTTACGGGATTCATGATTTTTTCATGGTCAGCTCTATGTGGCTTGCTCCAGACTTGGAAACAAAGAGAATTTGTTCACACTAGCCCCAACAGGAAATACCAGCAATATAGTATACAAAGAAGCTTTGGTTTACTTAATTAACCAAACTTCAAACTACGACTGAAGTAGGAATTACTGTGCAAAGCACAGGTACACCAGCGACTGTTAATACGCCATCTTTGGTTGCCACAGATATAATGCAACGTGATGTCCAAATATGGACAGACAAAAGACTCTGCTTGTGGAACTGTTACTTACTATGTTGTAAGCGTGAGGGCCATGCTGGACGTTTAAATTCCAGTAAGCAGTGTACGTGCTTCTCTATAGATGCGCACCAATAATCGACTTGTGAAATAAAATAGTACTACTCCTAATCTTAATATCGTACTTAACACTAAATCGTATTCAACCTTGTATACTATCTCTGTTAAATATGTTACAATAAAACGTCAGTGTTCCCTGATTACAACAGTGCATCTAACCAAACACTGGTTGGCTGCAATGTTAAGTAATTGGTATTTGTATTCAAATTTTTCTAGTATTCTAAGATGCAAACTCGCAACCAAATTGGAAGGTTAAGATATCAATAAGTGTTCATCCCAGAACTTCCAGAGGTGTTGATTTTACACACACAGTTCTAACCTTGCATTCCTCCATCCGAAGTTGAGATAATGAAGCAGAAAAGAAGATATTGCAAGTATGATAATAGCTTAATAATTGTGCCACTTGTTGTTACTGTTTCAATCTAAACATGCTCATTCCCACTTATAAGAGGAAACATATTACAAGGAAATTGCATTTAAATATGACTCAAGCAGGTTAGTTAAAGGAAAACATGCAGTTCACTGTCTTTGTTCAGACCATCTCAGATTGCTTTAAATTAAAACAGCAATCAGGCCTCCTTCTGGCTCATGGCAATCTCTGTATTGTCGTATCTTGGTTTGCAGACACAAGATGCACAAGTCTGATGAAACGTTTTGATTTGACGTCATCATTTGTTTGTTCCAAAGTCCAGTGCTGTGCCAGTGGATATTGCGTGTTGCTTGTTTTGATAGCATACAAGTGTTCTTTGATTCTCAGTCTTAACTCTCTTTTTGTGCTTCCTATGTAGAACTTATTACACACACATACGATGCAGTAAATGACAAAGGTTGATTTGCAGTTCACAAACCCATGAATCATGATCAATCTGTTTTATACGTTCTGTACTGAGTAATATTATTCATTGAATAATCGCACAAGCTGCATGTGACACATTTCTAGAAACCCTCAGGTTTACTTAACCACTGGTATTGAGACTCTGTACCTGAAATGGGAGAAAGAAAAAACGATTTTGTGTCCTAGATTCGTTGCTTTTGTCAAAACCACATCCGTTTTCTTTTTAATGTCCTGCCTTAGGTCCTTATCTAAAAGTAATACATTCCAATATCTGTTGAGCATTTTGTAAACTCACTGTGTCATTCTGTTCTGTTTTTGAATGCATTTTAGTTGTGAGAAGTGTGTTCCTGTGTTTGCCTTGCTTTAATGGTGGCTAATGAAATAACTTGATCCTTGTAGGCCCTGTTTCTGAACTTTTCAGAAATCAATGAGACCTCTTTTTCAAAATCCACCACAGTACTGCAATTTTGTCTGGCCCTCAGCATCTCCCCCTTAGAGAAATCCTTACCACTCTGGGCTTGTGTCCACTACTAACATGTAAAATTGAGTTTACTTCTTTACTTTTATGATGTGTCCTAGTGCTGATCTTACTGTCACTAATGTTAATCTCAAGATTTAAAAACGTAATTTTACTCTTGCTATGTGTGCATGTTAACTGCATTTGAAAAACAATCCCATTGAGTTTCGCTGTAAACTGTTGCCAAATCAGTGTCATTCCCAGTCCATATGACGCAAATGTAATCGAATTTTCTCTTCCAGATGAGCACATGTTTTTCAAAACCTTCCAAACTGGGTGCTGAAGTATGCGTGGTTTTAAATTCACCCATAAATAATTTGGCTAATTTGGGGGCATATTTAACTCCCAGGGTTTGGGTATAATATTAAAGCAATATGCCCCGAGGGGCGGGGGCATATAGCTATTAGTACCCCAGCCCGCAAAAACTGCATGACCGGGTCACTAAAAGCTTTTTTTGACCCGAAACGCTGCTGCGTTTAAAAAAAAAAAGACTAAGAAAATGGCTGCCGGGAAAGGGAAAACGGAGTCCGTTTTGCCTCTCCATAGCGCCCATGATGATGGAAGCTAGTGTCTAATAAATATGAAATAAGTGACTTAATTGCTCACCACTCTTCGTTTGGTTTGGGTACAGACTTGGCAGGTATAGAGGTGATCTTCAGAGGTACAATTACCCACCCTACCTTTGGCTTCCAGATGCGGAGACTGGTCCGGTATGGCACACGGGCTGCTACTCTTGATTCTGATGACAAACAAAGAAAAGATCAATGCAGCAGGCCTCAGGGCACTGGATGCAATGCAGGAAAACCGCCTTCAGTAACTGTCAATGGGCCTCATTACGACCCAGGCGGTAAGTTACCGCCTGGGCCGTCACTTTACCACCATGGCGTAAACTACGTTTACGCCATGGTGGTTGGCGGACTTACCGCCCCATTCCGACCTTGGCGGGGCGGTAAGTCCCCAATCCCCATTTACCCTTCCCCATTCCCATTTTTGCCCCATAGGGCATAATGGGAGTGGGGAAGGCGTTAATTACGCCACCGTAAATTACGGTGGCGTAATTAACTCCATGGTCCCTTAGCGCCATGGATTTTAACACCTGCTAAAAGCAGGTGTTAAAAGCGCCATGGCGCTAAGGGACCTCGTACTCAGGCGGTAAGGGTCGGCGCTGTTAACGCTGCCGTAAACCCCTTACCGCCTGGGTCGTAATGAGGCCCAATGTCGCACAGTGACACAAGGGGACCTGGCTCTAGTGTTATGACATAGCCTTCTATCTAACGGCCCAAAGTTGCTGGTTTGAAAAAGTCCAGCAGAAGGGGGCCTTGTTGGATAAGATAGGTCTCTACAGAGTCTAGGGTTGAAACTCAAAATGACTATGCTCCTGCACGGCAAACTAGGTTCCAGCTGGACAGCCCACTGGATGGCTCATAGACACTTCCGAATAGGCTCACTTGCAGGGTTACCAGGAGGCGCCGAGAGTGATTGGTCCCACCACTTCAAGGGTTTGAAGCACCTTCACAGATCTTCTGAGATCAGGCACAAAGCAGGGCTTCACCGGGGCAGCAGCGGGATTTGTGTGCCAGACCTCCTCAAGTGCATCTCAAGTTTGTCCTTTGTTCTGCTAGGTTCCTCAGGATACTTGGCCCCTTCATCAGATCTCTAGAATGAATATGGAACCCCTCCTCTTATCCACAGTCAGGTGAGTGCTCACACCCAGCCCACCAATGGCAACATCTGCTCCATGCATGCACACCAGCAGTGATCCAACCAGGGACCACTGGGGTCCTCATGCTCATATGCACACAAGACACCCTGGCACCAGCAGTGTGCATTGGCACCAGACAGTCCCAGCCCACTTCCTGGGGGCCTACACTCATGACCTACAGGAGCCTGCGAAAGAAGCAACTTTGCCGAAACTACATGTCTAGAAAATTAAGTCCCAGCCTTGGAAGGGCAGGGGTAGGCAGAGAGACAAAATGGCGAAAGGAACAAGCAATGAACCTTGTGGCATACCATGTTAGACAGTAGCTGCCACCTGGAGCCACATGCAGTAAAGGTGTTAAGGCTCGGTAAAAAGTTATACAAATAAAAGGAAAAGCTACTGCTGCCACCAGTATGTTCTGCGGCACATTGTACAATCACTAAAAATTCCTTAGACGGTGTCTAGTGCCATAAAATACAAATGCCCCATTGGGCGGTTCTCGAAGGTACTTTGTGCAAAGATAACATTTTACCAAATGCCAACAAAGTTGAACGACTAAGAGAAACAAGGTTTCTCAGTACTGACAGCCTGTAGGACTTGTCAGTTTCCCCATAACAATGGACAAAAGTTAGTGTAGTGAAGCTGAAGACTACCCTGCACTTTAAAAAGTTCAGTTCAGATTAAAAAACAAAAAGCAAAACGTTTGGTGGTCCAAAGAAATAGAGGGAAAGTTGCTATAAAGAGAAATCTTTCCTAACACTTTGCTCCCTGCTGTGGTCAGAGTTAGCCATCATGTTGTACTTTGATCTTTGCTGTGCTCCAAAATAAGCACTGTGTTATTCTTTGCTCTTCGCTGCACTCAGCATTTGCCATTGTGTTGTATTTTGCTCTCCGATGCACCCTAAAATAAGCATTGTTTTGTACTTTGCTCTTTGCTATGCTCTAGACATTGGGCCTCATTACGAGTCCAGCGGTAACCCTGCTGGTGCTACCAGCGGGTTACCACCAGACTCAGAATTAATTACCGGCACCTGACTTCCCGGTAACACCGGGGGATTAAAACCCTGGCGGTCCGGAAAGTCAGGCACCAGAAATGTGTAAGTCCCCATTCCCATAGAGTCCTATGGCAACTCTATGGGAATGAGGACCACGGAAGCACAGGCACCGTTGTTAACAGTACCAGTGAATCCGTGATGGCTTGCCTACCATGGCTGATGTGCCTGGCAGGGACAGCCCTGTCGGGCACAAAGGCTCCGGCAGGCAAACCCGTAGTGTGCCAGTCCGGAAACAACAGTGCTGGTATGCGTACCGGCACGTTGTTTCGTACCGGGACACTTGTAATGAGGTCCATTGTGCTGTACCTTGTTCTTTGCTGTGCTCAGGGTTAGCCACTGTGTTGTACATGCTTTTGCTGTGCTCTGAAATAGGCACAGTGTTGTACTTTGCTCTTTGCTGTGCTCTGAGTTAGTCATTGTGTAGCACCTTGCTCTTCGCTACACTCAGGGTTAGTCATTCTGTAGCACCTTGCTCTTTGCTGCACTCATGGTTAATCATTGTGTTGTACTTCGCTCTTGCATTCCCTGAAATAGCCAATGTGTGGGAAACAGCCTATGTATTGCACAGAGATAGCCATTGCGTTATACATTGTATTGTATGTTATATACCCGCTGCACCATGCCAACCCCATCCCAGATCAGAAATTGGTGCTGGTGATCCAAAAACCTAGCCAGTGACACCCCCAACCACCTATTTCCACTTCTCACAATCTCCTCGCCCCTCCCCTCCACCTTTTATTCACCCACCCTCCTCTCCTTTACCAACCATGCCCACCCTTCTCCCTCCCCCACACCTCACCCCATATCCTCCAACTCCTACTCCCCCCATGTCTCTCACACCTCCAGGAATAGGGCAGCATGTTGGCACTCTTCCTCTCAGAACTTCAGTTCCACACCCCACCTCTCAGTCCATGTTCTAACGAATCCCCCTCTCCCGAACACACCCTCAGACCAACCTCCCACACATCTCACTACCCACCACCCCTCTGCACCGCCACAGCAACCCCTAGTATCCCTAACTCCTGCTTCCTTTCCCTAAGCACAGCTCGGCCTCTCTGGCCAACACACCACTGTCAACAACCTCTCCTACACTCACCCACACTCCTGTACTCCCCAAACAACCCATTAAAAGCATGGGGCTCTCATATCATAGGATTTCACACACACATTCTTCTCCCCAACTCTGCGCAAATGCTCACGCGGCACCCCTTTCTTATTCCCCCAAGCCCTATTCTCCCACTCCCAACCCAGGCATGGCTCTCTTTACCTCTCCTCCTAAACTGTCATCTCTTACCAGCCTCGCTCATACCCCCATGCTAGAATAACCCTCCATACCACCTGCTGCTCCCTCCTCATCCTCTCTCCTCCTGAACCACCGACCGCCCCTCCACTTTTCCAGCACTACAACTGCTCACCCCTCCAACAACAACCTGAGCGCCCTCCCTTCCGCCACACTTCTCAGCCCCCCTTTGCCAGCTGCCCTTCCAACCACCAATCCTACCCTACACCAGAATCCACTCCAGCTCTCATGCATACTCATTAACGCCAGATCTGTCTCCAAAAACAATTACAACATTTCGACCTTATAGCCCATGAAAACCCAGACATCTTGCACTGAAACATGGTTCAGCAACAATTACATTCCTACTGTGCACAAGGCCTTCCCACCCAGCTACTCCCGTCCAAAACAGGGCCAGTAGAGAAGTAAGGCTTTTTTAAACTGTAGAGGAGCATCGCTCCCAACCAGGGCTTTAAGTGGGGTAAGAAATCGAGGGGGGGCCCTCATTTGGGGGCGTGGCTTGTGGGAGGGGCGTGGCCTAAAAAGTACGCAAATCGTAGGGTATACACACAAATATATATATAAATGTTATATATTTGTGTGCGTACCTTACTATGGTGTGTGTACTATGCAAGACATCTTTTCTAAACATAGAAATATGTTACATATGTTACATATTTCTATGTTTAGAAAAGATGGCTTGCATAGTACACACACCATAGTAAGGTACGCACACAAATATATAACATTTATATATATTTGTGTGCCTACCCTACGGTTTGCCTAGTTTTCAGGCCATCTTTTTTTAAACATTTCAGGTTTATAAAAGATGGCATTGAAAGTACACAATTCAAGCCATCTTTTATAAAGCTTTGACTACGGACAAAATTGTCCGTCGGCAAAGCTTTATAAAAGATGGCTTCAAATGTGTACTTTCAAAGCCATCTTTTATAAACCTCGAAATATGTCGAGGAATCCCCAGGTTCGCCGAGGGTTGAAGACGCCCGGCGACCTGGGGAAACAAAGGGACAGTCAGTAACTGCCTCTGGTGACCTCTCGCGCGAGGGGTCACCAGATGCAGTTACTATGACTGACGGAAGTGGCAGCCAGTCACAGCGTCGCTGTGGCTGGCTGCCACTTCTGTCAGCTTGCCTGACTTCATTGCAGGTCATCATCCCGTCGCGGCAGCGGCCGCGACGGGATAATGCATCCCGCCAATGTTGTGGTAGGACGGGGGGCCCCGGCAGGGCCCCGGCTCAGTCCCACTTTTTAGAGACTGCCGGGGCCCGGCCCCGGCAGGCCCCGGCCCACTTTAAGCACTGCTCCCAACCACTCTCACCCACTTAGACCACTGCATATGTCAAACCCCTTCCCAAAAAACCCTCTCTCGACCCCTTCTCTCAGTGTAACCACCACCCTATCTCCAAAACCTGCTTCATTGCCAAACTCCTAGACCGCACTGCCCAAAGCAACTCAGCCTCTCAACAGAAGCCAACAGGCTCCTGAACTGAGCCCAATCTGGGTTCAGACCCCCTTCGAGGAACTGAATCATATCTTGTTCCTATCTGGGATGACCTAAAAATATCAGCTGGTCCGGAAGTATCCGCTGCACTCATCCTCCTTGATCTATCCACTGCTTTTGACACCATTGACCAATTAATACTCAAAGATAGGCTCTTCACTCTAGGCATCAGAGACTTCACCCTAAAATGTATCTCCTTATTTCTTTCTAATCGATCGCAACTCATGTTTCTTCGACCTTTCTCCTCCACCCCTCACCCAGTTCCGGAAAGGGTCCCACAGGGTTCCTCCCTGTCACCTCTCCTCTTCAACCTCTACCATAGCCCTCTGCTGGCACTCATGGGATTACACACCCTACCTGCTATAACTATGCAGATGACACCCGGATCATCTTCAAAATCTCCAAGATACCAGCCTCCCTCCAACCCGATCTCTCCTCCTGCCTCTCTGCTACCGACCTATGGGTAGTCGCCAACCACCTTCTCCTCAACTGTGGCAAAACAGACATCCTAATATGCAGCAAAACTGCTCTCATTCACCCACCTGATACCCTGGCTACACTCCCTAAGAGAAGAGCCCCACCTGCAGCTTCTGATTCAGTAAAAAGTCTTGGATGGACACTGGCCTCAGACCTATCACTCTTCAGAACCTGCCAGTTCACTTACACATCCTAAGTTGAATCTTTCCATGTCTCCCCTAACCACACAGAGTTTCTGCTATACTTGCCATCATCCTCTCCCGCATAGACTATGTCAACTCCCTATCTAGGCGTTGCAGCACATCAGCTCAGGAAACTCCAACAAATTAAAAATTGTGCAGCCAGACTCCTCCTCGCCTTCTCACCCAGAGAACATATCAACCCTATCCTTAGAGTATTACATTGGCTCCCTATCAGCCGACAGGTGACTTTTAAAGAATCCCTCCATAATACTGGACCAGAGTTCCTCCTGGAAAAGATCACTCACTACCAACACTCCAGGAGCGTCCGATCCTGCTTGGCACTCCTTGTAATTCCCCCTCACAACTCCACAAGAATCAGAGGATCAGCCTTCTCTGTCCAAGCCCCTCCATCTGGAACTCCCTTCCTCTTTACATTCGCCGCAATGAGGACTACCTAATAATCAAAACATGGCCATTTCCCTAAGCAACCTGAAACCTGAAATCTGTATCGGAGAACAATTCAGCCATCTCCATCTAGCCTTCAACCCATTCCAAAAACTTACCAGGCACTTGATAGGATACAACCAGGCAGCTCTGGCTGTTATCGAGGTGGCCCGCTCTCGCACACTGACAAGCGCTGATTAGGAACATGGCCGGCCCTCCTAGGCAGACGCCAGCCATAATCATGGCGGCACCACCTAGAGACACTCGCAATCCACTAGATATATAATGCACTTCAGCTATCTACAGTCTATAAACTACTGATATGCCCATGAGTAAAACAGATGTATCAACAAACCTCCTGCTAGCGCACACTCACTACTGGTCACCTTTCGCACTCTCCTTGATATGTGTTCTCTTACGGGCTTATTGGAGGTAGGCCAGCCCACCTATCTGCTTTCTAAGCCTAAGCTTATGCTCTTTCTAATGCCTCAAGTCATCCTTCTGTTATCTGATCCTCAGTATTAAGATAACCCATACCCGCACTTACGTTGGTTTCATATAAAGAGGATTCATGACATGGGTTCAAACTGTGGAAACTGAGAACAAGCTCAAGAAGGTGCACCCCACTGATGCAGACAATAAATCGCATGCAAGTATTGATGTAAATCTGATTGCCTATGAAGAAGACATCAAGCAACGTAAGAAACGTACATTTCTATGAGATAAACTGGACTATGAGTCTGGCTGTGTATATACATTTGCTAAACGATTTAATACGTTGCAAAAGCAAATAAGGGATGGTCAGGACGGTGTTACGCCCTGTGAAGGCATCATGAAGAAAGACACAGACAACAGATTCCAAATTCAAACAATCAATTTTTATGAACTTATAGGTCAGGATGGAAAAAGCCTAACTTACCCTATTCTAAGTTGGAATTTCCCCACCTAAATAAAACTAAGGAGAGTCTGAATCAAAGAGTTCAACTTATGAATGTGCCTGTCTCCAAAGCCTATGCTTGCCCTCACAACAATAATTATACCACATGTATGGATGTCAGCAACTAAAATAAAAACAATGTTCAACCCAATGCTTCCTTTCAGCTCCCTTACCCAAGTATAAAAGAGTTAAACAAAGTAAAGTCTCAAAATCCCCTTATTTAGAATTAGAGTGCAAAGAAGTATATTCAGGTCCCGGGGTTTCCTTCCCCAGGTTAGGACTCAGGATGCCCTTCCCCAAGTTCCAAATTATACAAAATTACCTTGAAATGAAAGGCTTCTAATCAGGACTCAGGGTTTCCTTCCGCAAACACAATTTCAAAAGAAACACAAAATGTCTATTTCTTCCACAGTTTTTGTTAATGTTTATTTTCCAATGCACAATTCAAATGATTTTGTAGTTTTCACAAAGGTTGAAACTGTCTCTGTGTCCTTTGTCGCCTGTTCTTGTCACCTTTTTGTTTTCAAAGCTTTGATTCTGTTTAACAACAAAGTGTTAATTCAATTTGGTGTTCAATAATTAAACTTCTGGCTTAAGGTTTATTTTCCCTTCATATGGAGTTCAATAATTGTTCATTTCACTTTAAATGTATAATTCAATGCGCTGAGACCTTCGAGAATGTGTTTCTCATCACACGCGATCACTTCGAAGCAAGATATTTGCTTTTGTTTTATTGTAGACAAATATAACTGTTTGTTATGCTTTAATTGGATAGTTAGGTGTTCAGAGACTTTGGAGAGCGTGTTACTTGCCACACGCGGCCACTCTGATACAAAGTATTCCCCTTTCTTGTATACTTAACAAGCATAAATGTTCATTCTACTTTAATTGAGCAGTTCGCTGTTTGGAGACCTTTAAAAACATGGTTTCTGCCACACATGACCACTCCAATACAATGCATTTAATAAAAAGGCTTAAGTTCACACACTTGCACTGGGTTTCTCAAGAACCAGAAACTCACTGGTCGCTTAGTATGCTTGTGCTGCAGCGCAGATCACACAGCCTTCTTCCTCTTGTACCGGGGCTCCAGTTTCTTCCCCTCACACACTCCTGGGGTGGTCCTCTACCACAGATGAATGAGTGCTTTGAATAAAAAGGAATGGGGCAGCCTTCTAGCATGGCTCCCATCACTTTCCTTGGTCCGCACCAGGGAGTTCTCATTGCCACGCCATGCTGAACGGTCCTCTGCTGCATGCACCGGCCTCCTGGTCCTTCTCCTGTCGATTCTCTCTGCCAAAGGGTTAGGCTCCATTTATACACCTGTAGCCCCTTTAAAGGCTGCAGGTGTGGATGATTATTCAGCCCTGACTGACTCTCATTAAAGGCCTGACCTTTACTGCTCTTAGAAGGAATCTTCCTCTTCCCAGTGCTAGAGTGGTAAAAGAGCATAGGCTTCATTGCTCTTTGTTGCCACTTCTTCGTCCCAGTAATGTCAAAGGGCAATTATGTAGAAATGAGGGGAACTGACTTAAAATAGGCCATTAAGGTTGGGAAAGGGTTGAGTTGGTTGTTACTAGGAAAAGGGGGCTACCATGTCTCGCCCAAGGGTACCCCACTCTTAGTTCCCAAGGACCCTTCCCTCAGATGATTGTCGCTCGCTTCTCCACTCCCATGGTCGGGATCCAATAGCAACAGCCTTTCCCTGGACACCTGCATAGATGATCCAAGGGGCCACAGAGTGAGGATAGCCTTGGATTTCTCACAGACCATTAATGATTCCTCAACATCCTCATCAGTAGAATCGGATGTAATGAACAGTGACATTGAACAACCACCTACTAGCCTCAATTCTGTAGAGGAGATGCGGCTCCAGTGCAAAGATGGAAAAACCTACAAATGAGGCAGGGGCTACAGAAGAGGTAATGGAAGAGGTCACAGGGTGCTGGGCAAAAAACCCATCAGGGAAGGCGTGGGAAACACATTCAGTCAAACATGGACAGAGAAAGCAACACACTTTGGAGAAGGCAGCAGGAAATTGTTTCCTCACCATCCATGCACATTATGGGTTCCATGTGTTAATATCCCCGTAAAAATATTGCCATATTTTTGCAGCGATATTAAGGCATGGAACCTGCGGGGGACACCCCCGCACCCCAGCATTATTTTTAAAAGAAAAGGGGGGCACCCCTGGGACCCCCGCTCCAAAAAAAACCCAAAATTATCCCCCCCAAAAATATCGCCTATGGCCATTCCAGACGAACATATATACAGCAATATTTTTGGTGGGGATAATATGTAGTGATACCAAATTATGAACTTATCCAGTAACGTCCTGACTCAAGAGCAATTCAATTTTCGATGACTAGGGCTAAACCTTTTACATTCAATGGGTTTTAACTATACCCAAACCAGGCTGGACTTCGATCAATTCCTGAGGAAATTGAAATTAAAGACATTTTTTCCATTAATCCATCAGAAAACAAAAGACTCCCTGCTCGAACTTGGAGGACCAATTTAACCATTCCAGATTTACCTATTTTGCATACATTGACTGATTTGGCTCAAATTTCATGTGAAGATATTGATTCTAATTTATCTGATTTTGGCATATATATAGAATGGGCAAAGGGTACTAAGGTACACCCCAAGTCCAGATTCAATCCCCCCATAGCTGGAGGGAGCCTTGAGGATTTTGAAGATCTTGTGGTAGATGGTCTGAAAAAGTCACGATATACAAAGACTCCTACGACACAGAATCTAACTATCAAACAGGAACAGACATTAGCCCAATTGCAAAATCTTTCTGAATTGGTAATTAAACCCTCAGATAAGGGCTGCAATGTTGTCTTTTATGGATTATGTAGGTGAAGCCAATAGGCAACTGCGGGATTGCTCCTGTTATATAAAATTATCAGCTGGCCTTTTCCCAGGCATCGCCAGTAACCTTTCTGATTTACTCCCGAATTGGACAAGCAAGGGTATTTTAGATCTAAATACTGCAACATTTTCGTTTCCTCTAGCACCGATAACTCACACCATCGCCTTTTTACCAGAGGCGCAAAAGTCTAAGGCCAAACCTCCTGGTAGGCCAATTGTTACTCAGTGTGGTTCTCTGTTGGAGAATATGGCCAAATTTGTAAATAAGAAAATGTATCCGTTAGTGACCACCTTACCATCCTTTGTGCGTGACACCACAGATTTTCTAAAACAAGTTAATGAGATCCTGCGGGAAACAGATATCTTGTTCACCACTCTTGATGTGGCGTCTTTATACACCTCTATAGACCATAGTTTAGTTTAGAGACTTGCACATTCTTTTTGGACTCCAGATCTCTCAACTATTTGTGCCATACATCAAGGATTTTGGAAGTGAGTTCCTTTTGTTTAACACACAATGATTTTCTGTTTAATGATTCCTTCTACCACTGGGTGAAAGGAAGTGCTATGGGGCCAAACTTTGCTCCTCATATGGGAACCTCGCCATGGGGTGGTGGGAGCAGAACGTAGTGGGGTCTTCACAGAGTGATTGTTTTCCAACAAAGGTGATATGCTGGTTACATTTTATCAATGATTCTTTCATCATTTAGAAGGGGACTGAGTTTGAATGGCTTGATTTTGTGAATGCATTAAACTGTAACAACTTGAACTTGCACTTCACAGAGACACATAGTAAGAGAGAAGTCATTTTTTTCTGAATGTATAACTAAAGATGCCATTAATGCATCAGTGCATCGCAAGCCCACTGGTTCCAATGCTTCTTTGGTGGCCTCCAGTAACTATCCGGCCACATGCATTAACAGCGTCCTCTACAGCAAATCTATTTGTCTAAGGCTTAATTGCTCTGATGTAACTAAATTTGAGTAGGAATGCTCCATTTCTGCCTCAAATTTTATCTAAAGAGCTTATTCAAAAAAAGTTATTGAATGGGCATTCAATATGGTTGCTGTCACTTTTGGAGAGAGTGCACCATTGCTCTTTTTGTCAAGTCCCCCGTTTTTCTTCTATCTCTTCTTTTTTCTCTCTCTCTTAGCAATTGTTCCGGCCATGCATGGGGAAATATAAAACATGGGACCATTATTGGCTGCAAGCTGGGACAGACAGCTGCTCGGGCTGCCCCTGGACCTTGAGGGGCAGGGCAACCAGGCCAGGGCACAGGGAGTACAGGAGAGGGGAATGAAGGGGAGGAGGAGGAAAGCAGCCCAGCCATGTGAGCACCCATTCCCAGTGTCAAGCCATTACCCTGGGGCCTCAGTGACACCCAGTTTGTAACTGAGTACCACCTGGACAGGGAGACCATCACTGAGCTGCTGGCCATAATACATGAAGGGATTGGAAGCAGGATTAACATCTGTACAACATGTGCCCCCACTGGTGAAGCTGATGGCAGTCCTATAGTTCATGGGACAGACACCTTCCAGCACTCTGTGGCCATGATGCATGGCATGGCACAGTCAACATTCAGCGCAGTCTTGGGACAGGTGCTGTATGCCCTTCTGCGCCATGGCACCCAACACATCACACTGTGGCCCAGGTCAATGATATGAAGGCACGCTTTTATGCCACCACACAGCTGCCCAATGTGATAGCAGCCATCGACTGCATCCATGTCGCGTTGGTGGTGCCCCAGGCCCATGCGGTCGTTTACAGGAACTGGAAGCACTACCACTCTATGAACGTGCACATGACATGTGGCCCTGACCTCATCATAACCCACTGCTGTGCCCGCTACCCAGGATCCACCCATGGCTCCATGGTCCTACGCAGCAACACACTGCCGGGATACATGGAGAGGCATGGAGGACAAAGGACCTGAATCATAGGTGAGTACAAACCATGCCACATATGCACATTAAAGCACAAGACAAAAAGGGGGTGGGATAGCCACAGGAAGCATTGCATGTCAAGAGGAGGCCCTGGCAGCACCTGTGCAGCCCCTGCACCATCGATGCGGGGCATTCCAGGGTGCATGCACACGTTTTACCCACATGGACACACACATTGTGATGGACACACACCGCTGCCATCACAATGACACATCAGACCACATGTACCACAATGCATCTTGAATGTGGCACAGTGCAGATCCACACATCAGCACTCAAAAGCATGTCCACCCGTGCCACAGCTGTCTGCCCATGTGCAGTTAACCGGGACACGCCACAGACCACCCACCACAAAGTCACTGGGTGCATGTACAGGACAAGCAATAGATGGCATAATATAACGGATGCACACCCAACACACATACACATTGCATGGGCCCTCTGAACACAAGAATGCTCATGGCTAACAATTGCTAGATAAATTGAGACTGCAGACCCATGCATGAGACAAATGACTGATATCTGTATTCCACCCCTTTCGGGTGACTCTGGATATCCGCAACTGGTGTGGTTGATGACCCCTGTGTGTGACCCACGTACAACAAATGAGACCGTCTACAACCATTCCCGCAGCCGGACCCGCGTATGCATAGAGCGCACCTTTGGACTCCTGAAGGCACGATTCTGGTACTGAGACCACACTGGAGGGGTCCTGATGTATGCCCCTGACAAAGTAGGGAAAATAGTCTTGGTGTATGCTATGCTCCACAACATTTGCCTGAGGAGGATTGTGCCCCTGTCCCCTGATGCTGAGACGCCACACCCAGGGGAAAATGAAGATGTCGACCATATGGCAGGATCCAGGGCAGACACCCACAGGGATGAAGTGAGGGAAGGGAGAGTGGCCCGACAGGCGCTAATAGACAATTACTTTTAGTAAGTTGACCTGACCCGCCACACAACTAGCACAGTGTGAATAAAGAGCACAAGAACACAATCATGAATGTTCACACATATTTTCGTGTAACCTTTTCAAACTCCATCCCCTCGACCCACCACCAACAGCCCAGCACACAATCCCCCCTCCCACCACCAACATCCCAGCAAGCAACACCTCTACCCCCACCCACCACCAATACCCCAGCACACAATCCCTCTATCCCCACCCACCACAAACACCTCAGCACACAATCCCCCCTACCCCAACCCACCACACACACCCCTTCACAAAATCCCCCAACTGCCACCCACCACCAACACCCCAGCATACAATCCCCCATCCCCACCCACCACCATGTCAATAACAGGGCCACTCAGGTCAACAAGAGTCATTCCATTCATGAAGGCTGTGGCCTCTTTTCCCAAACCCCAGTATCCGGGGAGCATGAGTGCAGCTGTTGCAGGGACCCCCGCCTAGGGGTGCTTTGTTGGGATTCCTCCATGGGGGTGGTGGAGGTGGATGCAAAAGAAGCTGTCACCTGCAGCTCCTGGCATTGTAGGGCATTGCTCTCCCTCATCTGCTCGGCTAGGGCAGAGACCCCATTGCACATCTCGCACACCATCTGTCTAAACCCTGTCAGGGAGGCTGTGCCGGCTTCCACAACTCTCCTGGTCCATGCATTGTAACGGGCCATCCTCCTCGTGGCCGCTTGGATGGCGTCACTAATGGCCTGCCTGTGCTGGCTGTGGGCAGTGGCATTTTTGTCAATTTGGCGCTGTCATTCCTCCATCGCATTTATCTGCTCCATGACAGTGCCCAGGGCAGCCGTCAGCTGGAATGGAGAGGCGGGATGTCGGCTGGTGGGTCTGACAGCTGGGGAGACATAGGAGCGAGCTGGTGTCAGTGTCTGGTTCTGGGGTGAGTGCGCAGCGCCAGACAGCTGGGACCTGTGGGTTTGGGCTGCACTTAACTTCCCGGACTGGGCTCTCGAATGTGTTGGGTTGTAGAGGATGGCGACTGCGGGTTGGTGTCGGGGGTGCTGCCACATGTTTGCCATCACTACTGCTCGCCCCTTGTTCCTCCTGGTTGATGGGTGTCGGGCTGTGTCCTCAAATGCAGCCTGGACTGCCACAGTGGTGTCCTCACTGGCAACAGGTGTGCTCCTGGTGGGCTGGGCTTGTGGTGTGGCGGCCTGTGTGCCCTGTTCTCCTAGGCTAGCCTCAGACTGGCTGCTGCACTGCTGGCTGGCCGCTGCTGCTGCTGTGATCCTCCCTCCTCGTGTCGGTGCGCGGGCCGCAGCACTCTCTCTGTGCAGTCCGTGGGTGGCCAAAATCATGCCCAGCAGCAAAGTCAGAGGCCCAAATATCCTTGGTCAGTCACGTGGTGTGACATGAGTTGTGGCGGTATGGAGCCTGTGTCTGCCGCTGCAGCAGCCACATTTTCATTGGCCCAATGGGACGCCTGTTGTTCCGGCGGCCCCCGGGCACAACAAGTTGCTTTCAACTTTGCAAAGTGCAACAAATGTATTGCTTCCCTTAAAGTTGAAAGCAACTTAATGTGCGCACCGCTGTGCCGTGGACCCAGCCAGGTACAGCCCAGCCCTTCAGGCAGCCTCAAGCCTCCAGCCTGCCCTACTGCCCAGACCCAAATGCAAATGAAAGGGTTGCTTTTAGCACCCATTCCATCACCTTCTAAGTGACCAACTTGCGACTCCAGCCATCCCAGTGGGGAGGCGACTGACCATCTTTTACTTTGCAATGAAAATGCTCAATGCTTTAGATTGCCTTGTGAAGCCAGCGTGTGTCGCATAAAATGGTTGCCAGTGGCAACACCGAGTGAAACCCGGTCGCACACAGTACATATTGGAAATCAGCCTCCCGCTAAACCATTCACGCTTTTTGTGCTGTCTGTAGGGCCGGTGAGAAGATTATCCATGCTCTGCAGATGGCAGCGTGATACGTATTCATACATTCAACTTCTCAATGGCACATCATGGATTGGTCCAGGCTGGATTATAAGCAAACACTCTGCCCCCATATCCTATGTTAATGTTCACACCAGACGCATGTGGTAGATTCTTGGGCACGTGGGAACACTGTTAATACTACTCCAACATTTCTGCCTGACATTATCTTGCAAACATTGATGAAATAAATAGAAGCTGTGTTTCATTGGAATGTTGGGCAGTCTTAAGTAAATTGCATGATTTACTGTATCTGTAATGAAGCCAGCATCATAGGAGGTGCATCGCGCCTCATTCTGCCCACTTACAAACTCTTCTCAATTGGGTTGAACAGGGTGAGAGCAATTCACGCCTGTTTGTGTGGCATTGCATTTTATTACGTAGTTGTGTGTAATGTATTTTATGTAATGTGGCATGATAATATGTTTTGTACTACTATGGTGTGTATTATGTGTATTGTGCTATGCTGTATGTTTGTATGTTATTTTCTATTGTGTTATGTAGAGTTGTGTGATGTGTTCTGTAGAGTTACACTTCAGGTATCAGTTTACTTAGTTTGCACACTGGCTGGCCACTGGCCCCCTGGAGTGGCGGGACTGTGACAGCCGCCGGCCCAGCGGCGGCCCCCGCCCCTCAACTTTGCATGCTGCAGCAGCATCTGAGTGATGCATGCATCATAATTTAGGATGCACACATCATGCATGCAAATCAATCATCAAAGCAAGGTAACTTGTGTTACCTTGCTTTGATGAATTATGACGCTGTGGGTGCTTTTTTTTGTTTCAAATTCCTTTTTCTTTTTATTAAACTGGTCCAGGCGTTGGCAGAAACTGGCCCACAGGCACTACACATGATTTCGGCCTGGCCACGGGCCAAGTGGCAGATGGGCCAATCCGACCCTGGGTCACAGCCACTATTTAGCCCATGTGAAATGAATTACATGGATGTTTCAATTACGGTAAACACTGAGGGAAATCGCATCATTTGGACTTCAGCTAATCTGAACAAATTGACCATATATATAAACGCAAATAGTGTGTCCTTGTAAAATAGTTACACAGCAATAACTGGGATATTAGAGGGATGATGAGTTCCTTGGGGAAAGTCACTGGGACTGAATATCATGGTGGGTATTAAGAGTAGTACATACAAAAGGCCATTTGAGATATTAATACACCAGAAAAAAAGGGACAATCGACGGTTTAGAGCCAAGATTAAAAAGAACAATTTGATGTCTTGTGAGGCTAAAGCAACCCAACTTTCTAAGCTCTCAACTCAATATAAGAATTGTCTCAGAGCCCATAAATACTCCACTTGTAATGTCAATTGGAAACTATTATACCGGTTAAATAAGGAGTAATGAAAACAAAAAATGTTGGTCCATGATTAGAAATTTCACAGCAGAACAAACTTCCCAGGAACTGAATACTATATTCGAGTCTGTGTAGACTAAAGCTATCATCGAATTATATGATGATTCTGAAGCTAGGACTCCAGAAATTGAAGTATGGCACCTGCCCTTGAAAGACTTCGCCTTTGACTCTTCTGATCTATATGACATAATAAAAAAACCAAAGTGTTCCAGGGCACCTGGCCCTGATGGCACTGCCAACACCATAACTAAGGCAAACCCTATATTTTGGGCATTGTGAAAAACCAGAGGGTTTTTCACAACCTAGTCCCCAGTGATCCCATATTCAGGTGGCCAGGTAAAGGCCATAACTTTTGAATCCCGACCCTGGGGGTGGACAAGCGAGGGAGGATCACCTGAGTAGGGGGTCCTCAGGGAGTGGGGGAGAAGTACCCAATGGCGAGACATGGTATCCCCTTTTTCCACAACCAATCTAACACATATCCCTGCTTATTTCATTGGAAATTGCAACTCCCATAATTCCTCCCCACTGTATCTTAACAACAGTACTGCAACAAGGAAGATGAGGAAGGAGGCCAGAAAGATTACCTCCCATGACTTGCATTGGCCCTGTCCCTGTAATGAGGCCAGGCAGAGTCAGGCACGTAGCTCTAACAATGTACACCTGCTACTTATTAACACTCCCTGTGAAGATAAAAGGTGGCGCACACAAGCACACTTGGAGCGAAGCTGGGTACGAGAAGGAACAGCTCTTCCAAGGCTGATGAGAATCAGGCTGTGGAAGTTGAAAGGCCAAAGGGCTGATCCGCAGTTCAGAGGATCAAGAGAAAGTCATGCAGGATTTCCCTGCTTTTGGGAAGCTGTGAGCATTCGAAGAGCAAAGCAGAGTGAGCAGAGGAAAGAAACATTCAAGATGCCAGAAAGTGGCCTGCATCCCTCCCGGGTGAACGAAATAGTTGGGGAGAGGCAGAGGAGACATTGGTAATGGCTTTGAGCTGCGGGAAAAAGATTAAAGCAATCCAATTAACACGACTGCTGAGTTATCAAAGGGAACAAAAGTTTGGTTAATGTTAAAGAGAAAGTGACCGTAATTTGAAAGTTGTAGCTTGCATGTGTGCCGATAAAACAAGAATGAAGAGAACAATTGTTGAAAGGAAAGTATACAAAGTAACAGAGTGGTCCTGCAAGATGAATTTGCACATTTGAATGTCTCTGTGAAATGTTATGAGTTTTGAAAGATGTTACAGTGGAGATCAAAGAAAAGAAATTAACCACGATAAAGAAAGAAAGTTGAATAAAAGGAAGGTGAAATATATGAACTGTGAATATGCCAAGAGGGCAAACATAAGAACTTTGGAAAAGGCCAAGAAGGCAAGTTAAAAGAATAAGAACTTCAAGTACCAAAAGGCATTGGTGCTGCAAGAGAAGATTGTGAATTAAAGGATTGTTGCAAGAGAGGTCGAAGTGGTCATGTAGAGGTCTATGTGAATTCCCTGCAATTTCGAAAGTCTTCGACAGTGAAAAGATACTGTAGATAAAATGTGGGGAAGGGAACCCCCACGAAGGAGAGGCAGGCTCGAGCTCGGCAGAGGGAATCCTGTGCAGAACTTGCAGAAATTGAGAAAGTGAATGTGAACTGAATATTGATGGCAAGGTGGGCGAAGCATAAGCAAAAGATTGAACTACCAGAAGATGGAAGCCTAAGATTGAACTGCTGAATTGTACCAGTAAGCCAAAGTGTGCAAGACTGATATTATTGTGCCATCCAAATATCCTTTGTTTTTTAAGGGACTCTCTAGACCCTGTGGGATTGAACCTGGAGAAGGGAATTGATGCTGAAGCCATTCTGACATTTCTTCTTGAGACACTAGGCCTCATTTCAAATCTCTCGATAACCCGCCGGTGCTACCAGCCAGTTGCCGGCAGACTCTAACAATGCTTCCAGCGCCTGAGAGTCTGGTGCCACCAGTATATTACAAGTCCCAGCAGCCCGAGATACCAGGCGGCGGAAAATATCAGTGCCCATTCCCATGAAGTCCCATAGGGCTCCATGGGAATGGGGACTCGGAAGCACCGGCAGTAATGGAGCCGGTGCTTCCATGACAAATATGCCTACTGTGGCCATTGCGCCTGGCACGTCTGACATGCTGCCCGCAACGGCACCAGCGGGCACATTTATAGCCTGCTGTTCCGGAAAGGGTGCCGGCACGTTGCTACCAGCACCCTTATTTCCAGACGGGTAGACTTTTAATGATGCCCACTATTTTCCTTTTGTAGTCCCTTAACACATTCGTCATTTTGAGAAGGAGGGCAAGGTTCTATGTTTTTAGTATAGGACTTTTTATTTTGACCAGACTGACTTGGACATATTTGTTATTTGTTTAATGCTTGCGATTACTCCCATTTTAGGGTTAGGGCCAGTTAGGAATTCTACCAACCCAACTAAAATATTAAATAAAGCTTCTTGAAACTTGTGTCTATTGTGTCTGTGTCTACTGCTCAATACCATGCCTTCTTCACAGCATACATATGTAACATCTTTTCTTAGATATCATGGCAACATGGTTCATATCAGCTAGTTGGCGGGAATCCATTCTTGTTCCAGTCTTTAAGAAAGGGAAGACAGATGACCCTGTCAACTATAGACTACTCGTAATGATGGATTCTAGTCAAAAGATATTTTCCTCTCTGCTATTAAAAAACCTTAAAGTCTGTGCAACAAAAAGAGGCCTGATTCACAAGCAGCAGACGGGTTCCCGGAAAGGTCACAGCCCTATTCATACCACAGACTGAATTGCTATTGGGACTTATTGCAAAACAATATCATTGTGAACAAGCCAACTCTATGCTATTTGAACTACAGGATACTGTTACAAATCACCTTAGTAATACAGAGTTAACGATGGCTCATTTGATTACCCTCCTGAATGCACTGATTACACTAAAGGGGAAAATAAAGACCAATAGTTTAAAAATAATTTAGAATAAGAAACACTATAAAATTAACCGCACTTAAGGGTTTTGTCCAAATCTACCATGCAAATATCTTGCGAGTATGTGCAGTGGACATCTAAGAAGATTCATCACCTGCATGCGGTATAATATTCTTCCTACATTGGAGTATGTTGGTAGTTGGTCCGGATAGAGGATAGAAAGTGCCACTTTTGTAAATCAATGGTAGAAACTATTAGTCACATCCTTACCTCTTGCCCCACCTTAAGAAGCCTGTATTTGAAGGGCTATTAAATGACTACCTCATCTATTGATTTTATCGAGACTGACCAATTCTGAAGCGGCCTCCACGGAGCCAAATCTATCATGATAAATACAGCCGCCTTTAATGTTTAGAAGAAAGTATTGCTTTTAATTCAATCAACTTCTGAAATAGGAATCAAGTCTGATACTCTGGTGTGGGATAGCTATATATTATTTGCATGTTTATTTTAATGATCCATTTGAGATATTTTAATAAGTGATTTATTTCTTAATAATGATTTGGTGTCTTAAGATGTAACTTTGTATTATGTTTTAATACTGTGGAATGTAAGGATATATAATGAAATGCATTTGTTATATATGTTTTGTATCTGTATTTGTTAAATAGGTTCTTATATTCGATGTTCTAAATGTTTTTCTTGTATAACCACATGCACTAAATAAACAGGAATAATAACAAATGGTAGAGTAAAAGAGCAAATGCCTTCCCTGCCTTCAACATTCCTCAACTGCACTCTGCAGCAGAATCAATATAAAAAAAATCTGTCCCCCATCCCTTGCAAAGTGGTCCATGTGGCAACAATAGGAGAGAGATTCAAATCTGCCATCAGCTGCACTCCACCGCACTCCGCTCGGCACTTCGCACCAGGAATTGGTTTAAAACATCTGCTGCTGCATCCCTTGCAAAGAGGCTTATGTGGTAAACGTAGGAGAAAGAGTCAGGCCTACCATCAACTGCACTCTATGGCACTGGACTTCCCACTCCGTGCTCATAATCAGTTTTAAAAACCTGCTTTGCGTCCCACGAAAAGAGGTCTGTGTTACAACAATAAGAGAACGATTCATTTAGATTATTTTGGAACATCTCAGAAACTCTTTAAATAAGTAATGTGACAGTGCCAGTATCCACGCATTGTTAAGAAGTAATAGGAACCCCTCTCAGCATGGGGCGGGGGGGGGAGGGTTGTCTACCAGGGAGAAATCAAGAGTTAGTTTTCCCCCAGAGAAGGATGATGGCAGTTCAGAGGGGCACAAGTCCTGTCCCGTCCTTTGTTTGTCAGATTGTAAATGTGCAGTAACTCATTTTATCGCCAGTTTCTTCCTATCTTTCCGAGAGCCAAAAAACCAGGACAGTGCAACAGCATGAACTAGCAGAGAGAGAGAACAGCCGTCCAGTGCCTCATGCCATCGACCTTATGACACTAGAGACGTGTCCCCGGCCGTGTGAGAGCAACCCTTCAGAGTCGCACGCTGATCATGCTCCAATGCCCGATGTAGAGAGCCAGCAAGGAGAGAGGGAGACGGCAGGGAAGGCGCTGCTACGCCTATGCGTTTGCGAGACAGACCTCACAACGCGTCCAACCCTAAGGAAACAGCAAACTCCCCAGATCGCCAGGGACTAAAACATTGTTCACTGACCACCACACAGACTGTACTTACCTTAGTGGATCCAGGCCAAGACCCCCAATCACAAACTTGGGCATGGTGCTATCTTGCTTGCCATCACTGTTCTGCAGCAGGCCAGTGCAGAATTAAATTGTGGGGCTTAGCCCACTATGGACATCCTTGCTGATAATAACACCTCGTGGGTGGGGAAAACATGGCTAGACTGGTCAGGGCAATGGATCCAATAGCAGGAGAAGGGGGAGCATAAAGAGGCTAAGAGGAAGCAGGAAGGTATGTGTTGCTCGGGTGAGGCCAAAGGAGGACGAGGCGGCAGACCAAGTGATAAGGAGGAGGAAGGAAGACTAAACGGAGCATGGAGGTGATTGCTGTAGGACGTGAGGTATCAGTTAGTGAGTGCAAGGGTATTGCATTGTGAGGTTGCAGGAGATAGTAACAAGTCTGGCTTGGAGCGAATGTGTAAGGAGCATATGTGAAGTGTTTGTGTGAGTGAAAGGAGTGTGTTTGAGTAGGAGATGTGGTGAAGTGGTAATAGTGTGGAGTGGTAGTATTAGTGTGTAGGGACATAAGTAGTGTGGCAGAGTGCTGTCAGTAGTAGTGAGGAGGTAGTATTAGCGTGGAGGGGGAGTAATGGAAGAGGGAGCAGCAGAGTAGCTAAGAAGGTAGTGATGTCAAAGGGTGGAGACGAGACCTAGGAGGAGCGAGAGGCATTGGAGGGACGGAGGAGGAGGAGGAAGATAGTAGAAAGAGTAGAGGTGGGTGCGCTTGGAGGACTGAGAGGAAACCAACAGGCAGTGAGAGTGAAAGGAATGTGTAGGCATAACAGAAATGAGACAGAGTCGGGCAGAGTTTCAGTAAGGCACAATCCCATACCCTTTAGAACACTAACCACTGGATAGAGTAGGGACAGTTCAGAAGTTAGAGTAGCTAGAAAAGACATACTACCTTTAGGTCTTCCCTTCTAGTTCAAGTAAGTTCTTAAGCAGCGGTGATAAACCATCAGTATCTACGGACCTGGGGCTAGGTACACCTAGATGACGTAGGAGGAGCATTCTGAGAAGAGAGGAAGAGAGGGACAGCCATAGGACCCATTAAAATCTTAATAACATTCCTTGAACAATCTCAGAGTGTTGGTGCATTCTCTGAGCCATGTGTGGCAGTAAGTAAATGTTGGTTTATAGTCATAATGTCGAAACAAAAATGTCGACAAACAAAAATGTCGAAAAAAAAAAATTTCGAAAATAATAATGTCGACATCCTATACTTATAATGTAAAAAGTCATTTTTTCGAAAAAAAAATGTCGACAAAAAAATGTCACTTAAAACTATCAACACCTCACCCAACACCCCCCTGCCACCCCCACCACACCCCCCACCACCACCCTCCCACCCCTCATACTCAACACATTCTAATTATATATTTATTTATTTATTTATTTTTTCACTACATAAATAACCAAAAAGAGTATCATTTACTAATGGGGGGGTCCCCCCCAACCCCCCTCACCCAATACCCCCCTGCCACCCCCCCACACCCCCCCAACCACCCTCCCACCCCTCATACTCAACACATTCTAATTATATATTTATTTATTTATTTATTTTTTCAATAAATAAATAACCAAAAAGAGTATCATTTACTATTGGGGGGGTCCCCCCCAACCCCCCCTCACCCAACAGCCCCCTGCCACCCCCCCATACCCCCCACACCCCCCACACCCCCCACCCCTCATACTCAACACATCTTAGTTATATATATATTTATTTATTTATTCTTACAATAAATACACAATTTCAAAAAAATATCGAAAAAATGTCGACATTTTTGTTTGTCGACATTATTGTTTTTCGACATTTATTTGTCGACATTTTGACTGTCGACATTATTGATGTCGACATTATGACTGCACACAGTGAAGGTTCTGCAAAGATTCCTAATGCTCTTACCATTCCATGAGCTATTGGTTGTCTCTTTCCTTTGGTAGATGCTTCTTGTAATAGAGTTGCGAGGCTAGGCTAGAGAGCCAATATGAGAATGTCGAACTCCTGACTTGTATGGGGTCGGGGGGTGGAGGGGGTGTTAATGGCCAAACTACGCTTCGCAGAGAAGATGGTGAATAAAGGGTCTGCTTTGCCAATTCCAGGCATTTTCAACCTCCATTATTTTTCCCATAAATTTCAGATTTTCGCAAAAGGTTTCAGTCAATTAGGTCCCTGTAAAACATTCTGGCCAACAATTTGGGACGTTTTGTACAATAAAATCAATTTTCGGGCTGGAAGATGAATTCATCAAAGAGCGGCAAATTGTGAAATGAATGCACTCAACTGGCAAAAAGTAAAATTGGTGGTGAATTTTGAAAACTTTGCTACACCGATGGTAATTTCACCCACCCCTAGTAACATGGCATCAGGCTCATGAAAGCTCTTTGACATTCCCACAGAAGCTCTAGCAACTCTTATTTGTTCTTCTAATACGGAGTCATAAACCCCTCCACACCTACCTCTGACAATGCATGACTAGGCCGAATCTCCACTGCACCTCCTGTCTTTTGAGCTGCAAGCCATGAATAAAGAGGTTTGTCCACAGTTCCTCCAATGTGGATCCTCCAAAGACCGGCCCTGCTAGTTCTTCAAAACACAGTACACATAATGACACCTGGAGTTTTTGTGGTCTGATGCCAGATGATGGTTGATGGGTCTAGGCATATCAGAGGAGACCATGAGGGGTCTGGACACTATGAAACAAGGAGGGCAGGAGACTAGGCTGCATGCTCTGAAAGATGCAAATGCCCTCCTGCTGCTGGTAGATTGTGTTGTTCTTTAATTGTGCCGGTCATGACACGACTGCAAACGAAAGGAATTCTCAGTTTTTCATAAGCAGATGCTGGCAGAGCAAAGTGTTTTTGAGCCCTTTGCTCTTAAATTGTTTGGAGAAATGTATTCCAATTATCCCTCAAACGTGAGGAGAACATTTTTCTTGGTAAGATCCAGATCCTCACATGGTGGATGTAGGCATTCTCGCCAGCTTGACGGGAGTCATCGTAGGGGGACATCCTGCCCATCAAATGGCCAGGACACAGAGTAGCTTTATTGGTCAAGACAGCTCCAGGCACAATCAGCATTCTTCCCATCACTCCATATCCTGAGGAATGTCCACAGTGAGAAGGGTTCTGCAGCACAGGATAGCCAGCCTAGAAATCATTCCACCCCGAGACTGCCTACAATGAAGGACGAATGTACTCAGGCTAAGGCAGAGCTTTTGCCAAAGCATCACAGGGACAGAAAGACAGAAGGCTGGGCACAACACTGAATAGGACCCAGGTACCATGGCAAAATATATCGCCAAGGAGAAGAGAACCGAGGCACATACCTATATATAAACTCATTTGGAATTTACAGATAAGCCCTCAGAAGATGATGTTGCAAGGATTGTCCTAGCAGATAGTATATTATTTTTGGAAAGATGATCCCTGTGCTATGTACAGTACAGAAGACATTGGACTGAGAATGACTTGATGCTTAGAAGGTAGCCATTACCATATTTATGTCAAAGTGGTCCCCTCTGCAGGGGTTGATAGTGCCCTTTCCATGAACATGCGGGTAGATTCCATGATCCTAAACCCTTCAGAAAAGACCTCTATGACAGCTGAGCACAGGGCCCCAGGGATGTGATGGACCTACCGTGGATGTGATGGCAACCGAAAATCTCCGGAGGGTCAAAGGTTTCTCTTTGAGCTAGGACATATATGGTATCCATGCTTTAAAACTTCCAATCCTTACATGCAAAGCTAGATAAAAAAGAGGATTGTAGTAAGACTTTACCCATTATGGAAAGTCAGGAGGTACTGATGCATGCTGTCAAACATGGTAGCAGTGTTGCCAAGAATTGCTTCAGTGGCTTCCAAATGAAATATCCATCTTTCCAGAGAATGGAAAAAGGGCGCCACTGGGAAGATTGTGGTAACTAGAATGGTATTTAAAGGGACATATTGTTTGGAAGGAAGAGGTCCAGTGGGTGAACATTTGTAGTCACTGTTTTCCAGCCCTGGTCCAAGCAAGGGTATCCACCCCCCTCACCCCGGAACAAGGGAAAGTCTCCATGTGAACCACCACCCCCACCTGCAGGACAGCTTGTTATGCAGAGGCGCTGCACCCAGGGGAGTTGCTAGGTCTGGAAAAGACCCGGGGCTAAGCTAATGTTGGAACTGTTGGGACTGGGGGCTAGCTAGTCTTTTGGCTGTAGCTGATGAGATTCTATCCGGGGCTACAACCAAAAGATCAGGGGCTATAGCCCCCTTAGCCCCCCCCTAGCAACGCCCCTGGCTGCACCTTCCAAATAAAATTGCTGTTAACAGGAGATGGGCTACACTCTGATTTCTGACCTTACTAATTAACACAGACACCAAAGTTGATTTTATAGGGATCCTAACAAGGACCCCACTTATTTATAAAAACACATTTCATTTTTAAAACATTTCCTACCCTCTTCCTATTTTCCCCTGTTGTGAGTGCCAACTTAATCATCAACATTGAAGAGGGGACTGCCTGGCTGGAGGCACTGTGCGATGCTGTGTGGCAAGATTAAGGTACGCTTTTCTTCTTTTTAATAAACGGGTTTGTAGTGGTCTACACGGGTGCTCATGGAAAGGGGGATCAGGGAAAGGAAGCACCCAATGCTAATGAAAGTGCTCAGAAGGTGGGCTGTCCTTTGTGAATACAGCCCGTGTTCCAAGCATTTACATTGGCTATGGGCGCCTCCCAGGGTGCTAATGGCTGAAAATAACCTGGCCACCTCACCACGTTTTGCTAATAAAGTAATTTGCCAAGATTCACTGAATTTGTTCAAGCTGGAAATCCTCTCTCTACCCTCACTCACTCCTCCTTGACTCCCTGCCCGCTTTCCCCACCACGCCCCCTCAGGTCTACTAAGCCAACAAAGTGCACCCAGCTCCAATTGCCTTACCTTCTCCTCCGCGGCACACCTACTCCACTTGCTGGCACTGCGCAACGAACACTGGATAAAGATTACGCTTTCTGTCCTCCAGTACTTGCTGTGTGGGCCAGTCGGTGGCCTGGGGATTCCACTAGCCATATTCAGCAAGGATGGATTTGATGAGTCCATCTTCACCAAGTATGGGTATAACCCTCTCTTCATCTTCCATCTGTCCCCCCATTACTCTCACCTTCCATCCACTACTCTCTTTACCTTCCATCCACTCTCCCCATCCCCTTAAGGAAAACTGTCTTTGCCACAGCATGAAAAGTGAAAAGAGACCCCTGGACAAGAACCTGAGAGGTAAATCTCAAATAATCATGCCCTGTAAATCAAAGTTATTTAACTTTTATTCACCATATAAAACAGTACATACGCAGAGCAAAGGAGAAGTAAGAACAATAGTGTGAAAACATCAATCTATTGATCTTCCCTTCCCATCTGCTCTTCCCTTTGTATTCCATCTGATCCCCTTCACCTATCACCCTCAGTCACATTTCGTCCAATACCCTTTATCACAATTTCCATTTACCACTGCGTCCACACACTCCTCACCACGCCTTTTTGGCATGGCTGGAGAGAATCGAGGACGATGCCACCTCTCCCCTGCCAGAGCTGTGCCTCCAGCCCTTATTCCATCTCAACTTCAGTGCGCTCCAACAGTGCCTCCTTGAACACTGTGGCTACTCCTGTCAGACTGCAGAGGAGGACATGGGGCCCTGGCTTCTTGTTATGAAAGACAGAACCCCCACCTCCCAGAATACTGCAGCAAGGAACGAGACATGTTGCGGCTTCAACTGCATCGTTTTCTGTGGCACTTTTGCAGCATTTTTTAAAATCTAGTTGAGCATGTGAAGGGGTGCTATTGTGCACAGGAGACTAATAGTCACAGCAATTGGAAATGTAACCAATATACTCAGGGCAACACACATTTGGAAGCAACACCTGCTACGTTATATGGTGTAGATGAAGGGTCGCTAATATTGCATATGGAGCAACACTAGTCTATTAAAGCCTGAGTAAGGCTATTTTGGAATGCTACATAATGAATCCCTTCTAGGGGCACCTATTTTTTTGTTGGGGAAAGTATTGTGGGATTAAATGATTTGCCCAGGATCACACACTTTGATTAAGTATTGAAGCTAATTTTGAAATTTAGGTACTTGGCCATGTATATCTTACCAGGTCAAGTTGGTAGAAATATGTGTTAATATTTGGATTTGAAGACCGAAAATCATGCCCCATTTTGTACATATGACTTTAAAAGTGTGCAGGTCACATGCTAAATCAACATAACAATGTGTACATCATGGATCAAAAGGACTTTGGGGGTTATTTTATTTGTAATCCTAAATTGCATGAAGGGGACCACTTCTTTTTGCACTTTTGTGCAAAAGGTCCCCAGCCATGCCATTGTAATTGTTTCTCCCACGTGGGGTAGAGGTAAATAGTAAAATACAGGCAAAACCTTGTGTGCTCTTCACTTTTCCCCTGTGTGTCTGAAAATGCCTCTTGCAAAGATTCTAGGAGACATCTTTAATTAATTCCTTTGGAATTTGTCCTCTTTTATCAGAGGTCAAAGTCAGGCAGTTTCAATAGGAAACCATTGGTGTTCCGCCAGCATAACAATACATGCTGGCAGAAATCCAAACGGATTTGATAGGTGGGCCTGGAAGAGAAAGCAAACCTGTTAGGTACACTCTCCTCTACACATTCACCTGCCAAATCATACAAAATCCCACAGGGCGTAAAAAGTGGTGGTACACACTTTTACCACCATTTTTTACACTCCACTTGATTTGGGGAATAACTCATTGTGAGTGTAGTTTTATTTTCCAAGTCCTGACTGGAAGTCTACAAGTCCAGCAGGCAAATTAATCTCCTACCGACATAAAGGGCCTCATTACGAGGTTGACAATAACCCATAACACTGTCCCGCAGCCTGATATCCCGATGCCACCGGGATATCACAAGGGCGGCGGTAACGGTTACTCCCCATTTCCATGGAATCCAATAGGACTTCATGGAAATGGGAGCATGGAAGCACCGGCACCATTGCTAACGGTGCAGGTGCTTCCATGACAATCCTGCCGTTAGGGGTCTAACCACCCAGCATGTCAGGCCTGTTGTGGGATCCATGGCCCCTACCGTCTTCCTTAAAATATGGGTGTCCGGTAAGGGTGCCGATACGTTGCTACCGGCACCCTCATTTCCAGACCGCCAAACTTGTAATTAGAAATAAAATGCATGAGAAGGTCATTGTTTCACACAGCTTGCGACTTGCTCTGTACCCTCATAATTTCTAATCGCACTTTAACAGCTTATTAAAACCTTATACAACGCTAAGAAAAAAAGTATGACATCAATCATCATTACCAGTTTTACCTGTTCCCATGACTTATCACCTCCCATTGTAAATGGTCTGCTGCTGTGACAAGTCTGACTGCGAGGGTCTACCTGCCTCCCCTCCTCCTTCTGTTCACACTTCATAGAGCGCCTTGCAATGCTTTCCCTGAGAAGCGTGAATCCAGGCTCTCAAGGTGCAGTGTTGCCATAGCATGGCAGCATGTCGAGCACAAAAAAGTAACAATCATTTGTAGAAAGGTCACGGACCTAAGCAATAGTGCACAAGAAGCGAGTGGACAACACTAGTGTGTGGGACAAGGGGGAGGGAGAGGCTGTGGATCCTGCTGTTTAGGCTGATGTTCAACAAGTCCAGAAGCGCATGTGCAACTCCTGTAACAATCACCCCACGACCCCCACTCTCTCAGCAACATCCTAACCATCCAATCTGTTTCCCCTTTGCCCCCCCCCCCAACTCCCCGCCCGCCAGAAATAACTCTTCGTGGATGAATACAGGCTTGTTTCAGTTTATAGGTAGGTATTTATTAGAGCTCAATATCATCGGCAAGTAAACAACACAAAAAGCAAACTGGTTCTGCCTGTGCATGGAAAAAAGCTGGGGCTGGTGTAGACCTATACCTGTGGGCACATGACAAATGTCACATCAACTGACATTTTAAACATTCATAAACACATTGCAATACTCTGCGTTGAACCTAGACCACTAGGTCGATTAGACCACTAAATTGATCTTGCGACTTTTAGTTACTTTGTGTTTTTCCCACTTTTTTAAATTATGTACATACAGTGTAGCTTGGATTGTATCTTGTCTTAGCACTTCCTTTTGTAATATCGTCTTTGTGCAAGCCTGTGTTGAATTGTTTTCATAAATTATGTGAAATTAGGCACCATGGTGATTTAGGCTAGTGCTCAAAATGTTAATGCTTGATTAAATCAAGACACTAATAGTACACCTGATAATCTCAATTCTTGAATGAGATGCCAATGTTGAATTAACTTGATATAAAGAAATGTCTAAATAGATGTTGAACTGAAGCCGGGTAGGAACACCATCTCTGTGTATTGATTATTCTCCCCAGTTCCTGCCAGCAGTGGGGATATCGCTTCTGTAGCTTGCGTCTGTCTTCTTCTGTGTGTGGGCATGTAGCAGCATGAAGATGCTACCTGCGGGTCGAGAGATGGCTAGGACTGCAACTCTTACAGGTCCTCAACCCTGAACTTCCTGGGTTGTGCTAATGGGAGTGGGCATCCATAACACTTGAGATTGCTTATCTGAACATGCGCAGCCCGGGGGCGGCTGGGAAAGGACAAAGGTCGTGTCACCTGATCTTATGAAACAATCCTAAAGATTACTTAGCACTACATTGCTACTGTGCAAAGGCATGTTCGGCGCATACCGATACCAAGGTCTGAAAATGCTACCTGTGTGTCACAGAATGAGCCCACTCCATTGAATTTCCTGGGTAGGGCTCATGGGAGGGAAAGCATTTGTCAAGGGAATAGAAAGCGGTTGCCGCTTATTTGAGTGTTTGCAACCAAGTGGCAAATGAGAAGTGAAAAAGATCACATGACTTGAAACTATTAAACATTGTTTATCAAGACGGAGGCGAGCATTATGCTTCATCTTCAATTTATCCCTGTCTCCAGCAGTTTCAACAATAATCCAATTTTTGTAACTTCCCACATGGGAAAAAATATGTTTTTTTTAAACTTTTTTAACCAAGAAACTACATTTCCCTTAAGTCCCAGGCCAATTGTAGTCCAATGTCCTGACCACCTGGTCCTAGTCCTTCCACTTCCTGTTCTCTCCCTCTTCTTTCCTGCTATCCATTCAGATAAGTAGCATTATTTAGAGCTGTATAGCGTATGCTTAGCTATAGTGACATACAGTGTATTGGAAGCACGTGCAACAACAGAAATCCATGACAGTGTAAATAATTGACATGATTAAGTGCGCGCAATGTTTTTCCAGATAGCAATAATCTGTCTGGGTAATTAGTTTGGAGGACGGCGAGACCCAAATATGCCGCACTCATGGCATATTTGGGGCTCGCCATCCTCCGTATACACGTGGTAGTGGCCCCCTCCCTTGGAAAGGAGGAGTCAAGCTTGCTCGGCGAGTGTGAGATCTTTAGCGCAGCCCTCACCCTCGGGTGGCGGAGACAAGCCTGTGTGCGTCAGCCGACGTGCAGTACGAGAGAGCAATACGCTCATTGGGCAGGGAGGTGCACCCACTCTTGGGAAGGAGGGGCCTCCAACCGCCAAAGGCATTGCAATTATAGAAAGTACACGCTTCGCTCTGGAAAGTGGAATAATACTGCAAATATATTAAACTTCACCTGCTGAATCGGCCAGTGAATACCGGAGCCCTTGCAGCAGCTGCAGGGAAGAAAAAATGCTCATAGAGCCCACAGCAAAGATAAGCTGTGCAACGTTAGACACAAAGAAAGTTCTCTTGATGCCTGCTCTGCAGGCCAGTAGGTGCAGCCTCACACTAAACATACAGTGAGTCAGTGGACGTGTCACTACACCTGAGCAGGTATTTTAAGGCACAATCAGCACAAAGACATAACCGAGTTTCAGACGAGCGAAGAGGAGCCTGAGGCAGTCTATTCAGAAGACCTGGGCTATAGCTTCAAGGAAGTGCTGGGAGACTCACTTGTAGAGGCAGTGGATCAAGGGGTGAGGCCCCTACAAGAAAGACTAGAAACAATTGAGACATATCTGAGCCAGAAAGAGTCAAGCACCATATCCAAAGAAAGCACGTCCACAAGGGTCAATCCAGAGGGCCCACAGGAGTGTAAGAAGACCCGGAAGAGAAAGAACCCTTCTGACTCCCCCTCCCCCTGGGTTATCCAGACGGGGCAGAACTGAAGGCCCCTGAGGCTACCGATGCATTCATAAGACTGCCAAATGCATTCATGCAGAAGTCGGGACTGCCGAGCCTGATGACCCACTACCCAGGGGAAGATAATATGGGCAATGATGGGCAAGACTCTGAAGAAGAGCCCACAGGGTCCCCGCGATCCTCACAAGATGAAAACAATAAAGGGGACAATGAAAAGAAGTGCAGCCCCCTCCTAAGAACTGGTTTAGGAAACAACACGGAGGACGAAGATGGAATCTCGGACATGTTCGAGCCAGAGGACATCCAAAACCCTAAATCCTCGGAATGATTGCCATCAGCAGGGGTTACAAAATACATGGCCCACAGATTACGGAAAGCCCTAGAGAAAGAGGCAAGACAAAGAATGTGGGCTGAATGCCATAAACCTGAACTGCCTGGGAAGGTGGGAGAGGCACCGGAGCTCGATCCGAAGATGTTGGCCTTCATGTCGAAGACCTCCAGAGATCCCAGAAAATGGACAGACAGATCCTGGAGGAGATGCCAGGAAAAAGTGCTCGATCTAGCGGGACTCCTCGCAAAGATCTTGGATTTGGGCGAACAACCAAGAGATACAGGGGAATAAATGGACCCATAGGTCCTCGCAACCTGGGTGCAATGGGCAGTATGCCTCCTGGGCAACGTTAATTGCACCATATCATCTGAGCGCAGAAGAGGACTGCTCCTTAAAATAGATCCCAAGCTAGGCGATCTGGCATCTTACAAAGCAGGTGAGGCAGCCCAAGGACTACTATTTGGAGAGACTTTCAGGAAGGAAATGGGGAGGTTCGGTGGCACCTACACCTCCTTAGAGAAGGCCCAAAATATTCCCTGAAGGGTTTTTGCCAGGAACGGTCGGGACTGAGGCCGAGCGAGCGGTCGCAACCAAGCCACAAGAAGGCCTCAGAACAACAGGGCCCACTATTGGGAAAACTGGCAGCAGGATGCTTTCTTTCCACCAAGCGGACGCTTCCCGAGAGGAAGGTGAGGCAGAGGACAGGGAAGAGGGCAGTGCTTCCCCTCAGGTGAAAAAACACACATATCCGCCGGTCGGGGGAGAACATTACAATTTTGGAAGAACTGGCACATGCTTTCCAGCAATGCCTGGGTATTGCAGACTGTCAGAGGACTGCAGCTAGAATTGACACAGATACCCACACAATCCCACCCCAGGTCCTGTACACGCAGCACAATTTGAGAAGGAGACCTTACACGCAGAGCTGCAAAGCTTGGCACTCTAAAGAGTGATAGAGCCTTGCACTATGACCCCAAAAATGTATAAGCAACATGTTTCTGGTACACAGGAAAGAAAAAATATTGTGCATAATAAATCTGTGAGAGATTAACAGCTGGGTGATTTACCATCACTTCAAGATGTAAGAAATCCATCAGCTCAGAGACACCCTCAGACAGGGTGATTGGCTCACGAGAGTCGATCTGCAGGATGCATATCTCACGATACCAGTCCAAGAGGAACATCGCCCCTTTCTAGCGTTCGACTGGGGCAGGCAATTTTGGCAATTCGCAACAATGCCGTTTGGGCTAGCACTAGCAACATGGGCATTCACAAAACTCATGAGGCCTATAGCCACGGCGATCAGAGAGAAAGGAATGAGAATGATAATTTATCTGGACGACATTCTGCTGATAGCAAACAGCAGAGAAATGCTCCGATACCAGACAAGCTGTGTAACAGACCTCGTGACATCTCTGGGGATCCAAGTGAATTGGGAGAAATCAGAAGTGACACCAGCAAGGAGGATAGAATTTATAGGGTTTGTTGTAGACACCAGGACAGCTACACTAGAATTGCCGGCCAGAGAGATAAGAGCTATAAAGAGAGAAATAAGAAATTGCCTCAGCAAAAGTGTAATCTCCCTGCAGACAATAGCGAGAGTAGTGGGTCTGCTAGCAGCATTGATCCAAGTGATATTCCCAGGCCCCCTGCATTATAGAGCCCTACAGCGACTGAAAATAAAACACCTACAACAGGGTCTGCGGTACCATCAGCTTGTACCTCTAGATGCAGATTCGAAGACGGAACTAGAATGGTGGCTACAGAATATGGACGCCTGGAACGGGAAGGCCATTTTCGGCGGTCGGCCCGATCTGGTGATAGAATCAGACAGCAGCAGAGCAGGCTGGGGAGCTCGCTATGGAGAGCTGGAGATGGGGACAAGTGGAGTATGGAAGAACTCAAATTGCACATCAATTGTCTAGAACTACTAGTCGGTTTGTTTGCGCTCAAGGCTTTTACGAAAGACAGAGTAAATTTGTGTATCCTGCTGAAGATGTACAATATATCGGCAATCAGATACATCAATCATTTAGGAGGGGCAAAGTCCAACTTACTAGCGGGACTAGACAAGGATTTCTAGCACTTCTGCCTAGAGTCAGGGACCACAGGAGTAGCAGAATATCTCCCTGGTTCGCTCAATGTAGTGGTGGACTGGAACTCCAGATACCTAGCAGACTCCAGCGACTGGATGCCAGACAAATCCATCTTTCGGCAGATAGAGGAGATCTGGGGACCAGTGCACACAGACCTGTTTGCATCCAGACTGAAGGCGTAAAAGAGCAGATATTTCAGCTGAGGACTAGATTCGATGGTGGCAGGCATTGATGCCTTTCTCCAAGATTGGAGCGGAGAGACGCACTACGCCTTACCGCCATTTATTAAGATGAACAGTGTATTAACGAAAGTTCGAAGAGAGAGAGCGACAATGATAGTGGTGGCACCAATCTGGAGGTCGCAAGTATGGTTCCTGACGTTGATAGAACTAGTGACCAAAGAGTACTGCCCTCAGGAGACAGTCTTCTCACAGACCCAGTTGGGTCACATTATCCTCTGAGAGTGAGAGGGACTCTTCCGCTGATGGCGTGCATGATAGCTGGAGACACTGAAATCTCCCAGGAATTTCAGCACAAGCTGCTTGCCTCTTCGCGGAGTGGTAGGCACCATTTAGTAAAAATATTGAATTTCTTAGCGGAGTTACTCCAAGACGGGAAAGCATACAGAACGATTGGAGTATACGGATCCGCAATATCAGCAGGTCACATACCCATAGAAGGATTGCCCATAGAGGAGAACATAGCTGTAGTTCAATTACTTAGGGGGAAAAGATTTAGAGACCTTCCAAAGTATGACACCTTATCACCTTATGGGATGTTTCGGTAGTCCTGAAATTATTAGCCAGCTGGCCAGGGAACAGATACCTTTCACTGAAACAACTGTCAAGGAAACTGGCGATGCTTTTGTGCCTAGTATCATGTAGGAGAGTAGCAGATGTCAGAGCCCTTGATGTGAATAGGAAAGTATACGGACCAGAAGGAGTAACCTTCACTCTAGCCAGAAGAACAAAGACAGATTCAGCAACAATAGTCTACCCCTACCTGCAGGAACACCCCAAGTGGTGCGTGTCAGCCTGCATAAAAGCAAATGAGCATAGGACCGCAGAGATGAGGTTGATGGGGACGACAGAGTTGCTGATAGTGCGTAGAAAACCTCACAAGGCAGTGGTGACAGCTACCATAGCAAGATGGGTGAGATAAGTGATGCAGTTAGCAGGAATAGATATGGCTAAGTTTGGAGCATATTCCGTTAGGGGCGCGATGGCTTCAAAGGTGATAGCACAGGGCGTGATGTTGCAAGATATTCCACATGCGGGCGATTGGGCCAGTGATACTACTTTTAGAACATTTTATTTTAACCCGGTTCATTCAGTGGCAGTGACAGTGATGACAAGCTTTGAACAAGAATAATGCTTGCCTCCATCTTGACATAGAATGAAGATTACCCCTGCTAATAGCGCAGGGAGACTTGATTCTATTAAAGACAAGGAGGTGAGCATTACTTTCCCACTCTAGATACACAGGAGAGTTAACGTTGATGTATAACATTGTACTCATGATAAGTTTCTCACAGAATAGGGTGTGTATCCGCCTCCCTAATGTGCTCTATTGTGTCCTTTTGTTAGGAGATGACCAGAAGAAGAGTTGAGCCAAGTTGTTGGAAAACAGGAGCTGTTTGAGAGCAAGACCGCCATTTTAATGTGGGAGAATCGCAAACAGTGCAGTGGAGAGAACAGAAACAATGTTTGGACCAGTTCGGAGTTCAGTGCAAGTTGGAGTGCAGTTAAGAGCATTCAAGAAGAGTGAGAGAACAGGAAGTGGGAGGACTAGGACCCCATGGTCAGGACATAGGACTACAGTTTGCACGAAACTTAAGGGAAATGTCATTTTTTGGTTAATTTATTTTTTTTAAATCATGTTTTTTCCCCATCTGGGAAGTTACAAAAATGGGTTTATTGTTGCAACCGCTGGAGACAGGAATAAATGGAAGATGAAGTATAATGCTTGCCTCCTTGTCTTTAATCGAATCAAGACTCTGTGTGCTGTTAGCAGGGGTAATCTTCATTACCAAACACATCCTGGTACTACTGTGGTTAGGCATGCCGGATGGATACAGTAAACCGAAGCTGGGAAAGCATAGTTTGGAGAACAAGATGTTTCAAAGCACAACTCCTATTAGACCTCAGAATTGAATGTGTGCCACAGGGAGGCAGATGGGAAATGAAAAAGAACACACCCATTGCCAATTAGTAAACATTACTAAACACAAAGTGCAGCGTGAAACCCCTCTAGCCCAGAAACAAAACGCAGGAATGAGGTAGACCACAGCACACACTTTAGCTTCAGATTTGCACCATTATGGGATCAGCTAAGACAGTGAGTGCTTTCTGCTTTGGGGTAAACCAGAGCTGCTAGAACCTGTATAGTTAACAGAACTAACACGCCTTTCTTTGAACATGAACGGGTAAGGGGGTTTGGTACGTGCCACCTTCAGGCATTGTGACTCTGCACCGTAAACTAATTGCCATCAGTTATATGCGGAGAGCCTTAGCGTTGTGCCTTAGGAATCACCGCAATGCTTTGCAACAAAAAAGTCTTGCACTCTATGGGTTTCCTACATGACTGGTGGAGGTGAGGGTGGCATACCATCAATCTTCAAAAGGGCCGTGAAATAGAACATTCGAAAAAAAATCACCATCACGCCGTGAACTGCACAATGACTACTAATGAATAGAGATGTTATATAGTATGTACCTGATTGCAGAGGCAGGGACACCAAACACAAGTGATAAAATGTTAGGGAACCCTTAAACAGTGTTAAGTACTACAGTATACTATTTACTAGGAGTTGACAAGTCTATTCTTTGATTGAGCACCTTACCCTGAACACAGTGCAAAAAGGGTTCTTTGTAAAGTGTCCCTGGCTGGCCGAAGGAGGACCACATGGTGGACTCTGTCATGTAGATGGCTGAGTGAGCTGCCCCAGAATGAACGTGTGTCCTAAGTAGCTGCCAGGAAATGACCAGCCGGTGCAGTACAATACCGAGACCGTGGGCCTGATTCTGCCTCGAAGGTCTTGAATCTGTTGCCACCACCTCATACCCGATTCACAAAGCCCAACATTGGAGTAAAGGTGTAGCTGCCTGGGAGCATCTCTGAGATGACCTTGAGCAAACCTTTGGGAATGGCATTTGCCCATGATCTTCTCAGAGCAGCTCCAGGCAGCTCCACATCTGCTCTAGTTTTGGGCCTTGGGACTAAGGTATAAGGCCATCAGGATCAAATCTGAGATGCTAATGGCATGATCTTCTCTAGGGTCAATCGTTGTGCACTGGGTCCATTGGCTCCTTCCTGCATTATCAGCCAGAAGCTCAATGTCTGCATCCATAAGCAGCACATGCACTGACCCTTCACTCAAGGCACGGTGCCTGCCAGTGGGTGGGCACAGAGAGTTTTCTGTTTCTTCAATCCTCAGTGGGACTATCTAAACCTGTCCAGCATCATTGTACAAGCGACAGCACGTTCCCACGTGCATGGGCAGCGAGGTTTCCATCGAGAACCATATCAGTGGGGTGATCTCACCCCTCAGCAGCCTAACTCAAAGCACAAATTAAAGAAATACATTAAAATAGAGTATTATAAGTGAGCGGCCATGACCTCACAGCAGCTCAACCGACAATTCGATTTGGGAAGACATTACCCATTAGACTTGTACTTCTGGAAATATGAAAAATGCGGCCCAAATGAGCACAATAAAAAAATGTAAGCTACATATTTTAATTACGTCATAATAAAGAAGTGTGACATTGTGGAATGGGAACTAAAAAGTGCAAGTAGATGCCTGGGGCTTCCAGCCTATGTCTGTCCTGAGGTGTGACACAGGACACCAGCCCAGCCCAAATCTCACCATAAAGGTAATTGCTGAACGTTAACACATCAACTACCTCACTGTCCGCATGATCTGGATAAAGCCTTCTCCATAGGAACTGTGGCTTCTGTGTAGCGCCACACAGTGGGGAGAGTGGAGAGGTGCTGCTGCACCATTAGTGTCTCTAGAATCCTATTGACAATGGAAAAAAAGGAGATACAGAAACCAAAGGTCGGTCACCAAGATAGTAGGTAAAATATTGGGGCAAATTCATTGTTTGTCAGTCAATATTTCAAATGTCAATGACAAGTACGGTACTCTGTGCGTCTTTACACTTGTGCAACCATCATATTGTCCATCTTTTCATTAAAAGTTCCCAAAAACGGTCATACGTGTGTGGGGGGTGAGAGGGGACTATGGAACCACGCACTACCTTTCATTGCACTACCTTTCATTTTACATCGAGTACACATGGCATGCACACAGACGAGCTACAAGCCAACTGGAATTCCACCATTTCATGCACCATATGGAATCGAAATATTGTTTAGCAAGTATTAAAAAGCAAGTACAAATGGCATATCTGAGAGGAATAGCTTTTCTAGAAAGGGTGACATATTGCTGCAGAACGCAGAAGTAAGTCTGCGTGAAATAATTCAGCCGAAATCCAATAAGGCCCCATTTTCAAGGTATTGGAAGTTTGACAAGCCTCCACTTGAGAAGTTATGCTTGTTTGTAAACCAGCTGAATGTTTTCAACTAATTAAAAAAAAAACATGATTTGCTGCTCCATTGAAGTAAACAGCCCCATGGCCAGGATTCGAACCCAAGTCGCATGGCGGTGAGGGGAATCACTTAACCACAACACAACAGGAGTCCCTTGCCAGGAAGCTCTGCGTTACAACGTTACAACTGTCATATGACTGATGTAAAAGACACATCCCAGACTTATGAAAAGGTATAACACTGCTGTGTTTCTTTAGAGTTCAATTTGGCAAACATGTCATGTATGGCTGAATGTGAGTAGACAATAAGCTATAGGGGGGGGGCGTGGCTAGGCGCCGAGGCAAGATGGCCGCCTAGAGGATCGGCTCCGCCTCACATTAAAATAAAACAGCATTAGGGAACATAATATTTTATAAATACTTACCTTATCTTCATACCGAGCGTCTCAAACATCCCGCTCGCACTCGGTGAAACTTATCCGCGGCTCCGGCGTCAGGAAGGACTTCACACGCTGCAGTTCCAATCAAGGGCTTCCGCATCGGAAGGACGTCGGAACGCGAACCGCCCCTCGTGAGGAGAGGGGCGGCGTCCTTCATCAGCTGACACCGCTGGCTGGGCCTAAACCTCAAGCACTTTTTCACGAGAACGCCACCTACTGGAGAAAAAAAAAAAAAACATCATCTTTAAAGTAAGAAACTGCTTTTAAGCGCACACGCTAACATTTCATATAAAAGCATTCTGGGGGAAAAAAAAAAAAAAAAAAACTTTTAAAATAAACAAGAAAGACTGAAAAGTTTGAAGTATAATAGAGGCAACACAGGTCTCCAACCTTATTAAGGAAGATAAAAGTTATTAAAGGGGCGAACAGGCTCACAATACTAAGCACGTCAGTCAATCTCCCTTCTACAAAAACTCATTTCTCCTTTAAACCTTATATTACTACCATGCCTTCTAGTTGCAACTTACCGATATTGTTCTGTCAAGCAGGATTATAATCACACAGCCGGTTTATACCTACAGCTCCACTAGTCCAAACCCTATCTATGGTCAACAGCTATAAACAACACATCTATTGCAACCTTCAGTAGTATATTCCTTATTATTCAGGGCTTTTCCACGTTTTGGTCTCTCCAGGTCAGAGGTAAGCTTTGGGAATAATATGGATGTAATAATTATATACTACTCGTCAGCATAAATATCTTCCACAAAAAAAAAAAAAAATTACACGCCATAACTACTCGCACATATTATCATCTTCTCAGTTATGGCAACCAGCAAGGCAAATCTAAAAAATGGCACCTCTACCAAAGACGCCACCGCCTCCTCAACTACTCTAAAAAGACCCAAAAATGACTCCCCACCTCCAATTGGATTCTCAGACTCCGCGATTGAAACCATTCTAGCTGAAATAAGGGCACTCAAACCCTTTATGGAAACCACTAACACAAAGTTACAACAACTTGATGAAAGGTGGATGGGAGTTATCAACAGAGTAGATGAGGCAGAGAAAAGAATTGGCGCGCTTGAAGATTTATCACCCAAGGTTGCACAAATGGAGAAATCCATCAAAGAACTTCAAAAGCATAACGAAGATTTGGAAAATCGGAGTAGGCGTAACAACCTACGCATCTCGGGCCTGCCTGAAGGAGCTGAGGGCACAGACCCCATTGCCTTCCTACAAAAATTCCTACCGGCCATACTACATTTGCCTTTGGAAACCACTTTTAATATACAACGTGCCCATAGGATTGGCCAACCCTCAGCCTCTCCCTCAGCTCGTCAGCCACCAAGAACGCTCATTTTTTACCTGTTAGAATACTCTCAACTGCAACTTATCATCTCCACAGCTAAAGAACGTAAATCTCTAATCTGGCATGGTAGTAAGTTATTTATCTCACAGGATGTTGCTAGAAGTACAGCCCAAAGAAGAAAGGTCTTTCTATCGTTCCGGCCTGCCCTTAAACAACTTAATGTCCGATACGGCCTGTTCCACCCTTGCTCCTTTAAAGTTACATACGAAGGACGCTCTGCAGTCTATGATGATCCCGCTGACCTAAGGCTCTTCATTCAATCCATCAAAAATGAAAACATGGACACCTCTTCTCCAGCGGCGGCCTCTAATTCATCTACTACTTGAAACTGGTTCCCCATCACTTGACTTTTACACTCATAAGTATCTAATTACCTAATGCTTTGAATTTACATTGATATTAACTATGTGGGGTGGGCGCTCTTTTGGGTCCATCTTCCACAGGAAGTCGCTTTTTCCTAGTTAGCGACTCGGTAGGCGTTTCCTATCCCCCATATATATATCCCCTCAACTCCTTATCCCATGTCCTGTTTGATCCCCAAATTCATTCATTCGTCATGGTATACTACCGGTCAAGATGTGATCAAACCCCTATCTCCCTTCCCTGACCCTCAATGTTCCTTCCTTCAGCACAAATATTGGTGTATACATTATTTCAATCGAATGACAATGGTATATGTGTATTTTTGTACGATAGCTATAAGATGTATGAATATCAAATTTCCGCCAGCTAGATGATATTTAAATGCATAACATGGAATATTAAGGGTTGCAAGAATCCAATGAAAAGATGTAAAGTACTATCTCACTTAAATAAATTTAAACCAACGATAGCTTGTCTACAAGAGACACACTTATCCCTCAAAGAATCAATGAAACTCAAGTCTCTTTGGGTGAAGGAAGTTGTTGCTAGCCCAGCTTTATCCAAGAAAAATGGTGTCGCGATACTTATTAGCAAAAAACAACCCTACAAAATCCTTGCCCAAGATGCAGATACAAATGGTAGATGGGTTTGGGTGAAACTGCAAATTGACACGACACAATTATCAATTCTCAACATTTACGGACCTACACTACCAGATCCCTCCTTTTGGATTAATATCAAACAAATGATTTTGAAAAATGATTTCGTCAACCTGATAATGTGTGGCGATGTCAATCAGGTTCTTGACCCCTTTTTGGATCGAAAATCCAGTTGCATATTCAAACCCAACAAAACTCACAAATCCTTTATAAATTGTCTAGGAGAGACAGGACTAATTGATTCATGGAGGATATCTCATCCTTCACATTTGGATTATACCTACCATTCTCCCCCACACAACACATTGTCACGTATTGATTATATTTTTGCTACAAAAACTCTTTCGGGATCCATTATAGACTCAAAGATTGCCAATATCATTATTTCTGACCACGCTCCTGTCATTACTTCCTTCTCCCTTACAGATATGAAAAAGGGTTCTCCCAGATGGAAACTTAACAATTTTCTTTTAAATGATCCTAAATCTATTCAATCCATCAACGCTTTCATTCAACAATACTTTAACGATAACCAAGATCAAGATACCTCCACTGTCAATAATTGGGATGCTTTCAAAGCGGCCCTTCGTGGTCACATAATGGCCCTATCAGGCAAGAATAAAAAAATCTTTACTCTAAACTCACTATTGCAGAACAACATTATTATACTGACACTAACTCAGCCAATCTACGACAAGTCATTAAGATACGCTTTGAAATCAATAAAGAAATTACTGAGTTGGCGGCAGGAACCATTCTTAAGTATAAAACTAAGATCTATCAAACTTCTAATAAAGCAGGTCAAATGTTAGCCTCTTATCTAAAAACCAAAAAAGAAAAAGTTCAAGTCTCTCACATTCAAGATAAGCTGGGCAAGATGCATCATAGGCCTGATGAAATATTGGAATGCTTTAGAAGATTTTATACGGAACTATATACTCCAGAATGCGCTATTCCCAGAGAAAACATTGATTCCTTTTTGAACAACATCAGTAGAACCACCTACCCTGACATTGATCTATCACATCTAGAAAAAGACATCACGTCTATCGAGATTACCAAAGCCATCCATGGCCTCGGAAAAGGAAAAGCACCAGGCCCTGATGGACTATCTACTGAATTCTATAACACATTCTCTCAATCCTTAACACCTAAACTCAAAAACCTTTTTTCATATTTTATCTCACAAAAATGTTCCTCGGGATCATTTTCTGAAGCTTTGCTTATCATTTTTCCAAAACCTAACAAGGACCCTACTCTTCCTAGTAACTATCGACCCATTTCCCTTATCAATATTGAAAGCAAAATTTTTGCCAAAATACTTGCCAATAGAATCGAATCCTCACTCCCAAGTCTAGTTAAACCAGACCAAACAGGATATGTAAAAGGACGTAATATATCCTCTAATGCAAGACTCCTATTAAACGCCATCAACCTTGCTGCCAATGACAAAAAAAACACACAAGGCTATGCGGCCATTGCATTAGATGCGGAAAAAGCTTTCGATCGTGTCGACTGGAATTTTATGTTTCAAACTCTACGGTGGCATGGTTGTGGTGAAAAAATTATTTCACTGGTCAAACTGCTTTACTCTGCCCCCAATTCGGCTATTTACTTAAATGGTCAAACTTCCTCCTCCTTTCACTTACTAAGAGGAACGCGTCAAGGTTGCCCCTTCTCACCATTACTATATATCCTCTCTCTTGAACCACTTCTAGAATCAATAAGATCTACCACAAACATCCCAGGAATTCAAGTCGGTGCTTCAATAAATAAAAAAGCTGCATATGCGGATGATATTCTTATATTAATTAAAAACCCCAAACTTCACATTCCCAACCTCTTGAGTATTTTATCACAATTCGGTCAAGTATCAGGATATAAATTAAATACACGAAATCAGAAATTATGCCCTTAAATCCATACTGCCTTAAACATGATATCGTCACTTTTGGCCTCAAATGGTGCAATAGCTCAGTCAAATACTTAGGTCTTCGTTTTGCCCCAACTATCCCAAATACGATCAAACTCAACACTGAAACACTACTGGGCACCCTCAAGGATCTAACATCCAAATGGTCTCCACTATACCTCTCCTGGTGGGGGCGCTTAGATACTATCAAGATGATGCTTACTCCCATAATACTATACTATCTGCAACTTCTCTCCGTCCCATTATCCCTTTCCTTTTTCAAATCCATTTACTCTATACTACTTAATTTTCTATGGGGAAAAGGAAAAAGTAAGAGAATTGCCCTGACGAAACTGAAAGCCCCCTATGATATGGGGGGAGTAAGATTCCCTGACTTTAAATCATATCATCATGCATTTCTTATAAAACAATCTCGTCAATGGTTCATTGATCCTATATCCGCTGATATCCCAACCTGGTGTACATTAGAAAAACAAGTAGTTTTACCACACGAAATCACGGACTACATATACATTTTCAAACATTCAACTAAAAAGATTTCAGACCCTATTAAAGCTTCAATATCTGCTCTACAAACCTTTCTTTTTCCTCACACTATAACTCCTAGTAAGCATCTTTCCCCACTATTATGGCATAATAAGAACATAGTAATTAATAACAAGATCCTTAACCGCAAAACATGGATTCAAAAGGGTATCAGATTCGTCCAACAGATTATAGATGACACGTATGTCCTTTCCTTTCAGCAATTCTCCACCATTTTTAACATTACTAAGAAAGACTTTCAATTTTATAACAACTTAATTAATTCCTGCCTTGATGCACTTGCCCAATTTTCCAATGAAATTCTTACTCCTGATGCCCTTAGACTAATGCACCTTACCACAGGTGGTGAAGTTCGAGCCTCTAAAATTTACAATATGCTCACCTCAAATTTTAAGATTTGCCCTATACGTCTGAAATGGGAACTTGATTTGGGCTTCATGTTTGAAGATGAAATATGGCATCGTCTGTTTGCTAAAATCAAACAAATATCGGTATCAGCAAATATATCACAACACTATTATTTCTTCATGCACAGAGCATTTATTACTCCAGCCAAATTGGCTAAGTCTAATCCGAATTATAATGCTAAATGTTGGTCATGTGGCATATCTCCCGCCACGTATATGCATATGTTTTTTGAATGTTCATTTACTGTTAAATTTTGGCAGGAAATCTGGAAGCTTCTTAAATGTATCTTCTGTGTTGATGTGCCCTTTTCCTTTGTTAACATATTTTTAGGAAGTATAGCCATTACAACTTATTTCCCATCTGACTCTGCAAGACTTTATGACTTATTCATCTGTATAGCTTTAAAATGTATTACGGCTAACTGGAAAGACTCTAGTTTACTTTCCACCAAAATCTGGTGGAACACCATTTGTAACACTCATAAACTAGAGATGTGCATGGCCAATAATCACAACACAATTCCTAAATATAATGCTAAATGGTATTTTTTCGCCAGGTATCTTAACTGTTTTAATGCAACTGCTCATGGTACATAAATTTACACCCTTATATTAGCATCATTATTCATATTTCCATACATATTCAAAAATGCTAGAACTTGATAATGTTTGAAATGATTATATTATTTTGATGAAATAATCCAATATACCCATTTCCCCCCTATCCTCTTCCCTCCTTATCCTTATATGTCTCTAGTCTGTCTCCCTGTACGTCTCCCCCCAAATCTCTATTTTCACTACATATAAATCACTCGTTGCAGACCTGTGATATAATTAATTCTAAACTACATGTTATATTAATGCAGTTTATATCTATTATAGTTCATATTACATTCGCAAGTGAATTTAACAAATGACTTAGCCTTATAGAAATACTATTACAAAGGATCAAAATCACTTACTATGTCATTTCTCTGTGGTTCTTGTTTTATTCAAAGTCTGTAACCTGTTGATATCTGTATCAAAATCAATATTTTAACAATAAAAATCATTAAAATAAAAAAAAAATAAGCTATAGGGGACATCTTTGCTGTGTTATTAGAATTGAAATCTAAAGAAAATGTCAACCCTAAAGACAAGGCAAACATGTCCTATATAGCTGAATTTATACTATTTAACCAGGACATGTTTGCTGTTTCTTTTTAATTTAATTCTAAATAAACACGGCAATGTTATAGCTTCATAAGACTGACAAGTCCTTAGAACAGAAGTCGAAAGACACGCTAGTCTTATGAAAGTTATACCACTAACGGGTGTCTTTAGAATTCAATTCTTTGACGACAGTAAACAAACATGAGCTCCCTCTAGCTAATGAGCGTGCCTGCAACCACGCTGGAGGGGGGTGGGGGTTGATGTTTGATTATTGACTCCAGAGCATTGACCATAAAAAACACATGGAACTGTCGTGAAATAGAAGCATGCTCGTTAAAACAATTTATAGGGATTTGAAGATCATAGAGTTGCTCATTCTCCAATGGGAAGGTTTAGGTTTAGGCACAGTTTAAACATATATAAAAAATATTGTGTGCACCCGGCTATTATAGATATGAAGTGACGTCAGAGGGATACGTGGCTATCTCATGAATGGTTGGCGGGTGACTGTCCGAGACTGATGGCCCTTTGGGCGGGTGAATGCTTGACCTAATTCTTCCTTCTTTCAAATGTTATTGTTAGTTCATGACCAACCTCAGTGATGCATCATGGACATTGGATGTGTGACGGACTCTACCAAATTGCCTGCTGGCTATGAACTCTCCCAGCAGCAACACTGCCAACTACAATGGTACCCATTAAGTCAACTTGGAAGAAAGCAATGCTGCTTTGAGCACACAAAGTGTGACTGACTCTCGCCCAGCCCTATGTGTCTTTCAGAGGTACACGTATGCACGAATCCCATTTATTGTGTTATTGCACTCCACAGTGGTATTCATTCACCATCATCTGAATGATGAAAAGCAGGCACAGGGATGCCTTACACGTGACAGACTCTGTCCCTGACCTACAATACAATCTCATCATTACCAATTTGAACTGTACAAAGGTGCACTTTTTCACATCCAGATTCAAACCTGTGATTTGCAGGTTACACACAGTTGTCTGAAGAAGATACATTTATGTATTTAGATATTTTCCAGGGGGTTGAATATGCAGTTCCCTACCAAATCGATTTGGTGAAGTGTATTGTGACAGGCAGATGGTGTTTCGTTTGTGTAAAAGCCCCCCATCACCTCTTTTAAGTCTACCATTGGGCATCCAATATCTCCCTCATAGCCGCCCCTGCATAACTACCCCAGAGACACAGAGGGCCCGAGTCATGTAACTTTTAGCACGTTGCAAAGTGACTTTGCACTGCCAATAAACATCCTGATTTACAGAACGGCGCAAAGTGTGCTTCTGCAGTGCAAAGTGACTTTGCACCACTTTGCACTGCAAAAATACAATTTGCATCGCCATTAGAATCAGGGTGTTTGTTGGCAGTGCAAAGTCACTTTGCACTGTTCTACTGTTAGACAGAATCACCTGCAGTACCCTTTGGGAACACTTGAGGCAATTGGCACTACAAGTTTAAGCACAATTTCACCTTTGGTACAAGCCCGTCCTACACAGTAAAGTGGTAGCAATGGCTGAGCAGCCAGACTTATCTCAAGAGTTTAAGTGAGCAGTAAAACAAGTTACACAAAGGACCAACCAATACAGTGATTCAAGTAAACACTTACTCAAGGTTTCTTAGTAAAAGAATATACATTTATTTACTCAATCGATTATAAAACCTTACACTATCACAAGCAGCTAAATATTACACACTAATACACCACAAAAATCCAACCGGTAAGTAACTAAACAAGTTTAGCTCAAAAATGAAGTGTGAGCAAAATGGCACTTTAGATACTTAGAAAGGAAGGGAAAAGACAAGGTTATAAGAATAGACAGCCCAAATACAATCATAGGCAGGGCAAAGGGTTCAAGTTAAATACAACCAGCAATTCTTCTCAATAGGCCTGAGCCAAAGTCAATGGTTCAGAGTCTCTTGTATAGGATTGCACAGTTCTGGTATGTAATGGTTAAGTCTTTGCCACGGATTTTTAAAGGATTTAACTAGGCGAAATGTTTGATGAATGTCTAGGGAAGGACAAGCCTTCGTAGTTGAGGAAAGTTTCACGCACTTTCTCGATGGCCGAAAAGATTTCCGGACCGCGGTTGCACAGTACCTTTTAAATGAAGAAAGCTGTAGCTGAGGCAGTTGTTCCTGGCAGTTCCTGCAGATCTCGCTGTTCCTGAGATTCAGTCGTGGGGACAAGAAGGAAGACGTCAGGAGGTTCCTGTACTGCCCAGGGAAGAGGCCAAAAGCTGTAGCAAGACGTCGGTTTAAGGTGCAAGTGCCTTAAAGTCTCCCTGGTTTCCTTCCCTCTGGCTATGCTGTTTTCAACAGCACTCTGAAGAAAATTCGGCCAGAATAGGACAGTGTCCAGGTGGCTTGCGAGTGTTGTTCCCACCAAACTCAAGGGAAGAAGTTAACCTTGAAGGGCTTCTCTGTCATCAGATTTTCAGACATTTCGGACCTGCAGCAGGGCTTCACCGGTCGTCCAAGACTTGCAGCAGTCCTCTTCCTTCATCTCCTCTTCGGTTCTTTCGTTCTAGTGGTCGACTCTGCTTTCCAAGTCCCAGAGACCTGCTTTTAAACAGTTTTCCCCCATTCATCCCAGCCTGGCTATCACTCACACAACAGGGTGGCTGTTCTTGCCGGGCAGCCAGCCGGCCAATTACACCAGAGTGCATTCAGGTCTCCAAGGAGACTAAGCACAGGGAGTTTCGGGCACCTCCCTCAAATCCTGTCCACCCCAGAGACTCTGGGACAAGAGGAGGGCTTCAGCACAGAAGCCCGCCAAAGGGCACGAACAAAGGGACCAAACCTGGTTTAGTGCGCAGAGACAAACACAAGAAGGACTTTTCCTAAAAGAAATGCTTGAAAAAGATGACTGAGTCTGTTTTTACAGATAGGTCTGGGGCACCATATTGAAAAACATGGCTACCCCTGATTTTGAGCTACCGTTGTTAGCGGTCGCGAAAAATCACAGTAGTTGATCTAAACCACTGTCACCGGCCATTTAAAATAGGAAAAGCTAACATTTTACTATTACATGAGTGTTTTGACTCAGGGGAAGCTAAGCAACCCCTCCAGCACTCTATAGTAAGCTAGGGTATGCTGGGTCAGTAAATTTAAAGAGACTAGTAAAGTCATTTTGACTTTAAATGCCCTGGGAGACAGTAGTCAGTCACAGGGAAGGTATTTAAACCTTGGGGAGTCTAAGAGACACCCCCGTGCCACTGCACTGAAGGTGCTGTGTGACACACAGAAAAAAAGATGATGCCATTGGAGTTGTTTTAAAACTTCACAACCAAAGAACACAAAAGTAAAACACATTTAAAAGTTCACAGCCCCAAAATATAGCAAAAGAGCTGGAGGGCTCTAAAATAAAGGGAATTTAGCACTTAAGTGAGAAATCTCCCTAGCACTCGTCCCTCCCCAAACTAAGGGACAGGAGGATCTAATCCCCACCAGGATGGATCTCCTGTTGCAAGTCGTTTAAATGGCCTGCTGAGTACACCAGCAACATTTTGTAACCCTTGTTATGAAACTTTCTATCAGTGGTTTTCATTTGTAAACTATATGACCTACAAACCTGTTGTGGTACATCTCTCGTTTTTAAAGTACAGGGGATCTGATCTAACAGTCCCTCAGAAGTTGTAACAACCTCTGAACCTACAATAGGCTTTTTCAAGGGGTCCTTAGAAAGGGATCCCTTAGATTTAGGGGGGCCTCCATGGTTCCTCACCACCTCTCTCACAAGCGCAGGTTGGGTCTCAGGTGGTTGTAGGTCATATGGTCGAAAACAAAAGGATCGAATGCCTTTTGATCGACAGTCAAATGATCGAAAAAAAGGGTCGATTTTTTAAATTTTTTTCAAAAAATTTTTTATGGGGGGGTTCCCCCCCAACCCCGCTTTTTTCTTTATTTAAAACATTTTTTTCCATCCCAAACTAAAATAGATATATAAATAAATAAATAAAAACATTTGACCTTTTTTTACGACCATTTGACTGTCGATCAAATGGTCATTCGATCCTTTTTTTTTACCATTTGACTGGACACCGTCTCAGGTATCTTGATTGGAGGGGCTGTGGTCAAGCACGGTACATGCTTCCACTTCCTCTGAGATCTGTCCTTACCTATTTTAGAAGTTTTCCTCCTAATAATAGGATTTACCTTGGAGTCTTCAATAGATGTCCCAACAGTCTTAAGGTGTTTACTCTTAGACCTATTTTTCCTGGTTTTCCACCAGCTTTGAGAATTACCAGTTCTCACAGGCCTAGAGAGGGGTCCAATTTGTCTATCCACCTCTTCCTCAGAAGCAGGGGGGTCAACGACATAACAATTGGATGGGCACAGATGGAGCTTGGTTGGGGCTCCTATTTCCCTACTATACTAGCCTCAGATTTGCCTGGGTTAGAGGTCAACTTACTAACACCAGGGCTTACAGTGGGCTTCACTGTAGAGGTTCCCACAGGCTCAGAGTGGTCTCTTAAGGATGCCTCACTAGCCAATTTGGTTTGGTTCTGTTTTCTCTCATTGGGAGGCCTGGAGGTATTGGATACTACTCTTAGAGTTTTTAAATCATTCCCCAACAGGACTCTCCCAGGTACCTCATTCTGGACACTGACAGGAATTCTCACTGTCATATTATTACACTGAATGAGAGCTGGTAGAATTGGAACCAACTGGACAGGGCCTCCAGAGAATTTAGTGGGACCTTTGGGTGCCTTAGCAACATTCTCTGGCTTGAAAAAGCTTTCATCCACTACTGTTCCGCTGGCCCCAGTGTCTCTCGTGGCAGGGGTAGTCTGGCCATTGACAAGAACACTGTCAATTTAATACCCTCTAGAGTTCTTTGGAATGGAGTTGTACACATCCATATTCTGTTTCTTACCCAGACCCATGGACTCTAAGGATACAGTAGCTTTAAGACCCAAGGGTGCTTCAGCAAATAGTTGAAAGTGGGCACTAGCCATTTGTACTTCTTCCTCTGGGGAGAAGGCTAAGGAGACAGTGCTGATCCCTGCAGGTTTACCCTTGCATCTGGGATATCTTTTCGCATGGTCAGTTGACCCACAAACATAGCATTTACCAAATGCTCTCTGGAATGGGGGTTTCTGTTGACCTACCTCTGGTTGGGCACAAGAGGATTCACTAGCCCTATTTGGATTCCCATGTGGCTTACCTGGTTATGTTTGGGGGCCTCTTCTGGTTGGATGAATTTAGATTTATCTGTGTTCTCACCTTTGTGCTGCTTCCCCTCAAACCCTTTTGGGAGTTGCCTCAAAATCCTTATGAGTGGCCCTGTTCGCTACCCATGAGTCAGCTGCTCTAGCTAATTTTTTTGGATTTAATTCCTTAGAGTCAGCCAAGTGCTGTCTCAGCTCAGGGTGGCTATTCTTGCCAGACAGCCAGCTGGCCAATCACACCAGAGTGCATTCAGGTCTCCTAGGAGACTAAGCAAAGGGCGTTTCGGGCAACTCCCTCACTTCGTATCCACCCCAGATACTCTGGCACCTATAAATTCCATAAATCAGGCCAAGAGTCTCCCTCGTGTAGCCCCATTTCCACATTTCCGCACAGTCCTAATTTGTTCTGGTATTCTCCTGCTGTGGCCTTTACTGCTTCCAATCAGAGTGAAGAGAAAATGGCCAGAATTAGCAGGTGCAATAGTCCATTCCCTTCATCACATTGTTTGCTTGCAGCTTCCTCATTTTTGCATGCCCTGAGATGTTGCAGTCATCGCACGCTACCTGAATTCATGGGTGGCAACTTTTGATTTTCTCCATGGGGCAGAAATTCCCACACCTAGCGAATCGAGGCAACCATCCCCATCCCCCAGGTCGAAACAACTCATTTTATACACATTTATCAGCAGGAATTGCAAAAGGCTATGGGATTTATAGGCAGGTCTAAACATATAACATCTCAGGAACAGTCACTGTGATGCTGTCTTTGCAGCATTCTGCTTTAAGAATACCTACTTCTCCCCTGCCAGTAAACATCTTTGGCCTGTCCCCCTCCCGCTCAACAATCTACAGTGAAGTGACGAGGAGGCAGCCTTCCAACTTTGAAGTGTACATCAATTGCTAATTTCAAAGATGTATGCTAACACTTCGCCAAGCCTTTGACAAGCAGAAGAGCAGCCAGAAGCTCTGCTCACCTGCACACCAAGTGATTCTAAAAAGTATGGCACTCATTATGCATTTCTTGGGGGGGTTTGGTTGCAGAATCTCCATGGGGCAAAATTACACTCCTGCTCCCATTGTTCAAGGAGAATGGGGGCAACTGCCACCTCTGCCTGTGGGGTGTAATCAAAAGCCCCAAACCAACAGAACTGAAGGGCCCACTGGGAAACTGACCTTCTAGCATTCAGAAACCTGCAGGCTGAAAAATTGGGCGTATTTAGGCAGACTATGCAGGTGTCTTTCAGCAGGGGATATCCAGAGAAGGCTAAAACAAAAATGTAATCCGAGTGCAGATCGCAAAAGCAAATCACATTGCGATCTGAGAAATAAATGCAGCAGTTTATTCACTGAAACTGTCACCGATCTAAAGGTGGTGCACTCACTTTTCAGCAGAAAACGAACAGCAAGTAATTAAAAGTGTATTTTGTTAATAACTGAAAGAAGCAGCCCTGCCCTTTCATGGCAAAAGCAAAGTGAACACTGATCAGTAAAACACACTGGGCCTCATTACGAGTCCGGCGGTAACCGAGGTGGTAAAACTGCCTGGTTACTGCCGGACTCGTATTACCATTCTGCCTCCGTGACTCCTGGAAATACCAGGGCATTACGACCCTGGGGTCCCGGGAATTCCGGAGGGGGAATTCAGTAAATCCCCATTCCCATTGAGTCCTATAAGACTCAATGGGAATGGGGAAGTGGAAACACTGGCACCATCTCGTGATGGTGCTGGTGTTTCCACGTCTGCCTGCAGGCGGGCGGTGTTAAACCCGCCAGGTCAGACCTGGCGGGAACATCACCTCCCGCCTGCAGGAGTCAGGATCGGCGGTCCGGAATTAACAGTGGCGGCGGGTTTACCGCCACTGTTAATTCCGGACCGCCCGACCTGTAATGAGGCCCATTGTGTGTCAAAGAATAACGGCTGATGTTAGAAAATGCAGTATGTGAGTTCATTTCAGCCAAGGACAGCGGGCAACATTCACAAGTGGCTTCCCCCACTACCAGCCTGGTTTGTGCATCCCAGCTGTTTACAACTGCAATAAAATGTGGCCGAAGGGTGTCGAAAATCAGGTTTCCCTAGACCTGCTGTCTCTGAAGGTAGTTCTGAGCAGGCAAATGGCTCTAGCTAGTGCATGTCAGGAATATGTAAAGGAGGATCTCTGTGCTGCCAAGGCCCCAGGTGTTTACGTGCTGCAGCCTACACTTCAAACGACAACAATACTAATAAAAGCACTGGCCAAGAGAGACAAATGGCGTTGGGAACAGGAGGCTCCAGTGGGCATAACCTAAAGATTTCCTATTAATTAAAAAGGACTATTATCTTGTAGGCATTTTTCTCAGCAAGCATAAATCATACTTCCTTGTTTGATGTGTCATTTTTTAGGTAATTTCCAGGCGATTTGGTTGGAATAAAATTCATCCATCTACGACTTAGGGAATGGTAATGTTAATGTTAATTAACTTATATGGCGCAACTCCCCCATAGGCCTCAGTGTGCAGCAAGTAAAAACAAACAGACATAAAACAGCTGTGTAGAAATACCAGGGGAGACGTCAGGAGCTTCACAAGCTCTAATAGTTGGAGTTAAAGAGAAACATGTTGAGAGATTTCTTAAAAGAAGAAAACTCTGAAAAGATGCGTTGGGAAACAGGAAAAGAGTTCCAAAAGCGTGGAGCAACAGATTCGAAACTAGTGCCTCTTAACCGATTAAGCTTATATCATGGCTGCACAAGGTTGTTAGAGTTACTGGACGGTGAAGAGCAAGACGAGTGAGGAGACTTAATAGTAGCTTTCAAATAGGATGGTGCATTATTAGTTAGGCACTTATAGGTAAGGGATAGCACCTTGTAGGTAATGCAGTGCTTAACAGGAAGCCAATGTAAAGAGTTGTGAGCTTCAGTGGTTCCTTCTCGAGATACCGCAAACAGCTCCAACAGCATTGTCCTGCACAACCTGTAAGGAGGCCAGGTTAGACCGAGAAGTGCCATCCAGTAGGCTATTGCCATAGTCAAGTTTGGAATTGACCAGAGCGACAGGGAGGGCCGCAGTGTTGGAGTTGAATAAGAAAGGTATAATTTGCCTTATGAGGCGTGTCATGTAGGCACAGGAGCCCTTCAGCTGGCTGACATGTTTATTCATATTTAGATTAGCGTCAATCTATACGCCAAGGGTCTTGACACAGGGACTGGTCTTAATTGTAACTTCAGAGATATTGAAAGCAGAGTATCTAGGTTCCAGCTTGGAAAGATGTTGGGGAGTACCAACAAGCATAATCTCTGTTGTATTGCATTGAGAGCAAGGGAGTTCTTAATCATCCAATCTTCAATGGCAGCATAAATAGAAGTAATTTTTATGAGATCCAACTCATAATTGCCAGTCAGTTTGATCACCACCTGAGTATCATTGGCGTAGTTAGTCTAATTCACGCTGTTGCCATCAAGGAGGTCAAAAAGAGGGCACATATATAAGTTAAAAAGAGTAGGAGAAAGGCATGCTCCTTGTGGGACACTGCATCTTAGCAATTCAATAGGAGATTTAAAGCCCCGCGAAGCAACACAGGCAGATCTGGGACCTTAAAAAGAAGATAGCCAGCACAAGGCATTATTGGAGCATTTCGCAATGGCTCCTAATCTCTCCAGTAGCAATGAGTGATCGACAAGGTCAAAAGCCGCAGAGAGATCCTGGAGCATCAAAAGAACAATCTGTCCTGAATCAACAATGTGACATAGATTTGCTTTTAAATCAACCAAGGCTGTCTCAGTGCTATGCAAACCAGACTAAAATGGACCCAAAAGATAATTGCTTTCAATATGCTGTTGTAATTGTGTATATACAACTTTGTCCAAAATGTTCAAGAGGAAGGTGACATTAGGAAAGGGGTGATAGTTATCCACAGAGGAAGGAGCAAGAGTGGCCTTTTTCAAAACAAGGGAGATCGAAAAATAATTGGGAGAAGAGGGAACAGTGGAGTTAATAAAGGATGAGTTAATCAGTCAAGTAACGAGAGGGACCAAAGAGTTGAACACATCCTTAATCTTAGGGGGCAGATATCATAGGGGCAGAGGGATGGCTTGAGGTGTTGGACAATGTCAGACAACTTGGCTTCAGATATCTCTTTAAAGTTAAAGGTAGGAATGGAGGTGTCAAGTAGACGACAAGCAGAGACACCATTGGTTGTAATGCAATGAGAATTAGTTAATTTGGCTTATAATAATACAATTTTGTTGAGATGCAAATTAAGTTTGGCATTAAAGCCCAGTTGAAGGTCCAGACACCACTGGTTACTTTTGGTGACAGCAGGGTAAGACTTGGTCTTGCCCTCAAACTATTTAAGAATAGCAAAAAGTTATTTTTGAGAGGACTTGGCATTAATAATATGATCATCACAGAAGTCATGTTTAGCAGCCGGATGACAATTTCATAGTCAGAGGCAGTTTTACAATAGGAGGCAAGATTGGCCTCAGAGTAATTCTTTCGCCAAGCCTGCTCCTTTTTCCTTTTTGTGTTCTGAGGCCAAGGATTCCATCACAGAATCAAGTTTGACCGGACGTTTCAGGTTTGTCAAGTTTAACAGAATGGGGGGGGGCAATGGTATCAGTGACAGAAGAAACAACTGCTTTGTATAGATCAGCTAAGGTAGTAGCACAGCTTGAAGGTGGCTGATTCCCCTACATATGTTGGGCAAGTTCATTGAAGGCATTAGGGTTAATCTTACGGTTATTCCTGACTGTATGTTCTACACGAGGATTACAATTCAGCCTAACGACCTTAGACGGTAGATCCAATAGAAAGGAAATAAGGCAGTGATCAGACCAAGGGCAAGTTATGACTTCAAGATTATTCAAGGATAGGCAATGGGACAATACCCAATCCAAAGTGGCTCCATCTCTATGAGTAGGGAACTTTAGTTGTTGATGCAAGCCATAGGCCTCCAGTGACAGCATCAAACGTGTTGCTTCAGAATCCTGCGCATTATATGCCGAGTAATTAGTCACCAAGAATGACTACATAGGAGGAGGGTTTAATAAAATCATCAAGGAGCATAAACAACCATTCTACAAACAGGGGCATATTTATAGGTGGACAATGGGCCTCATTAGGAGTTTGGAGGTAACCATGGCGCTATTAGCGCTTTGGCTGCCTCCAAATCCTTACCGATTCCGCCCTGGTGAATGGAGCTATTACCGACCCATTCCAAGGTTGGTGGGAGCGGTAATTCCCCTTTCACCAGGGCCCTTCCCCATTCCCATTTGAGCCCCCATAGGGCTCAATGGGAATGGGGAAGGCGCTAATAACAGTACCGCAAATTGTGGTACCGTTATTAGCACCAAAGTCCCTTTGCGGGTCCCGTCCTTAAAGCCTGGTAAAACCAGGCGTTAAGGGAGGACCCGCAAAGGGAACTCGTAATAGGGCGGTAAGGGATTACCGGTACCGGTGCCCTTACCGGTACCGGTAATGGCCCTCATTACGAGGTTGGAGGTAACCATGCCGCATTTAGCCTCTTACCGCATACCGGGCCTGGGTTCCTCAAATGAGGATTTACTGTGCCATCCCAACCTTGGCAGACCCGGTAATTCCTCGTCCGAGGAACCCGGACCCGGTCCATCCCCATTCCCATTGAGCCCCCATAGGGCTCCCCATAGGGCTCAATGGGAATGGGGAAGGAGCTAACAACGGGCCAGTTTATAAGGGCCCGTTGTTAGGTCCCTGGTCTCCTCGCGGGACCCGGTAAGGATGCCTGGTTTTACCAAGCGCCCATTGTGGGTCCTGCGAGGAGACCTCGTAATAGGGCGGAATGGGTCTACCGGTACCATTACCGGTGCCGGTAAACCCATTCCGCCAACCTCATAATGAGGGCCAATGTTTGGCTCATGGCAAGCTAAAAGGTGTTCCTGGTTGCTATGAACATGTCCCGCATTTAAGGGTTTGAGAACTGGTGTGGGTAAAACTAGGAATGTGGGTAATAAATTACATGTTCTTGACTATTCTGCTTTTTGTAAAAATGATGGAAAATTGCCAAACAGCCTTGTGACATGGTGTGGACCTGGCTGCCATTTTATTTAATTCCTGATGATTAGCTGAACAGAAAATGTATTTATGAGGGCAGGTACTAGTAAATTCCGAAATTTTGCCACATAACACATTTTTGACAAAAAGTAGACTTAAAAAAAAAGGGGATTTCAGATGGAAGTTGCCATATGTATGTTCCAGACTCCTAAACCAATCAAGAGAGAGGCTACACTTGGGAGGAGAGAGAAGGGTAACTGTTCAATCCTGGTTGTGAGAACTCTCGCAGGGAACTGCCCAAAATTGAAATCTTGATGGTGTCATCACTGCTGCTATATAAAGTGGATGCACTATAGGAGAAGAGGAAGAGCTGCTGAAATGTACCATCTGACAGCCGCAACAAAACACCAGAGGAGTTTGCTGAGTATTGCATCAGGGTGAAGCTGTCTATTGCAGGGAGGCCTACAAAGAAATGTTGACTGGGCTCTATAGTGAATAGCTGGGGGCTATCCTTGAGAGTGCAGTGTCCAGACACCTGCCCTGTTCTTCAAGAGGGTCCTGATCTGTGGTTGGCTTTCCTGAACTTTTAAACAGAGGCTTCTTTCAATGTAAGTAAGGATAGCAAGGACAACTCAGGGGCAATTCATTTATCTTGGAAGCAAGACAATGCAGCCCAACACAGGTTCAATTCCCGATCCCATGCCTAGAAACCAGTCATTGGTATTAAGCGCATTATAAAAGAACAATTACATAATTATATCTATATAAGTAGAATTGAGCCAATTGAAACCAAAGGTGGGGGAATCTGCTCATCTTAAAACTATTCCCTTTTTAGTGGGCGGCGGAGGGCAAAACTGTGTAGATCCTTAACCTATTTAACAAAAAATATTAATTTTATTAATTGCCCTTGGCAGAGCACCACGGTGTGATTTTTATTAAAATAAAAAAATTGCAAATCTCATTCCCAGTGTGCACTTAAAACTAAACACTATAATTTAATTGGGTAATCTTTCTGTTCAGCTTCCCCATCAGAGGCCCTTAAGTGGAGGGTGTCTGAAATCCAAAATTCACAAATCATGTTAATTTTTACCATCCAGGTACCCCAACACAGGCCTTTAAGTGGAGGCGGTCTAGAAATCCAAAATATCAAATCATCCACTTTTTCTGTCTGACTTCCCCAACAAAGACAGAAGTAGGGGGGTCTGAAAACCACCCTGTTAAATCATCCAGTGCTTATTTACTGCTAGCCTTTTAAGCCTGCCGCAAAACCGAAATTGTGCAGCATTGCAAATGCAAAGTGATGTTATCCAGGGACCAGTGTTGATGGTCCTTTATTTTGAAATTTGTATAAAGTAAAATATTGTGATTTAAGTGTTCCCAGCAAATTTTGTGAGTTATTTGTGTTGAGGAATGATTATTGTGTTGTGCCACGGATAAAGTGGTGTGTGACATTTTAGTGTGATTTTCTATTACCTATCATCATCCAAATGAATACAAATATATTTCCTGTACATCGGCCTGATTCGTGGCTCATTGGTAGCTCAGGGGGAGGGATCTAAGGGCAATGATATGCATGAGAAATAGGACTGAATAAAAAACTGACATTAAACTGTTTATTGTGTGACACCTAGATTGGGGAGGGAAGGAACTCCCTGTGTTTGGGGTAGCCTCTCAATAAATGATTACATGCCACCGTGCACTTGGCACCTTTTCCTGCATTTGGATCCCACACACTGTGTGCCATTACCAGCAATTAATATGTGTTCTCTCTCTCAAATGTGCTCCCACAACGAGCCTTCACGTCCTCTGCCTCTGAAGTACATTCCATCATATTCTCAGGGGGCACCAAGAACATGGGGGGAGAGGGCCAACTGTTCCTGTTGCTCTCCCTGTGAAGATCCTGAAAGTAGGGTTGAGGAGTCCTGCACAGGCTCCTCAGTGAAAAGAAACGGGCCATTTTGTAGCAGTGTTTGGGACTTTTTCCCCAACTGCTGCCACTGAGAGACACATTGTATTTGTATTTGTATTTGTATTTGTTTATTTATAACGCGCAAACCATCAGGCCCGGGGGCATCAGGGCGCAATTTGTACAGGGTTGCAAGAAAAGAACATACAGAGAGATAAATTACAAAAAAGTATAACAATACAGCGTAATAAACAGACTTAATAATTACATATCTTACACATGGTACAGTGGTACAGTGTCCCAAGGCTCTGCAAAGGAAGTATCCCTGAGGTAGTTGGGAAAGGTAGTAGACCAGAAATCGTGCAGGGGAAAGGCGGGTTGGGTAAGTAGTTCTGATGTCTGACACAGCTATTGCTGGTCAAAGAGCCAAGATTTGGTTTTATTCTTGAAGGCGTTGAAGGAGTCTTCAGCTCTGATGGCAGCGGGGAGGGTGTTCCAAAGTTTGGAGGCTAGGACAGGGAAGCTAGTGCCTCCCGCTTTTTGGAGCTTAAACCTAGGGATAGTCAGGCAGTGAGTCTGAGCAATTCTTAGTGGTCGAGCAGTGGAGTGGCGTGTAAGCCGACTGCAGAGATAGATCGGAGCCTTGTTGGCTAGGCATTTGTGCGTGAGGGCAAGCGTTTTTAGGGAAATTCTCTGCTTCACGGGTAACCACCTAAGGCTACCTCTGGCTTCTGAGATGTGGTGGTTACGAGGTATGTTCAGAGCCGCTCGAATTGCATTGTTCTGGGTGGTTTGGAGTTTGGACAGATTTTCTTGGCTGGTGCCTAGATATAGGGCACTGCAGTAATCTATTTTTGCCATGATAAGTGTTCTCGCTAGTGTGACGCTATTGTGGGTGGTGAGGAATGGTCTACAGGCAGAAATGAGTTTGCACGTGTAGGCGGAGGTGGATCTGACTGCATTAGTTTGTCGTGACAAGGAAAAGGTGGAATCCAGGTAAAAGCCTAGTGTTTTGGTGTCTTTCGAGACTTGTATGGAGTTGCCGTCTATGATGAATGACTGATAGGATGGCTCCAGTTTGCTCAGGCGTTGTGAAGTACCTAGAATAAGTAGCTCCGTCTTATCGTCGTTCAGACATAGTTGGTGCTGGCCTCTCTTTCAAGAATTTCTGACGCTTCACGCTCAAAATTCTGCATGAAAACTAATTTGCACCCGGGAAGGGCTCTCAGCCAATCAAGTGGCTAGGAATTTGGGTGGAACTTCCCAGTGACCACCCGCATGCATCCAGCCATCTGTACTCATTCCCCAGGTGCTGCCAATTTTTGTGTCCGTGCCCACTTTCCCCTCCTTGCCATCAATCCCAATGCCCCCCGCTCCCTTTCACCGGGCATACCTTCCATCATTGGGGCCTCCTCCTACCACCCCACTGTGCTAGTTCTCCATTCTCACTATGATAGAGGGGCCTTCCTTAGGTTCAGGCTAGTGCGCTGTTACAGTTCCTATACGCCCACCCCCCAACGCAGGAGTGATAGTCCTATTGTCATCTCTAGCCATTATACCATCTTGAGAATGGCCACTCCAAAGTTGCCAAGCACCTTGTCCAACCAGTTTTTGTTCTTAAACTTTTTTTGCGATATGTCATATTATTATGGCGTTACAACCTGGGGAGAGATGCCTGTAACAGGTTTGATTGTTGATTCCTCTCATTATGCAGCCCTGGATTTGCCAAGGGCCCATAAATTGGATACAGGTAAAACACCTGTCCCATACTAGCCCTCCACTACGGTTTCACACCACAGCGATTGATAATAAACACAAAACACCCATCCACTAAAACTATTAACTGAGGAATTTGAAGATTTTGTAGGGATTTGGTTAAGATTGAGACTTTGGGCCATTTATTTTCCTCATGTTCCTTTTTAAATGAAATGTGTTACATTTTTGGTAATTCTTTTTATTCCTTTCCCCCAGTTGCTTTTACAAAATCTATTGTTTCGCATATTGGAGGCTTCGAACACTCCCCTGTGTATTGCCGCCTTGAAATTTGTCCAAAAGATTTTTGCGATTGTAACAAATTGACCAATTTTCTTTTGTCTTGTTTCTCTTTTGCTTTTCCTCTGAGGAGAGAACCAGAACAAAAAAGAAAAAAATAGGTAGTCTTATGTTTAATTGATATGTAATCTTTTGTTTTTTTTCTAAGAATTATGTAAAGAATGTGGATATTAAGTGATATTTGTGAAATATGTAAATGTGAACCATAACATAATTTAAAAAAACGATTAACCTCACACTTTCAGTTTCTGTTCTTTGTGGCGTAGGCAACGCCTCATCTACGAAGTGCCCAATGAGGGGGTTTATGTTGCACTTCAGATTTGACGCAGTCCTCGTTGCTTTTTTTAATGAATCACTGGTATGCAATGAGGCTGAGCCACTCGGGAGGAGCCAGGGTTTAGTGTGTAGTGTTCTGGTAGCTCAGCAAAGCAAATCCCAGAGTGAAAAATAACATTCTCAAATCTAACATTGTATACATACTAGCCATAGCAGGTCAAGTGGCACAGCGAGTAGAGCGCTCGCTTTGACATCCGTGCAGAGTCTGCTAACGCAGGTTCGAATCCGGCGGGGCCAAACTCAGCCTTTCATCCTTCCGAGCTCGATAAATGAGCACTACACACCGTGGGTATGAGGGTTCGTAGTGCTATTATTATTATGATGTATATATTGAAATCCGAACAAGCAAACCAGAATTACAGGGCAATACACATTCCTGCTCAGTGAACGGCGAGAGGCTCCGACAATAAGAGAGCCTTTGCCTTTTTTGTGTATGTTCAGTGTGGGGAAAGGGAAAAAAAGGAAAAGGGGGGGGGGGCGCTGGGGGCTTTGCATGGGGTTCGTTCCCCAGTTAAAACACCAAAACTAATATATGGGTCCGTAGGGAAGAAACTGTTTATTGGGGTGTGGTGGGTGAAGGGAGTGAGGGAGGCAGCTGCACTGTTTTTTTATCTTATGATATGATATGATATGATATGGTATTTGTAACGCGCCTATACACAGGTGTTTCAAGGCGCGACGAGGCAGGGAGGGGAGGGACAAGGGGAGACAGACAACGATCCTACTAGGCCAGGTGTCATTCAGATCGCGCAAGTGCAGGGGTGGGGGAGGGGGAAAAGTGCAAGGGGAAGGGGAGGGGGGAAGTGCAAGGGGAAGGGGAGGGGGGGAAGTGCAGTACAAGGTAAGTGGCGTAAAGTAATAAATAAATAAATAGGGCCAGCTGGTGGCAAGTGCGAGGTAAGTGCAGAGCAAGTGCTGGGGAAGGGGGGGGGCTGTAGGGATACAGAGACAGTCCCGCAGTGCAAAGGGGTTCCAGGGCATCAGTGCAAGTGGAGAGTGGCTGGGCCCAGGACCGAGGCCGTTTAGAGTGGTCCAGTTGCAGGATCAGTGCAGTTTCAGTGAAGAATTAATTAGCTGTTCAGCAGGGGAGAGGGAGAGAGAAAGCAGAAGCAAAGAGGAAGGTTTTGAGGTGCTTCCGGAACCGGAGATGGTTCTCCTCAAGTTTCAGGGAGGCAGGAAGGCTGTTCCAGAGGGAGGCCCCTGCCGCGGAGAGAGATCTACCCCCAGCTCGTTGCTTCGAGAAGCGGCTAACCATGAGGGAATTGGAGGCGGATGAGCGAAGGGCTCGGGAAGGAAGATATTTGGGAAGAGAGAGTTGAAGGTATTTAGGACCCAGGCCCCAGAAGGCCTTGTGAACCATGCAGAGGGTTTTGAACTTTATCCTCGCAGCCACTGGGAGCCAGTGTAGAGATTTCAGTCCTGGAGAGATACGGTCCCTGGGCTTGAGGCCAAGGACAAGTCTCGCAGTTCTGTTCTGGATGAGTTGCAGAGGGCGGAGAGTGGAGGCAGGCAGGTTAAGATAGAGGCTGTTACAGTAGTCCAGCTTCGAGAGAACCAGGGCTCGGGAGACAGTGAGCTTCTGGGGGAAGGAGAGGAAGGGAAGAATACCTCTGAGGAGGTGCAGCTGGTAGTGTGACCTCTTGGCGACGTCAGAAATATGAGGAGAGAAGGAGAGTGTGGAGTCGAAGATGACCCCAAGGTTTTTTGCCTTGCAGGTAGGAGCAGGGAGGGGGCCAAGGGAGGCAGGCCAGAGAGCTGCAGGGAAGGAGGGAGTGGGAGTACCGATGAGTAGAATTTCAGTCTTACTGGCATTAAGGCAGAGGTCATTGGCGGCACACCATTCCTGGATAGCAGACAGACAGTCAGAGATGAGGGAAGGAGAGGGGGAGGCTGAGGGTAGCCTGAAAATGAGCTGGGTATCGTCCGCAAGCATCTTCTTTCTTTCATTCAATCAGAGAAGGTACCGTTCATATTTCAGAACTACATTTTACCGAGCTATATTTACTGCTAATGTTACACCTCTACAGTATTTGAACTGATCATATTTAGCTGGTTGCAGGAGTAAGGGAGAACTATACCAGCCAAAGGCCCACCGATTTGCCTTTGCTATTCCTGATTGCTTGTGCCCTGAATCTCTTTGTTAATTATGTCCAGAAAGCGTGTAAATGACAACACCAGAGTTATGCTCGTCCCCCCACATGCATGGAGTCCACAACCAATCTCTTACACAGGTTGTAGTGCCAATATGTTCTTTGACAAAATATTTTATTTCTGTGCATTTTAAAATAATTGCAGTGCCTGGTCAAGTCTTTGAAGGTTTCATTTCGGGTGCCATCCCTGCAAAATCGACACGCTCCCTTAGCATCATCCTGTGTTGCACTCGACCAATGCTGGATTTTCTCATTGGTGTCTAACTGGTTCACTTTAAAGCGTAGGTGTAGACCCCGGGCCCTGTTACAGGGGAAACCGTATAAGATACACTTGGGTGGAGCTCTTTTGATAGGGAAGCATGCTATTTCCTTAGAAAGTTTCTATTTCGCAAGGGACTCTATGATGAGACACCAATCATGTTCAAATACTACTGCACTGCAGAGATGTTTCTTTAAGTACTTTGCGCGCATTGGAAACATGTATCTTTGACAAGTGGAATCTCCACTGTAGACTAAGATGCATGAAAGAATTAGGTCATTGACTTTGTTTCCATGGCGACTACTATTGAAATAAGGCAAACGGACACCGGTGCTGATTTATATTTCTACTCAACTGCCGCCATTTCCTAAAAACAGCTTAAGTCGAGGCTGATACTCGATACAAACCCAATGCCAGGGCAACATTCGCCACAGTTTACTGCCAGTATTGCATAGCGCTCGACATCGTGTGTTATTCCTCAAAACATGAAGCAAGCATCTATACCCATTCAATCGACATACATGTGTTTTTGTTATTGTATTTATTTTAAAGCCTTCAATGCGAGGCTAGAACACTAAAATGGTTTCCCATGATGTATGTTGTTCATACTACTATGGAGGTCTAGTTGAAGCTGTGCTTGAAATTCAGAATAAGATTTTGCACTTGGAACTATTTGGCGATTTTCTCATTTTTCCTTTCCATAATACAGACCCTCCAGCCTATACCAATTTTGCCCTCGTAACAAACCGAAGAATTTGTCATTTTGAAATGTGGTGCAAAATTTCCAAAAGACTGCTAAAAAGGTACGAAGTACAGTATTTTACCCTCCATATATATATATATATATATATATATATATATATATATATATATATATATATATATATATATATATATATATTTATAATATTTTTTTTTTTAAAGAAAACATTTTAGTTGCAGGGACGTTAAGGTGAGCAATCCATTGGGCCTCATTACAAGTTTCCCGGTCCGGTAACTTCAGTACCGGTAAACTTGCCGGTACCGTAGTTACCGGACCGGCAAACTCCAAGTTCTGCTCGCGGGTGCCTTTTCGCCTGCCAGGTCGGACCTGGCAGGCGAACTGGCACTCACGAGCAGAGCATGTCGGATGCACCGACACCATTCTGAATGGTGCCGGTGCATCCGGCCTCCCCATTCCCATTTGAGCCCTATTGGGCTCAAATGGGAATGGGGAGCATTTTTTACCAGCGCCCGGGAATGGGCAAATATCGGGTCTGGTGGGACCGTAATGACCCGGTAGTTGCCCATTCCCAGGCACCGGTAAAATTTGCAAGTTCGGCGGCAGCCTGCCGGTTTTACCGACAAGGCTACCGCCGAACTTGTAATGATGCCACCCACTCCCCCTGAAATTCAGCTAAAGCCACCTTAACTTCCTGCCCCCTATTGCGCAGCCTATGACCACAATGATGACAGAACTAATTACATGCTGTATGAGAACACTGATGACATTACAAATCACATCACTGATGCCATCACTGGTGACAACACTAATTGCATTTTATATAACTGATTACATCAAATAAGGAATTAGATATAACATCATTTATAAGTTAGCTCATGAAAAGTTTGATTACCTTAATAACAATTTAGGTTGTGAACTTGGCCATGACAAAGACTGGGGTCACTGGCCAACACCAAAGCTCATAGCTAGTGGTCGGTTTGTATTAAAAAATACCAATGTGCATGGTTAAAAGCCATGGGCCTCATTCTAAGTTTGCCGGTCCAGAAACAAGGGTGCCAGTAAGCTCAATGGCACTCTTGTTTCCGGACCGGCAAACTACGTGTTTGCCTGCCATGGCTGTGGTGCCCAACAGGTCTGATGCCAGGCACAGCGGCCATGGTAGGCAAACACTTCATTTTACCGGCACCTGACTTCCCGGGCCGCCAGAGTTGTAATCTCCCGGTGGCACCGGGAAGTCAGGCGCTGATAAAATATTACAAGTCCGGCGGCAACCCGCCGGTAGCACAGGCATGTTTACCGCTGCACTGGTAATGAAGCCCATGTCTAGTAGCCCATCACTGTTTTAAAATATACAGTGGGCAACATTGAAAGCTGTAGTCAGTGGCCATGGCTACAGTCTATAGATAGTGCCCATTAGTATGTTAGAATATACAGTTGGCCCAGACAAAGGCCTTAGCCACTGGATAGTATTGTGCTGAAGACCATGGCTAGTGGCTGGTTAATGTATATAATATACAGTGGGCACGGCCGAAGGCCATAGCTAGTGGCTGGTTAGTGTTGTATAATACACAGTGGGCACAACCGAAGGCCAACGTTTATTGCATTTTATTATTTTAAAATATACAGTTGCCAAAATATGTACACACTGCTCAGGGTCAAGGCCCATGGCTAGTGGACTATTTACATGTTAGAATATATAGTGTGCACAGCCAAAGATTGTGGCCACTGGCCAGTATTGTGCTAAAGTCCATGGCTAGTGCCTGATGAGTGTATATAACATACAGTGGACAAAGGTGTTTTAAAATATTCTTTGCACATGGGTGAAGGTTCTAACCACTGTCCATAACTGAAGGCCATGACTAGTGCCCATTCATGTGTTAAAATATATATATATTTATTTATTGTGTTCAATCATTTAAGATTTTTACAAGTATCATTGAAGAAACCAAATTACTATTTTTGAACTTAAGCCACCACTTGTTTAGAAAAAGTATGCAATATCTTTGGGGCGTAGTACCAGACGAAGAGGTAGAGAGTAAAAGTGGTCAAGTTAAAAAGAGAGAAGACGAAGTGACAGAAAGACGATTGCAATTATGGAGAATCTGGTACTAGCATTTGCTGTTTAGTCTTTTTAAGGGCCAAATCCAGAAGTTTTGCAGTGGTCCTAGTCCATCTGGCGCATTCACCAGCCATTAGGCAGCTCCAGCAGGCTTCTTCATCTATGGTGGTCAAGTTTGCCACAAGTGGTGATAAGTAAATATATTTGAACATGTACACTGACCATGGATGAAGGTCATGCTTAATGCAAGTTACTGTGGTAATGTAATTAGTGATGTCATCAGTGATGTGATCTGTGATACCATCATTGTGGTCATAGGCTACACGACAGGGGGCACAACGTTAAGGTGGCTTTAGCTGAATTTCAGGGGTTTTGTTTGCATTAAGTTCTCACCTTAACTTGCCTGCAACTAATGTTTTTTCCTTGAATTTCAAGGTCTTTTTTTTACAATGTACTGCTCACCTTAACGTCCCTGCAGCTAAAGGTTTTCCTTGAATTTCACGTGTTTTGTTATTCCATACATAATTGACATTGATAATACAGACAACTGAGTTAATGAAAACAATGTATCATGTGTAGAAAGTAAAATCAGAAGAAATTGTGCAACCCCATTCTCCCCCAAATAAACCTGTTTTAAAAAAACTTTGTTTGCATATTTACTTAACCTTTTAAAGTGTTTACAATTATATCTACTATTGATAAATAGAAAGTTATTAAAGTGTTAAAATAACTGTGTACAAAGACTACACTCAATGTATCCTAAAATAATTCTTTACAAGCCTACTGCCCACATATTTATGTACATATGTTTTTTTTAAAAACAATTTTATAGCCGCGGCTACTAAGGATGCATGCGTGGCTAAATGTGGCAACGACTGGGGAGTTTACCGGCAGCTTCCACAGTAGATAACCGCGACTATAATTAAATACATAAAGATATATATATATTTTTTAAACACACTATATATTGAAAAGATCATTTAAGGATCTTTGATTCATAAATATAGTATGCGTTTTTATATTTTTATAACTGAAAAGTTGGTCCTGAAAAGGACCATTTTGGGGTCTACGGAAAAAAGAGGTCGGAACTGGGAAGAGAAAAACACTAAGATTCATACATAAAACAAAAGTTTAAAAAAAGAACATTTATTTTTTCGCATTTTATATTTTGTACATTTGTTTCTGTTTTTTTTCTAAAGAATGGGGTAAATAAAATGTACACTTAAAAATATACCTAGCATTGGCAATTGGCCATATGTTCTAAATGAGCCTTTCCCAAAGCGTCTACAGTTCGACCTCCCACCTCGATCAAGCTGACAAGTTTTGCACATCACAATAAAATTAGAAAGCTCGGGTGCAGGCAGGATGGACTGAGGTTGGGTGTTAGTTGGTGGAAAATAGCTTGTAATTGTATTAGAATTCTGTGGCGCAGATGATGAATACTGCTGCGCTGATCTTGCTCCATGTGCTTTTACCTTATGTTCCACATGAGCCTTCCTATATGATTTATCCACTTCTTCCCAATTAATACAGACAAGATGTTGAATTAACCTGGATTGCCCCAAACTTTGCAATAGCTTGTTTGAAGGTATCCTCTGCAAAACCTTACACAGAAATTGCACATGACCTCCTCAATCTCCTTTTTTGCTCTGTTGGTTCTTTACACAGAAATGTTGCCATCTATCAGCGATGTTTTAAAACTGAAGCCACCCACACCACCTCATTATCACTGCTGGTCATAATCGTTTTCAAATGGAGGACCATGAAATAAAAATAAAAACTGTAAAAATGCACAACACAAAAAGGACTCTGCCACTTAATATAAAAACATTTTTTAAAAATAACAAGCTAAAATAACAAAAAATGACAAACTATAAAGGTATAGGAAGAACAAAAATAAAAAAAAGGAATGGATAAATCAACATACCACTTTTAAAAGTTCCTGAAGGCTTACAAAGAAGTTCACCCAACAAGAGACAAAAAGCAATGACAGCAAACAGGAAAGCCATAATTGGGAGAGGACTATAACCGTGGTTATGCGATAGAGCAAACCAGAATGTGTTTTCCGTATGCGCGGGTATGCCCAAGCGCAATGAAGTGTTCGCACCGAAATTATTGACCAATCTCCCAAATCAACGAGAAGACGTGTCTGCACATGGCCGTAGCCGCGTCGAGGAAAGGCCAAATCACTTTGAAAGCTGCGTTGACAATGCCACGCAGTTTAGCACCTGTTTTTAACAGGTAATCGGATAATGTAACAGTTTTGCTTTTCCACTATATCTTGAATAGCCGTGGCTAAACACCCCAGTCATTGCTGTTGCTAAGCACGCTCCTCTATGCACTAATCACTCCCCTTTATTACAGCAGGTGCAAGTGTGCACGGTGTGAGAAACCTGCCGGTGTCTCACCCGCTAGTCCCCAGGGATCTGTCATCCAGGTGGCCAGTATACGGCTATCGCTTTTGTGTCCAGTTCCTGGGGGTGGACAAGTGTGTGAGGATCACCTGGATGGGGGGTCTTCAGGGAGTGGGAGTGGGACACCGGATGGTGAGACGCGGTATCCCCTTCCCTGTAACACCTTTTCCCCATCCTACCAGGTAGGATATGTAGGAACTCAACCCCCACCTCCCCCTTCACGACACAAACACTTTCTCACAGACAGCTCACTGTGAGAGAAAAGAGACTAACACCCGAGCCGTACACCTGATATTTCCCAACAAAATGGTCAGGCACAGTCAGGCAATTACTGATCATTACACACACCTGACTTCCATCAAACTTCCCCACACAGATAAAAGGCAGAGCACGAAAGCACACTGAGCAAGGCAAAGCACACGAGGAAGCAGCACTTCCAAGAGGGCAGTTTAATACGAGGAGAAAGACGGCAAGACCAGAGAGGGTTGCAAGGAGGGAAGTGCCCTTGACCTTTTCAGAGGAAAAGCGTTACTTTCACGAGCCTTCAAGCGTAAGAAAAAAAAGACCTGGAATTAAAGCTGAAGAAACATGCATTGTATGTCGGAGGTACCAAGGGCTCTCCCGCATCGTTAGCCATGGTGGGGAGGAGCGTTTGCCACCGTAGCTGTCCTTGACTCCTACAACAAAGCAGCGCCAGTAAAGTCAGCACAGCCGGTGAGTAAGGGAGACTAATAGCAGACCGGTCTGTGTTAGAACCAAGCGGTAGTATTGTATGGAGAATGTGCATAGAACTGTGAGTGAAGCGTATGTGACTAGTGATGCAAATATAACTGAACAGCAAAGGAGTGACTGAACCTTTAAAGCCAAGATAGATGGGATATACAGAGTGGTCCGGCGCCACGTGGGTGCTAATCCGAAGGTCTCTGTCAGGTATCTATCTGCAAAGTGGCAAATGTAAAAAGGAATTGTGAAATCGAAGGGGTCCTGAAACGGGTCAAGCTAAACCCTGTGCACATTTGAAAGTCTTCGATATTTAATGCAAACTGAAATTGGTCCTAGCCCGGCTGAGGGAGACTAATTGTGTAAGAGGAAGGAACTGAGCCCAGCGGAGGGGGATCAGGAGTGAACCGTGAGTCACCCGAGAAACCATATTCTCTGAACATTGAAAAAGGGGATCTGAGCCCGGAAGAGGGGGAGCCAACGTAATGATTGTTGTATAAAAGGGATCTAAGCCTGGCTGAGAGGGATCCAGGGTGAATAGTGAAACACCTGCATTTAGTACTTGTAAAAGGAAAGGAACTTTTTGTTTTTCTGGTACATCAGGCTCCCTGAATCAAAATACTTTGATAAGTAAAGAGACTTGGGCACAAAAGGCCCTGATGTTGGCAATTGAACTGTATCCCCATGCCGAAGAAGCCAGAGAGTATGCTATGATGGAGTGAACCACCCTCTCTCGTGCTGAAAACGTGGGGAAGGGAGGCCAGCGGCCTGAACATCCTGACATATCATTTTTGTGAACTCTTCTTTGTTTTTCATAAACACTACCCCACAATATTTGTGTTTAGAGGTAACGATTGGCAATTATTTTTTTTAGTATAGGCACTTTTATTATGACGAGACTCCACTAGGACTGCATTATTATTATTTGATGGTCATAGATTGCTCCCATCTGTAGATTTAGGATTAGATAGGCATTTATCACACACTTGTTGAAGTTCAATAAACACTCTTGAACTGTGATCACTTGTGTCTGTCTTACTATTTGATACCATGCCTTCCTAAGAACAGAAAGGAAAGAAGAGTCCAAGTGGGCATGGAAAGGAAAGAAGAAACAAAGGGGTGCAGGAAGCATCTGAAGAGAAACAAAAGGTATCAGGAGACAAAACAAAAAGAAAACAAAGAGAGGGGCAGAAGGGTCACAGTGGTTGCGCTTACGAAAAGCAAAGAACCTGGCATTTTTGAAAACCTCTGATTCTACCCCATGAAAGTATGGTATAGGGAAAGGTTGGCAAAAAGGAAAAGGCACATCCTATTCTGTGAAATTTGTGTTTTGAATTAAAGGGACCTAAATCTGGCGCCCTGTGAAATTATGGAAGAATTGTGGCATGTTAAGTTGTGTGTTTTGAAAGCTGGAAGAGGCCTAAAGCTTGGGGAAAGGAACACTTAGAAGCCTATCAAGGAAAAGTATCCCAATAACCAGGACTGTTACACCTGGCAGCGGGCAGCGGTCCCCTTCCATTCTGTATAGTAAGAAAACCTGTACGGCATTACTATCCGTCTTATCGGCGCATGGCCACTCCTCTCTGGCAGCGTTGGTGCTTGTCATGGCAACGCATCATTGCTGTCAGTTTCACGAAACAGAAACAAAAAGTACGACAATTGACCAGTCAGCTGACTAGCCACGAGATGGGATTGAGAAGAACACACATCCTTAGCACAGTTTAAAGTTGGCGTCTCCACACAGAACGCTGCTTCTGTTGATAGTGTTACTTCCTACATTCACTTCTTGTTTACTTGACTACCTAATTCTCACCTCGGCTTTCTTATACAGATTCCGACTGCTTCACGTATCGGACACCTTGAATCTCTGGTATTTGGACCTGGACTGCCTTTTGGACTGCCTTGCTACTCGTCTGTTGTGATCTCTGGTCTGCCTGTTGCCGAATGCAGCCTGTCCCCGGACTCTGCGATGATTCCTTACAACGCTTACCTTTTTCTGTGCATGTACCCGCACGGTGTGATTGCTGCTAACGCTAATCCCCTGGTAACTCTGCTTTCCTCTCAAGTACCACTTCAATCGGAGACTGCACAGCACGTCCTCTTGAACTCCATTGGTACGTTTTCCTCCATTCTCCTGTTGTTTCCGTATATATTGGGAATACTGCCAAAGGGAAAAGACGTACTCTATTTCTACTGACTATTTGCATACCCACCATCCAAACCTCCATTCTACTGTTACTTGTTGTCTGTTGTACTACCACCTGCCTCAATCAGCCCACAGGGATTTCTCTACATATACAACTTCTGCGTCAGTGCACTCTTGGATGGTCTGCTGCTAGTGCACCATCCCGGATCTAGTGCGACCCTCGTGCCACTCGGGACTACTTACCTCTACTAACTCCCCATTTATTATTTTGTCCTATCTTTGTTGCCATTGACTGCCTTGTCTCTGGGAATAAGTAAATCTGGTTGTGGTAAGACTTTACAGTTTCCCTTTACCTTGTGTAGCCATTCTTGATACTCCTGTTAACTAGAGTTACAGTTATTTTATTTTCTTGTAGGGCAATCCATTATCCATTCTATGTCATTCTAGCTCATAAGGTACATCCAGTGTAGAATTAGAACAGTAGTTGGTTTCAGACCTTTTTCATGCATTAATCTGTTGTATTTTCCTCCTACAGCATTGTGGTTTGGCAGTGCGTGGTGTTCCCCGCTCTTTAATTTGATCGGCTCCTCTGTCTGTACTATCCAGCTGAGGGGCATATCATAGTAAAGAGTTCCCTCAAGTTGAGGAGGCCCTGGTTAGGATGGACATTGGCTTTTCAAGTTCACAGGATTTCGACTGTCATCCGTTCTTCAGCAATCTCGAGTTCCTTACTCAACGTCCCGGCCTGTGTGGTGAGTAACAGAAACAGAAGCCTAATAAGACCTGATGGAGTCCACAGGCGCCTTGGTGACTATCTTGCAGATGGTTTCCGATTTTCGTACAGATCTTACCTCTGCCTATGACGCATTACGGCAACGCATTGACTCCCTTTAGGGCATTATGACATCACCCACTTCTCAAGGGGTTGGTGTTTCAGGAGCTTCCGCTTTGGGATAAGGGTTTCCTTCCCCCAACCAAGCACCTACCCCTGTGCTGATGACAAACCAATTCTCGCTGGCACCACTCGAATGGTTTTTGGGTGACCCTAAAACATAGAGGACATTCATAAATCAATGCAGGTTGCACTTCTTATGCCACCCTTCCTCCTTTCCCAATTCTACCACTAAAGCAGCTTTTGTTTTGTCTTATTTAGGAGGTAGAACCCCTGCTTGGGCAAACCCCTTGCTGGATTCAAACAGCCATGTGCTGTACGATTGTGACGCCCTCATCGCCACCATGAACAGTGTTTTTGACACACGGTATACTACTCAAGCCACAGATCTAGAATTACTAAAACTAAGACAGGGAAACACCTCTCTCCTGTCTTATCTGGTGAAGAAACTGACTGGCCCGAAGTTGGCAGTCTTTTACCAGGGTTTATCGGAGGAGCTTAAGGACACTCTGTCCACTGTTCCTGTGATACCCAAAGAATACACAGAGTTAATTGATTTAGGTCTACAAATCGACGCCCGAAGAGCTGAGAGAAAGGGTGAGAAGAGAGCAGTTCCTGTCCCTATGTCTGGGGAGACCTCGACTGCACACGTTTCTGTTCCAAAACCCATGCCGGTAGAGGCCATACGAGCCCCTTTGACTCCAGCCCAAAGAGAATACTGCAGGTTCCATAACCTTTGTATGTATTGTGGCTCATCGGAACATCTGCTACAAGACTGTCCCAAGAAACCCAAAAGAAAGGCGGGAAATGCCAAATCCCAACAGTAGCCAGAGTAGCGGTAGAGTCATGTTTGGAATCACGTTTGACTGGACACGCAGTGCTGTTCCATCTACCTGTTACTTTTACTGTTGCTGCAGGAGTTCCTTTCCCTGCCTCTGCCATAGTAGACTGCGGGCCCACTGGCAATTATATGGACCAACAATACGCCCAATCGGTTGGTATTTCAATAGTGACAAAGGACCAACCTGAGGTTGTTAATGCCGTAGATGGCTCCCCACTCGTATCGGGTCTGGTTACACAAAGAACAGTCTCTATAACTATGTGTACCCAGGATGGGCATTCAGAGGAGATAACCTTTGACATCATTAAAGCTCCTCAATATAAATTCATCTTAGGCATCCCATGGCTTCAATACCACAATCCAGTAATCGACTGGGCTTTGCGCCTCATTCAATTTCCTTCTACCACTTGTAATAGCCAGTGTATGTTTGTGCACAGTATTACAACCAGAATGCCATGCCAAGCCCTGGTGGCCAATTTGTCCTTGATTGGTGCTGTCTCTCCTGCAACAACTAACGGCATACCTGAGGAATATTATGATTTTCATTATGTTTTTGATAAGGGAATGGCGGAAACACTTCCATCTAACCGGTTTTATGATTGTCCAATTGATCTCATGCCTGGGGCAAAAATACTGTCAGGTCGGGTGCCCAATTGATCTCATGCCTGGGGCAAAAATACTGTCAGGTCGGGTGTATTCATTGACCCTGAAAGAGGATCAAGTTCTCAAATAATACATCGACAAAGCACTAGAGATGGGATTTATTCGCCCTTTGAATTCACCTGTGGCCTCTCCCCTCTTTTTTGTTCCTAAAAAGGAAGGGGATTTGAGGCCTTGCATCGATTACAGGGCTTTGAATGAAGTGACAGTACGAAACCAGTACCCTCTTCCTCTCATATTGTTTCTCCTTGATCGGCTGGGTTCTTCTCAGTTATTCACCAAATTGGACCTCAGAGGTGCCTACAACCTTGTACGCATCAGGAAGGATGAAGAGTGGAAAACAGCTTTCAAGGCCAGGTTCAGTTTGCACGAATATCTGGTGATGCCTTTTGGGCTCTGCAATGCACCTGCTACGTTCCAGGCTTGCATGAATGATATCTTTCACAATGTCATGGACCAATACGTCGTGGTTTACCTGGATGATATCCTCATCCAATCAAATTGTGCATCCGAGCACGTTCAACATGTACGTACTGTGCTGCAACATCTGCATGAAAATCAACTATTCGTTAAAGCAGAGAAATGCTTGTTTCATGCCTCTGAAGTTGAGTTTTTGGGGTATGATTTGACCAACTTTGGTGTCCGTATGAGCAAATCCAAGGTAAAAGCGGTTCTAGAATGGCCTGTACCAAAAATTGTGAAATCAATACAGTCGTTCCTGGGTTTTGCAAACTTTTACAGGTGGTTCATTCATTCTCAACAGTTGCAGCTCCTCTCACTGCTTTATCAAGTGCTAAGATTCTCTTCACCTGGTCTCCAGAAGCCCAGGTCGCTTTTGATGCATTAAAAGCTGCTTTCTTTCAGCACCTGTACTTCAGCACCCTAACCTTGACCTACCTTTCTTTGTCGAGGCTTATGCCTCGGGTTTTGCGGTTGGTGCAATCCTCTCACAAGCCTGTCCTGATTCGGCGATGTCCACCCAGTCGTCTATTATTCCAGGAAATGATCAATTCATGTAAGGAATTACACCATCACGGAACGTGAACTCCTAGTGATCAGAGATGCATTTACGAAATGGAGACATCATCTTCTGGGCGCCAAGCATCCAGTCACTGTGTACTCCGATCATCGGAGTCTCTTGGCTTTTCAGTCTATGAAATGCCTGACTGCCAAGCAAGTGCAGTGGCACCTTTTCTTTTCCCAATTCCATTTTTTTATCACCTTCTATCCTGCTAAACAACAGGCTACTGCTGATGCACTTTCCCATCTGCATTCAGCAGACCTGCCTTTGCATACAGAGCCTCCTCTTCTGTTGCCAAACAGAGTAGTGTGTGGGTGTACGGTACTGCCATCCCTACTCTCTCTGGTTACGGACTGGGTGGTTGCTCATCCAACTGAGGTAGGGGAACTCATCTTGGATGTTATACAGGGTCTGTCTTACATTCATGGCCGGATCTTTATGCCTCCTGGGCAGGCGTGCTCCCATGTCCTGAAATGGGCTCATGATTCCATTCTAGCTGCTCATCCTGGGAAATAGAAGACCTTAGAGTCCTTGAGACGATGGGCTTGTTGGCCAAATATGTCCAGGGATGTCATTGATTATCTATTGACCTGTGCTGTCTGTGCTCAATGCAAATATTCTAGGTCAAAACCCATGGGTCTTACAGCCTCTGCCTGTTCCATACAAACCTTGGCAGATGTTGTCAATGGACTTTGTGGTCGAGCTGCCTGAAATCAAAGGGTTCAACACCATTTGGGTAGTAGTGGACTACTTTTCTAAAGCAACAGTTTTTGGACTCCCTATTGCACCTGTTCCAGCCAGACTCTTTCTTGAGAACGTATTTCATTATTACGGTTTGCCCTCCATTATAGTGTCTGATAGGGGTCTGCAGTTCACGTCCAGGTTTTGGAAGGCCCTCACTGCCTTTCTATTGATAGACGACAGGTTCTCATCCTCATTTCATCCTCAAACGGATGGCCAGATTGAACAGATCAATTCTACCATGGAACAGTACCTCTGGTGTTTATGTCTCTTATTCCAGAGATCTTGCCTGTCGGTCCTATATCCTGCCGAATTCATATATAACAACTCAGTACATTTGGCTACTGGTGGTTCTCCATTCTTACCTTATATGGTCAACATCCATGGTTCCTATCTCTGGAACCATCACTGCCTACCGACAGTCTCACTGCTCTTTCCTGTGTTCGGCATATGGACCAGGTACATAGGGATGTACGGTGTCATCTCTTGCGGGCCCAGGTGTGTTCTAGAATATATGCAGATGCAAGAAATTCTCCAGCCCCGGAGTATCATGTTGGCATGCTGGCTGGTGTGGCTGTCTACCCGACATTTGCGTATTCCAGGTAAGAAGTCTTTACTTCTGCTCTTCGTTGTTCCATACAAGATCATATCTCTCATCAATCCGGTGGCTGTCAAACTCTCTCTACCGGTTTCTTGTGCATCTAGTCTTCCACGTCTCCCTTATTAAGCCCTGCCATGCTGCCACTCGTCTGCCTGTGCATCCTGACCCTGTTTTGGTGAAGGGTGAGGAGGAATATGAGGTTTCCCGTATCTTGAATTTCAGACTGTGGAGGGGTCCTCCTTATTACTTCATGGACTGGAAGGTTTTTGGTCCTGAGGACTGGATTTGGGAGGCTTTGTCTCACATCCACTCGCCGGATCTGTTGCGTGCGTTCCACGCCTCCAGGGGGTTGCAGCTGTCTTTGGGGGCGGATGCTCTTACACCTGGCAGCGGGCAGCGTTCCCCTTCCAATCTTTATACTAAGAAACCTGTACGGCATTACTATCCGTCTTATCAGCGCAAGGCCGCTCGTCTCTGACAGCGTTAGCGCTTGCCATGGCAACGCACCATTGCAGACCGTTGCGTGGCGCAGAAACAAAGAGTATGACATGTGACCAGCCAACTGACTAGCCCCAAGACGGGATTGAGAAGGACATGTCGCCTTAGCACAGTTTAAAGTTGGCGTCTCCATGCAGAACGCTGCTTCTGTTCATAGCGTTACTTCCTACATTCACTTCTTGATTATTTGACTACCTAATTCTGACCTCGGCCTTCTTATATGGATTTCAACTGCCTCACGTATCGGACACCTTGAATCTCTGGTATTTGGACCCGGACTGTCTTTTGGACTGCCTTGCTACTCGTCTGTTGTGATCTCTGGTCTATCCGTTGCCGAATCCTGCCTGTCCCCAGACTCTGGGCCTCATCACGACTTCGGCGGTAACCCTTAAATCCAGCGGTAGCGCTATTACCGCCGGATTTAAGGGTCCGCCGAATCAGGGCTTCGGCGGATTTCGCCCCAGCTCTGAGCTGGGGGGAAATCCGCCAAAAATTTGTGCTATTACCGCCGGCGGAAAATCCGCCGGCGGTATTAGCGCAAAGAGTCCCCATTGAGCCCAATGGGGAATGGGGCATTCCCGAATGGGCTCAGTAGGGAATGGGGACTTACATTACCGCCGAACTCGTGATCCGGCACTATTCCGCCGGCGGTATTAACGCAACGATTCCCCATTGAGCCCAATGGGGAATGGGGCATTCCCGAATGGGCTCAGTGGGAATGGGGACTTATATTACCGCCGAACTCGTGATCCGGCACTATTAGCGCCGGGGATTTCGGCGGTAGGGCTAATACCGCCCACGCTAATAGCGTTACCGTTACCGCCCAAGTTGTGATGAGGCCCTCTGTGTTGATTCCTTACAACGCTCACCCTTTTCCGTGCACGAACCCGCACAGTGTGATTGCTGCTAACGCTCATCCCCTGGTAACTCTGCTTTCCTCTCAAGTACCACTTCAATCGGAGACCGCACAGCACGTCCTCTTGAACTCTGTTGGTAAGCTTTCCTCCATTCTCCTGTTGTTTCTGTACATATTGGGAATACTGCCAAAGGTAAAAGATGTACTCTATTCCTACTGACTATTTGCATAACCACCATCCATATCTCCATTATACTGTTACTTACTGTCTGCTGTAGTACCACCTGCCTCAATCAGCCCACAGGTATTTCTCTACACATACAACTTCTGCATCAGTGCACTCTTGGACGCTCTGCTGCTAGTACACCATCCCGGACCTAGCGCAACCTTTGTGCCGCTCGGGACTACTTACCTCTACTAACTCCATGTTTATTATTTTGTCCTGTCGTTGTTGCCATTGACTAACTTCACTCTGGGAATACATACATCTGGTTGTGGTAAGACTCTGCATTTTCCCTTTACCTTGTGTAGCCCTTCTTGATACTCCTGTTAACTAGAGTTACAGTTATTTTCTTTTTTTGTCAGTGATCCATCATCCATTCTACGTCATTCTAGCTCATAAGGTATACCCAGTGTAGAATAAAAACAGAAGTTGGTTTCAGACCTTTTTCCTGCATTAAACTGTGGTATTTTCCTCCTACAGCATTGTGGTTTGGCGGTGCGCGGTTTTACCCACTCTTTAATTTGATTGGCTCCTCTGTCTGTCCTATCCAGCAGAGGGGCAATCATAGTAAAGAGTTCGCCCTGGTTAGCGCGGACCTTGGGTTTTCAAGTCCATGGGATTTCAACTGTCATCCGTTCTTCAGCAATCTCGAGTTCCTTACTCAATGCTCCGACCTGTGTGGTGACAAGGACTTTGGGCCTCATCACGAGTTTGGCTGTAACCCTTAAATCCGGCGGTAGTGCTATTATCGCTGGATTTAAGGGTCCGCCAAATCAGGGCTTCGGCGGATTTATCCCCAGCTCTGTGCTGGGGGGAAATCCACCGAAAATTCGCGCTCATTCTGCCGGCGGGAAATCTGCCGGCGGTATGAGCGCAAAATTTCCCCATTGAGCCCAATGGGGAATGGGGCATTCCCGAATGGGCTCAATGGGGAATGGGGAACACCAAATCCGCCAAACCCATGATCCGGCGCTAATAGCGCCGGTGGGTTTGGCGGTAGGGCAGATAGCGCCAGCGTTATTAGCGCCGGCGTTACCGCCCAACTTGTGATGAGGCCCTTTGTGTTTAAAGGTTGGAAGGGGCCTGAGCTTGGGGAAACGGACCGTAGGAGGCCCAACCAAGTTTTAAACGTATTTGTTTGTTGTACTGTAGAAAGGATTTAAGCGCGGGGGATGGAACCCCGAGAAGTTTACAAAAGGAACTGTGTTAAAAAAATTCTAAGGTGTTTTGAAACATGAAAAAGCTGAAGCTTGGAGAAGGGAACCCCAACGATCTTAAATACACTGAAGGTAGTAGGAATAACTACAAGGAGCCTGTGGAGAAGGTCTTACGCAAAGCCCTGTTGATTGAACTCATTTGTGTGACATTGATTGAGCAGCACCTGGTGAGAAGACCACCTGAAACCAACCTTGGTTTCCACTTTTTGTTGAACCACTATTTTTTTGTTTTGAAGAGACTTCCTATCAAATTTTGTACAGAGTGAGGGCAAGCATAGGTTTAGACATATACAGACTTTTATTTTGGACTTTTAGACAACAACGGCTAATAGGAATATTAGTTGAGGAAATTACCCCTTAAGGTTAGGGCCAGACAGGCATTACACCAACCCAGGAACCTCAGTAGATAAAGGTTTTCAAACAAACCCTTCTGCGTCTGTCTCTCTCTTGATACCATGCCTGTCTGTAACGCTCACCTGGTATCCACGGGGGCGCCACCCAGTCCGGACTGCTTCCGCCCTTGGACCCCTTTCCTCAGACTCTTGTTTGGCTGGAGACCAGGTCTGAAAACACAGAATTTAGGTTTAGCTTGATTGTCTCCTCCAACCCGGAACCCACTGCCCTCATAGGCTTTTTGATAAGGTGCGCTCTCGTCCTGCCGCTCAGCGCAGGGGTGCATTGGGGATGGGCACGTCACTGCCTAGTTGCTTCACTGGTGCAGGCCCTTCAGAGTCCAGACCTGCTGCGACTCCGTTCGTTAGGTAAGTCTTGCTTTGACAGTTTGTTCTTTATTTTGCAATTGTCTCTATCAATGTCTTTCCCTTGTTTGTAGGTGTGGAGGCAGTTCTCGTAATGTTGTGCTGCCTGAGTTGTGCACGAGATGGTAAGTGAGCGCAGAGTGCAGCGCTATGTGCCTTTCTTGTGCTAACCTGTTTATTGTCTTTCTTGCAGGCCGCGATGCGGATCCGGACTGTGTGCGCCGAGAAGATGGAGAGCGGTGAGTAGTGTTGAGCGAACCGCCTACTGGCGCTCTGCGTAGTAATCAGTCCTTTCTCTTCTTCTTGCAGTTGGTGGAAGGGCCGGAATGGTCGTGGACCCAAAACGAGCTCAATGCAGGTAAGCGAGCGTCTTTGCTGTTTTTAGATGTAAAGAATAAATGCTTACTAATGCTGCTTCTCTGTCTCTTTTTTCCCGGGTAGCGGTTTCCTTGATGGAACGAGGTACACCGAGATGCTGGATGTTCGGGTTACTGGAGCGGAGTAGGAGAGCAGACTCACTAGAAGGTAAGCAAATTCTAACAGTGTCTTATCCTTGTTCTTGCAGGTAATCGGGTCCGGCGTGCGGAGGAAGATTCCAGCAGACCACGGTGAATGTCACGCTGCGACTAGCAGAGCATCGCGAAGCGTGTTCTGCAACTTGGGCGTGGCTTATATAGCCTGCAGGTATCCCAGGTGCCTCTGGGCCTGGCCACACCTAAAATGCTAGACCGCATGGCTCATTTATGAAACTGAGCCATGTGGGAGCATCCATGTTGTAAAAATGCCCTTATGGGCACCAAGTCACTGGCTTTCCACATGAGCCTGGCACCAAAGGCACCAGGACTGGCTCCAAGAGAGTCTGGGGGGACATGACAAGGCCCTTGAGGCCTTGATGGAGATTCCTGGTGCAGCCCAGATGGCCTAACGGCCAAGGCCAGGGGCAGGAGTCATGACACTGTCTCACAGCGCGTGCAACTATAATATGTATCAATTCTAGACAAACGGTAAAACTAAAAGTAACTTATCCAATCCATAATCAACTGCGCTTGATACATATGACATTTGCAACATCACACCCAGTTCACCGCCCCCAGCAATCAACAAGGTGTACACAACATGAACCCCTCATAATCATGCGGATCCTTCCTGACCACCCAAAAATTCCCCCTTTAGTTAATACTTTAACAAATAAATTATAATCATCTTCTTGTTGAACTACCCTACAATCATCTCCCATACCTATGCCAATATGGGCATACACTTCCGCTGAACAATTCCAACTTGTCCCCCCACCATTTCCCCAATTGACCCACTGCTCCACACAAGCATGTCATTTTGGTGGAGGACACAAGCCCACTTCAGTTTGAGTACCTATATGGGATGGAGTGGTCGTGGACCTAGCCCTGGACAGGGTTACAGTCATCATGGCAGCAACTGTTGGTACCTGGGCAGAGCAACATCATAAGAGCAATTGGCAAGAACAAAATATAACAAGGAAAAATACCAAAATAGGCATGAAAATGTGTATGCCTTGGTTAATCCAAGAAGGTATCCAAGAGAACAAGGACCTGATCCAGGAATCGGTGACCCCAGCCTCAGTCTCCATGGTTACTTTCAGTTTATGCAAGGCAGCAATAGTTTGCGTGAGGGTACCGTTCTCTGTGTCATTGGGCGGCACACATTTAGAGCTGGTACTCCCAATTTTCCAGTATACTCTGCCCTCCATTGCTGTCAGGAGGTCGAGTATATATCGGTTTTGGAGAGTGATAGGCCTGAGTGCCCCTAATTCTTCCCTAATGGGACTAAATGCTGACTCAGAAGTGTTCACGAAAAGCAAGAGTTCATATCTGGTCGCCTGGAGCCATTTGGCATTGGCCGCTCCTTGAGTGCCAGGTGCCAATAGGCAGGGGAAAAAAGTCTCAGTGTGGCTAAACAGCCGGTATCGATCGGGAATGTCCACTAAAGCATTTGATGATGCTGCTGAAAGATAGTTCGATCTTCTCCTACGCTGCAATTGTTTGTGATTTTCACTGTCAAACATAGGGCCTCATTTCGAGTATGCAGGTAGCCCGGGTACCAGGTCCGGGTCCCGCAAAAGGGGACTTACCGGGCCATTCCGACCTTGGAGGGCCCGGTCAATCCCTTTCGCGGGACCCAGACCCAGTACATCCCCATTCCCATTTGAGCCCTCATAGGGCTGAATGGGAATGGGGAGGATGCTAACAATGGGCCCGTTAATGATGGGCCCGTTGTTAGTATCCTGGTCTGCTAGCGGGTCCTGCTAAGGACGCCTAGTCTGACCAGGCGTTCCAGAGCGGGACCCACTGCAGACCTCGTAATAGGGCGGCCTCGTAATGAGGCCCATAGTCTTTGATTTTTTCATGTAAGGTGATGAAAGGGATGCAAGGGGCACAGTGGACAAAGGAGGCACAGATGTAACTTTGGGCTTTGGATGGGCCAAAATGAGCTTTTCTTTAGAGATTATAAGAACGGGCACATGAAGAGTAGAGAAGCTGCACAAACCTTGCCAGGCGGCAGGAAACTGCCTAAATGTATTCTTTCAACAGGTCCAAAAGTTATCTAAAAGAGCAGCCATACCTCCAGCTAGGTCTGCAATGTGAAGCGTACAGCTGCAGTTTCCATTTCTGACAAAGGACACCGTGCCATTACCCTTAAAACACAGAGAAAAATGGGTGAATGTCCATATCTTAATAGGTTTTTCTGGCTCCTTGAGCCACGTCAGATATTACCAATGATTTCTTCATACTACCCCACTCTCTTGATTTATTAGTACTTCCCCTTCTTTTGAAAACCCCCTCATTCCTCCGGCACTTTTCACTCCAAGCTCCCATCGATATTTTAGAAAACATAGCTCCTTCCAATTAGGCTCTTTGAACACACCTCACATTTTTAGGCTCTTTTCGATTGGTAACTAAGCAATCCTCAACAATTGGTATGATTGATGCCGTTATTGCCGGTGCTTTAAACTGCCCTCGAAAGCTGCACAATGTCAGATGCACTAGATATATTGAATCTGCTACTTCTACCTCACTCAGGATAAACACCCTAAGGATGCCAGAAGCATTGGGCACGAGAGAGCAGATGTAGCAATATCCTAAGGATCTCTCTTGCCCCACTTTCCGCATTTGGTTATACCATACGTTATCCCCTGCAAAACCATGTGCATTCGTTGTGGGGTCTAGTTCATGATCCCCGTTATTAAAAAGATCATTGTCAACATTACTTTTTCCTCTTAACATTTTCTCCTCAGACTTCATAAAACAAGACAATTTACAATGTTCTGTACATACACCGGTTGTCATCCACTGATGATGTAAATACCATAGAAACCACAAACATAGATTTTCACCAAATTTACAAATCTAGACATTTCGTTTCCTAGACAAAATTATTTACATTCCAGATCTCTATCTGCACCCCCCTTTGTACTGAAACAAACAGTGAATCCCTAGGGCTTACCTGCTACTGCCCCTGTGCTAATGGAGAGCTGCCGGGATCCCTTTGAGTAGCACTAGGTTGAATCCAATTCTTGTTGCCCTCTGCCTTCACGGCGATCAGAGTCGCATAGATCACTTGGTGTGGCTCATGGAATTGCTTCTTGTTTCCACGATGCACAAAAGTGCTGATATGGATCGGTCCCCGGAGAGAAGCTGTGTCTTGTGCTGATAGTCTTGAAATTTTCTCCTGTTGTCTGTTGGTCAGAAGACAAAACCTGTGAAGATATAGGGCCTCATTACAAGTACTCCGGTCCAGAATTAACACTGCCGGTAAAACCATACCGGCACCGTTTTCATGTCCGCCCAATCATGACCCGCGGCCCCGGTAATAGCACCACCCTAAACCGCCACCGCGGAAATAGGGTTCCCGTTAAGTCTGTCTGCACGGAAACCCCTCCGTTACCGTCAACACGAAACACCGTGAGCATCACAACTAGCGCCGACACGGAAATACCGGCAAAAAAATGGCGGAAATACCGTGATCACGGTGGCGGAACCGCCGCCACCGCGAACATGGCGTTATACACTGCCTGCTGAACTGAATCAGGGCACAGGTGCACCAAATCAGCCCAGCTGGACCTAGCAGGCCACTGGGAGCCTACAAAAGGGCCACACCCAGCCCAACACAACACAGAACCATGCAGGCAGCAGGTCTAGTAGCACTGGGACTGGGCCTACTCAACCAACAGGCAGCACTGCACATGGTGGCAGTAATGGCGCAGAGGAGGAGGCGTAGGCGGAGGAGGCGCAGGCGGCAACCAGCCAACCCTGCAGCTATGGCAAACCCCATTGCCCAGCCAGCCCGACCCCACCGCCAGCCAGCAATACCACGCATCAGGGCCTCACCCTGGAACCTCACCCCAGGACAGATCCACACCCTATACCGGCTGGACCGTGCAACAATCCTGCACATCACCGCCATGATTGAGGACAACATCAGCAGCCTAATTGACACCCCCACCGCCATCCCCCCGCTCTTGAAGGTTGTCTCAGTACTGCGTTTCCTTGGCACTGGCACCTATCAACACACGGTTGGTGAGCTGCACGGCATATCACAACCATGTTTCTCCAAAATCCTGGTACAGGTACTGGATGCCCTGTTGCGCCATGTGTCGGAACACATAGCCCTACCCCGCACCCTCCCCGAGGTCATTGCCACCAAGTTGGCCTTCCATGCCATAGCAGGCATGCCAAATTGCATAGGTGGAATTGACTGCACCCACGTCGAGCTGACAGTACCACATGCAATTGAGGCGGTGTTCCGCAATAGGAAACAGTATCACTCTTTGAATGTCCAGATGGTTTGTGATGCCATGCAACTGATTACACACTGCTGCGCACATTTCCCAGGCTCATCACATGACTCAATGGTACTGCGGAATTCCACGTTGCCACGGTACATGGAACGCTATGCCGGACAAAGCACATGGCTATTGGGTGAGTACAGCTGACGATGCTACAACCCTGTCGGAGTGGTGTGTGTGTGTCCAGGCCAATGAGCATTGTGAGTGTGCCGCTGTGACCGCACATGCATCACCCCCCTTCCATCTACCAAATACACAGCGGATGCCAAACATCATGAAGGAAGACATGACAGGGCACCACAATGTGCCCGTGCACACGCTGCCACAGCCAATCCCGTCACTGTCCCATGAACCCTGTGCCACTGCAGACACCCACCCTCAATTGAAACACTGCCTCAAAAAGCACGAGAGGCGTGTAAATGAGACGACGTGTATTTACTACTTCCGTACAGTGGAGTCACTCTGCCATGTGTGGACAGCACTGCACCATGACATGCACACAATCAAATGTCACCCGCAGGGCACAGTAAACATGCAAGTTAATGTGTAGGCCCATATGCAGTCAGCGACATACCTCGTGATGCCCAAAACATACCTCCATACACTGCATGGTACATATGCATGAATGAATGATGAATTTTATTTGTTAGGGAAGCTGTACACCCGGGGCCACCCACCGCCCAAACGTGCCCACCCCCACCCAGAGCCCATTGTTCAATCCCCAAAACTACCTACCCCACCACCCAAACGTGCCCACCCCCACCCAGAGCCCATTGTTCAAACCCCCAAAACTACCTACCCCACCACCCAAACGTGCCCAATCCCACCCAGAGCCCATTGTTCAATCCCCAAAACTACCTACCCCACCACCCAAACGTGCCCACCCCTCTCACACCCTTATAGTCCACATGTGTCCTGCACTGCCCCACACACATGCCATCACTTCCGTGTGCGCTTCTGTGCCTGTGCAACCTTGCCCGAGGGACCCGTTAGCCTACTCAAGCGCCTCCTTGGACTGGCAGTAGTGGAGCTGGATGGGGTGGTTGTGTTTGATTGGCCAGAATCTGGGATTGAGGGCATCCGTGCCAGATTTGCCTGTTGGCCAACCAACATGGCCTCTACAAGCCTGGAGGTGTGGTCGTTGCCCTCCCGCACATGGCGTGCAAGGGTTACTATGGTGCTCGCAAAGCGTCCAATGGACCTCGACAGGCGACGCACTGAGGCGCTGTAGCTCTCCCTCTGCAGCCTGGATTCCTCTAGCTGCCTCTCCACCAGCTGGGTGAGGGTAGCCTGCTGGTCCTCCATCCGCTGCATGCAGGCATTCAGTTCGGCCATGGATGGGGTGGGCAACCTCATGGGACTCCCCAGTGAAGTGGGGCTGAACCCCAGCTCATGGAAGGAGCCCAGGTCTTCCAATGTGGGCATTTCCCCCTGTGGCCCCGTTTCTGAGTGCTCTTGCGGGGCACTGTTATCACTGCAGGCCGCCCTCTCTGCAGTGCTGCTGCCTTCGGTGTTGTGTTGGGTGGCCATGATAGGTTCCCGTGGCACCTGTCTAGACTCAGCCAGTGTGGAGACGGTGGGGATGTCGGTGGTGGTGGTGTGCCGCACATCTGTAGTGGCTGGTAATGTGGCCAGAGGTGCAGAACTGCCGGCAGCATCCTCCTGTGTGGTGGCGGTGGCTAGTGTACTTGCCGGTGCAGATTGGCTGGCCTGTTGTGCAGTATCACTGTCACTTGAAACGGCTGTGGGGACACAAAGGGCATGCAATTAGTGTTGTTGTGGTGGCAGATGGGTGCATCACATGCGTCATTGAGATTGTACATTGAATAGTGTTAGTCACATGCATCTGATTGCTGGTGTCTGCATTCAGTGATATTGGTTGCCATACGGATCATGATGGGTCCTTTGGCCCACACATGCACTGCCTGGGGGGGGGGTTGTTAATGGGTCCTTTGGCCCACACATGCACTGCCTGGGGGGGGGGTTGTTAATGGGTCCTTTGGCCCACACATGCACTGCCTGGGGGGGGGGTTGTTAATGGGTCCTTTGGCCCACACATGCACTGCCTGGGGGGGGGGGGTTGTTAATGGGTCCTTTGGCCCACACATGCACTGCCTGGGGGGGGGTTGTTAATGGGTCCTTTGGCCCACACATGCACTGCCTGGGGGGGTGGTTGTTAATGGGTCCTTTGGCCCACACATGCACTGCCTGGGGGGGGGCTGTTAATGGGTCCTTTGGCTCACACATGCACTGCCTGGGGGGGGGGGGTTGTTAATGGGTCCTTTGGCCCACACATGCACTGCCTGGGGGGGGGGTTGTTAATGGGTCCTTTGGCCCAGTACTCACAACTGCATATTTACATGTGGCATTCATGTTTGGGCACTTACCGGCATCTGCAGGTGGGCTCACTCCTGCCTCAGCCTGCCCGATCCCATGGATTCCCTCTAGGTGGAGGACGCTGCTGCAACGCTCCTCCCATGCTTGCAGCCTCAGTGGGGAAGGGGGTCCTCGCCTGTCCCACTGCTGCGTTGGCGGTGCGTGGAAATGAGGTTGCGTACCCTCAGCCTCAGGTCGTCCCACCGCTTGTGGCAGTCCTTCACGCTCCTCACTGCCACGTCCACAGCGGTGCACTTGCGTGCAGCTTCGGCCCACACCTCTTTCCTCCGCTGCTGTGTGGCACGCCGTTGGTCGGCGCTGAACAGCATCTCAGCATTGTCCACAATGTGCTCCACCAAGACGGTTAGCTCCGCCTCGCTGAAGCGCTGTTTGCGCTGCCTCTGAGCAGGAATCCTGGCAGACATGCTGGTGGTCCCTTTTGGCTTCTCAGAGTTAGGATTGTGCTTGTGCTGGCTCTGGATGGCAATGGATTGTGCTTTTATATGATGGCCGCCTCTCTGTTTCCTGTTTTGGCGATCATGGTATTTCCGGTTCCGTGTCCGTGGCGGCGGAGGCGGAAACGGGTTTTGCGCCACTTGTGGCTGCGTTAATTCCATTTCCGTGGGGTTTTCCGTGACGGCGGTAACAACGTTTCCGAGTCTGTGTGGTGCGCGCGACCGACAGCGTGTAATCGGACGGTTTTTCCGCAACCTTGCGGACACGGAAACGTTTTTACCGCCGTCACGGATTTTGCACGGTCCCGGACTGGCAGGTTGTAATGAGGCCCATAATCTTAACTTCTCATTGAAGCCCTAAGGTGCTCCCTAACCTCTTCTCCTAGGACTGCTGCAGTCTTGTGTTCATCTGATGCCAATCGTGTAGGTGAGGAGTGTGTGTAACATACGCCAATCATGATTTCATGAGGGCTCAAATGGTGGTCCTTCCCTGGTTGGTTTGTTATGCAAAATAACACCAGTGGAAGGCAGACATACCATGATTTATTCAATTCTGCACATAATTTGACTAACCGGGCCTTAAGGACCACATTGAGCCTCTTCATGATTCGGTTGGCCTGCGGGTGGTACAATAAGCACAACCTATGCTTTATTCGTAACAGCAAAGTGATTTCTGCAAACAAGAAGTGGGTTCCGTTGTCAGATTTTAAAACTTCACAAATTCCCCACTGTGGACACACCTCCCTCACCAGAATTATTGCTATCGACATCAGGATGCATGCAGGGAACTACCTCAAGCCACCGGGAGAATGAACAAGCTACCACAATTAGATAGCTGAAATGACTGCATCTTGTGATCATGTCCATGCAATCGATGTGGAGCTCATTGAATAGACCAGAAGGCCTGGGAAAGACCCCCCTCACTAACCTCATGGTATTTCTGGGATTAAACTCCTTGCACACTACACAATTCCCTATGCATCTATTTAACTGTTCTTGTGCATCAGGGATAAACCAGTCCTCCTGGAGCTGTGATGCGATTTGCTGCCGAGAAGTATGCGACGGGTAGTGTAGTTGCACTAGAGCTAAAAGAAGTAGCTCTACAGGCATTACTACCTTTCCTGTCACCTCCTGTCTCCAGAGAAAATCTGTGGGTGAGAGTACACATCCTCTCTTTTTCCAAAGCTCTTGTTCTTCTCTGGGGGCTTACCCCTTGCATTTCTATTATCTGAAGCACTGGGACTGCTGTGTATGGGGCTGGTAATTGTACCTATTGAGACACAGTTTTCCTTTCTTGGGAATCTGTAAAAGGTAAATACACCACTTCCTTTGCCACCTTGTCTGCAGCATATTTCCCGAGAGCTAGTGAATTAGTGTGGTTAGTGTGGCAGCGCATTTAACAAAACCTATCTCTGCTTATTTAACGCTTCAATCACTCAGGATAGCAGTGCAGTATGCTGGACAGCGGACCCGTCAGACCGCCTAAAACATCTTCTGTGCCATCTTGATAACCGAGAATGGACGGTGGAATCAGAATGAACAGTAACCACCTTTCCTTTACTCATTTCTAGCACCTTTATGAGTGCCACCACTTCTGTTGCCTGCGCAGAGTAATGAGAAGGCAATTGTCTCTTCAATCTGACCCAGTACTCCCCATCCACAAGACCCACGACCCACGCAACTGCACCCATATGCCTCTCACCCATCTCTCACCCATCTCCTGGTTGATGGTTGAAGACCCATCAACAAAAATCCCCTTTCCCTTCTCCAGGGCATCCTCTTTCACATTCACCCTCTCTTCTTCTTCTCTCTCATATGTGGCACAATGTCCTCAGGCTGTACTGGATCAGCAAAAAATGTCACAGGATTGACTAGGTGACACTGCACGGGATGAACCCATGCATTTGACAAAATAACCTCGAACCCTAAAAGTCATTAACGTGGACTTTTCTAAAATCGCAAAAAACTGCATGCTCCACATACAATGTCACCGGGCAAGCCATAGTAATCTTTGAAGACCTTTGAATCTCAAAAGCCGCTGCTGCTAGACCTTGCTCACTTACAAGGAACTGCGCCTGCATAACTGGGTCTAGGTGTCTGCTAAATTATGCTAAACGTTTGTGGCCTAGTGATGTTTGCTGGATCAGGAATGCTGTCATCACCTCCCCATTTGAATGGGAAAACAGAAAGAAGGGCTTCTTGTAATTCGGGGTCACTAAGACTGGAGCATTGCTGATCACAGTCTTGAGTTCCCAAAAGCAAGTCCCCATTTCCTCAGACCACTCTATCGGACCTTTCAACTTCTGCACTTCCCTGAAACCTTGCAGTAAGGGCCTCACATAGCTAGATTAATCGAAGATCCACGATCTACAATAGTTACAGAGCCCCAAAACCTCCTGCATTTGTTTCACCATGACTGGCTGAGGCATATTTTCAAATGTGGTGGCTCTCTCCGGCGGTACCTTTCTTCCTGGAGGCGATATTACTTGCCCCAGATATACTACCTCTGTCTGGCAGCACTGCAATTTGTCTTCGTCCACTTTGTACCCTTCTCTGCGAGCAGGGTGAGGAGCGTAATCGCGTCTCCTTGACACTGCTCCTCTGAAGTGCTACACACTAACAGATCGTCCATGAACTGAATTACGTTACTGGACACATGTCAATTCCCCAAATCCATCTGAACCACCCTGTTAACAACACCCAGTTTCACAGTACCCTTTGGGCAACCTTGTGTTCTCAAATCTTTGACCACAATACTTAAACGCAGTGAAGTCTTGAGAATCGGGGTGTAAAGGAACAGAGAAAAATTCATTTTTAAGTCAATCACCGTAAAGTGGGTCGACCCAGTAGGGATGTTACAGAGAATGGGAGAAGGATTCAGTGCCACTGGAAATTCAGCCTCAACAATATTATTGAGGGGGCACAAATCCTGGACCATCCTCCAACTGGACCACTTCACTTTCATCACATGGTAGATGGCCGTATTGCATGGGTACACAGGACGTTGTATTATGCCTTGATTTTACAGCACCATAATGGTCTCGTACATCCCTTCTTCCATCACCCTAGACATGGGGTACTGCTTAACCCGCACCGGGTTTCAGTTTTACCCACACTGGTCCAACACTCTTTAGCAGCCCCGCATCATGAGGATTGGTGGTCCACAAATGGGGCCAGCACCTTTCCCAAATCCTCCTTTCAAAATGGTGACATATTTTTAACGATGAGTATGGTCTGTGGTACTTCCCTATACTCTATCGCTATCTGGCAAGGCACCCCAATTTCAAAGACCATCTCTCCTGTGGCTTTGGTGTTTTCATGAACAATTGCTCATCAGACAAGTCCCTCAGCGACAAGGTCGGATCGATGCGCAGAACTGTGCGCCACTCTCTGCCTTCCTCATCTATGCCTGAGAGAACCACCCTGTTCATCTTAATCACTACCGCCTCTAAGGGAACTGTAGCAATGGTGTCTGGCATTACTTCCTGCAGCTCATCAGGCCAAAATAAAAAGTCAATCAGTACCCGGCAAGTCTGATTTCTGATCCCCAATACCCAACTCAACAAAACCATCACCCCATAAAGAAACAATGCTGAATGCACTGGAACCCCTCTAATCGCGCTGTCACTACAATAGGCCTGAGAACATGATGATTCCCTTACCGGATACAACCCTGGAGTTGAGTATACAATACCTTCCTCTGTGAAAGCAATCAACATCTGCAACTTGCTCAGTATGTCCCTTCCCAAAAGTGTCCGTACAATACATCAAAGGGGCTGCCAATTTTGAGTACCTACTTTAATACGAAGATCTTCAGTATACGGATCCCACAGGATAGCCTCAGAGAATCCCTGTGTGTTTATTGTTTTGCCTGACAAGGGAAACTGACCTTCCTTAATGCAAGAATTTGTAGCCCTTGTGTCGACCATGAATGAGAATGTTGGGTCACCTACCTGAACACCTATCCGGGGTTCCTCTTCTGGATCAGTGGTAACGGACAGTACTGGTCACATCAGAGAACCCTGTGGGCTTTCCTACCCCTGGTGCATATTAGCATTGGGCGAGAAAAAGGATTCCATCCATAAACACCTCCTCCTGTATAGTGAGTGACCGTTCCTTGGGGTAAAGGATTCTTGTCCCATGTCTGCACTGATGCTTGTATTGGCATGGTTGGTGGGATCAGATAGATCTGTGCAGTCCCAGTCGCTGGGTTGTGTTCAACCGGTACCTGCTGCGATTGCACAGAGCCTGGGGCATATAGTGGGGTTGGGATTGCATCGGCTGTGCTCCCATGTTGAAATACTGTGGTCCGCCACAACAATCTCCTGACACATATCCCAATCTTCCACATGACCAACACTGAATCCCATAAAATCCTCCATACTTATTTCCCGTTGGCCCATTAAACAGTGGACCCATTCCTCTGAACCTGCCAAATGACCCACTTCCCTGTGGAAATCCTCCCCTGTCTCACAGAAGCCCTCTCATCGGCCTTGGACCAGAGATATACCCATCCATCCACCCCTGTGTCATACCCGGTTCGCTGTGTCCCTGTTATCCCGATTTCCCCTGCTGTCCCTCCATAGAATACGTAATTACGCCACCCTTCTAGACAAATCTTCACCAATTTCTTTTGGACAAGATTAGCCTCTGCTTTTTGAGCCAGCTTTACACTCACCCTCTCTTTTTCTTGTCTTCTGTTGCAAAAATGCACACTATGTGCTTGAATCTCTGGCCAACTCTTGGCCTCCATCCCTACCACTTTATCTAAATCATGCTGGACTTCTTTGGGAAGTCCCTTCTTCAGCATGTGGTAAAAAATAGCCACATTCTTGTCCCATGCTTCTCCCATTTCTGCCCTCCACATTTCCTGAATTAACTGGATGTGTTCAGCAGGATCATCTTCCAATTTAATTGATTTGGGCAAAATCGAATTTATATCAGGCACGGGCCCCCATGCCTGCACCCTGCAATTATTAAAAGCTACACCATTGTGGGCATTTGTAGCCAACTGAACTCCCGGATACCCTGATCTCCTCCAAAAGCTCATATGACCGCTCCCACCATTAGGGCAGTGAATACGCTTTTAATGTCCCCTATACCCAACATGACACAGGCAGTGTATTTCTCTAGTGCATAAATCCACTTCCCCAGCCCTGCAGTGAGTGAAGGGAGTGTCTTCATCAGGTTATTCTGGTCCATGTGTGACCACAGGACATAATACACCTTTCCCAGACTCTTCTATAGCAATGGAAACTGAATTACACCCGTTTTTACTGGGGCTTCCCCTATCTCTCCCCTACTATTTGCTACAACCATGCAAGTACCCTGGGGTGTCCTATGACTCCATGGTGTGCTCTTTATTGCTGCTACTGGAGCAGGAGGTAGGTTGACAATGCCCTGCTCTCCCATCTGGACATCCCATTCCTCTGCTTCTTCATCGTCAACTCCAGTTACCACATCCACTGACCCCTCTACAAGCACAAAAGCATAATCAGCAATACCATAGGGTGCCACCTCTTTGTCCTTCGTGTTTAAACCCTGTACCTGTGGCAGCATCTCTGTTCTCCATATCCACCTCAACCATTCTGATAACTGATTTGTCCAACCTAACTAGAACCTACCCATGTCTCCATCTTCCTTCTTCTACATCCCGTGCCTTCTTCTCACTTCCTCCCACTCTTCATCTCTTTGCCGCTGTAGCAGCACTACCTCTTCCTCTGCTAGCCTTAGCGCTTCCTTCATTTTCCGCCACTCTTGTGTCGCTACCTCTCTTCACAGCCTATCCTCTATCCTAGCAGGAAAAGGCCTAACCTCTTCTAGTGACAATAACAATCACGGTCCCTCAACGTGGCAATTGAGCCGAGCAGGGGCAGTGGACAGAGAGCAGACTAAGCTGCTACTTAGTACACTTTGATTCGCCACTGAGGACAAAAGAACAGCGAGTCACTTTTAAGTGCTAAACTGATGACAGATGTTCAAATGGGACGGTTAGGAATGCTAGAGAAAATCGGGACTGGTATTACTATTGGGTCTATACACCTTTGTGGCCTGAGGGATGTTACATTACAGGATGTAAAATTAGCAAGGCGGGACGCCAAGTCTCTGTTCACCCGCGTTGGTGCATAGGGGAAGAGGTAAGACACCTCAACCCATGGTTCTATTGCCTACGTGCCCAGTCCATCAGCAAAAGCCATCTGTCCTTTCTTATTGGATCTATGTGTGTACGATTCCGAAGCCGACCGGCTGTGAGGCACACAGCCGGAATCCGATTTGTATATGCGTTTGTCATGACACCCGGGTGTATGCACACTGGTGTTCAGGCTCCGATTCGGCCAAATTGGTGTGGGACCTGTCCATTTGCATAGACACTGCACTACCAATCATTGTGCATTCTTTGCAGGACAATCTATTCAGGATGTTGAGTGTAGCAAGAGTTCTATTGCCACCGCCACAAAGCGGAACTGCGATGTTATTACATGAAAGTGCAAGATCGAAGGGCGTAGCAAGCTCTGTTGGCAAAAAGCCAAAATAAAATAACTGCATGATGATGGCTCAAGGACACAATGCATTTGAATGTGAGATCAGGGAAGCGGGACGCAGGGCATCTAGCTGCAAATGTCGGCTTGGTGCCCTACCCCCGCTTGTGAGTTCTGCGGTATGGTGTGCACCCCACACTGATGTTCCAAAGTATTTTTGCCTAACGACCCGACCCCCTAAACCTGGGACCAAAAGGTCTAGAAAAGCATTCCTCCGTGTCTGGCTAAAAAGCCAACGGACAATCTTTGGCGAGAGTATGCACATGCCTTAAGACAGCTGTCTGGCTATTAGCACCAGTTCACAGTTTTAAATAAACTGAAATTCAAATAACCAGGCTCTAAGCCCAAGGCCCAAAGTACAATTACAACAGCACAATACCAAAGGCTGGAACCATGTTTCAGTCATCCAACACTTCACAGAAAGCATTGAGGCATTGGTAACCATTCCTCTCGGAATACTAGATCCTCTTAAATTCTAGAACCAGCCATTAATCGGACAGCTAAGGTAGACGACACCACAGATATTTTAGACAAAGCACATCAAGTCAAATTCACAGTTCATCCCACATGGACACAATGAGTCAAGCATGTCGATCCACACTATCTCCCCCTGTACCAGTCTTTTGTGCAGGTGCCCCCATCTACTGCCCAATCTAGCCTGTTTGGGAATGGCACATTTCAATTGAGCAACTGTGTGCCTGGCTTCAAGGAAGTGGATGGCGACAGGGGATTACAAATTCCTCGTCAGGATATTGGACTTGTGTTACGTCCACCTAATTCTGGCTTTACGCATTGTCATTCCCACATAGTAGATGCCACATGGACACTTGAGTGAGTACACCACATTTGTTGAGTCACATGTGCAAGAGTGTTTGAGATCAATTGCCTTTCCAGAGTGAGGGTGTGTAATACTCCTGCCCATAATGATGTTACTGCAATGATGGCAGTTATGACACAGTAGTGTGCCTTTGTGGGCTACTTGTGTGTTTGATCGATTGGTAACTTGGCTTTCATAAGGATATTGTGAAGAGCTCTGCTATTCCTGTATGCAAACGTAGGTAGTTTTGGAAACAGACTCTGTAATTGGGGATCCATTTGTAGCATAGACCAATTCCGTTTGATAATTTTCTTGATCCTGCTGCTCTGTGTCGAATGTGTCGTCACGTACACCAGTGGCTCACCTTGCTTGGGTGCTTTTGGTGTCAACAGGGCATCACAATGGATGGCCTCAACATTTTTAGCTATGTTGCTGATGGGAGTGGGGCTGTATCCTCTCTCGGGATACCTGTTTTTCAATGTCACTGCTTGCCGAGTATTCCTCTAGGGGAAGCATGTAAGCCATGTCCCAATGCATCCCCTTGGGCATTTTGGCAATGATATCACAGTTTACATTCTCAGGCATGCACCACATGCAGTAATCATGAAGTGAAATGAATGAACAGTCTACATGCAGAAATTGACATGACATGGAAATCAAGTACATTGTTTGAATCTTGTAATGTGTGTCATGTTTTCATCTTGAAAGAATAGGTGGATTTGGACAGCTAACTGATGCATTGTGCTGGCATTTAGACTTATAATGCCCCATGCACAGTACGTGTCCCTGGGTTTTGAATGTCAATCTTTGTTGCATGGTCCATCAGTCATAAGTAGCCTACAATTGTATGGCTATGTATACACTAAAGGCATGGACTGGACACAGGGAGGCTGAGGGGCAGGCCAGAGGTTGTGTCTATTCAGAGCATCTCAGTGTCCTCCATGTGCACTCCATTGTTGGATACATGGGTATGAATGTATTCTTATCCAGCAGCATACTCAGAGTCAGGTATGTGGGTCCAAAACCTCGAGGGTCCACTCTTGTGTGTCTTGAGGTTTGCTACCCAGGAAATGGCAACCTCCACATGTGCCATGAAATGGGGCATCTTGTACGTTTGGCTGTTGCATGCAACACACATGTGACTATACACATTCACAGTGTCTTGCATGTGTTATGTCCAGTGGGTGGGGCAATCATGACTCACACAGTGTCAAGAAGGTCAGTGCATTGTTATCAGTCTTTAAATACCTTGCCCTGCCAGCAGGTGGACATGACCGAGCAAAAATGTCTGTGCATAGATGCTTGAGGGTCTCTCCCTGATGGAACTACATGTGCATGCCCAATATTTGTTGCTGTGTAGTTCACTGCGCATATGGAGTGTAAATTGTGCAGTGGACATGCAAGCATGCCTATGTCATTTACATGTCACAGTCTCCTCACACGTGTATTCAAGACATGTGACTGTGTCCAGCCATGTAGGTTTCAGGGGGTCCATGTTGCAATGGTGTATGGGGATATCATGCCAACACATATGCCTGCATGGTACAAGTGGTATCAGATGGGCAGGTTACACTTCCACATGTTGCCACATCTGAATGTCTGGGTTGTGCATGGGATTACTGATGACGCACAGACCTCCATCCTTCCACTGATGTATTTCTCTGCCACTCATGTTTGGGGGTATGTATGTACCCTTGCACATGGGGATCATGCCATACTGCACTGCCTGATATGTCTGGAAATGACTGTGCATGTCAGCGAATGCCGGTGTCCAGTCATAATTTCGAAAACATAATTTCGAAAGTCAAAAAAGTCGAATCAAAAATGTCGAAAAAAAAAATGTCTAATTGTTTTTTTTTTCGATATTTTTTTTTGGGCTCTAGTTTCTGTGAAAAAAATAGGTAAAAAGAAAAAAAAATGGGGGTTGGGGGGAACCCCCCCATTTCGAAAAAAAACGTCATTAAAAAAAAATTCGACATTTTTTTTTCGACGTTTTTTTTTCGACTTTTTGACTTTCGAATATTTTGTATTCGAAATTATGTCTATGAACCGCGAATGCCATACATCCGTGACATAAAGCTCACAGTCTGCAAATTCACGATGTGATTTATGTATGCATGTCCAGCCATTTTGTATCTGTTTGCATTGTTATGCACATGTGCATGTTTGCCAGGGTAATCATGACTCAAAATATCATGGTCTCTCCATGTGCAGGTGATGATGCAACGGATGCAGAGGAGGAGCAAGAGGAGGAAGAGGAGGAGGAAGAGGAGGTGGTCGTACATCAGTCCACCAGTGGAGGCTGTTGTGTCTTACGCCACAAACATCCACAGGTGCTACAGACAATCCTCAGTCATGCTCCGGACTCTTCGGACTCTTCTGACTCTGCAGGTTCTGATGCAGAACTAGATGTGGATGACACATTGAGGTACAAGGAGGGTGCCCCAATGGGAAGGTCGGATGGGGCTGTTGAGTCTGTGGATGTGCGCCAGACTTCACGAGTCCAGTTAGTTGTGGGCCCCACATCCACGGTGGTTACGGCTGCAAGATTGCCCTCCCCTGAGTTGGGATCAGATTCTGGAACTAACGTCCAATGGAGGGTTTCAGACGTGCAGCCAATGACAGGGGACCCACAGTGACAGGCCTGGACCCTGGCATTGCGCCTCCATCTGCCCCTCACAGCTGGTAGATGTGTTTATGTGGAGAGACAGTGTGGGAGCAGCAGATGTTGCGTGTGGTCATCTGGCATAACGATGGGTTGCATGATATTGCTGAGTGCATGCATCAGTTGGCTGAGAACATTTCCACACCAACTGCCCGTGATACACAACAGCAGCAATTCTTGTCCAGCCTGGAGATGAAACTGCATGCTGAGGTGCGGGCCTCAATGCTCTCCCACAAACTGGGCATGGAGTCCAACATCAAGGGCCAATGGACTGATCTGAAGTGTTTTCTGGACTCCCTGCATGCATATGCTGCGGACCATAGAGAAGTCCTAAAGAAGGAGAGGGTGGAATCTAGAATCTCCATTCGCCGTGAGATGGAGAGCTTGAGGGCTTCACTACCTGAGGAAATCTCAGCCACACGGTCACAGCTCCACGAAGAGATGGATGCCTTGAGGCAGAAGCTGTCCCAGAAAATGTATGCATGACAAGTGAGCGCATATGCAGACTTTGTGGCCACTGGTGAGGAAGTTCATTGTGACCTCTCTACCATTGGATGCTGTTGCATGCATCTGTATCACAGATGGGCCTAGCCAATGAAGACCAGGCTTTGGCCAGGGACGTCATTTGGGGGTTGCCAGAGGTCGCAAGTGCGACCTCTGAGGTCTCCCTTGCAACCTCTGTGGTCTCCTTTGCGACCTCTAAAAAAAAAAAAAATCTGTTTTTAAAAAAATATATATATATATTTTTTTTGCAATGCAAGCTCCTGGGCTGTGGCCAGCACCATGTGGCTCTTAAATTCTGGAGTGGCTGGCTTTCTTGTTCAGACCTCTTAAAAAAATAATCAAAAGAACATGAGGGCCACAAGTCTAACACTTTCAGCACTGAACCTAAATAAGAAAGAATAGGAATGCCATACAATAATTGCTAGACTCATTAAAGGTTTATTTCAGGCACACTTCAGGGGGTGAGTCACTGATTTAGGCTGTTCTCAAACGCCTCAACTCAGCCTTTCATCCTTCTGAGGTCGATAAATGGGTACCAACACAAGTTGGGTGATATTGGGTGCATATTTCTTCTATGTAAAGTGCTTAAGCGTAAGTGCTATATAATAACACATCATTATCATTTGGTCATGGACGTCTGCTTGCAATCACGGTAATTTGGTAATATGGGTTATACACACTGATCTTAACGATACATATGGCGATCCATTCAGGTATGAAATGTAAATCACATTATATAGTGATACCGTAACCATATTTTTCGTAGTGTACAATGCTATGTGATGCTACTTCCTGTTTTGTCAACGGGTGAAAGGTCGTGTTCATTCGCTTCCCGCGATATCACTTTGGGGTGGGGTCAAATGACATCACTTCCTGTGATGTCATCAGGGGGTCAAGGGTCATGTGATGTCACTTCCGCTACCCCTGGCATTTTGGTGAAATGATGTCCCTGCCTACAAGGACAGGTTGTTATCCCCTGGTCAATCCCTAAATAAGGAAAAGACAAGGTGCACATACGACAAGCAAGAATACATGGGAACAACTTGGGGACGGGACACCCTGATCCTTTTAAAGAGCCTGCAGCAGAATCAGTCAGACTCGCCAGGAAATTCACCACCTGCACTACTCTGCTGGAAAGGGATTCAAACCCTATGAACTGCACAGCAAACCAGGCCTTCTTTGCCCCGTCATATATTCTGAGTGTGCTGGGTGACCAAGATCCCAGAATAAGTGTGCCAGCTGACTGCGAAAGGCTCTTGGGGGACCAGCTTCTCCCGATACCAAGCAGGCAACCCACTACAGAGACCACTGTAGCACCAGAGGATGGGGGCGCTAGTGATGAATCAGGCAGAATGTCTGGGGATATGGGTAGATGGACTGGAAGGGCCATGGCCATTTGAAGCTAGAGCGGAAACCAATGTTAACCCTGCCAAAGAGGATAGATCACCACAGAACTGCGTCCTGCAATTCGTCTTGTAGTAGTGTGTGTGCAATTATAGAGAAAGGAGGAAATGCAAAATCTCCCCTCTTTGCCCCACTGCTGAAAAAACACATTGGGCCTCATTACAAGGTTGGCGGTCCGGTAATAACAATGCCAGTACGGGAATACCAGCATCATCTACCAGACCGGTGCATTACGACCCACACCGGCATCGTCAGGGACCCGCTGTGACCGGGCAGCACCTTCCCTGAATGAGTGCGGAACACGTAGCAGCCGCGCCAGTAACACCGGCATGCCGCACATTACAAAGTGCACTATATGAGGTTCACAGACATGCACTTACTGGCATCCAGATGCCGGTAAGAACAGTAACCATGATGCCGTTAACACCGGCATTGCGGGGCAGCCGATAATACCAATCTGCTGTGTTAAAACCTGCCACAGGTGCACACAATCATCACAGGTGGAGGCAATGGAGTCTGGCACAGCAGAAAAGGAGCACACCCACACACCACACCCCTTCCAAACCCAAAATGCTACCATTAGCAGTTGCAGTACTGGGGCTGGAGGACATGCCTGCACTGCTCCTACTCCAGCAGGCATTGAACCAGGGAATGCAGGTGAGGTGCAGGAGGAGAAGGAGGGTGAGACTGGGCCAGCACATACCATCAGTGCAGGCAGTAGTACCCCGCAGGCAGCCACCAATCTCTCACCTATGGGCCAGTCCATTTGACCTAACCCCTGCACAGATCCACACCCTGTGGACAGGGACATGATATGCACAATAGTGGACCTCATCCATGATGACCTGGTAAGCCTCATAAACATCTGGACAGGCACCCCACCCTTGCTGAAGGTTGTGTCTGTGCTACACTTCCTTGCCACAGGCACCTACCAGCACACAGTGGGGCTGCTGCATGGCATCTCACAACCATTTTTCTCCCGTGTGCTCAACCAGCTGCTAGATGCCCTCCTGAAACATGGAAGGGACCACATATATTTACCACGGACTGCGGAGGAGGAGAATGCTTCCAAAATAGCATTCCATGCGCTGGCAGGTATGCCAAACGTAATTGGTGTCCTCGACTGCACCCATGTGGAGCTGGTAGTCCGGCATGCCGTGGGGGTAGTGTACCACAACAGGAAGTTCTACTATTCCCTGAATGTCCAGATGGTGTGCGATGCAAGCAAAATAATAACACATTGCTGTGCAAGATTACCGGAATCCACACATGATGCCATGGTACTGTGCAACTCCACGCTTCACCGCTCCTTGGCATGACATGCTGTACAACGTACCTGGCTGCTGGGTAAGTCTAACCACAGTGCGATGAGGGGTGTTGTTTGGGGGGGGGGCACAAGCATAGGCAACCTGTCTGCTGCCTGGGGTATGAGGGGTGTTGTTTGGGGGAACCACAAGCATAGGCAACCTGTCTGCTGGCTGGGATATGAGGGGTGTTGTTCAGGGGGTTGGGGGGACCACAGCGTCCTGGGTGGCAAAAACTGTAACCCCAATGATTTCAACAGAATGTGGGACACAGCCAATGGATGCAGATGTGGCATGCCTACACAGCTGTGCGTAAATGTAATCAACATACACAGCGCCCACCCCAGCACATGCACCTGGAACATCATCAAACATGAACCACAGGTACCACAATGCACCACCCTGCAGTCACAATGCATGAAATACATGAGCGCAGCAAAGTACATCACGGGTCATGTAGCCATGTCTGAGCGAAATCCTCCTGCCACACATGGAAATCTCTGTCACTGCACCCACCCCACAGGTACACCGCAGACCAGTATACCGGTCCAGGCACCTTAAGGGACACTTCCAAATGCAATGGTTCAAGCATGGAAACTATTGTAATCATCAATCAGTTACCACCACTAACATATGAGCGAGTGGTGCGGGACCCATCCACAGTACCTCAGTTCCACCGTGCCAGTACACACCCAGCTTCATCACAGAAACGTTTGCCTTCACTGGCAGACCATACCACCAATGCCATTGTGCCTTGGTCATATGGGGGAAGGCGCTGATGGACAAGTACATGGTGACATCAAGTAGTGGAAAGCATGATTAGCAAACCACTGTGTATCATGAAGCACATCAGGCAAATGTGTCATGATGCACCACACATGTATAGTAATTTTTCTTTTGCAACACGCCCATCAGATGTCAGTACATCATGGACGTGAACGCCACCCATACCCCCCAACCATGGATCATCCCTAAGTACACTTAGCTGGGTCTTACTATAAGGAAATGTCAAGTGCAGTCATGAAGAACCCGTGGCATGTGACCATGAACACGGTACAGGCAGTGCACACAGCGAATGACAAAAATATTCACAATTACACTTTCCATTTCTCCTGTGCAGGTGATGCTGGGTATCCCCTGAAGCCGTGGCTCGTGACCCCCATCAGGCAACCAGTCAACAGGCATGAAGACGACTACAACTATGCACATGTATCCACTCGTGTCATGATTGAGCAGACTTTTGGGCTGTTGAAGACCCGTTTTCGCTGCCTCAGCAGGTCAGGTGGGGCACTCATATACGGGCCTGAGAAGGTGGGCAAGATAGTGTTGGCAACTGCCATTGTGCACAACATGTGCATCCGGCACAACGTACACCTGACCCCTGACATGGACCTGATGCCAACTGAAGATGAGGAGGATGATGGTGAAGATGCTGCACATCGCCCACGGCACAATGTGAATGAAGGACGTGCAGTATGCCAAACTTTGATTGCATAATACTTTTGATGGACTGTGTAACACAAGGCACTGGGAATAGGGGACACTGGGCACTTGGCACTGTAAACAAATAAATTGACACACACTCAAAAAGCAATGTCCAGTCATGTGTTTTTCTTATGCACTCCAGGTGTATTAATTAGATGAGAACTATGTACATTGAACATGAAGCAATGTGCACTTCTTTCCCTGAAGATTCAACACACTACCCCCACCCACACAACCCCAACCCCTGCCCCCTAGACCCCAACATCCCCACACACCCACATACCCCACCCCCACCTCCCAACACCCCCACGCACCCACCACCCACCACCCCCACACCCCACCCCCAAAACCCCCACACACCCACACCGAACACCCCCCACCCCTCAACACTCCCACACATCCACGCCCCCACACCCCAGCCCCCAACTGCCCCCACTGCAAGTTCAATTTGACTCCCTCATGACATGTACATGTGAGTCTGGCTACTGACGCCCCCTTTTAAGTGGACAGGGTTGTTGGTCTGTGCGGCACAAACTACGCAGTGACCGACGCACTGGGCTTGTCTGCATTGAACTTGCCGTGGTCGTGCGGGTTGATGGAGCGGGTTATGGGTCTGTGTCTGCATTCCGCTGTTGGGCAATGGTGGCAGCAAACTGGTTGATGGCCTGTGTCATGGCTGCCATTCCTTCCCGCATGCGCCGGGCCACACGGTACACAACACGGCTGACTGCCCTGGAATTCTCCTGCATGGCCGGCGTGTGGACTCACCGTCAGCCACATACTGCCTGACCATGTCATGCATGGCCTGCAGGCGCTCCTCCAAGTGGTTCAGCCACCCCTCCAGGTCCCTGATGCTTTGTTCTGCAGGTGGTTGCACAGGAGGTGGGCTTTGTGTGCTCCCGGGGCTGTGTGCACCTTCGACCATGTCATCCACAGAACTGTGGCCACCTGAGCCAAGTTCCGGTGAGAACCGTGGGGTAGGCAGCATGGGTGGGGTGTTTGGCATGTCTTCAAGCATGCTATTGCGTGCAATGTCTGCTACCTCCTCCTCCTCCACACTGTGTTGTGCAGATTGGGCCGCCTCACCCAGATCACTGGTTGCCGTTGACTCTGGCCCCTCCACGTCACTGGCCACTGGGGATACCACCTCTTCCTCCTGAGGTGGTTCCTGTGCCACAGCTGTTGGTTTTTGGGTTGGGGCCTTTGTACCAGGGGTGCCTTGTGGCTGGTGTGCCTTGATGCCAGCACTGGGCCTTTGCTAGGGGTCCTTTCTGGGTGTCCGTTGTTGCTGCTCGGCTTGCTGTCCAGCCTGTTTGTCCTGTTGGCTGTGGGGCGGTGGCATGGGAGCTCTGGGACGTTTCTGTGCAGTCCTTGATGTAGAAGGCCCCTGGCTGGAGGTGTCATTGTCCCGTCAGCTCAGAAGTGCAGGTGGTTTCTTGGGTGTCAGGGTGTGTTCCGACTCGCTGTCTCTCTGCCTGTCGGGGACAGTGAGGCAGGGCATCAGTCATTGGTCAACGTACATCCTACATACATCGATGCTAGTACATTCAGAGTCCTGTGCATTCTGGTGGACATGTTGGAGGGGCAGGTATGGTGCTTACAGGAGTTGGGGGGTGCAGTGTTTGAGCCTCCTTCTGGTGCAGCCAAGATGTGCATGCTGTATGTAGGGTGGCCAACAGGTGTCTCGTGGACTGCGTGTTGTAGCCATGCCTCAGGGACTGTGTTCCATGTGTTGTTTAGATGTGGGTCAGATGTCCTTGCACTATGTACGTAGATCCATTGATGTTTACACTATGTGCATGGTCATGGTGGATGGGTCAAGTGTGCAATCAGTAGTGGTGATGTGTGCACCATGCAATGTGATGGCACAGTGGTCAGGCCTGCATTTGTAGGATGATGTATATGTGTGTGCGCATGCAGATGGTGCATGTGTTTGCAATTGGGGACTCATGTGGTTTGTGTCAATGGGGTGTATTGGGTGTGTTCATGGCAGGGACTTTGAGGTTTTGTAGGGGCTGACGTTAGGTGGGAGGTGATGGGCCATGTATTTGTTCTCATCTACTTGCCATTTGGACTCCGCCATTGTACTTGGGGTATAAAATGTGTGTTGTGACTTTGGTATTACGCTAAGGGTCACTCGCCATCATCGGCCGATGAAAGGACTCCCATCTATGCATGGCCAGCACCCTCGATTGACCCCCATATCCATCACTGTGCTACACATCTCCTCCCATCGTGCAAGCTTAATTGGGGATCGTCCTCCTCCACCTGTGGCCAGGCCCTGGCTGTGATTCGCAGAGAGGATGTTGCAGACACGCAGCCGCAGATCGTCCCACCACTTTCAGCAGTCATGTACAGTGCGTGGTGTTGTCCCCACCACAGAGATCTTTTGCGCCACCTCCTCCCATACAGTTATCTTGCGGATTTGTGCTCCGCGCGCAGGTCTGCGCAGAAAACTACATCAGCATGCTCCACCAGGGTGTCCGCTAGCATGTTCAGCTCCACGTCACTGAAACATGTGTTACGCTCACCTTAGCTCTGCAGGAACACCTGGAAACCTCTGCCCTCTGGATTCTGTGTCGGGACTCTCCGAGAGGAACTGGAACCCCAGGTGTGATTCTGAAAGGGAAGAACAAGACTGCGTTAGGGGAAAAGTGTTGACAGGGCCCTTCCCTCCACCCTGTGCCTCCCTGGTTCACCGCCTTCTGTGGGCTGTGCTCACCTTGTTTATAGAGATGAGAAGCACTCCATCCTGCTGTTTCTTTTGGCAGGGGTGCAGTGGTGTAGAACCAGTTACGTCACTGGTTGTAGGTTCTGAATCATGCCCAGACCTGCTGCGGCATGGATTAGTGTCCTTTAACGTGGTTTAGTGTTCTTAAAGTCTATGTGCGCGCTTCACTGTGCGCTGTTTTAGTCCGTTCTGTGTCCATTGTCTCGCATGCACTGCCCTTCCTTGTGCGTTTACTTCTTTAGGGCAATGTTTGTGCATACTGCCCCTTTCACGTGCGCTGTTTTCCTTGGGCTATGGCAGCCTCTGTGAGCGTGGCGAGATGCCTGTGTGCGTTGCTTTCTGGCGTGGTGTTTCCTTTGGCTAGTGCACTGGCTGCTGCTGCATGCGTTGCGCTTAACGTCCATAAAATGCTGCCTCCTCGGTATGAGTTACGTTTGTGCTTTCTGAGCTACTTCTAGCGCTGCTGTTTTACTGCACGCCCTAATGCTTTCACTTACTGTTTCTCGTTTCTTTTTCCCAACAGGATCAGGGCAGGTGCGATGGATTCAAACAGGAGATCACACAGTAAGTGTCACAGGGATCGTGGGTCGGGTCCTTTGTGCTGTATTCAGTCTAACAGCTGTTTTCTTCCTTGCATGCTGCTGGAGCGATGCCGGTGAGCGTCACGCTGCGAGGGCAGAATGACGCGAAGCAGAGATTCCCTGCCTGGGTGTAGCTTATATAATCAGCCACACCCAGCCACACCCAAAAAGCAGGCCTGCAGCATGATTCACTGCCTGGGTGTGGCTTATAGTCAGCCACACCCAAAAAGCAGGCCTGCAGCATGTCAATGCTGCTTGGACTAGTCCTCCTCCATGTTGGAGGAACAGGAAGTGGCTGGGATGATCTCATCTGCCCAATGGGTGATGAATGTGCCACCAGGCGCGCCATGCTTGGACCCAACTCCTCCTCTTCTTGCTCTTCCCTAAGTTGGCACAGGGACCCCTGTGGTGTTTCAGGGACCCATGTGGTTGGGTTGGCCCTGAGATGTGTGCATATGTGCATGCTGCTGAACCGGGACAGGTGCAATGGGTAAGGCCAGTAGTCGTGACACCATGGCTTACGCAGCCGCACTCTGCCATGTTCCTCTGCTTGTGAACACAATGCACAGTTCTCTGGTCCAGGTGCTGTAGGCAGAGGATTGCAGTGGATTGTGTTTTTAAAGATGACCACCGGTGCATTTCTCGTTCCGGTGCAATGATGTTGCTTCCGATGCCTGTATCGGGGATACCAGTTCTTATGGCATCGTGGGTGCCGGTGTCTGTGGCATCGATGATGCCGCTATCAGGGTTTTGGAGGGCCTTACCGGCATGCCGGTGCAGCCATTTCCGGCATATCAGAATGCGCATGCATGCTGACTCGGAATCAACCGTTGATTCCGGCAGCAGTGCAACACGGACACGGTTGCACCGGCATTCCAGTAATTTGTTTTTTTACCGGCCAACTCGTAATGAGGCCCATTGTTTGCCCTCGCGAATGGGTCTGGCCACCAGCTGCAGGACCCCAGAAGCTGAGCATTAAGGCGCGATACGAAGAGGTCCAAGAAGAACAGAGCCCAATGCTATTGGAGATCCAGGCACAGGGGATGTTGTAGTCTCCAATCACTGCTGTCCAGCCAACTTCGGGAACACCAGTCTGCAGCTAGATTGAGGGCCCATGGAAGGTGCTCGGCTTGGACCTTGAGCTGGTTTGTGAGATAGAAATCCCAAAAGGCTTTTGCGAGTTGTGCCAAGGCCCTGGACCGTGTGCCATGTTGATATAAAGAGCAGCTGCTGCCTTAACCATCAGCAGATGACAGTGGGAGAACCTGCTTGCAAAGCACCTGATTGCAAAAGACCCATTAAGAAGCTCCAAAGAGTTTATGTGCAGTAGGACACCCCCAGAGATCATAGCTGTTAGAATGGATTTCTACACTCTGCTCTGGTGAAAAGAAGTTTAAGGGGCCACCCTTGTTAGTGAAACAGGGGACACTTCTGGGAAGATAGCCAGACAAATTCACGGTAGCTTGGAGAGCAGTCAAGGCTAAGGGCCTCATTACACGGATGGTGAAGAAACATGGCGCTATTAGCGCCATGGTTCATGCCGGTAAAATACTCGCACCGCCTTGGCGGAAAGGGGAATTACCGCCCCATTCCAAGGTCGGCGCGGCGGTAATTCCCCCTTCCACCATTGCCCTTCCCCATTCCCATTTTTGCCCCATAGGGCATAATGGGAATGGGGAAGACGCTAATTACGGTACCGCAAATTGCGGTACCGTAATTAGCTCCCTGGGTCCCTTTGCGGGTTGGTTTTTAACGCCTGCAAAAAGCAGGCGTTAAATTCCCCAACCCGCAAAGGGACCTCATAGTAAGGCGGTAAGGATTTACCGGTCCCGGTAAAATACTGGTACCGGTAAACCCTTACCGCCATCCGTGTAATGAGGCCCTAAGTCTCAGGAGTAGTGGGGGTGATCAGAGGTCTTTGATGAACACACACAGTGAAACAACTAGACAGAACTATATGCAAATAAACAATGTATTAGGCCCAAGTATAAGCACAGAAGAATAATGCAAAGCAATGTTAAAATACCACACAAGCAACACACTGTGTAAAATATATACAGTCAATGAAGGCAATACAATGCGATAAAGTTGGAAACTTCGCCAATACCTGTAAGAGAAAAGGGCAGACAATCTTTATAACATAGACAATCTTCGGAAATGGAAAACCCTAACTTTATAAGTGCAACCCTAAGATGAATGGAGCCATGTGCTCAATTTTCGATGTGCGCTCAAAAGCGCTCTGTCATGCGTAAAAGGCACAAAGTACTTTTCTAAGGAGCTGGCAAAGTTAGGGACAGGATTCTGAAGGGAGAAAACAGGTTCCAAAGGTCAGGGGAGGATTTGCTGCAAAGAACACAGCTATTACCAGCTGTCCGAGAGCTTTAGGAAGCAGAGGCTACCCAATCCAAGAAGAGGACCACAAGGGATCCCCCGTGCATAAAATGCTATGTATGAACAAGGGGCCACTGTTAAGTGGTTTCAGTACTCTCCACCCTTTACTCGATTTTGTTCCAAACTTGGCTGGTCAGGAGGGTGTCAGAGGTTCAATTTCCCTCCCCTTGGTTCGGCTTCAAAGTGCACAGGCGCTGCGAGTGCAGATGCAGGTCAGGTTTGCAACAGGAGCTGTATCTATTGTCTTGATTGAAGAGCAAAGAATACAATGATGCAGCTAGTTTCAGGGCACAAGAAGGAATGTGGAAAATCCACCTTCAGCGACAGTCACTGTCGCACAGTGATGCAGGGGCACCCAACTCTCGCGATCTGACACAACCTTCTATGTCCTGGCCAAAAGCAGCTGGGATGACAAGAATCTGTGAAAAGCTGCTTTGCAGTGCAAGTTAGGATTTCCCAAAGTTTCAAAGCAAAACTCAATGCGGCGACGCTCCTGTATGGGTGTCAAGGTTTGAGCTGGATAGTCCACTGGATGGCCCACAAACATTTCCGAATAAGCTCTTTTGCAGGACATCCAGGAGACATTGAGAGTTATTAGTCCCACCACTCCAAAGGTTCAAAGCACCTTCGCAGGTCTTCTGAGATCGAGTGCAAAGCAAGACTCCACCTGGACACCGGGACACAAGCAGGCTTTGGGCGCCAACTGTCATCTGCAGGTTTCAGGATTGTCCTTTGCTCTGCTTGGCTCTTCTGGATACTTTGCTTCATATACAGCTTGATTAAGACCTGTTGCTGATCTGCTGGACTGCATTCAGGACCCCCCTCATATCCACAAGTCCAATGAGCAGATCTGCCCCACTCATGCATGCCAGCAGTGGTCCATTCAGGGACCACTGCGGATCTCATGCTCTCATGCAAATCAGACATCCTGGCACCAGTAGTGTGGATTGTGACCAGACTGTCCAAGCCCACTTCCTGGGTACCCACACATGTGACCTGCACTAGCCCTGAAAAGAAGCGACTTTCGCAGGCAACTGCATGCCCAAATAAGGAATGCTTGGGTCACAAAGAGCAGGGTAAAGGCCAACGGACAAAATGGCCAAAGGAATAGACAAAATACCTCATAGCATGGCCATGACAGACATTAGCCACAGTCATGAGCCAAATGCGGAAGGAGTGGTCTGGCCGATAGAAAGTTATAAAAATACACGAACAGGCTTCTGCTGCCACCAATCTAATCCTAGGCATATTGTACAGTCACCAAAAAATCCTTAGTGGATGACTAGGGCCAGAAAACACAAGCACCCCATTGCGTGGTACAGTAATGCACTTTTCGCAATGATAAAATGTTACCAAAGGTGGCAACTAAGTCGTGATACTAAGAGAAACAAAGTTTCTCAGTACTGACAGCCTGAAGGACGTGTCAGCTTCCGTTTAACAATGAGCGAAAGCCCAGGGGAGTGCAGTCAGGTCAGGATACTGTAACAAATGTAAAAGGTTTGGGGGGTGACCACAAATATAGGGGAAAAGTTGTCTTTAGATACAATTTTCCCTAACCATAACCCTCCAGTTAAGGTCTTCACGCAAAATAAAAAAGGCCCTGCAATTCAAAGGATGTAGGTGTCTTACCCATCAATGGCGCTCTTCTTTTGCTGTACTGGAAAATGGGGCCCAGTCTGAGAACCCTAAACCTTTGTGAAGTGCCTGAATCTTCATCTTCTGAAGAGCACTATATTGCTGGGGCCCAAGGAAGAATCCCTGAATGGAAGAGGAGACAAGGCCGATAAGGCGAGTTAGCTGATGTACTGCTATGACCCCCATGGAGAGAGCCCTTGAGTCTATTAGAACCCCAAAAACTGCATGTTCTGATAGGGAACCAAGTCGGACCTCTGGAAATGTATTACAAATCCCATGGTCTGCCAAAGGGAAACAGTCATACACGCTTGTGAACATGAAAGTACCCTGGAGTGACTCATGATAAGAATAGCATCTAGATATATAATAAGACAAACTCTCCGTGCCTGGAGATATTCCGCCATCGGCCTAAGAAGCTTGATAAAGCACCAGGACATGGAGGACAGTCTGAAGGGAAGGACCAAAAACTGGTAACATCTCCCCTCCAAAAGAAACTGTAGGAAACACAGATGTCGCCTGAACATGGGGAACCATGAGATACAATCTCAGAAACCAGTCTCCTGGTCCCAAAGCGTCTTTCAACCCAGCAAGAGTCTCCACCTTGAAATTACAATATACCACAAATTGGTTTAACTCCCTGAGATTGATCACAGGTCTGGACCCCTTGTCCTTCTTCCTGGCCTTGTGGATTGTGGATTGTGCTGAGAAAAACCCCAGGTTTGGTGGAAGCCTGTTCTGTTTCCATCTTGGATAGCAGATCCCTGATTTCCTGTTGTCTAAAGAAGTAAAAGTGCTCACATAGCAGCACAGTTCTTTAACAAACTTGTCACCAAGAAGAAGTGGACCAAATGCTTCGGCCATTAGTGTCCTCCAGCCCCCCTAACTTGGAACTGATTTTCAACAGTGCACCCTAGCGCAGATGCAGTGGCATCCCCCAAGAAGCATGCTGCCCGATGGGTCCAACTACTCATTTCCACCAGTCCAGTGAAACCCCATGAGCATTGGTCTCCTCCTTTAGGTCCAAAGTTTTTACAAGAGGCCCAGAAATGTACAATTCTTTGTAGTGACAGGCCTGCCATGCCCTATCCACACCCTTCGAACATCTCAGCCACACTTCAAGAAAAACGTAATAAATGTATGGTCTAGTGAAGGGGTAGAGGCCTCATACTCTGGAAGGGAAGGATGGGGACATTCTGTCGTCATGCGAATACTGGTTGTGTAATTCCCCAACACCTGCCCTGGGGCCCACTTCCCTGAAATTGGGATAAAAAGAAGAAAAAGAAGTTTGGGGTAAGATGGACCCTCTCCTGGGTCCAACAGACTGAGACTGAACTTCCTCCAGGCCTGAGGGTCAATTGAGCGCCTGTAGCAATGCTGCCTTGGTTGGCTCCAGAATTATCCAAGCCCTGAGGTTACCGGGATGAGGAGAGGCACCACAGGAGGCCCCCTATTACTGGTGTTACCTCTTACAGAGGGCTTTAGATGTCCTTGACCCCACGTTACCTGCCCTGCCCCCACCTGAATAAGGGAAGAGGTACTGGGGTTCCTACCAACCAGAGCTTCTGATAGCAAAGAATTAATCATATTTGATAACGTGGCCATTTGTTTGCTTAAAGGCCTTGTTGACAGCTTGAAATATGGGTAGTTTAGCAAAGGAGACAAAGGGGGTAATTCATAGAATTCAGCACACAAGTGGCGCACGCGGCTGGCGCACAGTGTGCGCGTGCGAATCCCTGCGCCAGCCGCGTGCGCCAAAACCCATTTCCGCGCACAGCGTATTCATGGACACCAGGCCCCCCACCCATGTCCCCCACCACCCCAACACCCCCAGTCACCAAAACCAGCCGTGGCGCACAGTGGCGCAGCGACCTTGCAGCAGCGCCAGTTACGCCCCCAAGAACGCCTTCCGCGCAGGGAAAAGCCATCAAAATCCCCAATCCAGCGCAAAGGGCTGCGCTAACCCTGTACCAGCACGGCAAGCGGGGTTCGCGTGAACTTTTTCACGCGATCGGGCCTGGGGGAGCGGGCTACGTGTATTTCAGGGGTTCGCGTGAAGTTTCTCACGCGATCGGGCCTGGGGGAGCGGGCTACGTGTATTTCAGGGGTTCGCGTGAAGTTTCTCACGCGATCGGGCCTGGGGGAGCGGGCTACGTGTATTTCAGGGGTTCGCGTGAAGTTTCTCACGCGATCGTGCCTGGGGGAGCGTGCTACGTGTATTTCAGGGGTTCGCGTGAACTTTTTCACGCGATCGGGCCTGGGGGGGGGGTGCTACGTGTATTTCAGGGGTTCGCGTGAACTTTTTCACGCGATCGGGCCTGGGGGAGCGGGCTACGTGTATTTCAGGGGTTCGCGTGAAGTTTCTCACGCGATCGGGCCTGGGGGAGCGGACTACGTGTATTTCAGGGGTGCGTGAGAAGTTCCACACGCGATTGGCCTGGGCGCGTGTATTTCAGGGGTGCGCGGGAAGTTCCACACGCGATTGGCCTGGGTGCGTGTATTTCAGGGGTGCGCGGGAAGTTCCACACGCGATTGGCCTGGGCGCGTGTATTCCAGGGGTGCGCGGGAAGTTCCACACGCGATTGGGCTGCGTGCGGGTATTAGGGGTGCGCGCAAAGTTTCACACGCGATTGGGCTGCGTGCGGGTATTAGGGGTGCGCGCAAAGTTGTACACGCAATTGGGCTGCGTGCGGGTATTAGGGGTGAGTGCGAAGTTTTACACGCGATTGGGCTGCGTGCGGGTATTACAGGGGTGCACGCACATTTTCACACGCAATTGGGCTGCGTGCGGGTATTAAAGGGGTGCGCGCGAAGTTTTACACGCGATTGGGCTGCGTGCGGGTATTACAGGGGTGCGCACGAAGTTTTACACGCGATTTCAGCAGGGTACGGGTATTTCAGGGGTGCCGTGGAGCCCTACATGTGATTTGCCAGTGTGGGTCCTCCCAGGTGTTCCCTGTACACCCTCCACGGCCCCTGCAGGCAGCCCACACCACAGGGGACTACCCTGCATCCCTGGTCATGTCCCGCAGGCAGCCCACCCAACATGGGCATGCCCCCCAGCAAAGGCACATGTCTCCTTGCACCAATGATCACCAACTCATGTCCCCTTGCACCCCCACCCCCAGCATTGCGGGGCACCTGCCAGCAGGCCCCCACCCATGTCTCCCAGCACCCCCACCCCCCCAGTCACCAGGGGCAGCCTCCACCAGGCCCCCACCCATGTCTCTCAGCACCCCCACCCCCCCAGTCACCAGGGGCAGCCTCCACCAGGCCCCCACCCATGTCTCCCACCACCCCCACCCCCCAGCAGTGCAGGGGCACCCACCACCAGGCCCCCACCCATGTCTCCCACCACCCCCACCCCCCAGCAGTGCAGGGGCACCCACCACCAGACCCCCACCCATGTCTCCCACCACCCCCACCCCCCCAGTCACCAGGGGCAGCCTCCACCAGGCCCCCACCCATGTCTCCCACCACCCCCACCCCCAGCAGTGCAGGGGCAGCCTCCACCAGGCCCCCACCCATGTCTCCCACCACCCCCACCCCCCAGCAGTGCAGGGGCACCCACCACCAGGCCCCCACCCATGTCCCCCACCACCCCAACACCCCCAGTCACCAGGGGCAGCCTCCACCAGGCCCCCACCCATGTCTCCCACCACCCCCACCCCCCCAGTCACCAGGGGCAGCCTCCACCAGGCCCCCACCCATGTCTCCCAGCACCCCCACCCCCTCAGTCACCAGGGGCAGCCTCCACCAGGCCCCCACCCATGTCTCCCACCACCCCCACCCCCCAGCACTGTGGGGCACCTGCCAGCAGGCCCCCACCCATGTCCAACTCATGTCTCCCACCACCCCCACCCCGCAGCACTGTGGGGCACCTGCCAGCAGGCCCCCACTCATGTCCCACTCATGTCCCCTTGCACCCCCACCCCCCAGCACTGTGGGGCACCTGCCAGCAGGCCCCCAACCATGTCCCCCTGCCCCCAGGTCCTGACGATACACAATCATGGCAGTAATGGGCAGCATACCCAGCAAAAACACCCAGCCAAGGATTGCATCCACCCACATGCAAATGCAATTACATGATACAACCCCAATGGCAAGTATGTAAATGAACACATGTCCGTCACACACACATACACAATGGGTGCAAGTGAATGTCAAAACCCATATCATGACATGCATGAAACCAATGAGAAAATACCACAAAAGAAAGTTATAAAAACATGTATTCTCGAAGAAAATGAAGTAAACTAATCAAACATACAACAATAGGGATAACAAAATAAATTGTCCATGTCCGATAAGTAATGTAAAAATCCAAAAAACAAAGGAATCCAAAAACTAATGTTGTCCAAAGCAAAATCATGGTGAAAAAAAATAAGGAAAAACCATTGCCTCATGGTGAACACAAATATGAATCAAAAAAATGTATTTTAAAAAATCCAACTATACACAAGAATATTCCAGGGTCCATGAGCCCAACACTATAAATGAAACCTACTACTACCTAATAAAAAAACTATATACAGAAAAGTGGCCATTGTCCGAGCGGTCCAAATAAATCTCAAAAAATAAAGGAAACCTAACACTAACTAACTAAAGAACTATATACAATGGCAGCGGGCAAGTCCTGCGGCTCACGCTGTGATGTTGCCGGCCAGGGCATCATCGAACTCCATGTCGATGTCCTGGAGGCGGGACTCTGTCCTGGCCCCGAGGTCTCGCAGGGATAACCCCATGTTCACCTCAAACTCCCTGCGAGCTTCCTCGAGGCACTCAGCCCGCCTCAATGCCCGACGCATGGAGAACTCCGCCCTGACCATGGTGAGCCGCTCCTCTTCCGCCCGCTGCCGCTCCGCACCTATCCGCTGGACCAACTGCTCCCACAAGGAAGACACTACCATCCCAGGGTTCTCCTGCCCTCCGGCCGATGCCTGCCCCTCTGATCTTGATGGCCCCGAGCCATGATGCCTCCCACGTCGAGCCTGCTGCTGCCTCCGACGCCACTGCCTCTGCCAGCACGACGGCATCCAGGATGATGGAAACCACCGACGCCATCGTGCACGTGCCCTGCCCGATGATGCCGTCACATCCTCCATCTGCTGGGGTCCAGTTGCTGTGTTGTCCACCCCTGCTGGACCTCTGACTCCCGACTGTGGCAGGGATGGGATCCCCACCGAGCTGGCTGCATTGGTCAGGGCAGGTCCACAGGGGGCCCTGGTGGCATCTGGGCCGGAAGACGGCAAGGAGAACGACTGGCGTATAGTCTCCACAGAGGAGGAGAGGGCCGCCAGGTTGGCCGACACATGCAGGAAACCCCCGAACATGGCCGATCCCAATTGGGCCACATCGGCACGGTGCTCTTCGTGATGACGTGCGTGCTCTTCCTGGGAAGCACGCACGGCATCACGAATCACAGCCGTGCGCATCGCGACCCCAATCAGGACCTTCTCCACACGGCCAGGGGTCCCCTCGTGTTAGGGAGAATTCTCTGTTTAGGCTGAATTTCCCTACTTAGTGAGTCCCCCAGCAGCTTTGCTGGATTTCTAGGGTTTATTTTTTTTCTCCTGCCAAGAGTGAGACTCTTTTACCCTCACTCTTGGGCATGTTGAAGTGTGTTTTCTTGGTTAAACCTTGTGTTGAATGGGCTATGGGGTCTTTTACTCCATAGGGCCTCATGTATTTTTTGGATGTGGGTTACACAGCACCCTCTGTGCCGTAACCCAGGGGTGTCCTAGGGACTCCCCAACATAGACTCCATACCCTGGGACTGACTACTGTCTCCCAGGGCATGTAAAGTCACCAAAGACTTTACTAGTCTTAAATCCTGAACAGAACCAGTACAAACCATCATATTGTGGACGTACTGGCTGGGGCAATTCGATTGCCCCAGGGTCTGTTAGTCGCGGGGGCACGTCTCCGTCCCCCCTGATCGAGTTTTGGCTGGTGGCAGTGGAAACTACTTTTTATATTCGACCGCGAATATTTTCCTATGGGATTTCCCATTGTTTTAGGCTAACACATTTAATTATTTATTTACGGTAGCCTTAAACATACCGCCGGTTTATATATTTATTATTATAACTCCGGTTGGGATTTTTTGCCAAAACTTGATACTAAAATGGCGTTGGCGTTCGCCTCTGTAACTCTGACCCAAAGTGGAGCCCTTTGTCCCACTTTTGGCGGGCTTCTCCACAGAAGCCCTCCAAAGTGGTGCCACTCTGTCTGGGGTACTTAGGAGGGGTGGAGGGGGATTTAGGCACCCTGGACTGAGTTACCTAGGTAACTCAAGTCGCACTCCGTCCTGATTGGCCCAAGTGGTGAGCCGGCCGGCTCACCACTTAGCATGGTTGAGTGACAGCTAGGCTGGGTGAATGGGGGTTTGCTGCATAAAAGCAGGGCTTTGGGGACTGGAACTTCAGAAGTCGCCACAGGACCTAAGAATCCAACGAGGGACGAGCTGAGCTGATCTGCTACGACGACACCGCCGGTGGAGCCCTGCTGAACCATCTCACCACTTTTCCCGACGACCGAGGAGAACTCTTAACGGAGTGGCTCCTTCCCTTGACTGGTGGGGACAACCAGTTTTCACCTTCTTTCCGTTCTTCGAGGTATCCCGTGGTCGCCTTGCCAGTGCCAAGCACCCCGGCAACCGGAACCCCACCACTTTAACCCCAACCGCGAAAGTCGGTACAACCCTTTAACCGGAGGACTCCGCGGCTGGTTTCTTCCTGGGCAGTGCAACAACCTTCTTCTTCTGCTCTTCAGCGAGATCTTCTTCTCCCCTGACCGACGTCGAGCCTTGCTGCCACTGCCTGGAACAACTGCCCCCGCTGGAGGATCCTTCCCGTTAAGGTACCGTGTTCCGCCTGGCTTCCCTTGCCACCGACTGTACGAGGTAGTTTTAGCCCTCGGCTTTCGATCCTGGGATTGCCTGGGACACTTTGGCTAAACTTTCTGAGCCTCTCTAACTCTTTTCCGAACTCTTTTGCAAGACTCTGAATCCCTACCAACTGTGTGATCTTGGGCACGTTTTCGCTCTGTCTGCTCTAAGAGTGGGCCCTGCTTAGTGACTTTTGCTCACCTGTGACTTTGTGCTTCTTTGAGCTTACCAAAAGCGTTCTTGACCTTAGAGTGGTGTGGTTATCCTAATTCTGCTCTTTTTCCCTCCCTTCTTTAACCTACTAGAGTGTCATCTAACGTTAAGCGCTCACCTCTGTTTTAATTATGTGGTGTTAACCTAGAGTTGTCTAGATAGGAATAAGGATTGGGACTGCTTTCCATATAACTGTGTTTGGAGTGTTTTATTATATTTTGCTAGAGTGTTTTCAATTTGTGTGTTCTTAAAAATAAATAACTATATACTTTTGAAACCAAGCTCGGGTCAGTGTTTGCTTGTGCTATTGTGCCTGAGTACATATTGTGTATACTTTGCATACTGCCTAACTCTTCTTGAGGGAAGTCTGACTGCTCAGCCACAGCTACCAGGTAAATCTGGGTGGTGCAGACTGCTACCAAGTGGGTTTACTGCTATACCTGTAGTCTTAAATCTTTTGCAGTGTTCCCCAAGGGAACTGCACAGGTTTCTGCCTAACACTCGAATCACAGCCGTGCGCATCGCGACCCCAATCAGGACCTTCTCCACACGGCCAGGGGTCCCCTCGTCCGCAGGTGGAGGGGAGTCAGATGACATGGACATCCCCTCTACCTGCGGACGGGCCTGGGACGGGGCATCCCTGCTGGTGCAAGGTGGTGCACCCACAGGTTCAGGGACAGCGACATGCACAGGCCCCTCCACGGTGACCTGTGCTGCCTCCTGCCCCTGCCCCTGGACTGCACCACTTGCACCAGCAGGGATGCCCCCACCAGGCCCCATGTGCGCCTCAGTGGCGGCCTCCTCATCCTCTGTGGAAACCACCAACCTGGATGGCTCCTCGCCGTCTACCGCCGTAGCAGGCCCCTGTGGGGGCTCACCCACCCCTTCCGCTGCAGCCGTGGGGGCATCCCCGCCGCCTTGCTCCACAGCGCCGTCTCCGCCCTCTCCTTCACTAGCCGCTGCGTAGAGGGAGACATAGAACACAAGCATCAGGGTACTGTACAATGGTCCCCTAGACAGGAAGCAATAGCAGATGAGTGCCACTGTCAAAGTACACTTCCATCATGTCACACCACAACATATGTGTCAGTCCAGGCAAAACACACACAGTGACAGTCATGGTGAGTGCCATGGACATTTCAATGCATGTCCAATGGACTCTCGAATCATACAATGTAATGGGACTCACATGCATCATGGGTCATGCCTATCACATGCACACACTTCACCGCAGTCACATCCATCTGGCCCCGTACACCCCAATCACAGTGCATACAAGGATGACTAGGGTGCATCAGTGAATCTGTACATTGTCACAGACATGTGTCCTGCATCCATGGCACTCACAAGTCACAGACACGCAGGTCAGGCACACAGACATGGATACCACATATGTATCTGGCATCAGCACCCATCCCTCGCCCCCACCCATGTCCAGGAACAGAGACTGCCATGCTCTCATGTGTGCAATCCGCACAGGGCTCCCCATGTCGCATTCAAACACATGCAACAACCGTGCGGTTCACACATTACAGGTCGCACATGCATTCCCATGATGTCCCTGCACACATACATGCGTACATGGCCTATGTCACACATGCAGGCAAGTATCAGACAACCAGCACACTGCAACATGCCCTGTCTCACACAGCAATGCTTGGCCACTTACCGCTCAACTCCAGACGGGTCTCCCTCTCAAGGACCTGGGCGTGGAGCGCTGGGTGTGCGCGTTCCAGGACCCTCAACTGGATGGGACTCATGCGGCCCCGGCCCCCCTCCACGAGGCGCCGGGCCTTCATGAGGGTCCTGGACCTCAAGTCCTCCCAGCGCTTACTGACCTTCTGGATGGTGCGGGTTGCCACCCCCTCCGCGTTGATGGCAACCACACAGTCGGCCCAGATCCTCTCCCGTCCTTCCCTGTTGGCGCGGGACGATCCGAAGAGGGCATCATACTGCCCCAGGACTTGCTCCACCAGGACACCAACTTCGGTGGCAGTGAAGCTGGTGCCCCTCTGCCCCTCTGGCCGGGGGTTGCCACTGGCGCCAGATGTTGATGTGCCCGACATGGCAACCCCAGGGGCAGGAGTGGGTGGGCAACTGGGTCCTGGGGCTGGGCTGTGGAGCGATGTTATCCGAGTCAGGAGTCTTCTGTTCCAGCAGGGGTGGACACAGCAACTGGACACCTGCAGATGGCTGATGTGCAGGCACCAAATGGCAGGGCACGGTGGCAGCAGGCAGGCAGGCAGCAGCAGATGGCACGTGAAAATCCTGCACGTCAGCGTGAAAATCGAGGAAAGGCCCTTAGCGCGTAAGCGCGTCAGCACGCGTACGTGATTTCATTGGACCAAAGGCCCTTACAGCGTAAGCTCGTCTGTGACATTTTGCGCACGGGCGTTGCCCTGGCAGGGCTTGGAGATCCCGCGTGCCTTTATGTTCTGTACATGCTTTTCGTGCGGTGCGTGTGTTTTCCATCCGTTGGGGTTCACATGCTATTACTTCACAGCGGGTGTTGGCTACGCGTTCTTCTACACGCAAGGCAGACGGTGAGTGGTACCCCGCTCCCCCAGGCCCGACGTAGCCCGCTCCCCCAGGCCCCATCAATACACGTAGCCTGCTCCCCCAGGCCCGATCGCGGGAGCGGCCCGATCGCGTGAAAAACTTCACGCGAACCCCTGAAATACACGTAGCCCGCTCCCCCAGGCCCGATCGCGTGAAAAAGTTCACGCGAACCCCTGAAATACACATAGCCTGCTCCCCCAGGCCCGATCGCGTGAGAAACTTCACGCGAACCCCTGAAATACACGTAGCACGCTCCCCCAGGCCCAATCGCGTGAAAAAGTTCACGCGAACACCTGAAATACACGTAGCACGCTCCCCCAGGCCCGATCGCGTGAAAAAGTTCACGCGAACCCCTGAAATACACGTAGCACGTTCCCCCAGGCCAGATCATGTGAAAAAGTTCACGCGAACCCCTGATACACGTAGCACGCTCCCCCAGCCCCGATCGCGTGAAAAAGTTCACGCGAACCCCTGAAATACACGTAGCACGCTCCCCCAGGCCCGATCGCGTGGGTAACTTCCCGCGCAACCCCGAAATACACGTGCCCCGCTCGCACAGGCACTATTGCTGTATGTTGCCACTTTTGTAATGCGCAGGGACGCTACCGCCTGCCTTCATGTGGCAGACGTGTTTGGGCTTGTGCGTGTCTTTCGCTGTGCGTGGCTTTGCCCTATTCGATTCCATGAATACGTGTGGTTCGGGTTCGTGTGGGCGTTCCGTCTGCTTCCCTGCAGTACATCCCCAGTTACGCCCTTGTTTTCGCAAGTTGTTCCCCATTCCGCGCGTTACGCCCCGTGTTCCGCCCACTTTCTAGTGTATGCGCAGAGTTTGTGCGCTTTCACTGTGCGCGTCGCGCACGTCTTTCGGGATGTTGCAGTGACGTGTGCGCCATGCACGGGTTTGGCGCACATCCCGAGGAAGACACGCGCAGGGACTTCCATGAATCGCACGCGTGCGCGTGCGCCTCTTTTTTTCCGCTTGCGCCTGCTTGCGCCTGCTTGCGCGTAGATTTTCGGCGCACATTTGTTCCATGAATCGGCCCCAAAATGTTCTCCGTAAACCTCCATATCTGCGGAAGAATCCTCCTCCTCTCCCTCAAAATGGGGGCAGGTGCGTTCAGAGTCTCTATCCTCCTGGGATATCCTAAACTAAGAGGGAAAATACTGCCCATCCACCTGTAAAATGAGTGGACATAGTGACCCAAACCATAGAATATATGCTTACACAGCCCACGAGGGAAGCAAGCTGTTGCGTGCCCCAGTGTGCTTTCTTCTAATCTGCTCTGAAAGTGGAAGGAGTAAAAACACTGAGTGGAAGAGCAACTGTACCCCGGAATGTACAGGGACGTCATTTCACCAAAATGCAGGGGTAGCGGAAGTGACATCACACAACCCTTGACCCCCTGATGACATCACAAGAAGGGACATCACCAAATTACTGTGAATGCAAGCAGACGTCCATGACCAAATGATAATGATGTGTTATTATATAACACTTACGCATAAGTGCTTTATGTAGAAAAAATATACACCCAATATCACCCAACCTGTGTTGGTACTCATTTATCGACCTCAGAAGGATGAAAGGCTGATTTGAGGCGTTTAAGAAGAGACTACATCAGTGACTCACCCCCTGAAGTGTGCGTGAAATAAACCTTTGATGAGTCTAGATATTATTGTATAGAATTCCAGAAAGACACATTATTTGGTATTCCTATTCTTTCTTATTTTGGGTCAGTGCTGAAAGTGTTAGACTTGTGGCACTCCTGTTCTTATTTTTCTTCTTTTTTTTTAAGGGGCCTGAACAAGAAAGCCAGCCACTCGCGGAAGCAAAGAGCCACATGGTGCTGGCCACAGCCCTGGAGCTTGCATTACAAAAAACAAAAAAAAAAACGTTTTTTTTATTTTTTGTTTTTTTAGAGGTCGCAAGGGAGACTACAGAGGTCACAAGGGAGACCTCAGAGGTCGCAATTGCGACCTCTGGCGACCCCTAAATGACGTCCCTGGGACTGTAGCTCACATGCCGCATTATAATGCAGTGATGCTCCGTCACCCACAACACACTGGAACAAACAGCCTCACAAGGGAACTGCCATCCCTCCACGGCTTGTGGGCACCGAGATGCCCCTACCCCACACGCCAATGAACACAGTGTTAGGGTGTCCCCACTAACACCCAAACTCAGGAACAAGTCACCCCGCTCCAAAAGACTACCCGGTTAAGGCCCCAGAAATGGGCGCCATACTCCACCAGCTACCTATGTACACTATCCGCCTACAACCCACTACCATCAAGGTAGCCAAAAGTCACCATCAACCTTCACAAGTCAAACTTGAACAGAAAGGAGACAGGAAGGACATTCATTTCTTACTTCTGTGGAGAAAATAATGATTATGATGCATTATAGGAACCTTCCGTGCCATGCCATAGAATATGGAGCACCCGTTTAAACCTTAAATTAAACATCTTTAATTCGAATTTAATTCGAAATGGCAGAACAGTATCTTTTTTGTAAATCGATGTACCTTTTGACGTGCATCCCTTGATAGTTTACCGTCTACTTATAGGTCAACAAAATTGATTTATTTATAGCATGTGAAAATCACAATAATAATAATAATAACACCATATTAATCAACTCCCCTACACACCAATCGATGATGAAAGCCCTTAACCTGAAGCTGTGCTCTTTCTTACAAAGTCTCCTTTGTCTACTACATTCAACAACCTGAACATAAGGTCCTTAATCAGTAACATGTCATGCAGAGGATGTGATGCAGAATAACTCTTACACCGAATAATCAGACCGACTCAGGAAGTTAGCAAAGTCTCATCCGACTGTTTTATTATCAATTGTCTAAAACAGGGAGTTACAACGGACATCTACGGACGTCGCACCAGCTCGCTCATACATTTCATAAAAAACCTCATTTATATACTAAAGGTTTGTCATACGTGATGTCATACTACGTGGCAAACAAAAAAAACCTATGAGGGGTTGTGATAGGTTCATGGGGAATATCTAAGTATACCCTTGGCTGAGCTGGTGGACACAGCGCCGCCCTCCACCAGGTGAGAGCCTCTCCGAGGCTTGTTTCAAAATCTTTGCTTGTCTTGGGCTACTTTCTTTCTTTGTTTGTTGTAACGGCCCGTGTGCCGTGGTCCCTGTTCCCCTTCCCTCCGCTTTCCCTCTCTCTCTCTCCCCTCCTCCCGCCCGCCTCCCTGCACGCCCACCCCACTCCTGATTGGTTCTTTCTCCCTGCTGGGCTTCCGGGTGCCTTTCCTCGCTGGGCACCGTCCTCGCTCGCCATTACACCCTTGGCTGAGCTGGTGGACACAGCGCCGCCCTCCACCAGGTGAGAGCCTCTCCGAGGCTTGTTTCAAAATCTTTGCTTGTCTTGGGCTACTTTCTTTCTTTGTTTGTTGTAACGGCCCGTGTGCCGTGGTCCCTGTTCCCCTTCCCTCCGCTTTCCCTCTCTCTCTCTCCCCTCCTCCCGCCTGCCTCCCTGCACGCCCACCCCCCTCCTGATTGGTTCCTTCTCCCTGCTGGGCTTCCGGGTGCCTTTCCTCGCTGGGAACCGTCCTCGCTCGCCATTCCACCCTTGGCTGAGCTGGTGGACACAGCGCGCCCTCCACCAGGTGAGAGCCTCTCCGAGGCTTGTTTCAAAATCTTTGCTTGTCTTGGGCAACTTTCTTTCTTTGTTTGTTGTAACGGCCCGTGTGCCGTGGTCCCTGTTCCCCGTCCCTCTGCTTTCCCTCTCTCTCTCTCCCCTCCTCCCGCCCGCCTCCCTGCACGCCCACCCCCCTCCTGATTGGTTCCTTCTCCCTGCTGGGCTTCCAGATGCCTTTCCTCGCTGGGCACCGTCCTCGCTCGCCATTCCACCCTTGGCTGAGCTGGTGGACACAGCGCCGCCCTCCACCAGGTGAGAGCCTCTCCGAGGCTTGTTTCAAAATCTTTGCTTGTCTTGGACTACTTTCTTTCTTTCTTTCTTTGTTGTAACGGCCCGTGTGCCGTGGTCCCTGTTCCCCTTCCCTCTGCTTTCCCTCTCTCTCTCTCCCCTCCTCCCGCCCGTCTCCCTCCACGCCCATCCCCCCCCTCCTGATTAGCCTATCGTGCCTTATCCCCGGCCTCCCCAGGGCAGCCCCTGCCCGGCAGCCCCTCATGGCTAAGGCCCCACTAGGCAAAGGGCGGCTCCCTTAGGTGGCTGCTGGTTGTGTATGCAGGTGTCCGCAGGGGATGCCTGTTGCCTGTTGTTTCCCCATGCCCATTGGTCCAGGCCACCCTGCCTTCTTGCTCCCCCTGCAGACCCCCCCCCCCTTCTAGGTACTGTCCTCCTGTCTATTCATTGCATCATTTCAATTCATAATATGCACTGTCGTCAGTATGTAAATTTGCTTGTGAAACCTAGGCCTTTTTCCCCCTTTCCAGGATTCTCAAACTTAGGTGTGTCCGCCTTGTATAATATGCACTGTCTCAGTATTTAAAATTGCTTGTGAAACCTAGGCCTTTTTCCCCCTTTCCAGGATTCTAACTTAGGTGTGTCCGCCTTGTATAATATGCACTGTCTCAGTATTTAAAATTGCTTGTGAAACCTAGGCCTTTTTTTCCCCCTTTCCAGGATTCTAACTTAGGTGTGTCCGCCTTGTATAATATGCACTGTCTCAGTATTTAAAATTGCTTGTGAAACCTAGGCCTTTTTCCCCCTTTCCAGGATTCTAACTTAGGTGTGTCCGCCTTGTATAATATGCACTGTCTCAGTATTTAAAATTGCTTGTGAAACCTAGGCCTTTTTCCCCTTTCCAGGATTCTCACACATAACTGTCCTTGTGTTAACTCTAAGCCTGTGTGTCTTCATCGTGTCCTATTACGCAATCTGCCTACCACCCGCTCCATTATCTGCCTATTCTCTGCTACTGTCCTCCTCCTGTACCTCCACCTGTCTCCTCTCTCACCTACTCTATGCTGCTCTCTATCTCTCCCATCTTCTCCAACTGCTTCTCCATTGACTATCCTGCTCTCCTCACTAAATCTGGTAGGAAAAAGTTTAAAAAGGACATCCTGGTCTCCAACCCAGGCCTCCCTATCGCGGACACCTATACCAGTGCCTCCTCTAAGGAAACTCTCACTGACATCCTCTTTTTCGTGCCTTCACCTGACCTATGGACCCTTCATGTGGTCTCTGTTCTCTCTCCTTTCTCCTCTTCTCCCATTAATGGTGGCACCCGCTGGGACGTCCTCTTGGCCTCCTTCCACTCCTCTAAGGCCATCATTAATGTCTACGCTAATGGGACCGTCTTGGTCCAAGGCCCTCAGGCCAACCTTCTCCTCTTTGATAGACGCTTCCCGCGCCTCATCAACTTCCTTTCCTCTCCTTCTGTCCCCCTCCTCTGTCCTCGGCTACCTTGCCTCTACCCTCCCTCCCTGCCCCCTCCCGTGCTCCTGCTTCTCCTCCGCAGGGCGTACCTCTGATCTGTACCCTTCCCCGGAAGTCCTTCAAAGATGGCAACCTTCTCCACATTGCCACTCTTAACTCTCGCTCTGCTGTCAAACATTCCTCTGATAACTGCCGCCTTCTTGAGAAACTGGACCTTGATGTACTCGGTCTCACTGAGACATGGTTCACGGCCAGCTCTGTCACCAGCTTTGACACATTCCTACCCGACGGCTACAAGATCCTCTCCGTGCCCAGGCCCAACCGTGCTGGGGGGGGGGTGTGGCCCTTATCTTCCCTGAGTGGATTCCTGCCACTGCTATTCCCACGCAGACATACTCTTCTTTTGAATGTCTTGTCTGCCGACTCTCCCTCTCTCCTAGCGATTCCCTTACCGTGGCTACTATCTATCGGCCACCTGGTCAATTTTCCTCCTTCCTCTCCGAGTGGGCGGACCTCTCCTCCTCACTCCTGTCCTCAACCACTCAACTCTTCTTTCTTGGAGACTTCAACATCCACCTGGATGCATCCTGTCCCCCCTCTGGACTCTTTTGCGACCTCTACGACTCTCTCTCGCTCTCTATTCTCCCATCTGGGCCAACCCATTCTGCTGGGCACACTCTCGATGCCCTGATCTCTTCTGACCTTCCCCTCTCTGTCCCTCTCTCCACTCCTCTCTCCTGGAGTGATCACTTTCTCCTCTCTTCCCACCTCACCCTCCCTACCCCACAGGCAAAGCCACCCTCATCACTGCCATCTTCCTTCTCGGTCATTCGACCCATGAAGCGTGTGTCAGTTGAGGCTTTCGCTGTCACCTTCTCGTCCCCTCTTCCCCCCTCGGCTGACTCCCACCCTGACACAGCCCTCTCCACTCTCTACTCTGCTATATCTGATACTCTTGATATCCTTGCCCCTGTCATGAGAATCCGCCTGAAGCCCAAAGCCAAATGTAACTCCTGGTATGACTCGGATCTAGTCACCCTTAAACGCTTGTGCAGGGTGGCAGAGAGGAAATGGCGCACTTCATGTTCATCCTCTGACAAACTGGCCTGTCGCCTACTCCAAAGGCAATACCGGCTCTCCGTTCTCACCAAGAAGAGAGCCCTTATCCAAGCCCGCATCACTGCGGCATCTAACAATTCGGCTGAACTCTTTAAAATCTGCAAGGAGCTGGCCAACCCTGCTGCAGTCTATACCTCTCCTGTCCCATCCCAGGCCCTCTGTACGGCACTGGCCTCTCACTTCATTTCTAAAACTCAGGACATCCTGTCCTCACTCTCCTCCCATCACCTCCCCCCCTCTATTCCCTGCCCATCCTCTGGCCCTTCTGCAGCCACCCCTCCTCTCTCCTTCTCTACCTTTCCCCTTTTTTCCGCTGATGAGGTTTTGAGACAAGTCCGATCTATGAAAGTCTCGTCAGCACAGGTCCACCCCTGCTCCTCCAAAACTATTAAGGACCACATCGACTAATTGGCTCCTGCCCTTGCTGACTTCTGCAATCACTCCTTCGCCTCTGGAGTCTTCCCATCCCCTCTCAAGTATTCCCTTGTGCACCCCCTTCTTAAGAAACCCTCTTCCGACCCGTCATGCCCAGCTAACTATCGCCCCATCTCTATCACTCCTTTCCTGGGCAAGCTCCTGGAGAAACTTGCCATCTCCCAGCTTAATCTCCATGCTGAATCTGTTGGTAGCCTTCACGACCATCAGTCTGGCTTCAGAGCTGCCAGAGGCACGGAAACTGCTCTCCTGAACATCCGTGAGGACCTGCTCTCAAACCTTGACTCTAATATTCCATGTGTTCTCATTTTACTTGACCTCTCTTCTGCCTTTGATACTGTCAACCATGCCATCCTGCTCAACCGTCTCCGTGATAACCTGGGTATCACTGGTCTGGCTCTGGCTTGGCTGACCTCTTTCCTCTCTAATCGACCCTCCCAGGTCCAACTGGGGTCTTTCCTGTCTGATATCTTTTTCTCTACCTGTGGTGTCCCCCATGGTTCTAACCTCTCCCCCTAGCTGTTTAACCAGTATCTGGCACTTCTCGCCCACCGCATGGCTGCTCTTTGCCCCAACTTTCAGTGCTATGCGGATGATACCCAGCTCATTTTCAGGCTACCCTCGGCCTCCTCTTCTCCTTCCCTCATCTCTGACTGTCTCTCTGCTATCCAGGAATGTCTCTCCGCCCTCTGCAACTTATCCAGAACAGGACTGCGAGACTTGTCCTTGGCCTCAAGCCCAGGGACCGTATCTCTCCAGGACTGAAAGCGCTACACTGGCTCCCTGTGGCTGCGAGGATTAAGTTCAAAACCCTCTGCATTGTCCACAAGGCCTTCTGGGGCCTGGGGCCAAAATACCTTCAACTCTCCCTTCCTAAATATCTTCCTTCTCGAGCACTTCGCTCTTCCACCTCCAACTCCCTCAGGGTCAGCCGCTTCGCCAAGCAACGAGTTGGGGGGAGATCTCTCTCCGCAGCAGGGGCCTCCCTCTGGAACAGCCTTCCTGCCTCCCTGAAACTTGAGGAGAACCATCTCCGGTTCCGGAAGCACCTCAAAACCTTCCTCTTTGCTTCTGCTTTCTCTCCCCTGCTAAACCACTGATACTGTACTGAATCAGCAACTGGGCCACTCACTAACCCTGGCCCTTGGCCCAGCCACTCTCCCCTGCACTGCCTTCCTTGCTACCCCTGCACTGCGGGACTGTCTCTGTATCCCTACAGCCCCCCCCCAGCACTTGTTCTGCACTTATCTTGCACTTGCCACTAGCTGGCCCTCTTTCATTACTAACCCTGTATTGCACTTTCCCCTCTCCCTTCCCCCTTGCACTTTTCCCATCCCCCCGACCCATGCACTTGCGCGTTCTGAATGACACCTGGCCTAGTAGGATTGTTGTCTGTCTCCCCTTGTTCCCCCCCTCCCTGCCTCGTCGCGCCTTGAAACACTTGTGTATAGGCGCGTTACAAATGCCATATCATATCATACTTTCTATAAGGGGTCGGGTTGTGATTGGATCTCTAAAGTCAGGTGGACAACTTATGCTCACCCCTAGTGCAAGTCATCCTCCTCATTTATGAATTACACAGGATATCATTGACTCTCAAACTATAGGGCTCTTCATTATACGGCCCTCTAAAATTGGTTGGCATGCTCGTGCCCTTCTGGAACATTTGACTCATTAGCAGCACATAAGCTAGCACCCCAGGTGCCAGGAGGTGGACTTGACCATGTCTCCCCACCCAGTTAGCCCAACATCTCTCATTACCCATGCCTTCTGCTATGCACACTGCCTGTGTACTTGGCCTTGCAATGTATCTTTGCCTCTGAGAATATTAGGGAGTGTGAGCTTGCTCCTGGAAGTCCTATTTCCATCTTTGGCTCACGTTACAGTAGACCACAAATCGGCCCATTTTCTAGCATTTAATTGTTTTAAATGAATAAACTTAGCAGGCAGGGCATTCTTTCTCTGCACCTTGAGAAGATAGGATCCAGCTTCTCACGTTCACTGTCTACAGGAATAGATAACCAGTTCTTGGCTGCTCCAGCCAGTCAGCCTATCTCGATTCTTCCTTAACTCTCAACCACTTGTTTGTTTTGACACAGCTTTTCATCCTTCTTTCTCTGTGGGTCTGAGCTTACTAAAATTGTGACGTTGAATGCCCACATTCTATATAACGGCAGCACCACCTGCAGTCTATTCACTATGTATAGCCAGCCTTTATGATTACTTATTCTACTTGCATTGCTGCTTCTGTACAGTTATAAAACAGTTTGCAGTCTTTTTCGTGTTTTTCTCTGCGCGCCAAACCGGGGATGACTCGTTTGTTCGCTGTCTTTTTGCGGGCTTCTGCACAGAGGCCCTCCTTAAGGCGCCTGATAGTCTAGGTAGGCAGGATGTGAGGGAGGGATCTTCGGACCCCTGCCATGGGTTCCCTTGGTAACCCAAGTCGCACTGTTGTCTGATTGGCAAAGGGGACTGGCCTGGCCAGGCCAGCCACCCTGCTATGTGATTGACAGCCAGGCTGTATGAATGGGGGAAAACTGCATAAAAAGCAGGTCTCTGGGACTGGAAAAGAGTTGCCACTGGAATGAAAGAACCAACGAGGAACTGGAAGAAGAGGACCCCTACCACGACTGAACCTCCTTGTGTAGCCCTGAATCCGATGACAGAGAAGATCCTCCAAGAAACATCTTCCCTTGAGCTGGTGGAACCAACCAGTTTGCTCAAACTACAAGCCAGGACCCCTGCTCTGGTCGAATTCGCTGTACTGAGCTATAGTGGGCCGGAAAGCCAGGAAGGTCGGACCCTTCTTGGGTTTTAAGGAGCGCACCTTTTATTTGTTGTTTTGCTCTGCTGCTAGCTTCTTCTCTGGGTGGCTCAGGACCCTCCAGTCTTCCAACTTCTGATCAGTCCGACAGTCGCTTCAGGAACTGTGAGACTGCAGGAACCACCAGGAACGTCTGCCGCAGCTACAGCTCCCTCTCAGTTTTAAGATACTGTGCAAATCCGATTGTCCGTTTCGGTCAGCCACGGTGAAAGTGTTTGAAATCTTTCCTCAATCTGAGGGCTTGTCCTTCTCTTCTCTTTGAACTAACTTTTCTACCAACCAACCTAGTCCTGAATCTGTGCCATGAACTTTACAGCGAACTACCCTGACTGTGTGATCTTGAGCAAAAGACTATTGACCCATTGACTTTGGCCCTACGCCTTTTCTATCTGATCTCCTCACTGTAGTCCCTCTTGTTCAATTGCCCTGAGTACTTACCTGTTGGTTTTGCCTATTTTCTAATAACTTTGTCTTTCCGTCCCTTTTAAATTGCTGGAGTGCCATTTTGCTCCCACTTCATTTTGTGAGCTTAACATGTCTGGAATTTAAGGGAAATGGTGTGGTGTATTTATGATTGTGATTTTTAACTTGCTTAGGATAGTGAAATATTATACAACTGTTGAGTAAATAAATATATATTCTTTGACTTAGAAACCTTGAGTTAGTGTTTGCCTGAATCATAGTAATTGCTACCCTTTGTGTAATTATTTGTACTGCTCACTTACTCTTGAGATAAGTCTGGCTTCTCCGCTACTGCTACCACTATAACTGTGTAGTACAGGCTTGTACCAAATGTGAAATTGTACTGTCACTTGTAGTCTTAATTGTGTGCAGTGTTCCCAAAGGGTACTGCATATAATTCTGCCTAACACTGGTGTACAGCGGTGAGGATAAAAGTATAGTAATTACACTTGGAGTGCTGCTATTACCTTGGATCAACTAACCACAAGGCTACCATCACTAAAAAGCAATATTAATCATGTCTGATATGGAAAACCACAGTCAGGAGACCCTCCTGAGTTATACTGCTGATTATTTAAAAAACATGTGTAAAGAAAAGAAACTCTCTGCCAAAAGGCAAAAAGATTGAATTAGTTGAAAAGTTGTTAAAGAACCAAAGTCTAGGCAGTGGGTCTGAAATACCTGACTCTATCAAATGTGGAAAGTATTGAGGATGATACTATGTCTGCTAATGATGAGTTGGAAGAGGAAGATGTGTCTCTTAATGTAGGCCACTCCGCCCCCTTGCCTGCTCAGCAACCTCAACCCTTGTCCACTGGGACCCCCACAGGTCCTACACTCAGTCCTGAATTCACTGCTCTAGAGAAAATGAGGCTTGAACTGGAATTCAAACGTTTAAATGCTGAAACTGAACAAAAACATCAAGAACTGAAACTCAGAGAAATGGAGTTGAATCATGAACTTGAAATGAAAAGATTGTCTCTTGAAAATGCTTCTCTCACAGAGTCTTCTAGGTCTTCCAGTCCTAAGAGAACCTTTACGCCTAAAGAAATTGTGGGTATGTATGAGGTTAAGCTTGATATTCTAGATTGGTTGGCAATGGTTGACTATAACCATGGTATTCAAGGTCTCACAGGGAATCAATTGCTCCCCTGGCTCTTCTCTAGGCTACCCACTGTTGCATCTGATGTTGTAATGGAGTTGGGGGAGGTGGATAGGATGGATTATGAGTGTGTAAAGCTAGCTTTAATTGCTAGATTTGGGGAGACCCCTTCCCAGTACCTTAAGAGGTTTAGGACCCTCAAAAAGCATGATGGTACCCCTTGGGATACCTGGGTATGTGAGTGTTTGAAAAACGTAGATGGTTGGATTAAGGGTTACAGAGTAAACACTTATGAAGGAATGAGAAATTTTGTAATGTTGCAGTCTATTTTTGATGTCTGCTCTCCTGAGCTCAGACAGCACTTGGCTGATTCTAAGGAGATAGATCCAAAGAAGCTAGCTAAGGCTGCTGACATGTGGGTTGCCAACAGGACTACTCACAAGGATCTGGGGCTACTCAGAAAAAGGATGAGGGGAAACAGCCAAAGAAAGACAACAAAGAGAATTTTAATACCTCCAATCCAAAAGAGGGCCACAAACAGCAACATAAGGGTATACCAAAAGGGAAACAAAATCAGGCTAGTGCAACATCTGGACCCAAACCAGATGGAGGTCAGAACAAACACCCATTCATCAAAACATTTGGGAAATGTTATGTTTGTGGGTCAACTGACCATGTGAAAGGGGATCCCAGATGTAAGGGTAAACCTTCAGGGGTCCACACAGTCTCCTTAGCCTTCCCCAGAGGAAGAAGTACCTATGGCAAGTGGAAACTTTCACCCACTGGCTGATGAACCCATGAGAGTCTCAGCCAGTGTTTCTTTAGTGTCCCTGGGCTTGTGGGAACAACAGAATTTAGATGTCTATAATTCCATCCCAGATAATACTAAAGAGTATTATAAAGATAGTGTTCTTGTGAATGGTCAGGAAACCCCTGCCATCAGAGACACTGGAGTCAGCATAACTGTGGTGGATGAATCATTTTTCAAGGTGGAGGATGTTGCTAAGGCATCCAAATACCTCACCAAGTTAGCTGGAGTCCCTGTGCAAATGCTTCCCCAGTTACCAGCTCTCATCCAGTGTAATGATATGATTGTCAAGATACCTGTTAGTGTGCAGAGTGAAGTACCTGGGAGAGTCCTGCTGGGTAATGACCTTAAAACTCTTGGAGTCGTGTCAAGCACCCCCAGACACACCAGTAAAAGGAAACAGGAGCTCAAAATGTCTGCAAGGGAGAGAACCTTGAGAGGCTCTTCAGAGGAGATGATAGAAGAAAATATCACTCCCACATATCACTTTTTGTCTGTACATCTTGGAGCCTTGTTTCGCTCCCTTAACATTAAGACTTGGCTGGTGGCAGTAGTAACTACCCTACCTTTTCTACCGCGATTCTATTATATAAATGTGGTATTGTTCCAGGCTATTATATTAGCCTCGAACATAAACCCGCTTGACCTAATGCATGTTATTTTAACTGCATATAATTCATCCTAACAATCACCACTTCCCTTTCCCATTCTATAAATTCCTTCAGGAACGTCCTCCAAGAGATTGTCATTTCTCCTGGGATACATCAAATATGTTTTTCTCAATGTATATCTTTTCTCAAAGTCTCGCCTCGGAATGGTCACAGTTACTGGTGTCAAACATGGCACAATCTCTGGCTTCCAGCATATAGTCCCAAAGGGGGCGGGACTGCCTGTAGTGGCACTCGGCTGCTCCTCTACACTCCCCTCTCTGGTTGATTCATCGACCACTCCTTCCCCCGTCTCCATATTTTGATTTCTTCTCCTGCAGAAATGCTTCTTCGGGGTCCATATCTTTATTACTCCATTTAGGGCTCTTGCTGATTTTACATGTTCATCAACACTCCAGGTCATGTGTCTACACTTACAGTAAATCCATCATCTCACTTATTTCTTGTGATCCTTTGGATGAATTAACTTCATCCCTTCAGGTGCTACGATACTGGCCTCTACATATTTTCCTATTTATTCATCTGTCAACTACTTGGGTCCAAACTCTGATTCGACATCAATCATGATCCTCATTGCTACTGCCTTCTTTAATGTCTTTTTGCACTGTGTGATTATTATCCTGATCACACAGAATCCAAACATCACCATCAATGTTCTGCTCCAAGAAACGTAAAAAAGTTTGCCATCCACTGTGGAATCCATGAGAAGATAGAGGCAAACCAACTGTCATCTGCAATGTCTTCTGTCTCATCTTCCATCTGGTCGTGCAGTTTCGTCAGCAATGTTATGGCCTCTGTCAAGGTCCCATTCTCGTCTTCCTGAGAAGGTATAACCATGCAACATGTTAGCCCGATTTTGGCACCAACTCCTCCATCCATTGCTGTGATCATGTCAAGGACATATCTGTTCTGCAGGGTCACCAATTGTATGGCCCTCAATTCTTCTTTGATAGTATTTAATCCCTTTATGGTAGTGTTGGTTGTCAGCAGGAGCTTCCAGTGAGTGATTTGTAACCACTTCGCATTCGCCATTGTCTGGAATCCAGGCATAAAGATAGCCATGAATATCGCTAAAGTCTGGCTGAACAACCTGTGTTCAATATAGAATAGCATCAAAGGCCTGTATCAATTTAGCTGAGAAATAATTCTCCCTCTTTTTCGATAGAGAAATTTGAGTGATCTTCTCCTACTCAAATTTGCATCTGCTTTTGGAAACTCTCCAATGTTCAGGTCACTCTTAGGGATCCCTAATGCTGGAACATGGATATGCACTATAGAGCATGTCCCTCCCCAGTCTTTGGGCAGCTTCATGTAGGCTCTGGACCCACAAGCCCAATATCGATCCATCAGGACGGCTGTTCCTGCTCCCATTTGAGAGACATCAACTGTAGTCTTACCGCCTCTGTTTTTTCCCCACATGCTTCTTTCCCTCTCTTCGAAAGAATAATGTTGTACTTGTCAATGGGATTATGATCATTGAACCTGATTCATTTTCTACCCATGTCAATAGTTTGACATATTTGGCCCACGACTTCAAACATCTGTTGTTCACTGTCTGTAGATGAGCTGTGCAGGACATCACTCCATCTTCCAATCCCTTCTTGGATTCCAATTGTCCATAGACTAACATCTAGGATAATTCCCAACATCCAGGCATCCACAGTGTTTGTTTTATCAGGACAGTTCAGCCTCTTCATTTCCGCAATGACCACCTCTTCCTGTCTGCGGGATACACAAGCATCTTGCTTTTCCATGCAGGTTCTTTTTCCATCTTTTTAGTCTTGATATAGTCATCCTGATATGAGAATGACCATTTCGATCTTCATCGCAGTGTGGCCCAATTTCCTTGAAACTGTCCTCTGGTCATACATGCTGCAAGATAAACAAGACATTTTACATCGTGTTCTGGAATTTCTCTAGAGATTGAAGTTCGGGCAGCACTCATGGCATAGGGTATGAGAGCGCACACATAGCAACTCTCCTTCAATGTTTTCTCTCCCACCTTCCTCATGCGTTGATACCACATGCTATTACCCAAGTGTGCTGTACTAACTAGATATGTGTCTATCCCCTCATTATCTTCCTCTGCATTTCTCTTGTGTCTCCCTAACAGAATGTTTGCTGCCCGTAGAAACAACTCTAAAGCATCTCTACTTTGGGGAGACATCACAAGAGGTTTTGGCTCATTTGTAATGGGTAAATCTACAAGAGTTCCTGGAGTAGGGAAGATCAGGGGGACATCTGTCTTATTTGGATCAATGGCATAAAAGATGTGAATCAGAAGAAACAGAAAGACACAAACAGGGATGTCATTTCACCAAAATGCCAGGGGTAGCAGAAGTGATATCACATGACCCTTGAACCCCTAATGACATCACAGGAGGTGATGTCATTTGACCCCACCCGAAGTGATATCACGGGAAGCGATGGAACACAACCTTGCACCCATTGACAAAACAGGAAGTGGCATCACCTAGCATTGTGCACTACAAAAAATATGGTTAGGCTATCACTATAATGTGATGTACATTTCATACAAGAATGGATCGCCATATGTATCGTTAAGATCAGTGTGTATAGGCCCATATTACCAAATTACTGTGAATGCAAGAAGACGTCCATGACCAAATGATAATGATGTGTTATTATATAGCACTTACGCTTAAGCGCTTTATATAAAACAAATGTACACCCAATATCACCCACCCTGTGTTGGTACTCATTTACATGAAAGGCTGAGTTGAGGCGTTTAAGAACAGACTAAATCAGTGACTCACCCCCTGAAGTGTGCCTGAAATAAACCTTTAATGAGTCTAGCAATTATTGTATAGAATTCCAGAAAGACACATTATTTGGTATTCCTATTCTTTCTTATTTAGGGTCAGTGCTGAAAGTGCTAGATTTGTGGCACTCCTGTTCTTATTTATCTTCTTTTTTAAGGGGCCTGAACAAGAAAGCCAACCACTCCAGAAGTAAAGAGCCACACGGTGCTGGCCACAGCCCAGGAGCTTGCATTACAAAAAAAAGAAGAAAAAAAATATATTTTTAAAAAACATTTTTAGAAGTCGCAAGGGAGACCACAGAGGTTGCAAGGGAGACCTCAGAGGTCGCAATTATGATCTCTGGTGACCCCTAAATGACGTCCCTGGACACATAGCATAATTGTACATATGTAAATCACGAACCAACATATTAATCCCCACCATTTGTGCCATTCTGGTATTGGTTGTGCTTGCTCTTTCCCCAAAATCATACCAGTTTCAATGTCTCATTTTTACTGCCGGTTTGTTGAAGGAGAAAAACACAATCAATCAGGTATTGGCAATAGATCTGGCAGTAATAATATTTCTTCTACTATTGCTACAAGCAGCCTTCTGGTCACTGGGCCATTTTTAGGATCCTGCAAAAGAGTGTGAATGTCCACGTCTCTCCTGACAAGAGCAGGATAAGCTTGATGGATAAACACAAAAACAGCAAGTATAAGTCTATGGGCATCTCCATTTGTCAATACCATAGATTCGAAGACTTAACCAAATAGGAACTTAGTGTGTTTCTTAATTGAAAACTGTTTTTCAGGCATACTTTTTAATACGTCAACATATTTTAAAGTCTAATTTCAAAAGATCTCTGTGACTCTTGGCACAGGTTGCATGCCTGCTATAATATCTATAAAGAGTGTTCAAGGAGAGTCACAGTCCAAATGCAATTTGCATTTTTAAACAACTAGTAGCTTTGTCGTCCTTTTTCTTTGTCATTGATCGAGTCTGCACATGCTGAAATTCTTCTTCTTGTCTTGCTTCTGAATCGATTGTTGGGGGTACTTCGGTCTCATTGGTGTACAGCTTTACGTCGTTCAGGTGAATCCACGCTTTGTCTACCTTGGACTTTTACTGCTTCAGGAGTGACATTTTCAACAATGAAGGGACCATCAAATCTCGGCTTGTGCCACTTCCTAGTGAAGTTTTTATTAGCACAGTGTCGCTAACAAATAGTCAAGCTGCTGATAATAGTTCACTTGATCTAGTTGCTGAATGGTTTTCATCTGTGTTCTGAGACCGACCCCCCGGTGCATGGGTTGATCTGAAATGCTAGAGGTCATACATGTCAAGTAATTACGTAACTCATTTCCTAACAGTTTTACTGTACTCTGGGCATCACTTCAACTACTTGATGGAGGAGACACAGGCGTTCTCATTCACCTCCCTTTTACTAGTTCATGGGTTTTGAAGTGGTGGTCTGAACCAGGCTGATTCCATAGGGCATATAAAGCTAAGGGCAGGCAATGTATCCATCCCTTCTTTAATGTTAACCTAATCTGGCAATCCTTTCCTTAAGGAGGCCGTTGAGTGTCTCACCTATCTCGCTTGCGTGCGGGTGATAAGCAGAAGAAATCTTGTGTTTTATGCTCAACAAGAGTCCTATCTGCTCAAATACTACATTGACAAAATGTGGCCCATTATCGGATCTCAGCACTTCACACACACCCCATCTCAGAAAGACTTTGCATACTAAAAATGTCACTGCGCCAGTGGCATTAGGGTGTGTACACAGACCTGCTTCAATCCACCTTGAGAAGGGACACACCACCACTATCAGATACCTGTATCCATTACACACCTGCAGAATATCAACTGTCAATATGTAAATGCTGAAAAGGACCATTCGGTCGAAGAATTACTTTTCTAATCGTTCTGAGTGTATTCCCAGCAGCAAACGACATACAATGAAGTATACTACATAAAATGTAACGTGTTCTAATAATTTTGGAATAAACCAGTCTTCTGCAATTGTTGCGGCAAGACTTTAACTAGTTACATGCGCAGGGTAGTGCAGCTGTTCAAGTGCTACCTTTAACAATGCTACTGGCATCATCAGCTTTCCAGTGCTGTCCTGTCGCCATAATTCTTCTGTGGAAGATAGAGAACACCCCCTTTGTTTCCATAATTCCTGCTTTTCCTGTGGTTCACTTCCCTGAATTTCCATTGATTAAGTCTTTGGCAAGTGATTGAATCTTTCTTGTATTATCATAATTTTGATTACTTTCTCCTTTACATTGAGTATCAAAACATAAAATATCTGGAGAATACACAACCCTCTTGGTTTCTGCGTCAGTGGCTTAATTCCAGCAAGAAATAAAATCTGTTTGTTTAGTGTCTGCTGCGCATTTAGCAATTTCTATAGTTACTGGGAGTTGTAGTGCCTTGATAAGCCTTTCAAATAGAGATGCATGTTGCACCAGGGTGCCATCCACACCGGAGGCAGCCCCTCCTTTTCGATCGCGCTAGCCCTGCGTGTACGGTTGATGTCATATAAGCAGAGTCACTGTACACCGTTTCTTTCTGCCTTGCATGATTTTTCGAGGGCAACAATAAGCAACACTAATTCTGCTGCCTGTGTTGAGAAATGAGACGTAGCCTTGCACTTACTACGACTACAAATTCCCTGTTCGCTCTATGCCTCACTACAGCTCCGCCAGAATGTCTCTCCCCACTATTCTGATCAATTTTCAAAGAATCATCAATAAAAAGGATTTCCCCTCCTGCCAAGGCATTGGGGGTCATTCCGATGTTGGAGGTAAGGGAAAAACAATGCTGGTAAAGCATTACCGGCATCCTTTGCCGCTACAGGCTATTCTGACCAACCAGACCACTATTTACGGCACCATAAAGTATGATGCCGTAAATAGCGGTCTAGGGTGGCGCGCGCAACACACCATGCTGATATTAGTGGCATACCGTAAACCGGAGCTGATCCGAAATAATGCAGATATGCAAATAACAGCCTCCTGAAGCCCGAAAAGTACCTTAACGGCATGGAGTAAATACCGGCGTCTCAGAGAAGGTGTTAAGAAACCTGATCAGTGTTTCCAAGAGCCACAGGTGCACACGATCAGCACAGGTGGAGGCAATGGAGTCTGGCACAGCACGAAAGGAGCACACCCACACACCACACCCCCTCCCACACCAAGATGATACCAATAGTAGTAGCATTACTGGAGCTGGAGGCCATATTTGCAAGGCAGCAACAACAACAACAACAGCAACAACAACAACCACAGCCCCCACCACAGAGGATACACAGGAGGAGAAGGAGGGTGAGACGGGCCCAGCATGCCCCACCAGTGCAGCCACCGTTACCACGCCGGCAGCCTCCAATCCCTCGCATCAGAGCCAGTCCTTTCAACCTAACCCCTGAGCAGATCCACACCCTGTACCGGCTTGACCGTGACACCATCACCACCATAGTGGACCTGATACATGACGACATAGTGAGCCTCATAGAAATACGCACCGCCATCCCCCCTCTACTGAAGGTCGTGTCTGTGCTCCACTTCCTTGCCACAGGCACCTACCAGCACACAGTGGGGCACATGCATCGCACCTCACAACCCTTATTTTCCCGGGTACTGAACCAAGTGCTGGATGCCCTCCTCAAGCATACAAGGGACTACATATCCCTACCACGGACCCCCCAGGAGATACTTGATACAAAAGTTGCCTTCCATGCACTGGCAGGCATGCCAAATTGTATAGGTGCCCTCGACTGCACCCACATAGAGTTGGTGGTCCCGCATACCATGGAGGTGGCGTATCGCAACTGCAAGCAATACCACTCCATCAACGTGCAGATAGTATGCAACACGAGCAAGATCATCACACATTACTGTACCCGATATCCGTAATCAACTCATAACTCTTTAGTCCTGCGGAACTCCACGCTACCACTCTATATGGAGCGACATGCTGGACGACGTGCCTGGCTGCATGGTGAGTTGGCTGACTGGCCCATGGCAGTGCATCGGGGTTATGAGGTGGGTGCCTGCATACTCCACCTAGGTGGGAAGGGGGGGAATGCAAACTCCACCTGGGTGGAAATGTTGACGCCAGTGCACGATGTGCACCTCACTGAACACTGTGCCCCAGAGCCAGTGAAACGGCACATGACTACCGAATCCCACAGTGATGAAGTAAGGCCGACACCTAACACCACATGACTAACAGGTGACCAGGCCACATCCCACAACACATGCACCACTCATCGGCGGCCCTCACCACCGTAAGGGCATCTAGCACTATGCACTGCATATGCACTATGTCACTGCTTCCAGCATATCACCACACCGGAGAGTCATCCCTGGGAGTGCATTGAACTGAGCCCAATAGGGCTACCACACCGCGTCACTAGTACTGCACACCCATAGGAGTGCTGTAAGTCACCATAGTACGGATCAGTGCAGAATGACGAATATGCTACTGACTACAGCCAACACTCCCTACTACCAAATCTCACAGAACACAGCACTTCAAGGATCTTACCCCAAGATTGCGGCATGCATATACGATGCATGTTCTTCAAGATGTGAGTGCACACCATAAACCATCTTGAAGATGCTACCCCCTCCATCATTCCATTGCACAGGACACATAGCGGGGCCAGGAATGGGGCCAATGCATCCAGGGACATGTGCGTATGGGCAGAAATCACCTGCTGCCATGTACGACTAGTTCAGTAGTCCACCATGAATGTTCAAACACTTACCTTCATTCCCTTCTCATGCGTGATGGTGGCTATCCCTTGACGCTGTGGCTCATGACCCCTGTCTGAAATCCACAGAACAGGCACGAGGAGGCCTACAATCGTTCCCATACCCGTACACGTGTGGTGATTAAGCAGGCCTTTGGATGTTGAAGGCACGCTTTCGTTGCCTCCGCCGGTGTCATGATGCCTACCTCCAAGGAGCCAGGTCCGACCCAGCAACCCCAGAGGCAGGCGTCATTTCCCCCAGGGAAGTGCCAGCGGGCCCAAGCTGGGGCCCTTTGGACACAGTCCTGGCGCCTTAGGCGCCAGGCTCATGTTGGACCCCTGTCGGCGCCAGGCTCATAAAGCTAGACATGTGTTCAAGTGTTTTAAGGTGCACTTACCTGCTGCAAACCATGCTGCTACATCCAGGCCCTCTTCAGGCCTGAATGGAACTACTTTACCTGTGGAACTACTTTCCCCTGGGTGTGTTCAGGGAAGGGTACATACCTGATTGGTGGAAGGATACATACCTGGAACTTCTTCCAAAGCTATTTAAACCACACCCGATCAGCAACTCACGCTTCGCGTTGTTCTGCTCCTCGCAGCTGGACGCTCACCGTGTCAGCTCCTGCTTCTGGACTTCAGCCACGCCTGTCAGCATCCTGGGTCACCTGCTAAGAGAGAATTGGAGAGAAAGAAGACCTTACCTGCTAAAGCTGCATCACAGAGACTTCACACCGACGATCCTGAAAGGGAAGACATCATTTTAAAAGCATTTCGCTTCGATCGCTGCAGCGCTGCATTTCACTCACCTTTCCTGGGCACCTCCATCTTCAGCAGCGATCATCCGGATCCGCAGCCACATCCCAGAGCCTAGAGAGAAAAAGACAAGAACACAAGGTGAGAGAAGGAAGGGAATAGGAAAAGCTCAGTATCCTTCTAAGACTTACCTGTTGGGTCATTCCCATTTCATTTCGGGTCCTGCCGCTTCCTGGCATTCTGGACCCCGGCCCCTATGGGGAAAAAAGACAAAGACATTGAATGAGCGAATGCAAAGACATTACCCGAACGCTCATCCAGAATTTACCTGTCACTTACTGGAACTGCACGTTTCACTTCGGGTCGGCGCCATATCTCCGGCATTCCGAACCCCGGCCCCTAAGGGGAAAAAGACATAAGCGTTAGCGCTTGCTGCAATAAGACAATGAACATTATTATTAAGCTTGAACTTTTGAACTTGCTACAGAACTCTTACAGCGCCTTACCTGAATAGTCAAGCTTATTTGAACTCCCATCAAACCTCAATCCAGTGAAGTAACTGGGTTTCAACGCGCCCCTGCATCAGAAGCAGGATGGAGAACAAATCCTTCCAGATCCTAAGGTGAGACTTCACGGGGAATCGAGGAAGGGTATCGTGGAGGGTTGGAAGGGAGTGGGAGGCTTGAGCATTATTCCGTCAGTAGGTAATACTCCCTTTTCACGCACAGGGGAATATTCCTGCGAGCCAGTGAGTCCATCTTCAGAGTCCTGCGCTTCACCATAGAATAAGCATCAGCACTCGAAGCCAGACCTGCGCCTCCGTGGGAATCAGGTGAGCGTGACAGCCGGTCTGGTGGGGCACCCATCTACAGCCATGAGAAGGTGTCCAAGATCCCCATGGCATGTGTAATGCTGCTCAATATGTGCATCCGTTTGAACGTGCCCCTGTCCCCTGACATGGGACTGCTACCACCAGATGATGATGAGGGGTAGGAGGAGGAAGAAGGGGCAGGCCAGCATCATGGTGCCGATGCACAGGAGGGACATGCCGTGTGGCAAGCATTGATTGGGCAATATTACTGACACACAAGTCAGCAGAGGGTGTCATGACATGAGGACATAGGGCACTGGGTGTGGGGATACATGTACACCATGCACTGTCAGATATCAAAAGACACATGCGCAATGATGAATGTCCACACTGGTTTAGCTTTGCAACACAAACCGTGTATTGAAATTGAAAATGCCTAAGTGAATAACAAACCCTACACCACCCCACCCCCCCCAACTCCCCCACACACCCTCCCACCCTCTGCCTCCCCCAACTCCCCCACACACCCTCACCCACCTCCCCCTCCCCCCAACTCCTCAACACTAGTCCCATGGTGTCCATGTACGCCACATGTGGCTGGTAGACCAGTTACTCCGCGCTCCCTGGGTCAGGGGTAGCCATGGCCCGGCGGCGCTGGGAACGGTGTGACCGATGCAGTGGGCTCGTCTGTGTCAAGTTACTGGTCGATGGGGTGCCCTCATGCTCAGCCTGTTGTGAAGGACATGCAGCCTCTGGGGCATCGGCAATGCGTCCGAGGACATTGCATAGACGGTTGGTGCTGTCCGTCACCACCTGCTGCATTGCCCTTAATTCCTCCCGCCACTCCTCCCTGCCCTGCCGATTATCCTGCATCAGCTCAGTGATGAGGGCGGTGAGCTGCGCTGCACGCTGCACGTCAGCTGATGGTGTGTCGTCCCTGCAGTGGATTGTGCTGCCATGACCTGGCAGGGCTTCGCCTGGGGGACTGGGCACAGGATTGGCTTGTTCGTGTGATGGTCCACGGACACATTGGCCAGGTGTGCCTGGCTCGCCCGAGTTGCTGCATGAGACCTGTGGGTAGGTGCTGGCCTCTGGGGTGTGGACGACTGAATATGTGTCCTCCTCTGCCGCTCCACAAGTGGAAAAGGGGCTGTCAACAGATTCCAGGGGGGCCGTGGCTGCCACCTCCCCAGCGACGCTTGACTCCTCCGACCTTGGCATTGCCGATGTTCCTGGTGCCAATGCAGGGAGGGGTGGGGGTGGTGCACCCTCCATGGGCCTCGCAGGAGCCGGTGTTGCGCTTCCAGGTGTGCTCTTCTTTGCTGGGATGCGACGGACCCTGCCTTTGCCCCTGGAGGTGGTGGGACAGCTGGTCTTGTGGTCCTCGCTCTCATGCTCACTGCCTGTGGGGGTAGAAGAGAGGGACGGCATGAGTGATGATTTGGAAGCCAACTTTCATACATGGCTACATTCACATATTCAGACATTTGGGGGTTATGGGCATTTGGGTATGCAACGGCACTACATTCAATTTATGGGTGGGATATGCATGCAGGCATCAGTTTCATGGGGGTACTTGGGCCCCTCCAGTCTCCTGTGTCTGGCTGCGGTTTGCCGAGAGGATGCTTCGCACCCTCATCTGCAGGTTGTCCCACCGCTTGCGGCAGTCCTTGGGGATGCGGGGGGGTGCTGCCAACTGTGCTCACCCTCTGGGCCACAAGTGCCCAGATGTTTTTGTTCCTGAGCACCGGCTCTCTCTACATGTCTCAGCTGAAGACGATGTTGGCATGCTCCTCGAGGGTGTCCACCATGATCTGCAATTCATCGGGGCTGAAGCGCTGCTTGCGGAGCGGGTCTCCTCCCTTATTGGGTGCTTTTGGCATTCCTGGTGCTTCTTTTGGGCTTTTACAAGGTTCACAATGGTCCCAGGGTTCCTGCCTGGTGAGGATGGCAATGGATTGTATTTTTAAAGATGGCCATCGCGCTCCTTCCCGTTCCTGTGCGATGACGCTGTTTCCAGTTCCACTATTTACCTGTGGCCGTAATTTACGGTAGCCGTAATTTACTGCCACCGTTATTTACGGCCACCGCTATTGCCGCTTTACTCTATGGCGGTAGTGTTATACACTGTGCGCTTCATGCCGGTAAGGGCTTTTTGGGTCCCTTTTGCGGCATGGCGCTAGGTACTTTACCGACATGGTGCAAAGCTTGTGCCCACGAAGTCGTAATAGGCCGCTTTTAGCGGTCTATTACCAGCTCGGACACGGTATTTGCTCCATGCCGGTAATGACCGGTACTTACCTCCAAACTCGGAATGAGGGCCCTTCTCTCTTACGTGTGGTATATCATCATAGAATTCAACATAATTTGCAGTGTCATGCACATGTTCGCCCTCTAACACTGGCTCAGCTACAAATGTGCCAGGGCTCACTATTTTAGATCTAACTATTTTAATCGCTAGGTTGGAGATCATTACTTCATAAGCAGAGGCTCTCTGGGATGTCAATGGGGGTCATTCCAAGGTTGGAAGTAAGGCATTACCGCACCGGTAAGGGTGCCGATGCCGGTAATCCCTTACCTCCGTATTCCGAGGTCCCTTTGCAGGTCCTTCCTTACCTCCTGCTTTTAGCAGGAGTAAAGTACGGGACCCGCAAAGGTACTTCGGAGGTAATTACGGTACTGTAATTTACGGTGCCGTAATTACCTCCTTCCCCATTCCCATTGAGCCCTATGGGGCAGAAATGGAAATGAGGAAGGGCAAAAGGTGAATGGGGAATTACCGGTCCCTCCAACCCTGGAATGGACCGGTAATTACTCCATTCACCATGCCAGATTTGGGACAGTTTCGGAGGCAACCATGGAGCTAATTACTCCATGGTTAGCTCCAAACCTGGAATGAGGCACAATGTACCTTTGGGTTTCTCTAAAATGGCAAACAAAGCATGCTCTACAAAAAGCATCATGGAGCAGCCCATTCCAATACTTTTAGACTTCTCCATTGCGAATGGGGTGGCTGCCAACAACTGTTCGCAAGTAAAGTTTCCTTTCATGACTGGGTGTAACATCCTGCTATAATATGCTAGGGGCTTGTACCTAAATGTGGTCCTCTGTTTAAGCACTGCTGTCATAACTGTCCCATTTGCGAAAATAAGAAAAACTCCTCAGCATAATTGGGAATTCCTAAAACAGGAACTGTGCAAATTGCTTTTCTCAACTCCTCAAATCCTTCCTCCATTTCTTCAGTCCATTCTATTGTTTCCTTATTCACCTGTGGTTTCTTTAAAGCCTGCAAAAGCAGTGTTGTGTATGTGCTATATTCAAATACCCAGGCTGTAACATAATTGCATAGCCCCAAAATGTGTTGCGTCTGTTTCACTGTGTGCGGTTTTACAGTTTTCATAATCGCCTTAGCCCTTTCAGGTGTCACCTTTTTTCCTGCATGTGAAATCAACTGTCCTATGTATAACACCTCCTATTGACAGTACTGTAGCTTCTCTTTGTCTACCTTGTATCCTTTATCTGCCAGAATAGTCATCAACTGAATCAAGTACTGTCCGCACTCATCTTCTGTAGTGCTAAAAATTAAAATGTCATCTACGTACTGCATCACAGCACTTTTCAAATCAATATTACCTTATTAGTATCATCAATATAATATTATCAATATCTGCAGGACTCTGTTAAAGATCGATGGAGACTCTCAGTACCCTTGAGGCAGCCTGGTATGTTTCAGACAAGTCTGGCGCAACATAAATGAAGTTAAGTCTTGTGAGTCCTTGTGCAACGGGATTGATAAAAACTTATTTTTCAAATCAATCACTGTCAAGTATCGCGTTTCTACTGGGATACTGCATAGTATTGTTGGCGGGTTAGGAGCTAAAGGAAACTCTGCATCTAGAATCTGGTTAATCGGTCTCATATCTTGTATGAATCTCCACAACCCTCCCTTCAATTTTTTCCTAGGGTACACCGCGGTGTTACACAGCGATTCTGACGGTGCCAGAATACCTTGCTCCCTTAATGCTGAAATAGTCTTAAAAATGCCCTTGTCAGCCTCTCGCCACATGGGATATTGTCTTGCTCGAGGTAAAATTGCCCCTGGCTTCAGCTTTATTTTGACTTATCCTATTGCTTTCAATAGACCGGCGTCTTAAGGTCCTGTAGTTCATATGTCACTTGGCACCTTCTCCAAGTCTTCATCAAAAAATGCTGGGCGTGCCGCATTATCACTGTTCGGTGTGGGATCTCCCTTTTTTCTATTCTTATCCAATATGTAATGCTCATAAAGAACACCACTTCATCATCTGTTGGATCATCGCTAAACATGTCATCCGAAATGTTAGTCAACCTGCACCCTTCTTCAAGAGCTATCACTGTTCTCCATGGTCTACCCTCACCATCCGTTCCTTCAAGCATCGCCATTTCATTTCATACTATGGCTGCTTCTGATTCTATAGGGATAGTCTGTCCCTCCTCTCCGTCCCTAGGTATATGTGGTCTAAACAAGAACTCATCAGGTATCCTCATAATAGTTCCCACTAAGTCAGGTAGCCATGTCAATAGAATGCTTACCCCATAAGGAAAAACTTCAGACTCTATTGATACGCCTCGCAGAGCCACTTGCCCTGTGAATGCCAATATACATTTGCTGACATTCATGTAGTATATTCCAGGAGTGGAACACACTATACCTTCGTCAGTTAAAGAAATTGTCATATTAATTTGTCATCAAATCTCTTTCCAAAATGTTAACTGTGTCTGTTGTGAATACAACAATGGAACAGACATGTCACACTCTCCTATAGAGACTGGTAATTCATCAGTAAAAGGAACTTGACTTATAGCTCCACAGAATCCCTGAGCATTCATGGCAATTCCCGACATTGGATATTTTCCCTCTCGTATACATAAACCAGTAGCCCCAGTGTCTACTAAAAAAGAAAATGATTTGACTCCTATCGTCACATCAACCCTTAGTTCCTCTTGCGGCTGGTGTCACTGATAGTACTGAATTGATCAAGTCACGCTGTGAGCTGTCCTATTGCGGATACATGCATACCCCTGCACCCGTGAAAAGATTCCCTCCCACCACAGTGATAGCCCATATTCTAGGTGTCAATGGCAGTCCGGTGTTCGCATACTGTTGTGTCTGCAAGGGGGCATGCTGTGACTTCCCTTCTGGTGGATTTATTTGTGCTTGGTGTGGTTGCTGTGCTTGTTGCATTTGCGTCGCTTGTGTCTGATACATTGTCTGATCTTGGGCAAACCCTTCCCTAGACTCTGTGCTATATGGTGGAGAATAAGCTGTCCCCCTCTTGAGAATTGGCCATTCTGTACATTCCCTTGGCTCCCGCATATATGTGCAATGTGTCCTGTCATCCCACAAGTCCAACATATAGGAGGAGCATGTCTGACTAGTCCCCCTTGGTTAAATCCTCCCTGTGCATTCTGATTCTCATTCTGTGTATTTTGAAACCCACCTTGACTATTTTGGAATCCACCCCTTCCTCTGTAGCCCATGCTTCTGCCTTGTGACAAGAAATCATTCCCTCTTTGGTTCATCGGGCACTGATTGTTTGCTGCCCCTTCTATGGCATATTTTGAAAAATGTTTGGACTAACTTGGCTTTCTCAAGTTTTTTAGCATCCTCTTTCTTCTTATTTTTCTCCTGCAATAGTCGACAATGATGTAATATTGTCATCTGTATTTCAGCCCATGGCTTCGCTTTCATTCCCACTTGCTATTTTAGTTGCCTTTGTACTTGCTCGGGTAACCCCTGACATAGAATGTGGTAAAATACTGCCAGATTAGAAACATGATCATGTATTGATCATGCCACATTGATAGGCCCGGAAGACCCTCGCGCATGGAAACAAGGCACAATCACCATACACGAACTGATACGCCAGACACAAGGTTCAATTCCCAGAATCTAGGGTTTATTGCAAAGCAAATAGTCTCAGTCGGCCGACTGGATCTCACGTCTCGCAACGTGTGTCACCCAGACCTCGTGAGACGCAAGAGAGCGAGCATTCTACAACAATGACATATATACCAAAAGACCACCATACAATGAGTTTGTGACACATCAAAACTGCCCATAATGTATCTTCCTGAGCAAGGGTTCGGTGATTGATAATTATGACGAGTATGACACCTTCTAAGATGTTTCTTTGTTAATCTATATTACTTGATTTAGCAACAGTTGCAGTTTGCAAAGGCACAGACAGGATTCTTTGTTACAGAGAACATAATGATCTTGTTCTGTGAGCAAACTGTGTTTGTAGGAGAGACACATTCCAAAGCATGGTATCTTCTAGTTTCTATTTGTGAGCTAGATGTCAGCTTGATCTGAGAGGGCCCAGAAAGGGGGTGTCACGACCTTAGCCTCAGGCCAAGGAACTCAGGCTCTCTGGCCCTCGCCACAGTATTTTAACAAGGCCCAAAGGGCCCTACTTTGCCCCTCTCGGGTCCCTTGGATTCAGTCCTGGCACCGTTGGCATCAGGCTCACATGGCAGGTGTGGGTTTCAATGGGCAACAGACTAATATGGCAGCCCCCACAAGGACCGATGGGGAACTGCAACCAGCAGTCTAGCATCCAGGGCGGGGCCTGCCCGAAGGCTCCTGGGATACCTTCTGGGTATTTAAACCACGCCCGACCCGCGCTTCGCGTTATTCTGCTCTAGCAGCGTGATGTTCACCAGGTCCTGCTCAGCACCTTGGCCTGCACGGGCGAGAGAAGACGAAGAACCGCAGCCATCGTTAACTGCCCAGCTGCAGCTCCTCCATCCATCCGGAGTCTTCTTGGACATCTTTATCTTCCTCCAGCAACATCCCTAGGAAGAAGGACGAGAATAAAGACATCAAGTAAGCTTACTTACCAAACCATTCTGGAAGGCTATCGCCTCTCGAACATCGTCCACCGGCGACTGGTTCTGGTTGATCTCTTCTTCCAGGATTCCTCCCACGACCTGCAAGGAACAACAGCACAGGTTAGACAACTTACAAGGATGCTCTCTGCACAGCGCTTTCGCATCCTTACCCTCCCCGAGCTCCGCCACCAATATTAGCTCGTTTCGACCATCATCCCATCAGCACCTGCAAGAAAGAAGGAGAAGGTTATTCGGAGCGACTACAATTACAGACATTTATTCTTAATACGAAAGACTTACCTAAAAGTGGAGTTGCAGCCGGTCTAGACTCCAGGCCCACGCCAGCGAAGTAACTCGGCGGAACGGGGCCCGGCGAAAACATGTCCCTGCCCAGAACGGCAGGACGGAGAGCGGGCCTTAAGGAAAACCATGGTGAGAGAAGTCCCAAGTGGAACCACAAGGGGAACACAGGGAGGTGGGTCTTGAGGGAAGGAATAGTAGCTAAATCCACCTCTGTCTTCTAGAACTGACCCCTGGCAGCATGAACTCCTGAGAAGGTGCAGTGTTCCCAGAAGCATCCCCGACCAGTCGAGCGGCGTCCCTGTGGATACAAGGTGAGTGTTACAGAACGCGAAGCCGTACTTAATAATCCACCCGGGCGCCTAGTATGGAAACCTCGGAAACAGACCAGTTGGCCCAATTGTTGGGGCAGTTACGCGCAGAGGTCCACTCAGCCTGACAGGAAACCTACGCCTTGCGGAGAGAACTAATTGTGGCCAAAGAACGAACTGACGACCTTGGTAGACAACTCCTTCAATCGCAAGCCAGAGAAGCCCAGTTGCCGGGAGCAGGCCCCTCAACGCCAGCTCCAGCGAGCAAACCGGTCCAGATCAACCTATTCCTGGAACAGTACCATTAGCTCCACCAGAGCGATTCTCATTGGACCCCCGACGATATGCGACCTTCATGAATCAGTGTCGCCTCCATTTTCTGTGTAGACCTGGGGCGTTTCCCACTGACCAATCACATGTGGCCTTCGTTTTTTCCTACCTGAGTGGAAGTGCAGCAGATTGGTTGGTGCCGTTTATCAGCCGGAACAATCCCCTTTTACAGGACTTCAGAGGTTTTCAGCAGGAGCTGGAAAAGCTTTTCGCCTGGCTCCCCCATGGATAGGCTTTAGATAACAAACTCTTATCCCTTTGTCAAGGAAATCAGGATCTGCTAGCGTATGTCGCCACTCTGCCGATGCAATACCAGGACTTCAAGATGTTTTCCAAAAGGAGCAAGCGAATACCCTGCCACCCCACAGTCCCCACGATTGCCAGATCGACCTACTACCTGGAGCCCTGATTCCATGTGGGCATATTTACGCACTCACTGAACCTGAAAACCAACACCTGAAAACGTACCTGAAGCAATACCTAGCCAATGGTTTCATCTGCCAGTCCAAATCTTTTGCCGCGGCTCTGTTAATCTTCGTACCGAAGAAGGAAGGAGAATTGAGAATGTGCATCGACTACCGTGCATTGAACCAAATCTCCATCAAGAACCGTTATCCCCTACCATTGATCCGGGAGTTATTAGATCAGGTCAAGGAAGCCCAGATTTATACCAAGTTGGATTTTACAGATGCCTACCATCTAGTGCGTATTAAAGAAGGGGACGAGTGGAAAATGGCATTCCGTACCAAGTACAGCTTATACGAATATCAAGTGATTCCATTCGGCCTGTACAATGCCCCAGCTGCGTTCCAATACTTCATGAACAATGTCATTAGAGAGCTCATTGATGTCTGTGTGTTAGTTTACATCAATGACATCCTGGTGTATTCGGCATCTGAGCAAGAGCACGTTAAGCATGTACGGGTAGTCCTGACCAAGTTCCGACAACACCACCTCTACGCCAAGCTGGAGAAGTGTTTGTTCCATGTTATGGAAGTAGAGTTCCTGCGCTTCGTCCTTTCACCTAAGGGCATACGAATGGATGTTCACAAGGTCGACGCCGTCCTCAACTGGCCAGCACTGAATTCAATCAAGGGAGTCCAGAGTATGTTAGGCTTTGCAAACCTTTACCGCTGTTTTATCCCTGGGTTCTCTCTAATAGTACACCCGATTACTTCATTATTGAGGAAATGCAACAAGATGTTTTGTTAGACAGAAGAAGCTGAAAAGGCCTTCCAGGAACTCAAGGCGAAGTTCACCACTGCTCCAATATTGCGACATCCACGTCCAGACCTCCCTTATATAGTGGAAACGGATGCATCCAGTATGGCAATGGGAGCAGTTCTATCGCAAAGGGACCCACACACTGGCCAACTACATCCAGTGGCCTTTTGGTCACGAACGTTCTCGCTGTCGGAGCTCAATTACGCTATCACAGACAAAGAGTTACTAGCCATTAAGGCTGCCTTCAAGACTTGGCGACACTACCTGTTGGGAGCCAGACACACCATCACCGTAATAACAGATCACCGAAATCTCCAATATCTAAAGGATGCAAAAGCTCAATAATCTCGGCAGCTACGCTGGGCCCTTTTATTTGCAGAGTATGACTATGTGATCACATACCGACCCGGGGTTAAAAATGGCAAGGCTGATACCCTCTCTCTCATGAGCATCAATGAGATTGAGCACGTACCTCCGGACCCCGTAGCTATTATTCCAGGGGACATAATCTTGGGCATCACAACCACCATGACTTAGGACGAGCTTCTATACGAAGTCCGGCAAGTTTTAACCCAGGAGCAACTACAAGAATGGGGTTCCAGAGGGGGACACTACTGTATTAAGGACCAATTTCCTTATCATAGAAACAGGCTGTTTGTACCGGTGAAAGAACTACAAGAACAGGTCATCTTGGAGTACCATGACTCCCTCATGGAAGGCCACCTGGGAATTGCTAAAACCTTGGCTAAGGTGAAAAGAAGCTACTGGTGGCCAGCGTGGCGTAAGATTGTAATTGAGTTAATTTCTTCTTTCGGTATCTGCGCCCAAAACAAATCCTCCAAGCAAAAACCTGCTGGACTCTTATAACCTCTGGACATCCCACCGGCCCCATGGCACACGCTATTTATAGACTTTATTGCCGTCCTTCCTTCATGTCAAGGCTACAACACCATCCTGGTGATCATGGATTCATTTTCTAAAATGGCCTACTACTTCCCGTTCAAGGGTCTGCCAAATGCATCCGGTCTCGCCAAAATCTTCCTCGAGCACGTAGTGCATCTGCATGGATTCCCTTCAGTTTTATTATTGGATCGTGGTACCCAATTTGTGTCCAACATCTGGAGAAAGTGTTGCTCATTGGCCCAAATAGACATCCGATTGTCCTCTAGCCACTATCCCCAAACAGACGGTCAAACTGAGAGAACGAATCAGACTCTCGAGCAATACTTGCGCTGCATGCTTCACCAGGCGGAAGGGGATTGGAAGGATCTTTAATGGGTCACCGAATACGCCTATAACAATTCGTTGCACAGCAGCACTGGGCAAACGCCGTTCTTTACGGTATATATGGAAGACACCCTCGCACTTTCGAACTAGACGTCCCTACGACACTAGAAATGCCGGCCATCACAACCCTCCACTCGACCATCTCACAGGCTTTCAGGAAGGCTCAAGAACACCTGCAACAAGCCAAGATGCTCCAGAAGAGGTGCGCGGACCCACATCGCACTAAAGCGCCTAACTACCACGTAGGGGATATGGTGTGACTAGCCTCCAAACATATACCTCTAAAAGGCACTCGGACATTTCGCCCACGGTTTTTAGGACCATACCCAGTTGAGTCCATCGTTAATCCAGCTGCTGTAAAGCTGACACTGCCAGCCCACATGCGATTACACCCGGTATTCCACGTATCTCTTCTGAAGCCGGTCAAGCCGGGAACCCGAATAACTACTCCACCAGGACCTGTAATTGTTCATGGGGAACCTGAATACGAAGTAAGGGACATCCTGGACTCCAAGTATGTGAGGACACAACACTACTATTTAGTGGACTGGAAAGGATACGGTCCACAGGACAGGACTTGGGAGCCCAGTGAGTACATCCCTGCTCCACGCTAGGGATGTAACGGTATAACGGTATACCGTTAAAGATACCGTGAACCACTTAATTGAACAATAATAACCGTCACATTGTTTATACCGTTATACAGTTCATACCGTAAAGTGTGCTTTTCAATCTGATTTGGAAAGGCTGCAGTAAGCAAGTGCTGCGCAGTCTTGGTCTTGCACTTTTGGATGTGCCGTCTGCCAAGTAGTTTCAGTTGGAGCAGTTTTTAATGCCATTCCATAAACCACACGTGCCTGACACGAAATCAATATGTTAGCAATAGGAAGAATAGATACAGTGCCAAGAAGGAAAAGGGTTTACTTTGGGTTGGCGGCTTTGGGGTTTATATATTTATAAATGGATAATGTTCTCTAAACATATGGCAATGGGGGATTTCCCTGGTTCTATCATTGAATTTACATATAATAAGTCACACTGCGAAATTCACTCATCTCTGTGGGTATTCCCTGCTGCCATACCAAAGGGTAACATGCCCGTGAGTACTGAAACCTTTTGGCCCGCAAGTAAACTAAAGGCTGTAACGTAAATATAGTGCGTCTGTGTGTGTGTCTGTGTGTATGTCTGTGTGTGTATATGCGCACAAGCGTATACTACCATCAGCCTCCATTGATCGCTGGCATGCAGGTTATCAAGATGGCAACATGTTCATCTTCACCAGTAGCCAGTGGGGGAGCATAAAGCCTAAATGACCACTTAAGAAAAGCTATTCAGTTTGCTTTGCCAGTTGCAGCAGGGCTCTCCCCCACCCCCTCCTCCTCTCCACACGTGCGTTTGTGTTTGGTGGAAGCAAGGCATTTCAGTGGAAAGTATGTTGAAAAGCCCAATTCTGGCCCTGGGTGCCTGGTTTTGTTTGTGATGATAAATCTGTCAATTTATGACCTTTTAGAAAATATTTGTTAAGATTAGTTAACTCCACATGCTATACCGCGATAACCATGATATACCGTCATTTGGCAAGAAGGTTATCGTACCGTCATAAAACTAATACCGTGACACCCCTACTCCACGCCTGCTTGAACGTTTTCATCGAGAGCACCCCTCCAAGCTGGGGCCGGACAGGAGAACGACCTTGAGAGGGGCCTTAGGGGGGAGTGCTGTCACGACCTTAGCCTCAGGCCAAGGAACTCTGGCTCTCGCCACAGTATTTTAACAAGGACCGAAGGGCCCTACTTTGCCCCTCTCGAGTCCCTTGGAGTCAGTCCTGGCGCCGTTGGCATAAGGCTCACATGGCAGGTGTGGGTTTCAATGGGCAATGGACTAACATGGAAGCTCCCAAAAGGACCAATGGGGAACTGCAACCAGGAGTCTAGCATTCAGGGCGGGGCCCACCCCGAAGGCACCTGGGATACCTGCTGGGTATTTAAACCAAGCCCGACTCGAGGCACGCGCTTGGCGTTATTCTGCTCTTGCAGCGTGACGTTCACCGGGTCCTGCTCAGCACCTTGGCCTGCACGGGCGAGAGAAGACGAAGAACCGCAGCCATCCTTACCTGCCCAGCTTCAGCTCCTCCATCCATCCGGAGTCTTCTTGGACATCTTTATCTTCCTCCAGCAACATCCCTGGGAAGAAGGACGAGAATAAAGAAATCAAGTAAGCTTCAGGGTCATTGACAGGGACTGTCCTGGATGGTAGACTGACAACCGGGGTGGTGTCGGCTGCATCTGCCCCTGCACTTGCCAACACCCAGCTGGTCGGGGCAGCAGGTTACATTACTGCCCCAGGGACCCATGCCTCGGTCAGGGCAGCCCTGCATGCACCTACGGTGTGCCTCCTGACCTCCTGGAAATCTTCCATGGACTCTTCAAGGGCCAACGCAGCCTGCACTGGCAGACCCTGAGCCTGGGTGGTGGTGTCCACAGCTGCACCTGCAGCTACCACTAACCTTGGGCCCTGTCAGGAATAAGGGCAAACATGTGTACACTGGGCTCAGAGGGCTAAAACACGGAAAAAATCCAACGAAACTACAATTCCCGGCAGTACTTGGGAGGCTGGGTAGTTTACTGACGGGCGCGTGGGGCCAGCTGATCTTGATTGCTAACAGTTTATGAGCGGCTCACGGCGTGCGGCAGGTGTGGCTTATTTTGTTTGGAGGTCGAAGCTGCGTCGGTCGGAGCAGCATCGGAAGAGTCAGGAGCCGCCCGCTATGAAATTGGCATGATCACAGAGGCGGCAGGCGGGAGCACTTGGCAGCGGGGAGAAGAGAGTTCTTCACGGCTGCTACGGGCAACAGTATTCAACGTCCGGGAAGGCTCAGGAGCTTCCCGGACACAAGATAAGTGCGGGAAGGGCTTATTGGTCATTGATGAAATGCACATGTGATTACGAGCCTGCTCACAAAGATACTCAGTGTTTGTTAGGCGTATGGGGACAACGACCTACTGAGAGACTGTGCATATTCTTCTGTTATGCTGCAAGAAAGCATTTAACAAATCTTTCTGTTATACACGTTTAAGTACTTGTTGTGCTCGTTGTACTTGTTAGTTGCTTAAGTGTTGCATATACCAAGGGGCCATGTGTCATGTCTTCATCTTGGGAGAATTCCCATTGTATGTTTCATTTGCTAATCATGCTTTGTTTGTTTCATGTCGATGACATATAGAGTGTGAGATACATGTATTAAGATGTTCTCAAGGTAGGGGTTATCAGGTAACAGGCATATATGAAATCAAGAAATCAAGGTATTGCAGATTATGGTGTTACAAGTATTATTAAGTGTAGGGTTTTTCCCTGTACTTCCCCAGTCCTATCCAAACTAGGTTTTTCCTCTACCCTCTATCCGGTGTTCCTAAAATTCCTCACCCTATCCACAACCTCTCCCTAGCCCTCTTCCCCCCACTGGCTGCCACGTGGTGTCCTGTCTATATATATATATCAGGTACCTGTGCCAACCACGGTGGGAGGGTCGACTTCATTCGGCTTCTTATTGTGTTTTGTGACAGGCCCGTCGTTGTCTATGAAACGGACTGCTGGGTCACATGGGCGCCAGTGCCAGATGTAAGAACTGCATCTCCCAGAGCCACAGGGGATGGTGGCATCACTGCACCAACATGTGGCACAACATTGTGCCGAGCTGGCGCACCCCTGCCTCGTCCCCCTCTGCAGCCACACTGGACACCCTGGAGTCCCACTACTCCCTGGTCACCCCTCCCACGTCCCTTGACCACGTCCACCATGGGAGTATACCCAGCTGAGGCACCCCTCACCTTTTGTGGCCTCCCAGCCATGGCACAGATGGAGTAGTGCCGGTACAGATGTAGTAGTGCCAATGGGAGGTGTACACGACAATTGTCCTGGGCAATTAGGGTGAAGGGGGTGGGATACAAGATGTTAACAGCACCCCTGCACCTGCAAGGCTGTATGTAACCTCGGTGATTAAGTGACGGGTCACGCAATGCTCAGGCACCCCAAAACTGCTGTAAATCCGTGCACGCAACTGCCGTAGCCCACATATGTCGAATTAACCTCCCGCAGTACACGGTGGCACCCAGGAACACAAAAAACGCATACACGTGGGACATGCAGGCTACTATGACCTCAAAAATGGTACGCGATACACAGGGGGGGCCCGCAGTGGGAAAAATAGCATGCGCGACTCACCTTCTGACTAGCGTGATAATGAAAAACACGCATAGCCAATACCCTTGCCAAAAGAAGAGATGCGTCCTTGATCCGCTGTGAAGTAGTGATGGCGCGCAAAACAACACGAAGTAGCAACACACACGTCGGTCTCAACAAAAGGCACGTACAGCGAACTGCTGGCCCCGCTCACCTTTAACCCATGCTGAGGAAAATGCCCGTGTGTGTCACGTCACTTACGCGCTTAGGCCCTTTCCTCGGATTATACGCATTAACACTGGGACATGCAGTTTTTTCATGTGCTGATTCACTATGCACCCGTCACGAGGGAAACGCCTGCGCACGTAACGTCACAGGGCCTTTCCTCGAATTACACGCTGACGTGCAGTTTTTTCACGTGCCAAATCACTCCGTATCAAGCTGGCCACGCAACAACACACGGAAGACCACGCTCATGCCCAGAAGGCCATTTTCCTGCCCCCCAGAGCCTAGAGCAGCCTCCCACGAGCCATCTGCTGCTGCCTGCCTGCCCGCTGCCACCATGCTCTGCCATTTGGTGCCAGCACATCTGCCATCTGCAGGGGTCCAGTTGCAGTGACCACCCATGCTGGAACAGAAGACTCCCAACTGGTGTTCAATCACTTCACAGCCCTGCTCCAGGACCCAGTTGCCCACCCACACCTGCCTCAGGGGTTACCATGTCCGACACAACAACTTCCAGCACCAGTGGCAACCCCCAGCCAGAGAGGCAGAGGGCTGCCAGCTTCACTTCCGATGAAGTTGGCATCCTGGTGGAGCAAGTCCTGGGGCAGTATGATGCCCTCTTCACACCATAGCGCGCCGACAAGGAAGGACGGAGGAGGATCTGGACGTAGTGGGTGCCATCTACGTGGAGTGGGTGGCACCCCCGACATGAAACAAGTCCAGAAGCGCTGGGTGGACTACAAGTCCAGTACCCTCAAGAAGGCCCATCGCCTCTTAGATGCAGAGGATGAAGTGGGGCGCCGGGGCCAGCTTACCAACCAGCAGATGAGGGTCCTGGAGTGCATTCGCCCAGTGCTTCGCCACCAGATCCTCAGGATGCAGGCCCTTCTGGAGTCGAGCGGTAAGTAGCCATGCATTGCTGTGTAAAACAGGGCATGTTGCAGTGTGCTGGTAGTCAGCTACTTGCCTGTATGTGTGACATAGGCCATGTATGGATGTGTGTGTGCAGGGACATCATGGTGCTGCATGTGAGACCAGTCAAGCGTGAACCACATGGATGGTGCCTGTTACAATGCAACATGCGGAGCAACATGCGGAATGCACACATGAATGCACGCCTGTCTCTGTTGTTGGACATGGTTGGGGCGTGAGGGATGGGTGCTGCTGTCAAGGACATGTATGGAGTACATGTCTATGTGTCTGAGTAGCGTGTGTGTGACTTGTAAACACCATGGAGGCATGATTCGCGCTTTGAAACACATTGTGTATAGGCGCTATATAAATAAACTATCATATCATATCATATCACACATGTCCATGACAATGTTCTGATTCACTGATGCAGCCTAGTCATCCTTGTCTCTACTGTGTCTGGGGTGTACGAGGCCAGATGGATGAAACTACGGTGATGTGTGTGCATGTGATCAGTATGACCCATGATGCATGTGAGTTTCAAACCACCATTGTATGTTTCAACAGTTCCTTGGACATGTATGCAAATGTTCTTTGCATGCGCCCTGCCTGTTTCTGCATGTGTGTTGCCTGCACTGACCCATGTGTTGTGGAGGGACATGATGGAAGTGACGTTTGACAGTGCCACTCACGTACTATTACTTTCTGTCTAGAGGACTATTGTACAGTACCCTGATGATTGTGTTCTATGTCTCCCTCTACACAGCGGCGAGTGAAGAAGGGGGCGGGGACGGCATTGTGGAGCAAAGCGGCGGGGATGCCTCCACTGGCCGGCGACGCAAAGCCCAGTCACCCTCCCAGGAATTACCATCATCCGGGAAAGAGGGGACTGGTGCCACGCCTGCCACTACGGCTGCAGCGGAACGGGTGGTGGAGACATCCAGGTTGTTGGTTTGCACAGAGGAGGAGGAGGCCGCTACTGAGCCGCACATGGGGCCTGGTGGGGGTGGTACCACTGGTGCAAGTGGTGCAATCCAGGGGCAGGAGGCAGCACAGGTCGCTGTGCAGGGCCCTGTGCATGTCACTGTCCCTGACACTGTGACTGCACCACCATGCACCAGCAGGGATGCCCCATCCGCAGGTATGGGGGAGGTCCACGTCATCTGACACTCCTCTACCTGCAGACGAGGGGACCCGTGACCGTATGGAGACCGTCCTGATTGGTGTCGCGTTGCGCACGCGTGACATTCGTGATGACGTGCATGCTTCCTGGGGGGAGCACGCACGTCATCATGAAGAGCAGCGTGCCAACGTGACACAGTCAGGAGGGGACATGGTCAGGGGTTTCGTACATGTGTTGAGCACTCTGGCGGCCCTCTCCTCCTCTGTGGAGGCTATGCGCCAGTCATTCTCCATGCCATCTTCTGGCCCAGATGCCACCAGGGTCCCCTGTGGACCTGCCCCGACCAACGCAGCCAGCTCGGTGGAGATCCTATCCCTGCCACTGTCGGGAGTCGGAGGTCCAGCAGGGGTGGACACCCCAGCAACTGGACCCCAGCAGATGGAGGATGTGCCAGCATCATCGGGCAGGACACGTGCACGACGGCGCCGGTGGATTCCATCAGCCTGGATGCCGTCATGCTGGCAGAGGCAGTTGCGTCGGAGGCAGCGGCAGGCTCAACGTGAGAGGCATCATGACTCAGGGCCATCAACATCAGAGGGGCAGGCATCGGCTGGAGGGCAGGAGGACCCTGGAATGAGAGTGTCTTCCATGTGGCAGCAGTTGGGCCATCTGATAGATGCGGAGCGGTGGCGGATGGAGGAGGCACGGCTCACTTTGATCAGGGCAGAGAACTCCATGCGCAGGGCGCTGAGGCACGCTGAGTGCCTCGAGGGAATTCGCAGGGAGTTGGAGGTGGACATGGCGTTATCCCTGCGAGACCTCGGGGCCAGGCAACAGGCCCATCTCCAGGACGTTCAACAGGAGTTCGATGATGCCCTGGCCCGGGAAATCAACTAGTGAGCCGTAGGACTTGCCCGCCGCCATTGTATATAGTTAATTAGTGTTAGGTTTCATTTATGTTTTTCTTTCATTTGGGGCGCTTGGACTATGCCCCACCTTTTTGTAGATAGTTCTTTATTAGGTAGGGTCTTTTGTAGGTTTCCTTTCAATAGTTGGGTTTATGGACCCTGGATTTGTTCTTTGTATATAGTTGAAGACTGCATATCTCATCATTCTTTTTTTTGTTCACCATGGAGCAATGGATTATTCTATTTTTTTTCTTTGGATTTGGTTTGCTGGACGGACACTTTGGACCCATTTTCATTTGGATTTATTTGGATTCTGCTTTCATATTTTTTATTTCATTTTTTTGGAACATGCTGTATTTTCTTTATTATTTCCATTATTGTGTGATTTAATTTAATCCACTTGCTTTTGTGTTCAATACATTTTTGTTTCATACTTCAATGTGTAGTATTCTCTCATTGGTTTCATGCATGTCACGATGTGCGTTTTCTCATTCACTTGCACCCATTGTGTGTGTGTGATGGACATGTGTTGATGTGCATGCTTGCCATTTGGGTTGTATCATGTAATGGGCATTTCTATGTGGGGTGGATGGAATACTTGGTTGGTGTGTTTGGACAGGGGTGGTGTGGGGTGTGATTTGGCTAGCCATAAGGCCCATGATTGTGGATCGTAAAGACGTGTTGGGGGGACATGAGTCGGGGCCTGCTGTCAGGTGCCCGTCAATGCTAGGTGGGTGAGGGTGCGGGGGGACACGAGTCGGGGCCTGCTGGCAGGTGCCTGTCAATGCTGGGTGGGGATGCAGGGGGACATGAGTCGGGCCTGCTGGCAGGTGCCTGTCAATGCTGGGTGGGTGGAGGTGCAGGGGGACATGAGTCGGGGCCTGCTGGCAGGTGCCCGTCAATGCTGGGTGGGTGGGAGTGCAGGGGGACATGAGTCAGGGCTCACTAGTGCATGGTGCCATGTGGGCTGGCTGCAGGGCATGCCCAGGGTGTATGGGCTGCCTGCGGGGCTTGGCCATGGTGTATGCGCTGCCTGCGGGGCATGGCCATGGGTGCAGGGTAGTCCCCTGTGGTGTGGGCTGCCTGCGGGCCATGGCCAGGGTGTATGGGCTGCCTGTGGGGCATGGCCAGGGGTGCAGGGTAGTCCCCTGTGGTGTGGGCTGCCTGCAGGCCATGGCCAGGGTGGATGGGCTGCCTGTGGGGCATGGCCAGGGGTGCAGGGTAGTCCCCTGTGGTGTGGGCAGCCTGCAGCACCTGGGGAGGCGGGAGAGGGCACACCTGGGAGGACCCACACTGCCAATTCGCGTGTGGTACTCCCCGCGCACCCCAGGAATACACGTACCCCGCTCGCCAAGTGAAATCGCGCGTTAAACTCCCCCACGCACCCCTCAGAATACACGTACCCCTCTCAAGCTAGCGAAATCGTGTGTAAATCTCCCCGCGCACCCCTCAGAATACATGTACCCATCTCACGCTAGCAAAATCGTGTGTAAATCTCCCCACGCACCCCACAGAATACATGTACCCATCTCGCGCTAGCAAAATCGTGTGTAAAACTTCCCGCGCACCCCTCAGAATACACGTACCCCTCTCGCGCTAGGGAAATCGCGTATAAAACTCCCTGCGCACCCCTCACAATACACATACCCCTCTTGTGCTAGCTAAATTGCATGTTAAACTCCACGCGCACCCCTCAGAATACACGTACCCCTCTCACGCTAGCAAAATCGCATGTTAAACTCCCTGCGCACCCCTCAGAATACACGTAAGCCCGCTCGGCCAGCGAAATCGTGTGTAAAACTTCACGCGCACCCCTCAGAATACACATACACCTCTCGCGCTAGCGAAATCGCGTGTAGAACTCCACACGCACCCCTCGGAATACACACATGTAGCCCATCCACCCTCAACATTCCCCACAGGCAGCCCATCACCCCAATGTATGCCCCACAGGCTGCCCACACCACAGGGTGGAGTTTAACATGCGATTAATGTAACTTGTTGGCGCGCTCTGTGCAGGAGCAGAACAAAATTAAATTCATTTTTGCAAAGCGTTTGAACAGAAAACCAAGAGAAAGCAAAATGGCGGATTCTGTGGGTACAAAATAGACTATAACTGGCGATGATGGGCATATGATGCGGTTGGTTTTCGGCCAACATAATATACCATCTATGCTATGGTAGGGTATTTTCTAGACTAACAACATAACAGAAAATGACTTGGGAATAGACATTCTGTTACTGTTTAAAGTAAGTAATCAAGTCCAATGCAGAGTAACATTTTAATATGTTATTTTCTTACTGATTTTTTTATGTACTCTTTCTTTTGCTTCTTCATTCCTTGATGATTTTGAGTTCATGTAATTGAGGCAACCCATTTATGTTGTTTTTCTGGTTGCCCTGCTTATTTCTGAAAAATGTGTTATTGTAACTTGCTTTCTTTCCATGTGAATATATGTTTTATCACGATTAAATGCTCAGAGAAACTTCAGACATATCTTTTGGTATTTCTTACCTGTGACTTTACCCGTGAGCACAGAACATTTCTTGTTGAATCAGAATAAATGAGGACAGTAATTTAGACTGACGACAGTGTGGATCTCCCCCCTTGTTTTGTTTTATACCATTTTTCCTCACGGCTCCCACGTTTCAAGGGTCCAACACTCTTGAATGTCCTGAATGTAAGCAAGATGATCTTCGTCTTCTTTCATCTTACGTGGCATGATTGCATCCATGTCTGATGTGTCAGGATACCCTTAGAGCCCTCCAAACATCTGCTCTGCAATTATTAAATGTCACTCAGTCATGTGTGGCGTTCTGTGCTGTCTCACTCGAATAGCCTGCTCTCTTCCAAATGTCATCAGCTCTTTCCCCAAGAATGGCTGCTAAAAGACCATTAATGTTACCTATTGCCAATGTATTTCCTCCTGTCATTTTTTCTAGCTCATACATCCATTTTCCCGCACCCGATGTCAAACTAGGGAGTTTGCATCTTAAATTATCCTTATCCATCTGCTGCCATGGAAACTGCGTAAACCCTAACCCGCAATCGGCTCCCATCATTTGCCTTGGCGGTGATTCTCCTTTCTCACTGTACGATCGTCCTTTGGGACGCTCTGGATATACTATAGGATCTGGCGTCCTATCCTTAGGTTGCTCTACATCGGACCATCTTACTTCCTTGTCAGTCTGCAGGCTTTCCTCTGGGGCACATGCACCTCCTCCCTCTTCCCCACAGAAGGATTCTCTCTCCTCATCTGACATGTAAAGTCCCCAACTAGTGTGACTCTCGTCCCCTTCACCCTAGGTCAGTCTGATTAAGGAAAAGGCTATATGTTTGAGACTAAACAGATTTTCTCCTTTGCTTCATGACTGGAAGACCAGGTTTGATCTCCTTTCCCTCAGCTTCCCGATTTGTTACCGTCCTTTAAATCTTGATAGGATTTGTCAATCCTGTCTCTGGTACTGCCTATGTCAAAGATTTTCATATCTAGTGCTACTCTAGATGCCCCTGACATCGCTCCCTTTAATGAGAGAAACTCTTCCACTCTGCCCCATTGCATTGTTGGACTTGGCTCTATTAACTCCTCTTGAATGAGGTTAATATCAAGCACTTGCAGCCTCCTCTTACAATTCTTCATCTAGTTCTCTTCGTTTTCTCGCTTCCTATCTAATCTCTCCTCTTCTTGTCTTATCTCTTATCTACTTACTCGTGCTCCCCTTTCTTCCTCTTCTCTTTGTCTCTGTATTCTTTTATCCCTTAATTTCTGCGTTTCCTCCTCTTCTCTCGTCCTTTCTTGTCCATCCCGTTCTTCCATTGCTCTCTGCCTATTGTCATACTTTCTTTGCTCCTCTGCCCATTCCTCCCTCTTTTGCAGCTCTTCCAGATACATCTGTTCTCGCCGCTGTCTGCTCTTTGTTTTGTGTTCATCTTCCTTCAATCTTTTTTCTCGCTCCCTATCTTTTCTATCCTGTTCGTCTTTATCTAACTTCCTCTATGTTCTTCCCATCTAGTTTGAGCAATATCTGTCCTCTCATCCATTTGTTCTGCACAAGAGTTACCTCGTCAGCTTTATCCTTCTCTCATTTCCATCTCTCAATCTATTGTTCTATCTCTGTTGATACATTTGATCACTCATTTTTCTCTTCCTTGCTTTGTATGATCTTAAAGATCTCCTCCTTTCTCTTACTCTCCTCTGGGCTATCGTCAATGCTATATGCAGGCGGTTCATATATCGGATTACTATACCCCGTCACCGCTTTCAATTCCTTTAAAGGATATAGCCCTACATCTTTAATACTAGCGCCTTTTACTTCAGGTGAGGCAAGGGGAGCTGATGGCTCAGCACCTTCCTCCTTACATTGATTAAGCACCCATTCACCAGGTGGTGGATCTTCCCTTTATTCCTGGTACATCTTCCAAAACTCTAGAATAGCTAGCCTTTTTTCCAATTTCTTCCACGTGTACGCAGCATGCAAGTATGTGGTCATGTGTTGCAGTACTGCTTTTGACAATGATCATCCTTGTGGCCATGGCATGGACATCTTATCTGCTGTGCCTTTTGCTGCTCTTCCTGACACATCTGTTCTCGCTGCTGTCTGCTCTTTCTGTTGTTTTCAGCTTCCTTCAATCTTTTTTCTCTCTCCCTGTCTTTTCTATCCTGTTCGTCTTTATCTTCCTTTTGCCTAACTTCCTCTATGCTCTTCCCATCTAGGTTGAGCAATATCTGTCCTCCCATCCATTTGTTCTGCACAAGCGTTACCTCATCAGCTTTATACTTCTCTCATTTCCATCTCTTAATCAATTTGTTCTATCTCTGTTGATACATTTTTTTTTCATTTTTTTTAACAGCTTTATTTATATTTGCACACAGGTTATGCACGTACATTTATACCATTCGATTAATTAAGCATAAATACATATACAGGTCAATTCTCTTCAGTGTTCAGGTTTTCGAGGTCTGCCAATTCCGCCAGATATTGTTTATATCGGGACCAAATGTTTCTTGGTCTACAGGGGGCCATGACTGAGTCTATGTATAGTTCTTCAGTATCGTTGACCCACACCATGTCTCTGTTCCAGTCTTCAATTGTGGGTGACTGCACATTCTTCCATCTCATTAAAATGACCCTTTTCACTATTAGCAGGCTTAGATTCAATAGCTTCCGCCATGTTGGGTTAATTTTCCCTTCTGCCCCCAACATGCAGATCCGTGGTGTCCATTTCACCGGTTGGTCTGCCATCTTATCCAGTGTTCCACAAACCTCTGACCAGTATTGTCTCAACTTGGCACAGTCCCACAGCATATGAAATATGTTCGCATTCTCAGAGTTGCATCTCGGGCAGGTACCCGCCGAGGCGGGATATATTTGATTGAGTCTGGACGGTGTGTAATAAGTCCTATGGACTATTTTAAAATGAATCAGCTTGAACCGTTCATTACCTCTGTTGATACATTTGATGGCTCATGTTTCTCTTCCTTGCTTTGTATGATCTTAAAGATTTCCTCTTCTCTCTTACTCTCCTCTGGGCTATCGTCACTGCTATATGGAGGCAGTTCATATATCGGATTACTATACCCCGTCGCCACTTTCAATTCCTTTAAAGGATATAGCCCTACATCTTCTGTACTATCGCGTTTACTTCAGGCAAGGCAAGGGGAGCTGATGGCGAGGCACTTTCCTACTTACACTGATTAAGCATCCATTCCTCATGTGGCAGATCTTCCCTTTCTTGCTGGTACATCTTCAAAAGCTCTAGAATAGCTAGTTTTTTCCAATTTCTTCCCCGTTTATGCAGCATGCAAGTATGTAATCATGTGTTGCAGTACTGCTTTTGACAAAGATCCCCCTTGTGGCCATGAAATTAACATCTTATCTCCTGTGCCTTTCACCCACTCTGCGCTATACTGTTTCAGTTGGGCATGTGTTTTGGCAATGTTTTACATAAATGCATCAGAGGAGTGTCTCCCATTGTGACAAGTCCCAATTGACTGTCAATACTTACCAGACTTTTTATAAAACGGCTTTCACAAAAACAACAAATATGAGCATTCTCCAATCAATCACCACACAAAACCTCTTGTTTCTCAATAATCTCTGTCTACCTCTGGATTGGTAACAACCACTTCCCTAGATAGACAATATAACTTCTTGACTTTACCTCAATTTTTCTACAACTGTTCGTATCGCTTCTGGAAACTCAATTCAACACAAATCCCCTAACAGACCGACTAGTCGACTCTTTTCAAAAAAACCTCGGTGATCACCATTTTTCCTCTTCACCCCTAATGAATCCCCTGATTTACAGAGTTTAAATCATCTCCTTATGCGGACCTGTCCTGCACGTAGCCTAAAGACTCTGACTGGAGTGTGAGACAACCTCTTCTGACCCCTTGGGTCAGGCTTCCAGGCTTTATATATGTCTCTCTTTAGCTCTATACAATATTTCCGTTACTCCTCTCACTTTCATTACTTTAAAATTATCCCAAGCCCGTCCCCTTAGTTTGCCATTCCCCTCAGTCTACTCACCATTTGCTCGTTTAGCTTGAGGCCTTCAGCATCGACTTCCTCCTCCAACCGAACACTTTTGCCTTCCATCTGCAAAGAGCCTGTGGAAACCAGGTAAGGATTTTGTTAAAGAGGGACCCTGCCCACCATCTCGATTTTCTTGCAAGATTTCCATTTGTCCGCTCACCACAGGAAACCCACAATCTTCCGGCTAGATGGCGGAGGATGTTCGATCATCCAAAAATCTAGAGTCAACAGGTCGATTGGTCTTTTTAACTACCCGACATGCTACCACGTGTACATAAGGTCTTTAATCAGTAACATGTCATGCAGAGGATGGGATGCAGGAAGTTAGCAAAGTCTCATCCGACTGTTTTATTATCAATTGTCTAAAACAGGGAGTTACAACGGACATCTACGGACTTCGCACAAGCTCGCTTGTACATTTCATAAAAAATCTCATTTATTTACTAAAAGTTCATCAAACGTTACGTCTTACTATGTGACAAACAAGATAAACCTACAAGGGGTTGTGCTAGGTTAAAGTGGAATATCTAAGTATACTTTCTATAAGGGGTCAGGTTGTGATTGGATCTCTACAGTCAGGTGGACAACTTATGCCCACCCCTAGTGCAAGTTATCCTCATCATTTATGAAGTACACAGGATATCATTGGATCTCAAACTATAGGGCTCTTCATTATACAGCCCTCTACAATTGGTTGGCACACTCGTGCCCTTCTGGAACTTTCGACTTATTAGCAGCATGTAAGCTAGCACCCCAGGTGCCAGGAGGTGAACTTGACCATGTCTCCCCACCCAATTAGCCCAACATCTCTCATCACCCATGCCTTCTGCTATGCAGACTGTCTTTGTACTTGCCCTTGAAATGTTTCTTTGCCTCCGAGAATATTAGGGAGTGTGAGCTTGCTCCTGCAAGTCCTATTTTAATCATTGGCTCACATGACAGGAGACCTCAAATCGGCCCATTTTCTAGCATTTAATTGTATTAAATGAATAAACTTGGCAGGCATGGCGTTCTTTCTCTGCACCTTGACAAGATAGGATCTGGCTTCTCATGTTCACTGACTACAGTAATAAATAACCAGTTCTTGTCTGCTCCAGCCTTTGACATCAGCCTGTCTCGATTCTTCCTTAACTCTCAGCTACATGTTTGCTGCGATACAGCTTTTGATCCTTCTTTCTCCGTGGGTCTAAGCTTACTAAAATTGTGACGTCGAATGTCCAAATTCTATATAACAGCGGCACTGCCCAGTCTATTCCCATGTATAGCAAGCCTTTATGATTACTTAGCCTACTTGCATTGCTGATTCTCTACAGTTATAAAACGGTTTGCATTTTCTGCAGTGCTCTTCTTCACAAGTGCACTCTTTACTTCGCACATGAAAGTTTACTCGATTCTTTACTTCATCATCAGATTCTATAAAGACTATACATTTTCTACTTCAGCCACTCTTCTCAGTGTGTCATGCTCATCTCGTGAGTGACGTCACCACTTCCCTTTCCTCCATTCTTTATATTCCTTCAGGAACGTCCTCCAAGAGATTGTCATTTCTCCTGGGATACATCAGATGCGGTTTCTCAAAGGATACCTTTTCTCAAAGACTCTACTTGGAATGGTCACAGTTACTGGTGTCAAACATGGTACGGTCTCTGGCTTCCAACATATAGGCATGAAGGGGGCATGTCTTCCTGTAGGGGCACTTGGCTGCTCCTCTATAAACCGCTGTATTGCCAAGTGGTTTGTATATCAGTTGTGAATACCCCATCTGCTAGAAGGCTGGGAGCAGCCACCAATGCTGCTACCCCAACACATAGTGAAATAAAACATGTCACAAACCACCCAGGAACATCAAAAATTGTTGTCTCTTACACTTTTTGTAGGCGGCGTCTTACATATAATTGAAAGCTGACATACACTCAGCTGAGCACTTCGTTTTAAGAATTGTGCAGAACCGATAATTTGTGTTTTTACAACCCAGCTCCAACCACGGGAAGAATGAATCAAAGGCGGTGTTCCTACTGAAACAGCCGCTGTAGCTGTTATTCTGCTGCCAAGAGAATGGACTGTCAAGAACTTAAAGAATCAGTCAAGATTAAAAAAATTAAACTCATCAACAGATTGATTAACTATGCCAAAAACCAAAGTTAGTTGTTACACCACTTGACATTTGACTATGTATGCTGCAACTTGCACAGAAAAGATTAATTCACTTAGCCAAGAACTTAAACAAGTAGGAAATTACACCAGGTAGAAAATCCAGTGTAACGCATACCCGATTCTCTAAGGAAAAATGGCATGTACACATAAGAACCACAATTCCAACAGCCAGACAAATATAGGCCGATTTGTCCATCGACTTGGAAATAACTACCAAACTACACAAATATTGAGATCAAATACAACATAACACTTTCACCATACACCCCTACAAACACATCACACATCTAACTCGGCAATGCAACACATGATACATTGAAACACACCATCATTTTGCAGGTGTAACTCACGTCACAAGAGAAACCTTCTGCAACTCTCTCGAAACTTAAGTGAATAGCAATCAAAGATTAAGATAACAGATAAGATAACAGAGAAAAACCTTAAATACCAGCAGTTGACACAAACTATCTGCTCTAGAAATTCCCGCGGCATTTGGTCACTCCTAAATGAGAACAGAGAGAAGACCAAAGGCCCCTTAATTAGTCCAATAAGTAAGGAGACATGGGAAAAATTCTTATTAGGCCGTAATTCAGGAGGAGTGGAAACCTTGAATAGATCTTTGGAAAAGGCCCCCACTCAGTTGCCTTTCGATGTCTCAGCTGAGGCAATACGGAATAAAATAGCGGCTCTTAAGTCCTCTAGAGCCCCTGGACCCAACGGGCTAGCTAACGTAGTGATCAAGAGTCATCCCATATTTTGGGCTGACTTGTTTTCCCTACTCTTCAACAAGATCTTAGAGCAGGGGATTATCCCCCAGTCCTGGCAAACAGCCATTCTAATTCCTGTATTTAAAAAAGGAAGTCGTACCGACCCTAATATCTATAGGTTGCTATCCATGCTTGATATCTCAGGCAAATTATTTGCCTCACTTTTGCTTGACGAGATGCAGAAATGGGTAGAAAATTATAAAATACTCAGCAGATTTCAATGCGGCTTTAGGCGGGACTTTTCCACCTCACATAACCTTTTGGTCATGGATATACTTCGTACACGGGCACTTAGTAAGGGGCAGCCCCCGTTGTACGCCCTGTATATTGATTTTAAAGCCGCATTTGACTCCATCCCCCGAGAGAGGCTTTGGGCCAAGTTAGAGAAATTGGGATGCCCGTCAAGTATATTATATTATTTGAGATTACTCCATCAGAATACTACGGCGTGGCTAAGATTGAATCAGGAAGGAAACATGACCCGAAAGGTGATCCAAGACAGTGGGGTAAAACAGGGATGCGTTACTGCACCCCTGATTTACAATCTCTATGTGTACGACATCCCAGCAGCATTAGCCGAATTTGATAACTGCCCTCCTAAAGTAGGTACAGTACCGTGCGCGGTATTAGCTTATGCGGACGATCTGGTCGTCTTTGATAATACCATAGGTGGCTTGAGACGCTCTGCTTCTGCCCTATGGGATTATGCCAAGATTAATGGCTTGACCATCAATCTGGATAAGACAAAGGTGCTAAGATTTACTAGGAGAAGAGTATCGCGTGTGAATCTGATAGTACATGGAAATCACATACCCTATGCTCCATCATATCGCTATTTAGGAGTCGAAATTGAGCCCATGGGCGATTACTCACTCTGTAGACAGGGTCGAATCACTAGGGCCATGCAAGTCACCTCACTTATTTCCTCTTTTACAAATAAGCAGGGTGGCTTTACCCTTTGGGGGACGCGCCATCTTTACATCCAAGTGTTTGCCCCATGATCATCTATGGCCTTGAGTCACTGCACACAATGAATCTTGCGTGGCTGCAGGTGCTGGAGGGCAAGTTCTGGAGACGGATATTAGGACTACCCCCCGAGGTACCAATGGCCCTGATCAGATTGGAATTGGGCCTCCCTTCTTTGAAAGCAATGGTACTGAGGAAAAGAGCAGGGTTTCACCTTAAGATGATAGGTGGTACCAATAACCCCTTATTAACTGTGATCCATCAGGAGGTGACCAAAAAATATACTACTTCGCCCCTACATAAAGATATGACTGAATTTCTCTTAGACATTGGATGGATACATCGAGGGACAATTGTCACCAAGGAAACCCTATATGCATTAGGAAAAAAAGTAGACCGGTGGGATTGGCTTGAGAATTTCGCACATATAAGTAGCCTTAAAACCTATCATTTTGTGAAATATAGACTATATAATTTCATGAAACCTCAAGCCTACCTATACCTCTGCCCCCCAGAAGACTCAGACGCTTTATGATCCTGTTTAGATTAGAGCAATTGCCTACTTTGTACATTAGAGGTGCATGGGAGAATATCCCGGTTGATAAGCGTACTTGCCGTCTCTGTAAATCCTTAGAATGCCTAGAGACAGCCAGACATCTTCTCACTGAATGCCGGATATTGAAGGATACAATTTTACGTTATTTGGGAGAATTTGTACATGATGTTGTAACCATACGCAAAACGTCTTTCTGGCGCTATTGCACTAACTCTAGCAATATGCATCTATTTATAGCATTTTACAATATCTGGCAACAGGTTGAACTTGCTATGGAGTGTGGATTGGAATCGCCCCAATACTGAGGAGACCTAGGAATGCATAGAGTACCCTATTTGAGACAGAAATTGATCATTACTCCTAAATATACTCATTCCAACTCCAACTTAGTCATTAGTCATTACCCCGATATGATCATTTGTAAATCCTATAAGGAAAGGTAATGCGTAACTGTTCCTTTTAACTGCCGCTTTTATATTTGAGATTTACTTATGTTTTTTTTTTATATATCTGTATATATTTATGATTTAAGTTCAATGCTTTGTAATTCTTGTAAAGTGTAATTTGTGTAAAGTTTGAATTTATTTTCATTCTATACCACATTAAAGTATCATTAAATTACATCTGTTGACTGTGACCCTACCATCGCATGATACACCTGGTGACACGCACAAATCATCATACAAGTCCAATGACACATCCTCAATGCTATGCACGCACATCCAGAAAACCCTTTTCGGCACACCCTTCCCAACACTACTAAAAGCCAGGAAACATCCCCCTGGCACACCAGCACAGCCATATCTAATCCCGTCAAATTAACCAACTGCTGGGTCACTGTCATGCAGCAGATAGAAATCAAGGTAAATGGGACGCATAAGTGTGAACGGCAAAAACAAACTAATGGAAGCTTGCAGTAACATCAGCCACTAATACTCTTGCGTCTTGCAACAGTGGCCAATCGTGAGTAATCATATTCAGTATCTAGTGCACATAGCCCTTTCCCACAAACTCCATTTAATACACACACAGAACATGAATATTCCTCCATTTCATGACCAGCAGAGTTGAGGATCCCCAAAAGCCCACCCACAGGAAGTGCAACTAAGCAACTTGTTCAGGAAGGATTATTGATATAGCCATTTCCCCCATTTTGGGGGAATACAGTGCCAGTGATGGGCCTGCAAGCCAGAGCCTAGACAGACCTGAGCAAAGTGAGGGCCTCAGCAAGGGCTCAGGGAAGTTACTGGCCCTGTACGCCTCCCTAAAGTGGAGGTGATAGCTATTCATAACTCAGGACTCCCTCCGGTTGTGAATAGCTTTCATTTTTGTCTCCAAAGGACATGGTGCCATACATATTGTACAAGCCCAATCTCCCATAAAAATAATGATGGCGCTTTCATAGCAAACAGAAAAGGGACTAAGTCCCCTTTCTATTTCTATCGTAGCTGCCAGATGGAAAGGAATGGTAGAGCCAGTAGCCCCACATGTAAGTGGGGTGGGGCTGTTTGAGGGGTGACGTATGGGCCGGGACTGTGGGGTGTCGAGGGGATGGAAGACAAGATGGCGAAGCCCCTAACAAAATAAAAATAGCCACACCCGGGGAAGGGGCTTGCGTGGTTGGTGGAAGCAAGCAGAACACTCTCAGGTCTCGGCCACGTTTCCGGCAGCCACCGGATTTGTTATGCTTGAGCTAAAACATGGCGCTGGTGCGCAGTGTATTCTCGGGGCACTCAGAGCCACAATGGATATTTACTCCATGTCTCAGTGAAAAGCTGTACTTACTTTGCTGAGAGCTGAATTTACTTTGCTAAAGAAAACATGCTTTCCAAACCTGGTATGCAGTCAAGGACATTCAGCTGGAAAAGCTGGTTTTGTTTTGTCTTGTTATGAGTTATGGGACTGTTTTCCGTGGCGTTTGTTCTTAGGAGAGGGAAGCGCTTTGCTCCTTGAGGTTACTGTCGGTTGACCCAGCTGGCAACCAACAGTTACCCATCAATGCACAAATGCATTGCCAGAAGGTTCGAGAAATTACCACCCCTTTTTGAGGAGTGCATATATGCGGAACCCCTCAACGGTCAGACGGGACAAGTACAAAGACCTCAATCGGAAGGGGGACGCCTTTGTCCGGCATACCTGTGGGCTGTTGTGCTCTCGGCCTGGCTGTTATCAGTGTCTTCCAGCTGCTTCTGGCGAGATGAGGGATTCAGTTACGCCCACAGTGATGTATTCTCTTTTGAATTCTCTGTGATTTATTTCTGTGTTATAACTTGTTGCTTCCAAGCTTTGAATAAATAGCCGTGTTTATCATTTTCTAAGCGTGCGTGTGGTTGTAAGTCATTGCGTCGTCTACCTGCGTTTAAAGTATTGGCTCTGCAATTGCGCTGGTGATTAATGACTGTCAGTGCACTCTGGGTGAGCAATACATTTTGGCGCTGTGAGCAGGTTATTTGTGATGAATGGTTCCAAATATTAAATAATCTGTTTGAACGCAGATAGGCTTTGTTTACATTGCAAGCGAAAAGTAATTTGGTAGCGAGTGTTGGACTGTGTTAATCTGTTTTTTTTTTGTGTGTGCGTGCCTGCGCGAGGGACTGCAGTGTGGAAAGAAAAAATAAATATATATATATAAAGAGGTTTTGTACATTATTGCAATGATGAATAGTTTGTTCAGGAAAAAGAGCGTTCCCGCTGGCGGTGAATGTTCTGATGTTATCATTCCAGGCTGGGCTAAGAGCCCATATGATAAATTGGCCCAGGTGTGGGCATGCGGCGCGGGGCTAAGTGAAACATGGGATCAAGGATTGGGAGATGCTGATCCGTCTGATGTAATGTTGTGCTTACAACAAGTTTCAGTGGAAAGGGGAAGGAAATGCACTGTGCTGGGTAGGCGGGGTTGGGTCGTCCTGCATGCCTATAGGAAAATACATCAAAGGAATTTGGAAATTAAAAATGATATTTTGCGATTGGAAAGAGTTGGCTGCAGAAAGGCAGATTGCGTTAATGCAGCAGATTCAAATGAAACCTTTTAAAGATAAAGCCGACACATACCAGGCCGTGGCCGAGAGGGCAGCAGTCAGAGTAGCCCGGTATAAGTATCGGAAAAGACGGGGAGGGGTCAACCAAAGAAAGGTGGCAGCTGTAATAGCTACCGCCGGTGTGGACTGGGATCCGGATAATTGGGATGGTGACATTTTTAACTCAACCAGTCCAGAGAGCAGTTCGGCAAATGAGTCAGATCCCAAAACGGATTTTAAGCAGAAGACAGTGGTGGCTAAGCCAGTTAGAAGACGGCGAGCCAGGCCCCACCCGCAGAATCCTGTGGGCGGGGTTGTGGATTTAACCATGCTGGAGGATTACACCCAGCAGGAAGTTGGGGAAATTATTACCCGTTTGAGGCAAAAATCAGGGGAACCTTTATTGACATGGATGGTGAGGTTGCTAGATGGGGGCGCCGCGGGGTTGTTGGTAGATTCCACGGACTCACTGCGTTTTCTACCCTTGTCAACTGACACCAATGTACAGGAGGTCTTAAGGGCAGGGCCGCCCCCTGATGAGAATGGCCAAGATTCACAGGTGTCTTTGTTGCACCTAGCACTCCAAGCATGTAACCGTAAATACCCCATTACCACAGATTGGCCTAGCGAGGAAACAAAGTGGTATACTTTGAAAGAGGCAATTAAAAAGGTCAGAGAGCATGCTATGCAAGAGGCAATTCACATAGATCCTGCAGGACACATGGGGGCCGTGCCGCTCTCAGTTTCAACTAGAAATATGATGATCAGAACTGCACCGCCCGCATACAAAAGTGTCATTATGACTTTGCTCGTAGGTATGACGGGCAAACCCACTGATGAGGTAGTGGATGCCATTCGCCAACCTGGCAGATTTAGGGAAGTGGGACACGAGTGATGACAAGCCACGGGAGAGAGAGGGGTGTAGTGAGAGAAGAACTGAAGGCAGTAGGCAAGATATTAGAGACTCCCGAGTGTCCAGAAAGGACATGTTTTTGTCTTTGTTAAAAGATGGTGTGCCACGAGAAGAAATTGATGGCATTGAAACTAGGGTAATGTATGAATTATACAAAAAGAGAGGGCTTGCAGCCAAAGAGCACTATAAACAGGTTAAGAAACAGGTAGTAACCAAGCCACAGGGGGACACCTCACCTTCCGCTCCTCCTGAGGAAGAACAAGAAGAAGGGTCTATGGGGACACATTCCCCGTACCAGCCAACATACGCTGATTGGAGGAAGGTGGTGAGTGCAATGCTAGAGGCAGAGTCAAGTCACACTCATTCAAAATTTGACTAGGGTTAAGGCTGCTCGCATAAAAGTTGATAGGCGGCCCCATGTTAATGTTAAGATTTTTTGGGGGCCAGAAAATACGCAAGGGGTGCGAGCATTGATATACACCGGGGCGGAGGCCTCTCTGATTCATGGCAATCCAGCACGATTCAAAGGCAGACAATTTACTATTACAGGTCACAGGGGGAAAGGAGACCCCCGCAGTACAAACTGAAGTGGAGATGAAAATAGGCAATTTGAATAGGCAGAAATACCAAGTGTTGATTGTCCCGATACCTGAGTACATAATTGGCTTTGACATTCTGGAAGGGTTGACTTTGGGACTGGGAGGTACAACGTACCAGTTTGGGGTGAGTGCATTAACCTGCACACCCATTACTGTAGGCAAATTGAGGATGCCCCCAGTGCAAGTGCCTGTGGCAACCAAGCGGGTAGCAACGAAGCAATACCTCATTCCTGGGGGGCACAAGGACATTTCAGACACCATCAAAGGGTATGTGGAGGCGGGTGTGTTATGCCCTATCACTACCGCATGGAACAATCCTCTCTGGCCTATCAAAAAAGGGGATGGGTCTTGGAGGATGACAGTGGATTACAGTGAGTTGAATAAACACACTCCTCCCTTAGTGCCTGCGGTCCCAGATGCCATTACCTTGATTGAGAATGTCCAAAAGTTTGAGGTATGCAGCGGTAGATTTAGCCAATGGATTTTTCTCTGTGCCAATTGCTGAAGAGTGCCAAGAGCAGTTTGCATTTTCTTGGAGCGGACGTCAGCACACCTTTACAAGGTTACCTATGGGGTACATACATAGCCCGACTATCTGTCACCGGCTGGTGGCAGAGCACTTAGACAAGATACTGTGTAAACCTGACATACAAATCTCTCACTACATTGATGATATTTTGATTCAGGGCAAGGATGAGCGCAGTATGCAAAACCAGTTAGAAGTCATTATGGAAGGATTGACGAAGGAAGGGTGGGAGATTAACCCGAATACATTTCAAGGCCCAGATGAAACAGTGATATTCCTAGGGATTCAGTGGCATAATGGGCATCGAGAAATGGTGCCGAAGGCCCGACAGAAAATACTTGAGTTCACCACTCCAATGAACAAAAAGCAAGCTCAGCAGTTTATAGAGCTGTTTGGGTTTTGGAGATAGCACATTCTCCATTTAGGACAGATACTGGCCCCCCTCTACAAAGTGACATGAAAGAAATATGAGTTTCAGTGGGGGGAAGAGCAGCAGAAAGCATTTGATTTAGCAAAAGACACTGGGCAGCAGGTGCTTGATCTATGGCCATTGAAGGAAGGCGAAGTGGAATTGAATGTGTCTGTACAAGACAATTATGCTAACTGGATTGTGTGGCAGAAACAGGACAGGAAACGTGTGCCATTGGGGTTCTGGAGTCGTAAGCTACCCGATGCTGGTAACTCATACACTCCATTTGAGAAGCAGTTTTTGGCATGTTATTGGGCCCTTGTTGATACCGAGCGAATGACGGTGGGCCATGATGTATTGATGAGGCCAGAAATACTGATTATGCAATGGGTACTAAGTTCTCCTAAAACACATAGAATAGGACATGCTCAAGAAGCAAGCATAATTAAATCGAAATGGTACATTCAAGACAGAGTCAAATCAGGGAAGGGTGGAGTTGCAAAATTACATGAGCAAGTAGCCAACATACCGCCCTCAGATTACATACCACCGGAAGTGCCTGAAAAACGCAAGTCTCCCGTGAAATGGGGAGTACCTTATGGCGATTTGACCGTGGAGCAGACAGAGCATGCCTGGTTCACGGATGGCTCAGCCCGATCTGTGGGAACCGAGCGATACTGGAAAGCAGTGTCGTACAATCCCAAGACAAAAAAAGATTTTGACAACGTCAGGGAAAGGGAAGAGCAGTCAGTTTGCAAAGCTTTACGCAGTTTACCAGGCATTGAAACAAGAGACCCCTGGTCGATGCAATTTGTACACGGATTCATGGTCAGTGGCGAATGGGTTGGCAGTGTGCTTGCCAACCTGGTAAAAGAATGGGTGGAAGAATCATTCAAAAGAGTTGTGGGGAAACGAACTGTGGCAAGATATTACAGAAATGTTATCACAAAGTGAAGTCACTGTGTATCATGTGGACGCGCATTGTGTTACAGACTCATTAGAACGTTGGTTTAATTCTGTTTCAGATGAACACACCAAGATTTCATCTGTGGATGCGGAGGCTCAGGAAGACGATTTGGAGGGTTTGGCCAAGTGGGCTCACCAGAAATGTGGACACCTTGGAGAAAAGGCTACTATCAGGTGGGCACAAGCTTGAGGAATCAGTATTCCTTTAGGAGGTAGTGATAACGATAATTCTGCAATGTCCAGTGTGCCAACACCAACAGCATAGGCCTATCCCTCAGATTGTTTGGGGTACATTGCGAAGAGGAAAATTACCATGTCAAATTTGGCAGATTGATTATATCGGTCCCCTGCCAATCAGTAAAGGTTGTCAGTATGCATGCACTATTGTGGATACATACTCAGGATACATGATGGTTTTGCCGTGCAAGCATGCCACACAACTGAACACCATTAGGTTGTGAGATCAGTTCATATTGCATTACGGAGTGCCTTTGCAGATTCAACGTGACAATGGGTCACACTTCAAAGGCAAATTGATTCAGGAATATTGTCAGGAAAAGAGCATTGAATGGCTCTACCATGTGCCTTATTACCTTGCCGCTTCAGGGCTAATTGAACGAATGAATGGGTTGTTGAAAGAACAGCTGTGCAAATCTGGAGATGGCAATTTGGCAGGCTGGCGTGATCGTGTGTTTGATGCTGTGCAAGTGCTAAACAATAGGCCTGTGAATGAGCATGAAACTCCTTTGATGCGGGTAATGACTCCTGCTTTACAGATTCAACCCAACTCAGTCAGAGAAACCCTATTGTACTGGGAAATTACCCCGGGTTCTTTAGCTCTCTATCGGGCGACTCCAGAGTCAGTGGGGGTAGACTTGAATTCCCATGAGGAAATCAGATTAGGCCCAAGAGGGATTGTTGTAATTGAAACAGGGATTGGAGTACAAATTCCCCACAGCATATGGGATGGAATGCCCCTAGATCTGGCCTAGCATTGAAGGGAGTTCAAGTGTTGGGAGGGGTAATTGATGGCGATTACCAAGGCGAGATCAAAGTCATCCTGATGAATAGTGGGGACCAATTGTTACCGATCCACAAGGGCGATCGGGTGGCCCAACTAATTATTATCCCCGTTAAGTTGTCCATGATTAAGAAGGGGGAGCCTCCTACAGTGTTAACTACCCGTGGGGATCGTGGTTTTGGCTCTTCAGACAATATGGTCCCTAGTGCGAAGGTGTGGGTGGAAAGGCCAAGTGGCCCACCAGTACCCGCAGATGTCATTGCATCAGGCAAAGACCAAGTAGTTTTAGTAATGGAGCCCGGTAGAAAGAAATGGCAATATGTGCCCGCAGACAAATGTTGCCTAAGAGAGTGATTTACAACACTGATATCTCTTTTCTGGGTTTGCCTTGTAGATCCTGTGTCTGGCTGGTGTAATTGTGGGACTAAATGGACTCCGTTCGGGAGAGTCAAACGGCATGCTGCTACCAATGAAAAATATCACATCTGTGCCAACGATCAAGGAGAAACTGATAATGATGAGTAATGATGTCCAAAAGCAGTCCTATGCCGATGCCGAAAAGCCAGCCAGACTGAAGACATGGATTCGTGAAATGAGGCAAACACGTCAGGCGCAAGTGAAAACAACATTGATGCCAGTTATGCAAGAGGCATCTTCAGGACGGCGAAAATATTCTCCAATGATCACCCAAACGGAGAATATGTGGACATACCTGGCACAACAGGTGCTCAACATTACGCACTTTTGCCCTACTGACGTGCCCAATGCTGAAGCCTTACTGACCACATGCTTAGTAGCAGTGCCGATGCCAGTTCCGGTTCTAAAGCATATTTTCGGTGTCACGCACAATGATTCTTTGGTTCAAGATTCCGATATCAGGCAATCCTTTTCCATCTATGAGTACTGCAGGTTTTGCCAGGAAACGGATCGCAAATGGAGAAATTTGACACGTATTATAACCTATAATATAACTCAAGGTGATGTGTATTACTTTATGACATGCAATGCAAAAGAAATTGGCAAATGCCAACAGCTCAATTTAACCAAACAGCAAAATCAAACTGTGTTCGAGAAACGATTGTGTTCACGAATTCCACGCACATGTACCAGTGTGAATAACACTATGTCTTGTAATCATACAGTGATAGCTGCCAGTCATCTGAATCATGTGAAACTTCCAACAGGATGGCTCTTTTCATGTGGCAACATCACATACACTTATATTCCAGCTCACATTCCCGGAGGTCCATGTGCCTTAACTCGATTAGGACTAATGATGTTCCCTTTACACCCAGCGATATCTCAAGGCAAAAGGTCAACTTTTGAGTTTGTGGGTCTATCCCCCGATTGTGATTCACATGTGCATTTGCTATCAGAAGCTGAGGTTCTAGCATTAACCCTTTCATTAGTGGGAGTTTGGGGTCTAGCTGCTGGGGGTTACAAATCTTTGATCAAATTAGGGATTGGTTATTTTCATGGTTTCCTGATATTCGGGGTACACTGTGTTACGCTTTTGCTTGTGTTTGCATTATATTAGCTATCATAATAGCTTGCTGTTGTATTCAATGCATTCCCAACTTATTTTTAATATTTCGTCGGTTTCAGAGACCGGCTCCTCTGCCACTGGGCTATGAAAGATAAATATCCAAGGGTGGAATTGTTATGCTTGAGCTAAACATGGCGCTGGTGCGCCGTGTATTCTGGGGGCACTCAGAGCCATAATGGATATTTACTCCACGACTCAGTGAAAAGCTGTACTTACTTTGCTGAGAGCTGAATTTACTTTGCTGAAGAAAACATGCTTTCCAAACCTGGTATGCAGTCAAGGACATTCTGCTGGGAAAGCTGGTTTTGTTATGTCTTGTTATGAATTATGGGACTGTTTTCCGTGGCGTTTTTTCTTAGGAGAGGGAAGCGCTTTGCTCCTTGAGGTTACTGTCGGTTGACCCAGCTGGCAACCAACTGTTACCCATCAATGCGCAAGTGCATTGCCAGAAGGTTCGAGAAATTACCACCCCTTTTTGAGGAGTGCATATATGCGGAACCCCTCAGCAGTCAGACGGGACAAGTACAAAGAACTCAGTCGGAAGGGGGACGTCTTTGTCCGGCATACCTGTTGTTATGCTCTCGGCCTGAATGTTATCGGGGTCTTCCAGCCACTTCTGGCGAGATGAGGGATTCAGTTACGCCCACGGTGATGTATTTTCTTTTGAATACTCTGTCTTTTCTATGATTTATTTCTGTGTTATCACTTGTTGCTTCCAAGCTTTGAATAAATAGCCGTATAAGTGCTCATTATTTTCTAACCGTGTGTGGTTGTAAGTCATTGCATCATCTACCTGCGTTTAAAGTATTGGCTCTGCAATTACGCTGGTGATTAATGACTGTCCGTGCACTCTGGGCGAGCAATACAGGATTGCATGAGCGCATATCCCCATGTGCGAAAATATTATCAATCACCCAGAATATATAGTAATGTTTACACTTTTAAAACTTTCACTTTCATCCAGCAACCTCAATCAACTTACTCAAACTTCTAATATAACCAAAGAGACCAAGTAGTGAAAGATTATATTTCTTCTTTAATTTTGTATTCATACAAAAATATGCATTCCAATTTTTTAAACATCAATTGTTTTTGTAGATACACATCTTAAACAATATCAGGGCTCTGCAAAACTCAATTTTAACTACAACTCAGTCTGAAAGTATCTGGGTTATCTGATTTTGAACATTGCAGGACAACATTTGTCATGCACTTCTTTTCAGGTAATTCACAGGGGAGGAAAGATTTAATGTTGACCCTTATTAAATGTACACAATTGTATTTCAGTAATATTGAATCTTCTGCTTTCTTCGGTCCCATAGAGGTATAGGCAATGACAGATGCCTTGCTTCAGTGCCTATACCACTTTGGAGAATATGCTCGATCGGCTCTGTCTCAGCTTTTCACGGTGGTAGATTCAATCACCTCTTTTTTAATATCCATAATTTAAAATATGAATCGGAAAACTATGGATCCAGTCCTCTTTCAATACGGGGAACTAATGGAAATGGAAAGATATGTGGATTGAACAGATAATTAAACCATGTTTTGAATAATAGTTAACATGAAAGTAACAATAGAAACAACAGCAAAATTATTCTAAAAACAGGTTTTATATTGAAAACCATGTTTCCATATTTTGCTTTTCCATGTACCTACAGCCTGATGGCATTGAACAGTGTGCTCTTTACATCCAGGTAGGAGGCCTTCACTAGTCCATCCATGACACAGCTACATCATTTTTAATCCAGACCGAGGGTGGTGTTTTTAAAGGAATATGCAACATAGATTATATTGTATATTGCATACAGGTGCTTCCATGGATTTCCCATTTCATGATTCATACATTTGGTGCATGATGATACAGGTATGCTTGGAGGACAGGTTATGTATAACTTGGATTTTGGGGAATCACCAACGATCGAATATTACGGGTTGTTTGATTTTCATCTTTCTGTTTTTTTCTCTGTTTCTATAGATTTAGCCCTGATGATGGATATTTTGTGAAATGCATTGGCTGGCTTTGTTTTGAATCTGTTTCCTTGCTCTGCATTGATATTACATTATTGAATCATCATTAGTACATATGTGAAGTTCTTTCTCACAAAAAAAGGGATGGGTAGCAGGTACAGTACACACTTTTCATTAATACTGAATGAGAGAATGCCGACAGAATGTGAGAGAAGAACTGAAGGCAGTAGGCAAGATATTAGAGACTCCCGAGTGTCCAGAAAGGACATGTTTTTGGCTTTGTTAAAAGATGGTGTGCCACGAGAAGAAATTGATGGCATTGAAACTAGGGTAATGTATGAATTATACAAAAAGAGAGGGCTTGCAGCCAAAGAGCACTATAAACAGGTTAAGAAACAGGTAGTAACCAAGCCACAGGGGGACACCTCACCTTCCGCTCCTCCTGAGGAAGAACAAGAAGAAGGGTCTATGGGGACACATTCCCCGTACCAGCCAACATACGCTGATTGGAGGAAGGTGGTGAGTGCAATGCTAGAGGCAGAGTCAAGTCACACTCATTCAAAATTTGACTAGGGTTAAGGCTGCTCGCATAAAAGTTGATAGGCGGCCCCATGTTAATGTTAAGATTTTTTGGGGGCCAGAAAATACGCAAGGGGTGCGAGCATTGATATACACAGGGGCGGAGGCCTCTCTGATTCATGGCAATCCAGCACGATTCAAAGGCAGACAATTTACTATTACAGGTCACAGGGGGAAAGGAGACCCCCGCAGTACAAACTGAAGTGGAGATGAAAATAGGCAATTTGAATAGGCAGAAATACCAAGTGTTGATTGTCCCGATACCTGAGTACATAATTGGCTTTGACATTCTGGAAGGGTTGACTTTGGGACTGGGAGGTAAAACTTACCAGTTTGGGGTGAGTGCATTAACCTGCACACCCATTACTGTAGGCAAATTGAGGATGCCCCCAGTGCAAGTGCCTGTGGCAACCAAGCGGGTAGCAACGAAGCAATACCTCATTCCTGGGGGGCACAAGGACATTTCAGACACCATCAAAGGGTATGTGGAGGCGGGTGTGTTATGCCCTATCACTACCGCATGGAACAATCCTCTCTGGCCTATCAAAAAAGGGGATGGGTCTTGGAGGATGACAGTGGATTACCGTGAGTTGAATAAACACACTCCTCCCTTAGTGCCTGCGGTCCCAGATGCCATTACCTTGATTGAGAATGTCCAAAAGTTTGAGGTATGCAGCGGTAGATTTAGCCAATGGATTTTTCTCTGTGCCAATTGCTGAAGAGTGCCAAGAGCAGTTTGCATTTTCTTGGAGCGGACGTCAGCACACCTTTACAAGGTTACCTATGGGGTACATACATAGCCCGACTATCTGTCAGCGGCTGGTTGCAGAGCACTTAGACAAGATACTGTGTAAACCTGACATACAAATCTCTCACTACATTGATGATATTTTGATTCAGGGCAAGGATGAGCGCAGTATGCAAAACCAGTTAGAAGTCATTATGGAAGGATTGACGAAGGAAGGGTGGGAGATTAACCCGAATACATTTCAAGGCCCAGATGAAACAGTGATATTCCTAGGGATTCAGTGGCATAATGGGCATCGAGAAATGGTGCCGAAGGCCCGACAGAAAATACTTGAGTTCACCACTCCAATGAACAAAAAGCAAGCTCAGCAGTTTATAGAGCTGTTTGGGTTTTGGAGATAGCACATTCTCCATTTAGGACAGATACTGGCCCCCCTCTACAAAGTGACATGAAAGAAATATGAGTTTCAGTGGGGGGAAGAGCAGCAGAAAGCATTTGATTTAGCAAAAGACACTGTGCAGCAGGTGCTTGATCTATGGCCATTGAAGGAAGGCGAAGTGGAATTGAATGTGTCTGTACAAGACAATTATGCTAACTGGATTGTGTGGCAGAAACAGGACAGGAAACGTGTGCCATTGGGGTTCTGGAGTCGTAAGCTACCCGATGCTGGTAACTCATACACTCCATTTGAGAAGCAGTTTTTGGCATGTTATTGGGCCCTTGTTGATACCGAGCGAATGACGGTGGGCCATGATGTATTGATGAGGCCAGAAATACTGATTATGCAATGGGTACTAAGTTCTCCTAAAACACATAGAATAGGACATGCTCAAGAAGCCAGCATAATTAAATCGAAATGGTACATTCAAGACAGAGTCAAATCAGGGAAGGGTGGAGTTGCAAAATTACATGAGCAAGTAGCCAACATACCGCCCTCAGATTACATACCACCGGAAGTGCCTGAAAAACGCAAGTCTCCCGTGAAATGGGGAGTACCTTATGGCGATTTGACCGTGGAGCAGACAGAGCATGCCTGGTTCACGGATGGCTCAGCCCGATCTGTGGGAACCGAGCGATACTGGAAAGCAGTGTCGTACAATCCCAAGACAAAAAAGATTTTGACAACATCAGGGAAAGGGAAGAGCAGTCAGTTTGCAAAGCTTTACGCAGTTTACCAGGCATTGAAACAAGAGACCCCTGGTCGATGCAATTTGTACACGGATTCATGGTCAGTGGCGAATGGGTTGGCAGTGTGCTTGCCAACCTGGTAAAAGAATGGGTGGAAGAATCATTCAAAAGAGTTGTGGGGAAACGAACTGTGGCAAGATATTGCAGAAATGTTATCACAAAGTGAAGTCACTGTGTATCATGTGGACGCGCATTGTGTTACAGACTCATTAGAACGTTGGTTTAATTCTGTTTCAGATGAACACACCAAGATTTCATCTGTGGATGCGGAGGCTCAGGAAGACGATTTGGAGGGTTTGGCCAAGTGGGCTCACCAGAAATGTGGACACCTTGGAGAAAAGGCTACTATCAGGTGGGCACAAGCTTGAGGAATCAGTATTCCTTTAGGAGGTAGTGATAACGATAATTCTGCAATGTCCAGTGTGCCAACACCAACAGCATAGGCCTATCCCTCAGATTGTTTGGGGTACATTGCGAAGAGGAAAATTACCATGTCAAATTTGGCAGATTGATTATATCGGTCCCCTGCCAATCAGTAAAGGTTGTCAGTATGCATGCACTATTGTGGATACATACTCAGGATACATGATGGTTTTGCCGTGCAAGCGTGCCACACAACTGAACACCATTAGGTTGTGAGATCAGTTCATATTGCATTACGGAGTGCCTTTGCAGATTCAACGTGACAATGGGTCACACTTCAAAGGCAAATTGATTCAGGAATATTGTCAGGAAAAGAGCATTGAATGGCTCTACCATGTGCCTTATTACCTTGCCACTTCAGGGCTGATTGAACGAATTAATGGGTTGTTGAAAGAACAGCTGTGCAAATCTGGAGATGGCAATTTGGCAGGCTGGCGTGATCGTGTGCTTGATGCTGTGCAAGTGCTAAACAATAGGCCTGTGAATGAGCATGAAACTCCTTTGATGCGGCTAATGACTCCTGCTTTACAGATTCAACCCAACTCAGTCAGAGAAACCCTATTGTACTGGGAAATTACCCCGGGTTCTTTAGCTCCCTATCGGGCGACTCCAGAGTCAGTGGGGGTAGACTTGAATTCCCATGAGGAAATCAGATTAGGCCCAAGAGGGATTGTTGTAATTGAAACAGGGATTGGAGTACAAATTCCCCACAGCATATGGGATGGAATGCCCCTAGATCTGGCCTAGCATTGAAGGGAGTTCAAGTGTTGGGAGGGGTAATTGATGGCGATTACCAAGGCGAGATCAAAGTCATCCTGATGAATAGTGGGGACCAATTGTTACCAATCCACAAGGGCGATCGGGTGGCCCAACTAATTATTATCCCCGTTAAGTTGTCCATGATTAAGAAGGGGGAGCCTCCTACAGTGTTAACTACCCGTGGGGATCGTGGTTTTGGCTCTTCAGACAATATGGTCCCTAGTGCGAAGGTGTGGGTGGAAAGGCCAAGTGGCCCACCAGTACCCGCAGATGTCATTGCATCAGGCAAAGACCAAGTAGTTTTAGTAATGGAGCCCGGTAGAAAGAAATGGCAATATGTGCCCGCAGACAAATGTTGCCTAAGAGAGTGATTTACAACACTGATATCTCTTTTCTGGGTTTGCCTTGTAGATCCTGTGTCTGGCTGGTGTAATTGTGGGACTAAATGGACTCCGTTCGGGAGAGTCAAACGGCATGCTGCTACCAATGAAAAATATCACATCTGTGCCAACGATCAAGGAGAAACTGATAATGATGAGTAATGATGTCTAAAAGCAGTCCTATGCCGATGCTGAAAAGCCAGCCAGACTGAAGACATGGATTCGTGAAATGAGGCAAACACGTCAGGCGCAAGTGAAAACAACATTGATGCCAGTTATGCAAGAGGCATCTTCAGGACGGCGAAAATATTCTCCAATGATCACCCAAACGGAGAATATGTGGACATACCTGGCACAACAGGTGCTCAACATTACGCACTTTTGCCCTACTGACGTGCCCAATGCTGAAGCCTTACTGACCACGTGCTTAGTAGCCGTGCCGATGCCAGTTCCGGTTCTAAAGCATATTTTCGGTGTCACGCACAATGATTCTTTGGTTCAAGATTCCGATATCAGTCAATCCTTTTCCATCTATGAGTACTGCAGGTTTTGCCAGGAAACGGATCGCAAATGGAGAAATTTGACACGTATTATAACCTATAATATAACTCAAGGTGATGTGTATTACTTTATGACATGCAATGCAAAAGAAATTGGCAAATGCCAACAGCTCAATTTAACCAAACAGCAAAATCAAACTGTGTTCGAGAAACAATTGTGTTCACGAATTCCACGCACATGTACCAGTGTGAATAACACTATGTCTTGTAATCATACAGTGATAGCTGCCAGTCATCTGAATCATGTGAAACTTCCAACAGGATGGCTCTTTTCATGTGGCAACATCACATACACTTATATTCCAGCTCACATTCCCGGAGGTCCATGTGCCTTAACTCGATTAGGACTAATGATGTTCCCTTTACACCCAGCGATATCTCAAGGCAAAAGGTCAACTTTTTAGTTTGTGGGTCTATCCCCCGATTGTGATTCACATGTGCATTTGCTATCAGAAGCTGAGGTTCTAGCATTAACCCTTTCATTAGTGGGAGTTTGGGGTCTAGCTGCTGGGGGTTACAAATCTTTGATCAAATTAGCATGTTTAGTAGTCAAAGGACTCAATCATACTTCTCAAGCATTAGAAGAGTTACTCCTTGATAGCAAGGTTATTAGAAAAGCAACTTTGCAAAACAGGGCTGCTGTTGATTATCTATTGCTAAAGCATAATTTAGGTTGTAACGCAGTTGAAGATATGTGTTGTTTCAATCTAAGTGACCATCCACGATCCATTGAAAGTCATATTCGAGGTTTGAGGGATCTCATTTCTCAAGTGTCCCAAGATCATACTGGGAATTGGTGGGATTGGTTATTTTCATGGTTTCCTGATATTCGGGGTACACTGTGTTACGCTTTTGCTTGTGTTTGCATTATATTAGCTATCATAATAGCTTGCTGTTGTATTCAATGCATTCCCAATTTATTTTTAATATTTCGTCGGTTTCAGAGACCGGCTCCTCTGCCACTGGGCTATGAAAGATAAATATCCAAGGGTGGAATTGTTATGCTTGAGCTAAAACATGGCGCTGGTGCGCCGTGTATTCTGGGGGCACTCAGAGCCATAATGGATATTTACTCCATGACTCAGTGAAAAGCTGTACTTACTTTGCTGAGAGCTGAATTTACTTTGCTGAAGAAAACATGCTTTCCAAACCTGGTATGCAGTCAAGGACATTCTGCTGGGAAAGCTGGTTTTGTTATGTCTTGTTATGAATTATGGGACTGTTTTCCGTGGCGTTTTTTCTTAGGAGAGGGAAGCGCTTTGCTCCTTGAGGTTACTGTCGGTTGACCCAGCTGGCAACCAACTGTTACCCATCAATGCGCAAGTGCATTGCCAGAAGGTTCGAGAAATTACCACCCCTTTTTGAGGAGTGCATATATGCGGAACCCCTCAGCAGTCAGACGGGACAAGTACAAAGAACTCAGTCGGAAGGGGGACGTCTTTGTCCGGCATACCTGTTGTTATGCTCTCGGCCTGAATGTTATCGGGGTCTTCCAGCCACTTCTGGCGAGATGAGGGATTCAGTTACGCCCACGGTGATGTATTTTCTTTTGAATACTCTGTCTTTTCTATGATTTATTTCTGTGTTATCACTTGTTGCTTCCAAGCTTTGAATAAATAGCCGTATAAGTGCTCATTATTTTCTAACCGTGTGTGTGGTTGTAAGTCATTGCATCATCTACCTGCGTTTAAAGTATTGGCTCTGCAATTACGCTGGTGATTAATGACTGTCCGTGCACTCTGGGCGAGCAATACAGGATTGCATGAGCGCATATCCCCATGTGCGAAAATATTATCAATCACCCAGAATATATAGTAATTTTTACACTTTTAAAACTTTCACTTTCATCCAGCAACCTCAATCAACTTACTCAAACTTCTAATATAACCAAAGAGACCAAGTAGTGAAAGATTATATTTCTTCTTTAATTTTGTATTCATACAAAAATATGCATTCCAATTTTTTAAACATCAATTGTTTTTGTAGATACACATCTTAAACAATATCAGGGCTCTGCAAAACTCAATTTTAACTACAACTCAGTCTGAAAGTATCTGGGTTATCTGATTTTGAACATTGCAGGACAACATTTGTCATGCACTTCTTTTCAGGTAATTCACAGGGGAGGAAAGATTTAATGTTGACCCTTATTAAATGTACACAATTGTATTTCAGTAATATTGAATCTTCTGCTTTCTTCGGTCCCATAGAGGTATAGGCAATGACAGATGCCTTGCTTCAGTGCCTATACCACTTTGGAGAATATGCTCGATCGGCTCTGTCTCAGCTTTTCACGGTGGTAGATTCAATCACCTCTTTTTTAATATCCATAATTTAAAATATGAATCGGAAAACTATGGATCCAGTCCTCTTTCAATACGGGGAACTAATGGAAATGGAAAGATATGTGGATTGAACAGATAATTAAACCATGTTTTGAATAATAGTTAACATGAAAGTAACAATAGAAACAACAGCAAAATTATTCTAAAAACAGGTTTTATATTGAAAACCATGTTTCCATATTTTGCTTTTCCATGTACCTACAGCCTGATGGCATTGAACAGTGTGCTCTTTACATCCAGGTAGGAGGCCTTCACTAGTCCATCCATGACACAGCTACATCATTTTTAATCCAGACCGAGGGTGGTGTTTTTAAAGGAATATGCAACATAGATTATATTGTATATTGCATACAGGTGCTTCCATGGATTTCCCATTTCATGATTCATACATTTGGTGCATGATGATACAGGTATGCTTGGAGGACAGGTTATGTATAACTTGGATTTTGGGGAATCACCAACGATCGAATATTACGGGTTGTTTGATTTTCATCTTTCTGTTTTTTTCTCTGTTTCTATAGATTTAGCCCTGATGATGGATATTTTGTGAAATGCATTGGCTGGCTTTGTTTTGAATCTGTTACCTTGCTCTGCATTGATATTACATTATTGAATCATCATTAGTACATATGTGAAGTTCTTTCTCACAAAAAAAGGGATGGGTAGCAGGTACAGTACACACTTTTCATTAATACTGAATGAGAGAATGCCGACAGAATGTGAGAGAAGAACTGAAGGCAGTAGGCAAGATATTAGAGACTCCCGAGTGTCCAGAAAGGACATGTTTTTGGCTTTGTTAAAAGATGGTGTGCCACGAGAAGAAATTGATGGCATTGAAACTAGGGTAATGTATGAATTATACAAAAAGAGAGGGCTTGCAGCCAAAGAGCACTATAAACAGGTTAAGAAACAGGTAGTAACCAAGCCACAGGGGGACACCTCACCTTCCGCTCCTCCTGAGGAAGAACAAGAAGAAGGGTCTATGGGGACACATTCCCCGTACCAGCCAACATACGCTGATTGGAGGAAGGTGGTGAGTGCAATGCTAGAGGCAGAGTCAAGTCACACTCATTCAAAATTTGACTAGGGTTAAGGCTGCTCGCATAAAAGTTGATAGGCGGCCCCATGTTAATGTTAAGATTTTTTGGGGGCCAGAAAATACGCAAGGGGTGCGAGCATTGATATACACCGGGGCGGAGGCCTCTCTGATTCATGGCAATCCAGCACGATTTAAAGGCAGACAATTTACTATTACAGGTCACAGGGGGAAAGGAGACCCCCGCAGTACAAACTGAAGTGGAGATGAAAATAGGCAATTTGAATAGGCAGAAATACCAAGTGTTGATTGTCCCGATACCTGAGTACATAATTGGCTTTGACATTCTGGAAGGGTTGACTTTGGGACTGGGAGGTAAAACGTACCAGTTTGGGGTGAGTGCATTAACCTGCACACCCATTACTGTAGGCAAATTGAGGATGCCCCCAGTGCAAGTGCCTGTGGCAACCAAGCGGGTAGCAACGAAGCAATACCTCATTCCTGGGGGGCACAAGGACATTTCAGACACCATCAAAGGGTATGTGGAGGCGGGTGTGTTATGCCCTATCACTACCGCATGGAACAATCCTCTCTGGCCTATCAAAAAAGGGGATGGGTCTTGGAGGATGACAGTGGATTACCGTGAGTTGAATAAACACACTCCTCCCTTAGTGCCTGCGGTCCCAGATGCCATTACCTTGATTGAGAATGTCCAAAAGTTTGAGGTATGCAGCGGTAGATTTAGCCAATGGATTTTTCTCTGTGCCAATTGCTGAAGAGTGCCAAGAGCAGTTTGCATTTTCTTGGAGCGGACGTCAGCACACCTTTACAAGGTTACCTATGGGGTACATACATAGCCCGACTATCTGTCACCGGCTGGTTGCAGAGCACTTAGACAAGATACTGTGTAAACCTGACATACAAATCTCTCACTACATTGATGATATTTTGATTCAGGGCAAGGATGAGCGCAGTATGCAAAACCAGTTAGAAGTCATTATGGAAGGATTGACGAAGGAAGGGTGGGAGATTAACCCGAATACATTTCAAGGCCCAGATGAAACAGTGATATTCCTAGGGATTCAGTGGCATAATGGGCATCGAGAAATGGTGCCGAAGGCCCGACAGAAAATACTTGAGTTCACCACTCCAATGAACAAAAAGCAAGCTCAGCAGTTTATAGAGCTGTTTGGGTTTTGGAGATAGCACATTCTCCATTTAGGACAGATACTGGCCCCCCTCTACAAAGTGACATGAAAGAAATATGAGTTTCAGTGGGGGGAAGAGCAGCAGAAAGCATTTGATTTAGCAAAAGACACTGTGCAGCTGGTGCTTGATCTATGGCCATTGAAGGAAGGCGAAGTGGAATTGAATGTGTCTGTACAAGACAATTATGCTAACTGGATTGTGTGGCAGAAACAGGACAGGAAACGTGTGCCATTGGGGTTCTGGAGTCGTAAGCTACCCGATGCTGGTTACTCATACACTCCATTTGAGAAGCAGTTTTTGGTATGTTATTGGGCCCTTGTTGATACCGAGCGAATGACGGTGGGCCATGATGTATTGATGAGGCCAGAAATACTGATTATGCAATGGGTACTAAGTTCTCCTAAAACACATAGAATAGGACATGCTCAAGAAGCCAGCATAATTAAATCGAAATGGTACATTCAAGACAGAGTCAAATCAGGGAAGGGTGGAGTTGCAAAATTACATGAGCAAGTAGCCAACATACCGCCCTCAGATTACATACTACCGGAAGTGCCTGAAAAACGCAAGTCTCCCGTGAAATGGGGAGTACCTTATGGCGATTTGACCGTGGAGCAGACAGAGCATGCCTGGTTCACGGATGGCTCAGCCCGATCTGTGGGAACCGAGCGATACTGGAAAGCAGTGTCGTACAATCCCAAGACAAAAAAGATTTTGACAACATCAGGGAAAGGGAAGAGCAGTCAGTTTGCAAAGCTTTACGCAGTTTACCAGGCATTGAAACAAGAGACCCCTGGTCGATGCAATTTGTACACGGATTCATGGTCAGTGGCGAATGGGTTGGCAGTGTGCTTGCCAACCTGGTAAAAGAATGGGTGGAAGAATCATTCAAAAGAGTTGTGGGGAAACGAACTGTGGCAAGATATTGCAGAAATGTTATCACAAAGTGAAGTCACTGTGTATCATGTGGACGCGCATTGTGTTACAGACTCATTAGAACGTTGGTTTAATTCTGTTTCAGATGAACACACCAAGATTTCATCTGTGGATGCGGAGGCTCAGGAAGACGATTTGGAGGGTTTGGCCAAGTGGGCTCACCAGAAATGTGGACACCTTGGAGAAAAGGCTACTATCAGGTGGGCACAAGCTTGAGGAATCAGTATTCCTTTAGGAGGTAGTGATAACGATAATTCTGCAATGTCCAGTGTGCCAACACCAACAGCATAGGCCTATCCCTCAGATTGTTTGGGGTACATTGCGAAGAGGAAAATTACCATGTCAAATTTGGCAGATTGATTATATCGGTCCCCTGCCAATCAGTAAAGGTTGTCAGTATGCATGCACTATTGTGGATACATACTCAGGATACATGATGGTTTTGCCGTGCAAGCGTGCCACACAACTGAACACCATTAGGTTGTGAGATCAGTTCATATTGCATTACGGAGTGCCTTTGCAGATTCAACGTGACAATGGGTCACACTTCAAAGGCAAATTGATTCAGGAATATTGTCAGGAAAAGAGCATTGAATGGCTCTACCATGTGCCTTATTACCTTGCCACTTCAGGGCTGATTGAACGAATGAATGGGTTGTTGAAAGAACAGCTGTGCAAATCTGGAGATGGCAATTTGGCAGGTTGGCGTGATCGTGTGCTTGATGCTGTGCAAGTGCTAAACAATAGGCCTGTGAATGAGCATGAAACTCCTTTGATGCGGCTAATGACTCCTGCTTTACAGATTCAACCCAACTCAGTCAGAGAAACCCTATTGTACTGGGAAATTACCCCGGGTTCTTTAGCTCCCTATCGGGCGACTCCAGAGTCAGTGGGGGTAGACTTGAATTCCCATGAGGAAATCAGATTAGGCCCAAGAGGGATTGTTGTAATTGAAACAGGGATTGGAGTACAAATTCCCCACAGCATATGGGATGGAATGCCCCTAGATCTGGCCTAGCATTGAAGGGAGTTCAAGTGTTGGGAGGGGTAATTGATGGAGATTACCAAGGCGAGATCAAAGTCATCCTGATGAATAGTGGGGACCAATTGTTACCGATCCACAAGGGCGATCGGGTGGCCCAACTAATTATTATCCCCGTTAAGTTGTCCATGATTAAGAAGGGGGAGCCTCCTACAGTGTTAACTACCCGTGGGGATCGTGGTTTTGGCTCTTCAGACAATATGGTCCCTAGTGCGAAGGTGTGGGTGGAAAGGCCAAGTGGCCCACCAGTACCCGCAGATGTCATTGCATCAGGCAAAGACCAAGTAGTTTTAGTAATGGAGCCCGGTAGAAAGAAATGGCAATATGTGCCCGCAGACAAATGTTGCCTAAGAGAGTGATTTACAACACTGATATCTCTTTTCTGGGTTTGCCTTGTAGATCCTGTGTCTGGCTGGTGTAATTGTGGGACTAAATGGACTCCGTTCGGGAGAGTCAAACGGCATGCTGCTACCAATGAAAAATATCACATCTGTGCCAACGATCAAGGAGAAACTGATAATGATGAGTAATGATGTCCAAAAGCAGTCCTATGCCGATGCCGAAAAGCCAGCCAGACTGAAGACATGGATTCGTGAAATGAGGCAAACACGTCAGGCGCAAGTGAAAACAACATTGATGCCAGTTATGCGAGAGGCATCTTCAGGACGGCGAAAATATTCTCCAATGATCACCCAAACGGAGAATATGTGGACATACCTGGCACAACAGGTGCTCAACATTACGCACTTTTGCCCTACTGACGTGCCCAATGCTGAAGCCTTACTGACCACGTGCTTAGTAGCAGTGCCGATGCCAGTTCCGGTTCTAAAGCATATTTTCGGTGTCACGCACAATGATTCTTTGGTTCAAGATTCCGATATCAGTCAATCCTTTTCCATCTATGAGTACTGCAGGTTTTGCCAGGAAACGGATCGCAAATGGAGAAATTTGACACGTATTATAACCTATAATATAACTCAAGGTGATGTGTATTACTTTATGACATGCAATGCAAAAGAAATTGGCAAATGCCAACAGCTCAATTTAACCAAACAGCAAAATCAAACTGTGTTCGAGAAACGATTGTGTTCACGAATTCCACGCACATGTACCAGTGTGAATAACACTATGTCTTGTAATCATACAGTGATAGCTGCCAGTCATCTGAATCATGTGAAACTTCCAACAGGATGGCTCTTTTCATGTGGCAACATCACATACACTTATATTCCAGCTCACATTCCCGGAGGTCCATGTGCCTTAACTCGATTAGGACTAATGATGTTCCCTTTACACCCAGCGATATCTCAAGGCAAAAGGTCAACTTTTGAGTTTGTGGGTCTATCCCCCGATTGTGATTCACATGTGCATTTGCTATCAGAAGCTGAGGTTCTAGCATTAACCCTTTCATTAGTGGGAGTTTGGGGTCTAGCTGCTGGGGGTTACAAATCTTTGATCAAATTAGCATGTTTAGTAGTCAAAGGACTCAATCATACTTCTCAAGCATTAGAAGAGTTACTCCTTGATAGCAAGGTTATTAGAAAAGCAACTTTGCAAAACAGGGCTGCTGTTGATTATCTATTGCTAAAGCATAATTTAGGTTGTAACGCAGTTGAAGATATGTGTTGTTTCAATCTAAGTGACCATCCACGATCCATTGAAAGTCATATTCGAGGTTTGAGGGATCTCATTTCTCAAGTGTCCCAAGATCATACTGGGAATTGGTGGGATTGGTTATTTTCATGGTTTCCTGATATTGGGGGTACACTGTGTTACGCTTTTGCTTGTGTTTGCATTATATTAGCTATCATAATAGCTTGCTGTTGTATTCAATGCATTCCCAATTTATTTTTAATATTTCGTCGGTTTCAGAGACCGGCTCCTCTGCCACTGGGCTATGAAAGATAAATATCCAAGGGTGGAATTGTTATGCTTGAGCTAAAACATGGCGCTGGTGCGCCGTGTATTCTGGGGGCACTCAGAGCCATAATGGATATTTACTCCATGACTCAGTGAAAAGCTGTACTTACTTTGCTGAGAGCTGAATTTACTTTGCTGAAGAAAACATGCTTTCCAAACCTGGTATGCAGTCAAGGACATTCTGCTGGGAAAGCTGGTTTTGTTATGTCTTGTTATGAATTATGGGACTGTTTTCCGTGGCGTTTTTTCTTAGGAGAGGGAAGCGCTTTGCTCCTTGAGGTTACTGTCGGTTGACCCAGCTGGCAACCAACTGTTACCCATCAATGCGCAAGTGCATTGCCAGAAGGTTCGAGAAATTACCACCCCTTTTTGAGGAGTGCATATATGCGGAACCCCTCAGCAGTCAGACGGGACAAGTACAAAGAACTCAGTCGGAAGGGGGACGTCTTTGTCCGGCATACCTGTTGTTATGCTCTCGGCCTGAATGTTATCGGGGTCTTCCAGCCACTTCTGGCGAGATGAGGGATTCAGTTACGCCCACGGTGATGTATTTTCTTTTGAATACTCTGTCTTTTCTATGATTTATTTCTGTGTTATCACTTGTTGCTTCCAAGCTTTGAATAAATAGCCGTATAAGTGCTCATTATTTTCTAACCGTGTGTGTGGTTGTAAGTCATTGCATCATCTACCTGCGTTTAAAGTATTGGCTCTGCAATTACGCTGGTGATTAATGACTGTCCGTGCACTCTGGGCGAGCAATACAGGATTGCATGAGCGCATATCCCCATGTGCGAAAATATTATCAATCACCCAGAATATATAGTAATTTTTACACTTTTAAAACTTTCACTTACATCCAGCAACCTCAATCAACTTACTCAAACTTCTAATATAACCAAAGAGACCAAGTAGTGAAAGATTATATTTCTTCTTTAATTTTGTATTCATACAAAAATATGCATTCCAATTTTTTAAACATCAATTGTTTTTGTAGATACACATCTTAAACAATATCAGGGCTCTGCAAAACTCAATTTTAACTACAACTCAGTCTGAAAGTATCTGGGTTATCTGATTTTGAACATTGCAGGACAACATTTGTCATGCACTTCTTTTCAGGTAATTCACAGGGGAGGAAAGATTTAATGTTGACCCTTATTAAATGTACACAATTGTATTTCCGTAATATTGAATCTTCTGCTTTCTTCGGTCCCATAGAGGTATAGGCAATGACAGATGCCTTGCTTCAGTGCCTATACCACTTTGGAGAATATGCTCGATCGGCTCTGTCTCAGCTTTTCACGGTGGTAGATTCAATCACCTCTTTTTTAATATCCATAATTTAAAATATGAATCGGAAAACTATGGATCCAGTCCTCTTTCAATACGGGGAACTAATGGAAATGGAAAGATATGTGGATTGAACAGATAATTAAACCATGTTTTGAATAATAGTTAACATGAAAGTAACAATAGAAACAACAGCAAAATTATTCTAAAAACAGGTTTTATATTGAAAACCATGTTTCCATATTTTGCTTTTCCATGTACCTACAGCCTGATGGCATTGAACAGTGTGCTCTTTACATCCAGGTAGGAGGCCTTCACTAGTCCATCCATGACACAGCTACATCATTTTTAATCCAGACCGAGGGTGGTGTTTTTAAAGGAATATGCAACATAGATTATATTGTATATTGCATACAGGTGCTTCCATGGATTTCCCATTTCATGATTCATACATTTGGTGCATGATGATACAGGTATGCTTGGAGGACAGGTTATGTATAACTTGGATTTTGGGGAATCACCAACGATCGAATATTACGGGTTGTTTGATTTTCATCTTTCTGTTTTTTTCTCTGTTTCTATAGATTTAGCCCTGATGATGGATATTTTGTGAAATGCATTGGCTGGCTTTGTTTTGAATCTGTCTCCTTGCTCTGCATTGATATTACATTATTGAATCATCATTAGTACATATGTGAAGTTCTTTCTCACAAAAAAAGGGATGGGTAGCAGGTACAGTACACACTTTTCATTAATACTGAATGAGAGAATGCCGACAGAATGTGAGAGAAGAACTGAAGGCAGTAGGCAAGATATTAGAGACTCCCGAGTGTCCAGAAAGGACATGTTTTTGGCTTTGTTAAAAGATGGTGTGCCACGAGAAGAAATTGATGGCATTGAAACTAGGGTAATGTATGAATTATACAAAGAGAGGGCTTGCAGCCAAAGAGCACTATAAACAGGTTAAGAAACAGGTAGTAACCAAGCCACAGGGGGACACCTCACCTTCCGCTCCTCCTGAGGAAGAACAAGAAGAAGGGTCTATGGGGACACATTCCCCGTACCAGCCAACATACGCTGATTGGAGGAAGGTGGTGAGTGCAATGCTAGAGGCAGAGTCAAGTCACACTCATTCAAAATTTGACTAGGGTTAAGGCTGCTCGCATAAAAGTTGATAGGCGGCCCCATGTTAATGTTAAGATTTTTTGGGGGCCAGAAAATACGCAAGGGGTGCGAGCATTGATATACACCGGGGCGGAGGCCTCTCTGATTCATGGCAATCCAGCACGATTCAAAGGCAGACAATTTACTATTACAGGTCACAGGGGGAAAGGAGACCCCCGCAGTACAAACTGAAGTGGAGATGAAAATAGGCAATTTGAATAGGCAGAAATACCAAGTGTTGATTGTCCCGATACCTGAGTACATAATTGGCTTTGACATTCTGGAAGGGTTGACTTTGGGACTGGGAGGTAAAACGTACCAGTTTGGGGTGAGTGGATTAACCTGCACACCCATTACTGTAGGCAAATTGAGGATGCCCCCAGTGCAAGTGCCTGTGGCAACCAAGCGGGTAGCAACGAAGCAATACCTCATTCCTGGGGGGCACAAGGACATTTCAGACACCATCAAAGGGTATGTGGAGGCGGGTGTGTTATGCCCTATCACTACCGCATGGAACAATCCTCTCTGGCCTATCAAAAAAGGGGATGGGTCTTGGAGGATGACAGTGGATTACCGTGAGTTGAATAAACACACTCCTCCCTTAGTGCCTGCGGTCCCAGATGCCATTACCTTGATTGAGAATGTCCAAAAGTTTGAGGTATGCAGCGGTAGATTTAGCCAATGGATTTTTCTCTGTGCCAATTGCTGAAGAGTGCCAAGAGCAGTTTGCATTTTCTTGGAGCGGACGTCAGCACACCTTTACAAGGTTACCTATGGGGTACATACATAGCCCGACTATCTGTCACCGGCTGGTGGCAGAGCACTTAGACAAGATACTGTGTAAACCTGACATACAAATCTCTCACTACATTGATGATATTTTGATTCAGGGCAAGGATGAGCGCAGTATGCAAAACCAGTTAGAAGTCATTATGGAAGGATTGACGAAGGAAGGGTGGGAGATTAACCCGAATACATTTCAAGGCCCAGATGAAACAGTGATATTCCTAGGGATTCAGTGGCATAATGGGCATCGAGAAATGGTGCCGAAGGCCCGACAGAAAATACTTGAGGTCACCACTCCAATGAACAAAAAGCAAGCTCAGCAGTTTATAGAGCTGTTTGGGTTTTGGAGATAGCACATTCTCCATTTAGGACAGATACTGGCCCCCCTCTACAAAGTGACATGAAAGAAATATGAGTTTCAGTGGGGGGGAAGAGCAGCAGAAAGCATTTGATTTAGCAAAAGACACTGTGCAGCAGGTGCTTGATCTATGGCCATTGAAGGAAGGCGAAGTGGAATTGAATGTGTCTGTACAAGACAATTATGCTAACTGGATTGTGTGGCAGAAACAGGACAGGAAACGTGTGCCATTGGGGTTCTGGAGTCGTAAGCTACCCGATGCTGGTAACTCATACACTCCATTTGAGAAGCAGTTTTTGGCATGTTATTGGGCCCTTGTTGATACCGAGCGAATGACGGTGGGCCATGATGTATTGATGAGGCCAGAAATACTGATTATGCAATGGGTACTAAGTTCTCCTAAAACACATAGAATAGGACATGCTCAAGAAGCCAGCATAATTAAATCGAAATGGTACATTCAAGACAGAGTCAAATCAGGGAAGGGTGGAGTTGCAAAATTACATGAGCAAGTAGCCAACATACCGCCCTCAGATTACATACCACCGGAAGTGCCTGAAAAACGCAAGTCTCCCGTGAAATGGGGAGTACCTTATGGCGATTTGACCGTGGAGCAGACAGAGCATGCCTGGTTCACGGATGGCTCAGCCTGATCTGTGGGAACCGAGCGATACTGGAAAGCAGTGTCGTACAATCCCAAGACAAAAAAGATTTTGACAACGTCAGGGAAAGGGAAGAGCAGTCAGTTTGCAAAGCTTTACGCAGTTTACCAGGCATTGAAACAAGAGACCCCTGGTCGATGCAATTTGTACACGGATTCATGGTCAGTGGCGAATGGGTTGGCAGTGTGCTTGCCAACCTGGTAAAAGAATGGGTGGAAGAATCATTCAAAAGAGTTGTGGGGAAACGAACTGTGGCAAGATATTGCAGAAATGTTATCACAAAGTGAAGTCACTGTGTATCATGTGGACGCGCATTGTGTTACAGACTCATTAGAACGTTGGTTTAATTCTGTTTCAGATGAACACACCAAGATTTCATCTGTGGATGCGGAGGCTCAGGAAGACGATTTGGAGGGTTTGGCCAAGTGGGCTCACCAGAAATGTGGACACCTTGGAGAAAAGGCTACTATCAGGTGGGCACAAGCTTGAGGAATCAGTATTCCTTTAGGAGGTAGTGATAACGATAATTCTGCAATGTCCAGTGTGCCAACACCAACAGCATAGGCCTATCCCTCAGATTGTTTGGGGTACATTGCGAAGAGGAAAATTACCATGTCAAATTTGGCAGATTGATTATATCGGTCCCCTGCCAATCAGTAAAGGTTGTCAGTATGCATGCACTATTGTGGATACATACTCAGGATACATGATGGTTTTGCCGTGCAAGCGTGCCACACAACTGAACACCATTAGGTTGTGAGATCAGTTCATATTGCATTACGGAGTGCCTTTGCAGATTCAACGTGACAATGGGTCACACTTCAAAGGCAAATTGATTCAGGAATATTGTCAGGAAAAGAGCATTGAATGGCTCTACCATGTGCCTTATTACCTTGCCGCTTCAGGGCTGATTGAACGAATGAATGGGTTGTTGAAAGAACAGCTGTGCAAATCTGGAGATGGCAATTTGGCAGGCTGGCGTGATCGTGTGTTTGATGCTGTGCAAGTGCTAAACAATAGGCCTGTGAATGAGCATGAAACTCCTTTGATGCGGCTAATGACTCCTGCTTTACAGATTCAACCCAACTCAGTCAGAGAAACCCTATTGTACTGGGAAATTACCCCGGGTTCTTTAGCTCCCTATCGGGCGACTCCAGAGTCAGTGGGGGTAGACTTGAATTCCCATGAGGAAATCAGATTAGGCCCAAGAGGGATTGTTGTAATTGAAACAGGGATTGGAGTACAAATTCCCCACAGCATATGGGATGGAATGCCCCTAGATCTGGCCTAGCATTGAAGGGAGTTCAAGTGTTGGGAGGGGTAATTGATGGCGATTACCAAGGCGAGATCAAAGTCATCCTGATGAATAGTGGGGACCAATTGTTACCGATCCACAAGGGCGATCGGGTGGCCCAACTAATTATTATCCCCGTTAAGTTGTCCATGATTAAGAAGGGGGAGCCTCCTACAGTGTTAACTACCCGTGGGGATCGTGGTTTTGGCTCTTCAGACAATATGGTCCCTAGTGCGAAGGTGTGGGTGGAAAGGCCAAGTGGCCCACCAGTACCCGCAGATGTCATTGCATCAGGCAAAGACCAAGTAGTTTTAGTAATGGAGCCCGGTAGAAAGAAATGGCAATATGTGCCCGCAGACAAATGTTGCCCAAGAGAGTGATTTACAACACTGATATCTCTTTTCTGGGTTTGCCTTGTAGATCCTGTGTCTGGCTGGTGTAATTGTGGGACTAAATGGACTCCGTTCGGGAGAGTCAAACGGCATGCTGCTACCAATGAAAAATATCACATCTGTGCCAACGATCAAGGAGAAACTGATAATGATGAGTAATGATGTCCAAAAGCAGTCCTATGCTGATGCCGAAAAGCCAGCCAGACTGAAGACATGGATTCGTGAAATGAGGCAAACACGTCAGGCGCAAGTGAAAACAACATTGATGCCAGTTATCCGAGAGGCATCTTCAGGACGGCGAAAATATTCTCCAATGATCACCCAAACGGAGAATATGTGGACATACCTGGCACAACAGGTGCTCAACATTACGCACTTTTGCCCTACTGACGTGCCCAATGCTGAAGCCTTACTGACCACGTGCTTAGTAGCAGTGCCGATGCCAGTTCCGGTTCTAAAGCATATTTTCGGTGTCACGCACAATGATTCTTTGGTTCAAGATTCCGATATCAGGCAATCCTTTTCCATCTATGAGTACTGCAGGTTTTGCCAGGAAACGGATTGTAAATGGAGAAATTTGACACGTATTATAACCTATAATATAACTCAAGGTGATGTGTATTACTTTATGACATGCAATGCAAAAGAAATTGGCAAATGCCAACAGCTCAATTTAACCAAACAGCAAAATCAAACTGTGTTCGAGAAACGATTGTGTTCACGAATTCCACGCACATGTACCAGTGTGAATAACACTATGTCTTGTAATCATACAGTGATAGCTGCCAGTCATCTGAATCATGTGAAACTTCCAACAGGATGGCTCTTTTCATGTGGCAACATCACATACACTTATATTCCAGCTCACATTCCCGGAGGTCCATGTGCCTTAACTCGATTAGGACTAATGATGTTCCCTTTACACCCAGCGATATCTCAAGGCAAAAGGTCAACTTTTGAGTTTGTGGGTCTATCCCCCGATTGTGATTCACATGTGCATTTGCTATCAGAAGCTGAGGTTCTAGCATTAACCCTTTCATTAGTGGGAGTTTGGGGTCTAGCTGCTGGGGGTTACAAATCTTTGATCAAATTAGCATGTTTAGTAGTCAAAGGACTCAATCATACTTCTCAAGCATTAGAAGAGTTACTCCTTGATAGCAAGGTTATTAGAAAAGCAACTTTGCAAAACAGGGCTGCTGTTGATTATCTATTGCTAAAGCATAATTTAGGTTGTAACGCAGTTGAAGATATGTGTTGTTTCAATCTAAGTGACCATCCACGATCCATTGAAAGTCATATTCGAGGTTTGAGGGATCTCATTTCTCAAGTGTCCCAAGATCATACTGGGAATTGGTGGGATTGGTTATTTTCATGGTTTCCTGATATTGGGGGTACACTGTGTTACGCTTTTGCTTGTGTTTGCATTATATTAGCTATCATAATAGCTTGCTGTTGTATTCAATGCATTCCCAACTTATTTTTAATATTTCGTCGGTTTCAGAGACCGGCTCCTCTGCCACTGGGCTATGAAAGATAAATATCCAAGGGTGGAATTGTTATGCTTGAGCTAAAACATGGCGCTGGTGCGCCGTGTATTCTGGGGGCACTCAGAGCCATAATGGATATTTACTCCATGACTCAGTGAAAAGCTGTACTTACTTTGCTGAGAGCTGAATTTACTTTGCTGAAGAAAACATGCTTTCCAAACCTGGTATGCAGTCAAGGACATTCTGCTGGGAAAGCTGGTTTTGTTATGTCTTGTTATGAATTATGGGACTGTTTTCCGTGGCGTTTTTTCTTAGGAGAGGGAAGCGCTTTGCTCCTTGAGGTTACTGTCGGTTGACCCAGCTGGCAACCAACTGTTACCCATCAATGCGCAAGTGCATTGCCAGAAGGTTCGAGAAATTACCACCCCTTTTTGAGGAGTGCATATATGCGGAACCCCTCAGCAGTCAGACGGGACAAGTACAAAGAACTCAGTCGGAAGGGGGACGTCTTTGTCCGGCATACCTGTTGTTATGCTCTCGGCCTGAATGTTATCGGGGTCTTCCAGCCACTTCTGGCGAGATGAGGGATTCAGTTACGCCCACGGTGATGTATTTTCTTTTGAATACTCTGTCTTTTCTATGATTTATTTCTGTGTTATCACTTGTTGCTTCCAAGCTTTGAATAAATAGCCGTATAAGTGCTCATTATTTTCTAACCGTGTGTGTGGTTGTAAGTCATTGCATCATCTACCTGCGTTTAAAGTATTGGCACTGCAATTATGCTGGTGATTAATGACTGTCCGTGCACTCTGGGCGAGCAATACAGGATTGCATGAGCGCATATCCCCATGTGCGAAAATATTATCAATCACCCAGAATATATAGTAATTTTTACACTTTTAAAACTTTCACTTTCATCCAGCAACCTCAATCAACTTACTCAAACTTCTAATATAACCAAAGAGACCAAGTAGTGAAAGATTATATTTCTTCTTTAATTTTGTATTCATACAAAAATATGCATTCCAATTTTTTAAACATCAATTGTTTTTGTGGATACACATCTTAAACAATATCAGGGCTCTGCAAAACTCAATTTTAACTACAACTCAGTCTGAAAGTATCTGGGTTATCTGATTTTGAACATTGCAGGACAACATTTGTCATGCACTTCTTTTCAGGTAATTCACAGGGGAGGAAAGATTTAATGTTGACCCTTATTAAATGTACACAATTGTATTTCAGTAATATTGAATCTTCTGCTTTCTTCAGTCCCATAGAGGTATAGGCAATGACAGATGCCTTGCTTCAGTGCCTATACCACTTTGGAGAATATGCTCGATCGGCTCTGTCTCAGCTTTTCACGGTGGTAGATTCAATCACCTCTTTTTTAATATCCATAATTTAAAATATGAATCGGAAAACTATGGATCCAGTCCTCTTTCAATACGGGGAACTAATGGAAATGGAAAGATATGTGGATTGAACAGATAATTAAACCATGTTTTGAATAATAGTTAACATGAAAGTAACAATAGAAACAACAGCAAAATTATTCTAAAAACAGGTTTTATATTGAAAACCATGTTTCCATATTTTGCTTTTCCATGTACCTACAGCCTGATGGCATTGAACAGTGTGCTCTTTACATCCAGGTAGGAGGCCTTCACTAGTCCATCCATGACACAGCTACATCATTTTTAATCCAGACCGAGGGTGGTGTTTTTAAAGGAATATGCAACATAGATTATATTGTATATTGCATACAGGTGCTTCCATGGATTTCCCATTTCATGATTCATACATTTGGTGCATGATGATACAGGTATGCTTGGAGGACAGGTTATGTATAACTTGGATTTTGGGGAATCACCAACGATCGAATATTACGGGTTGTTTGATTTTCATCTTTCTGTTTTTTTCTCTGTTTCTATAGATTTAGCCCTGATGATGGATATTTTGTGAAATGCATTGGCTGGCTTTGTTTTGAATCTGTTTCCTTGCTCTGCATTGATATTACATTATTGAATCATCATTAGTACATATGTGAAGTTCTTTCTCACAAAAAAAGGGATGGGTAGCAGGTACAGTACACACTTTTCATTAATACTGAATGAGAGAATGCCGACACTATATTATTTAGCCAATATTACCCAAGGAGGGGGGCCATTACCGGTCAGGTAATGCTACCTGGGCCATAGTTAGAAGCCCAAGCGAAGCAAGCACTTTAAAGGAGTCCCAGGGGCATTACCCGACTGGTAATGAACCCCCTTTGAGTGTCATAATGCCATTAGAACCCCAGCACATCTTACCAGGGTACTAATTGCGATTTTACGTGAGTTGAAAAACAGCGCTGCAACCATTTAAGAAAAAAAAAAGAAAAAGAAAATGGCCGCTGGGGATCGGGTGAAGGGATTACACGTAGTCACTTCTCCCTTTCCATTGTGGTCATTCAGTTGAAAGGAGAAAAATAAGTTAACAAAAAACTGGCCACCATGGAACAGGGAGAAGGGACTACATGTAGAAAGATTGTGAGAGAGCATGACAGCAAGGTGGTGAAGGAACAGAAATACCACAAACCGAACTATATCCATGAATACAGTATGGCAAGGCCAAAGACTGGCAAAGGATATGTGACACATTGTGGCAAAGCCAAGAGGCTGACAAGGAGAAGTCATGTGAGTGTGAACATTCACACAGGGGCAGATACAGATGAACCTGTGTGGGTTAGAAAGCCTAAGGTTCCTGGTTGCGCGACCTGTAATGGGTGGCTGTGTGTTCTGACAACTGCGCCTAGACCCGGGATCCCTCAATTATGAAAGCCAAAGAACCTTGCTGCAGTGAACTACAAAGAAGTCATCTGATTGAACTGTTGATCGAATCCAGAAGGAGTGTAAAGTTGATCTGGAGTTGTTTTGACTATTGAAATATTGAGTATAAGTGAAAATTTACTTTCTTGAACTTGGGGAAGGGAACCCTGAGGATTAGTGGAACTTTCTTGAACTTGGGCAATGGGAGCGGAAAAGCAAGCTAGGAGTTGGAAGAGCTCAGAACCTTATTTTGATCACTATTTCTATTATTGCTGACATCCCTACACATTGTTTAGCTTTAGTTGTTGTGTCTGCAAAGATATGTTTTGGACACAGACAGACTTTTAAGTTGAACTTTCTGACTCAGACTTTCCTTAGTTTCTTTAAAGTAGGGAAATCCCACCTTAGTATGGGGCAAGTTAGGTCTTCATCCATCCTGATGTTTGATTTAATAAAGCAACTCTGTTGCAACATTTAATCTGTTGTCTGTGTCTTGCTTCATGATGCCTTCACAGGCCCAAAGGTCAAGAAGCAGTGGTCAGCAGTAGTCAGCAATGTAGGGTTCCTAGGTCATCCTTGGGCACATGATTTAGCATCTAAGTCTTGGGTCAGCTTGAGAAGACCCCAGTGAAGAACAATTATTGAAGAAAAGCTTGAAAAGTAATACTTGATAGAGGCCAGCTGTGGAAGAAGGACCAAGAGGTGAGTTTGGCAGGATCAAAGGCAGAGCATGCCCCTAGAGCTGCCCAGACTAGGAAGATGGAGCCAGGGACCTTGCCTGATGTACTGGGATGAGGAACTGTGTGTTGGTTTGGCATAGAGAGTCTTCAGATTCCTGGTAGCAAAGGGACTCCCACTTCTGCATCCATCAATGAAGGCATGGTCAGAAGCTCCAGTGAGACAAGGCTTTTGAGCAGGTGTTGTGATCCAGCTGCCATCACTGGATCAAGAGGGAGGAGTGCTGCAGTTGGTTCCTACTGGTCTTCTGAAGAGGCAGAGCTTCACCGTCGGATTCGGTGGCGTGTCAAGGGGTGCTGATGCAGACCTTTGTTCCTTCATTGAGCAGCAGGCCTTCCAGGAATGCAGTTACAGGATTCAGGTAGTAGACAAGGTGAGTGGTAAAGGGGTCTTTCTTTATCCAGTTGTGGATGAAGGGAGTGAACACAGCACCCAATCACAGACCAAGTATCTTCCCAAGAGAGGCGTCGTCAGTCAATGGCAGACCATTTTTCCAACCACACCCATATGCTCCGTAAGTGCTCTCAAACAAAGGGAGGGAATCCACACTATCCCGCAGAGTGATCTGCAGATGCCAGTCAGAACTGGATCAGCCTGACTACAAGCCCCAGTGTTGAGATATAGGCATCCCATAGCCAAACATAGTCACCACCTATCACACACCCATCAGGTCTTCCAGGAGTTCCAAAACATTCTTATGATGCCTTTGCCCACAATATATGCAAGTATAAACAGGATTTTCTATCTGCCCATACATATCCATGCAGACTGCACCAGTATATGCCATTATTACCATATATGAACTTACTGCCAGTAGAAATGCCATGCCACAGTCAGAATGTGCACCCAAACTGGCTGCACCAATCTAACTATATGAAAACACTCATCATTTGTGATGAACCCTTGATGCCCAGTTTGAAATGCCATGCCACATAAGCACATATAGCTAGACTGACTGAACACAAGGATTCCGGTCTACCTATGTGATAGCAGTCACCATGTTTGTGTAACCCTTGATGCCCAATGAAAAATGTACCATGCCAACGTAACAAGGTATAACTGGACTGGTTGTACACAAGCATGCCAGTCTAGGTATGTCACAGCACTCATCATGTTTGCTTTTCCCTTAATGCCCAGTATTAAAGCCAGTCCTCCAGTAGCATTCCCAACCCCCCAAATAAGAGGCCCGCTACCCCTCATACATTCTATGCAGGGCAGGCATACACATGCTCTCTTTCACACAACATGCACTTGCTCATTCACCCAGGCATTCATACATTCACACAACAAACATACACTCACTCATTCACCCATGCATTTAAACATTCACATAACATACACTCACTCATTCACCCATGCATTCATACATTCCCAGTACATGCACTCTCCCGTTCACCCACACATTCATAAATTCACACAACATGGACTCTCTCATTCATCCACACATTCATACAGCATTCATGCATGCATACAAAAACACATTCACACAGACACATTCCTACATATTCACTCAGACAACACCAGTTGCATGTACATGTACATACAAATACATTACCCAAGATACACAACACATTTTCACTTACCTCATACCTTCAGTGGGCCGAGACCATCCATGACAGGACCAGAAGGTCCGCCCCCACACAGAGGATGCTGGCTGACAGAAGAGGCCAGGACTACTCTTGCGTCAGTCATCTCGTTATAAACTAGTCGCACACAGATGAGATTCAGGGGGGTTGACTGCCTATGCCCCACGGGCCGCTCATCTTTGCACTCTGCCTTCGTTAGAACCTCCTATAGCTCCTTTTTTAACAGGCACAGTATCCCGAGTGGCCATATCACACTGATGTCAGTGCTGGTTCAGTTGAGAACAGGAAGAGGAATTATTGGAGCAAAGTATGCAATTGTCGTGATTCTTAGGTGTCAACTGTGGAGAGAAGTTTAGTCCTTCTACTGAGCCATATTTCGGCTTGCTTTGGGGAAGGTATGGGAAAGGCTCACTTTCGCCTTCTCTCCGCCGCCTGGTCAGATGCCAAAAGCAAGGCAGCCACTTCTTCTCAATGTAAGTAAAGCTCTACCTGTTGATGTGTAAGATCTGGGAGCCTCCTTGGATATTCACAAATCAATCAGGTAGTTGAGTTCCCCCAAGTTGTTTCACAATTTCGTAGGGGCCGTCCGTTTGTCTGCCAAAGCCTTAGGCTTGGTAGACTCCATGAAAAGAACTTTGTGTCCTTCAGCAAGACCAACCTGAAAAGCCTTCTGATCAAACCAGTGTTTCATCAGAGTCTGATCAGCTATCAGTTTTATCTTTGCCTCACCAAGCATTGTGGCCATTGTTCTCCTGAAGCCCAGTTCATAGTCTTCCGTGTTCAAGATTTGACTATGTATTGAGGCTTTCCAACCTTCTTTGACTAAGGCTAGGGGAATTCCCACAAGCTTTCCAAAGAACAACTCAAATATGTTGAATCCAATGCCCTACTGAGGTACTTCTCTGCAATCAAAGAGGAGGCCTGATAAGAGGAGATATAAATTCCTCTTTAGATGCTCTTAAAGACCAATCAACATGCTATTCAAGGTTTTGTTGAATCATTCAACTAAACCATTGGTCTGAGGATGGTATGCTGTGGAAAATGTGTAAGGTGCAACACATTACTGCCTCATAGTTTGCATATAATGTGACATGAAGTTGGATCCCCCATCAGTGACAACCTCTTTGGGGAATCCTTCCCTGGTAAAATTACAAATGAGAGCCCTGGTCATTGCTCTTCATAGGGACCAACTATGTCAACACCCACCATCTCAAATTCTCAACCCCTCCAAAGGAACTGCCACCACTGGAAGTGGGAAAAGGGGCCTTTAGCACATACCACCCAATTTGCCTGATGTTTGGCAGGTATGAAAGGAGGCTCAGTAGCCCTTCATCTTGACCTTGACAATAGAAGTGATGAGTCAACCGGTTTTCTTCACTCGAAGGTGCCCAGCCAGAAGCACCTCCTGGTCTAACTGAAGTAGGAACTGCCTAAAGTCACGGAGCCCAAAGAAATCTTGTGGACGCCAGGCTCAGGCTTAAACTGGTCACTATAAAGGAGCCCATCCTCCTAGATGATTATGTTTCCAAGCAGCTAACCCTTTGACTGGAAATGTGATTGTTTTGTCAGGTCTTCTAGAGAAGGACACTCTTGCTGGCATTGGCAGATCTCTTGAGTGGATGGGTCATTTTCCAGATTTTGAAGTTCATAGTGGTTTCCAAGGTGACATGGACATGCCAATACAGGGTTCTCAGGGTCTTCCACAAAGGTCTAAATCGGCAACCTTTGGCTCTCCGGAGTTTTTGGACTACAACTCCCATCATCCCTAAGTAGCACAGTCAATGGTGAGGGGTCAATGGAGTTGTAGTTAAAACATCTTGAGAGCCATACGTTGGGGACCCCTAAACTAAGGGAACAAACCTTTCTGTAGGTACTGGCCCAAGCTCTTCTTCAGGAGGTAGCATTCCATTCCCTTTTCTCCTGGTGGCTTTAGGTTTCCCCTTAGCCTTTTTTGGTTCTTTAGATGACTGATGATTCTTTGATGTAAGGACACCCTTGTCAGTTGGTCCTTGTGAGAATGTGATCTAGTGACCACAGCAGAAGCAAATGGAGGAGTACGGGGGGACTGACTCCACTATGCCAACTTCGTTCAGGTCATTCCCCAACAGGACAGTAGTAGGGACATTTTCTGCACACTCACTGGAATAGAAACATATAATCCGCCAGCATCTACAGTTAAAATATAGCATTTTTTTAGATGTCCATCGCCAACTCCATTGGACTCAGGATAAGGCAAGAAAGTGAGGCTCATGGCCTGTATCCCCTTTGGTGTCCCTTTCCACGTAGGGTCTCCTTTCCTGTGATCAGAGGACCCACAATCTCCACAGTTAATTCAACATCCAGGGAAGGGCTTCTTTTCCTCCTGCTTGTGGCAGGCACCACACTAGACTGATTACCACCCCCATGGGATTTACCCTCTTCTATTTTGTGGGTCTGTTTGGAAGGATGTTTTTCCGAGTTAGGGTTGAGCCCCTCAACCTTCTGAGGAGCCCGCTGTTTTAGATACTCTCTGGGAGACCCAAAGATAAGATGCAGTTGCCAGCTTCTTGGTGTCAATTTCCTTAGAGTCAGCAAAGTGCCAATGTAGCTCTGGGGAACAAGCATTCAGAATGCGCTTGTGGTACCTCAAAAGACGTCAACCACTAAAAGGCACCATTCAACTCCTTGTAGTACCTTATCAACCCCATGGGAATTTAAAGAGAAGGGCTGGACTGTCTAGGATCTGCTGTTTTGTCTGCCTCGAGCACCAACCCCATTGATTTTCACTTATAGTTACAGCTTTCTGACTATGTTGGCTCTTGAGTTTTCCTGTTCCAGTTTGTCTCTTTCCTTCTATTCATTGACTTCTTTAAGCTTTAGAAGTTCCGACTCCAGTTTCTTTCACTATATTACCCCGTGCTTCTCCTGTTTGATCAGTTGGGCTCTTTTGTAGCCCAACTCAATCTGCTGCAGATAGAGGGGCTTCTCCATGAAAGGGCTGGGAACGGAGATTGAGGAGCAAGAGAAGAGGTGCCATTCATCCTCTTCTGTAATGAACCGGTCTTAATATTGGGGAATTGCTTCTACTAACTCAGCATTTTGGCCAGCTGAATTAAGTTCCCTTACTAAAAATAATTCTATCAAGTTTTCTACTTTAAATTTGTTTGAGGCTTTCACAATTATCACTTCAATTTTTGACAACATATTCGAATAATAATGTATGCCACCAACAAGTCACCATATTCTCAGCAAGGATTTCAGCAACTGGAAGATATCAGCCATTCTGACAAGCAACACATGTCACTAGCCACTGGGCAGGCAATAGCAAAATGGTATGAACAGGTAAAGTGAGGCAGGAATATAAAGGAACAATATGCTTTTAATAGAAACATCTTGTATTACATGCCTTAGTCTGCATGCGCACTGATCATAGCACAGATGTTGTATGCATCATTTGACACTATTCACATCTTCTGTGCATTACAATGCATTAGTCACATACATTTGTGTGGCATTTCGGTGGCACGTGTGAGATTGTGTGCAGACTGTTCTTGAGCTCTGGGATCTTCGAAGTGTATTAGTTAACTGTGCTTTTTGTTTTATGTTCTAGCTTCGGGTCAGAATCTGGCCTATATCAGTGGTGCACAGACACCTGCCTGGCCATGAGCTGCCACATGATGTGCCACATCTTACCATGAGAAGCGAAATGCAAGGAATGCTGCAGAAGGATCCACCTCAATCAGTAGAGTAACATATGGACAGGGATGATTACCTACAGCCACACATGTCCTGGATACTGCAACATCAGTGTCTACTGCAGTTGGAACACAAGCATCTATTTCTGGCCTGGCTGACAGAGACTACTCCCTGGGCCTGGGTTGAGCACACACCTACCTGCAGTAGTGAAGAGAATGTAAAGATGCACGGTTATCTAGGACCACCTCCATACCATTCTGTCTGGCAAGAATGTTGTCTTGACACAACGAGTTGACTCATGAAGCTGCAAGCTCCTAGCGAGTCCTTCATGATGTCACATCATCAAGGCCCCTCATGTCTCATCCTGGGCGGTTCTTGGGAGTGAGCCCAATCCATGTAATCCTGTCAACATGCCTGCTCAACTCAGTGTCATGGTCTAAATCTAATGAAGTGGTAAGCACAGAGCAAGAAACAATCATACAGGTTGATGATCAAGTAGCATCATCTTCCACAATTTCCAAATTTCCCTCAGAAAATATTTCTTCTTTTTTAGACCACGCCAAACAAGAAGAAGCGCGAAGAAAAAAAATCCATCAAGAAAAGTGAACTTTCCCCAAATGAAAACTTAGTGATCAACATCTCGAGTCACACATTGACCTCATTTGAACAAAATACATTGCAAAAAGGCACTTCATTTGTCCCACACTATAGCATTTTCACTGCTGAAAGAAAAAATCAATCTTTTCAAACTCAAACGCAAAATGAAATTAAAAATACTTTTTGACACATGCGACCAGGGGATCCTAGAGAAGAAATCAACTATTTGGAAATGAAACCGAAAAGTACATTCCTATCATCGATCCAAAATCCTTTTTTGGAAGTCTTTCAAAAACAGGTGATAAAGGACTTTGAAAAATTGAACCTAAAAAAAAGAGCCAAATCAAATTTCACATACAGAGAACCACAGTCATTAGACTTTGGGAGAACCACAATCTCGTTATCAAACCTGCTGATAAGGGAGGAGCATTAGTACTCATGAACACCATTCAATACAAGATGGAGATTGAAAGTCAACCAGCAGACCAAAATACCTTCTTGGATATTTTAGTGAATCCTACAGAAGAAGTACGGCAAAGCATTAAACTGTATTAGATGAAGCAGAAGCAGACAAATTAATTAGTAATTGTACCAAAAACTTCCTTACCAACCTACATCCTGCCGTATCAATAATTTACACTCTACCAAAGGTTCACAAAAATCTCAATAACCCGCTGGGCAGACCTATAATTGCAGCCAACAATAGCCTTCTAGAAACTCTGGCACAATATATAGACCGTGCGATACAACCATTGACTCACAATTTCAAAACATACATTAAAGATACCAATGACTTCCTAAACAAATTATGAAATATACCATTTGATGAAGCCAACATCCTATTCACCATGGATGTGGCAAGCCTATAAACCAACATTACCCATCAAGTTGGTCTGGAAGCCATAGAATGGTTATTGCTAACTTCCATTGAAAAATGCAAAGCAGATCAACTCTTTATTTTGAAACTAATCAAAATAGACCTACAGAATAATTTCTTCATGTTTGAGGACAGATATTTTATTCAAATATCGGGAACCTCTATTGGAGCCGCGATGGCTCCAAGCTACGCTAACACGTATATGGGATACCTGGAGGAAAACAATATCTTCTGTAAGACAAAATGGACTAAACATTTGAAATTCTTGGTAAGGTTCATCAATGACCTATTTGGTATATGGAACGGCTCCCAAGAAGAATTGGCCGAAATTTTTGAATTCATGAATTCAATGACTCTGAGAATCAAGTTTGCATCTAAAACCAGTAAAAAAATCAATAGCATTTTTGGATGTAGAAGTGTACACGAAATTGGGCAAAATTGAAAACACAGTATTTACCAAAAGCACAGATAGGAACAGCCTACTTTATGCCAGTAGCTTTCATCCCAGGAAAACCATAGACAGTATACCTTTCAGTCCATTTTTAAGGTACAGTCGCATTATTTCAGACAACCATGAAAATACCTCCAAAACTCAAGAGGATATGATCAAGCACTCATTAATATTGGATCTTCATCAATAACTTGCACCACATTATATGTAAAGTTACAAAGCAGTTTATTGAAAATTATTAAATGCTCCCTTGGGAGCTGCCCTGTGATGAAACATGTTTCGGCATTCTATTGCCTTTTTCAAATCATGGGCTGATTAATTCATAGTACTAATAGATTTGGTATTCAATCTTGTTATGTTTCGGTAAATATAAGGGAGTAATCCCATCAATCATAGCTCTAATCCGTCATATCGCGTCAGCTTCTCCAGTCTAGAAAGCTAAAACCAGATGGTCCGAACATAAATCCAATATCCGAATGGCATCTGATAAATCACCAGTAGCACAACATTTCATTAAACAGTGACACACCATCGCCCAAATTAGGTTAATCATTTTGGAGCAACGCTGCACACCTAGAAAAGGTGGCAATCTGAATAGGTTGCTCATGCAACGTGAAAACTACTGGATTGACCGTCTTAACTCCATGGGCCTCATTACAACTCAGGCGTTAAGGGTTAACGCCACCGTTAACCCTTAACGCCTGCTTCTGATTTTAACGCCTGCTTTTAGCAGGCGTTAAAATCCATGGCGCTAACCTGCCATGGTGCTAATTACGCCGCCGTAATTTACGGCGGCGTAATTAGCGCCTTCCCCACTCCCATTATGCCCTATGGGGCAAAAATGGGAATGGGGAAGGGAAAATGGGAAATGGGGATTTACCGCCCCACTCACCTTGGAATGGGGCGGTAAATCCGCCATCCACCATGGTGTAAACAGAGTTTACACCATGGTGGTAAAGTTGGTGCACTTAGCACCAAGGTTGTAATGAGGCCCCATGTCTCCCAATGGTATGAACATGGAGTGCAATCTAAGTTGTTTCTTATAAATAAAATGAGGAACAGACAAGGTTGAATATTGTGGTTGGCAATAAACACAGTAATGATTTTTAATTCTAACCTTGCTATTACCGATTCTGAATTCTTTGAGTTAATCCTCACGTGTCAATTTAAGAGTAATCAGTAACAGAAATTAATTCCATCTCGGCCCATTAGAGTTCTATCGAATCCATGGGATGACAGTGGACTTCTGTAACTTAAACATGACGCTCTGCATGCGCCTTCACAGAGACACCTTCTTACTGGTTATAACCCTGTGCGCAGGCACACCAGTTACCCAGGCAACCAGGGACAACAACACTGAGACCGGGAAGCACGAACAAACGAAAAACTGCAGTCAGGACAAATATGGTACGAATTTGGAGCGTTACAGCTTCAGCAGCATTTAACTTTGATAATTATAAAAGATACATTGATGATTTCAGGTCTAACGGAAGGCAATTTGTCTTGTGCCTAGAATGAGATTGTGTAAAGGACATCTCACGCTTTCGCTTTGGAAATTAAAACGCGTGCAGCAAAGAAACTGGAATTAGCGAGCAGAGAATCGTATTTACACCGAGTATAGGGTATGCTCTTTCATTTAAGTATACTAGTGGTTTGTTGATCAAATACTGTTAGTTACATACTAAATAGGGACTGCATTTCCAGGTATATCATATGTACCATGGACATCTCGCTGAGGAATAACATGTTCACCAGTGCATCGCTGATACATTGATCTCTAGCACATGGCGAACTCTTGAAGTTGACTTTTGCCACAAGCAATTTATACCCAATGCGTTTGCATCGAAGTGAGCCTTTCCCATTTCAAAAGCCAACACGTTTGTGCAATTAACTTAAGTAATATAGGTCTTAGAATTAGGACCTAGCGCTATAATGTAGAGACTGGTCCCAGTTCTAGCCCACCATCATGATGAAACTCATATAGGTTATCTTTACTTTTGTTTACCTCTAGATCTTACTCTCCAACCCAGAGAGAAGACTAATATAAAGGTTGACTGAAATTAACCATCCCAAAGGCAGGATGTACTTCTAGGACACTAAGGTTAGTGAGTTCCTACAATTACCCTGAATTAGAAAGTACACTAATTGGTACTAGACAAAAACGTATAGTTACAAACATATATTTATTTATTTTACAGAATCTTTGAATTGTTCATACCTGATGAAGGGCTAATAAGCCCGAAACACGTCGTATAGAGAAAAAGAAACACTTTGACATCATCTATGTGTACAAGTGTATATCTGGATTCATCTCCTAGAATGGACTCGGAACAATTCTGTTCTTACTCAAAATAAAAAATAAATAAAAATGGTAACAATTGTAACTTGAATTCATGTAATGTTGCAAATATGATGTTGTATGACAGACTTACATGTACAATTCTTTTCGAAGTGTGACTTTACTCAGTAGACATTTTTCATTACTGTTATTTGAAATCACTTTGATTTTCCACATTAAATATGGTATTACTACTCGCTCTGAACTTCTTTCGAATCAAATTAGCATTGTTTTGCTATAAAGTGTGCACAGAGTTCCACAGTTGTAGCCCAAGATCAGCATCTGTGGCACCTAAATGTCATCGAAAATTCTTTACCTCATAGGCACTATATACTGAAACTCCCAAATTACCCTACATCTTTAGTGCCCCTCTACATTGTTATTTCTGTTACAATATCATTAGTCCTCAATGGGTATTTGTTACCATTTACCTGGCTGACTCTTGGTATATGCAAGTCTGTTAGATGATCAGTCTTATATCATATTCACCCATATTCAGCATTCAGCTCAATCTGTATGGTGATAAAGTAAGGTGTACGCTTACTAACAACTTAATATCTCTAGAAATCTTCACTAGCCGCAGTGTAGCTTAGTTCTTACCTAATTGGAGATAAACATGTGGATCCTGAAGGAATGTTCAAAATTCTACAATCAGTATTCTTATATCAGCATTCAAAATCAATATCAATCCTCTGCCATCTATAAAAATATATTAAAAGTCTATATACAGAAATCTGTTAAAAAAAAAATAGACTAATCTCATCCAATACTAAGTATGACAGCGTCTCATTATACTATTGTTAAACTCGCCCACTCTTTGGGGCGGCCATGCGTTCAAATGTTGAAGAGGACAGGTTCCTGTTCATTAGGCAAGTGCCTATGATGCAAATGCTTTCAAGTAAATGGACTGTAGTACAAGTGTCACTAACTCTAGTGGTTCTAATCAGTAGAGTTATATACAGTGGCTGAAGTGTACAAAAAGAAGCAGTGAAACTATGTTCCCTGCTGGCCTGCTCCCACTCACTACAAACCCCACATCACACCCACTGCCACGCACAATCAAAACCCCCAAACAGACACATTAGCTGTTTAAGGGAATGTTCAGTGCAGTGCACTGAAGAGCAAATTTCCACTTCTTCCTACACTTTTATTTTAAAACTAAACAATTCCGGAACAGTTTCTTTTTAAAATAAAAGTATAGGAACAGTAAAACATTTTTATTTAAAATAGAGGAGCACCACTACCAACCTCTACCACCCACTTCGACCACTGATTCTATATTATGAAGATATAAAATGTGGATGTTCAAACTCATCTCCCATCCTTTAGCAGAATCTCTCCTTCAGCAGATCACGGGAAAAGACATTGCGATCGTGCTCAAAATGGGCGCTTTTTGTTTACAACGTCGGCGTGATGTCATCACTGTGTGCCCGTTAATAGCGTTAGCTGATGCGTGTGATTCTGATGTATGACATCAGGTGAATAAAACATCAAAGTCTTAAATGACTTAACATGATCAAAATACACATTTATGATACATCCAGTGTGTTGCGGAAGTAATGTCTAGTCAATGGATGTAATTGGATTCGACATCCTCACATGATTTGGTTATTTATATATCTCTGTGTGACCAATTTAGGACATATATTTTGAAATAGTCAGCCAGGTAACAAAAGGGTACACGGGCCCCATCATATGCAATTTTGTCAGGGTGTTCACAGAGCCCATCTTTTACAACCTTGCTCATTCATGTCCTTCAAAGTTCAGTCATTATACATACATATTCACTTATATTTATGCATGTGTTCATTTATGCAGATTTGCACAATCATTATGATTTTGTTCTTTTGTCTAACAGCAAAGATCTCAACTGTCCAAACGGATGCATAATATGATGTTTATAATTCCAGTGTATGCTAGTATGACAAAAATATTGTATAATGAAAGCTTCACAAGTAACAAGGTCAGTGCATAGCATTGTTCTGCAACCCCAGTTCTTACTCGTTCAGCAGGTGCTCTCTATTCAGTCATAACATATGTAAAATAACAATCATAGCTTTCTTCTTCACATGGTTCCCAAGTTAGTGATCACACCTAATTTTCTCTGTTCAACCTCATTGGACCTCATTACAGGTATGCCGGTCCGGAAATAGCGGTGCTGCTCTGGAAATAGCGGCACCTTATCCCGGTCCGGCATACTCTGAGTTGTGATGCCACTAAAACCGTCACTGCAAGTGACCTACCGTCTACGGCGACACCATGACCGGAATCTGTGGCAAAACGCGATGGCCATGCCTGACACACTGGCATGGTGTTAGTACGTGCGCATTCCGAGCACTAGTACACAGAAACACTCATGGACATGGCAGTAGCACTGTGATTTCTGTGCCAGAAACACCGGCATCGCAGACCAGGCGTTAACTAGAGACAGGTGTGCAGAAACAGCCCACCAGTGGCCAAATCAGCCCAGGTGGCCACCATGAGCACTGCAAAAGCACAAAATGACCACTCCCACACCCCACACCTCTTCCAACTCTACCCTGCTTGCAGCAGCAGTAGCCGTACTGGAGCTGGAGGCCCTGCATGCAGGCCTACTACTTGAAGAGTTTCTTTTGAATTGGGAAAACAAATTACTCTAATGTGCTAACTTTGAAAAAATAATAGTACAAAGCTTGGTTGGTGAGTCAAATGTGCTAGATTCAAATTATTTTATTGTTGCAGAAAAGTAATAACACAGACTTATTTGGTCGCTCGGATCTGTGCTTATCAAGGCATCCAGTACTGATTTGAAGTCTTGAAACCAAGTAACTTTAACCCAAGAATTATCATTGGACAAGTAAAGGAAATCTACACAAGCCAAATATACAACAAATTTTAAGTTGAAGTCCCTACAAGCACAAAAAAGATTAATACTAGACAGTTAATAGGAAACTATTTTCTCTCCTGATGAACCATTGAAAAAGCAATGGGGAAACACGTGTTGGGAGCAATGTTTGTTTCAAGGATAAAGCAATAATTTGTATTTGGAAACTTGAGAGCAAAGTTTATTTCAAGAAACAATTGTAACTTTGAAGTCAGAGAAAGTGTGAAATTCAACACTGGAAATTGTATAATTTTGAATGCAAGTAAATATAAATATCCATGGTGTGATACTTAACACCAAATGAGAAGCCTGAAAGTAAAGCCTTTTTTTCAAAATACTGACAGTTACATGATTTTGTACAAAGGAGGTTGTTATCATTTTTTTCTGGTGTGACAATTAACACTGAGTCAAATAAAATATATTTTTCAACGCTTTTTTGAAACAAGTCTGTGTTATTACTTTTCTGCAACAATAAGATAATTTGAATCTAGCACATTTGACTCACCAACCAAGCTTTGTACTATTATTTTTTCAAAGTTGGCGCATTAGAGTAATTTGTTTTCCCAAGTCAAAAGAAACTCTTACAATTTGATATCTGTGGAGCAGTCACACAGTGATTTGGGACATACTCATGCAGACAACCAAGTCGCACTAAGGAGCAGGCGCCAAAGGTAAGTGTTATTGGCTGCAACACTTATTTTTGAAATCTACTACTTGAAGAGGCAGGGAGGCAGAGGATGCGCGGAGGCCCTAGAGGAGAAGGAGGGCCATCATGGCCCTGCAAAACAACAATGTCCAACAGGTTGCAGCCCACAGACAGCCACCCATACCACGCATAAGGGCCACACCCTTCAACCTGAACTAAACCCAGATCCGGATAGACAGGGACACCATCACATCCGTAGTGGACCTGTTCCATGATGACCTTGCAAGCCTCATACAGATCCATACTGCCATCCCCACCTTGCTCATGGTAGTGTATGTGCTACACTTCCTTGTCACAGGCACCTACCAACACACTGTGGATGAACTGTAGGGGCTATCGCAACCCTGTTTCTCACGTGTCCTGTTTCAGGTCATTGATGCACTCCTGCAGCACATGGCAGATCACATAGGCCTATCCAGAACAGCTGACCAGGTCAATGGCACGAAAATAGCATGCCATGCCCTTGCAGACATACCCAATGTGATTGGTGCATTGGACTGCACACATGTAGAGCTGGTGGCCAGGCATGCCGTTGAGGCAGTGTACAGGAACCGAAAACTATACCACTCACTTAATGTGCAGATGTTGTGCGATGCCCACCACCTCATCAACCACTGCTGTGCCAGATTCCTGGGTTCAACTCACAACTCCATGGTGCTGTGGAACATACTGCCATGGTACTTGGCACATCACAGCAGAGTGCGTACCTGGCTGTTGGGTGAGTATCTACCAAAGCATGTGCACTGTTGGATGGGGGGTGGCAGGCTACACCATAGCGTACCTAGCTGTTGGGTGAGTGTATCTACCAAAGCATGTGCACTGTTGAATGGAGGGATGCTCAACGCCTATCTTCAGTGCATGTGTGCAATGCAATGTACAACACAGAAATAGCATGCCTGAGTTCAAGGCCTTGACTGGCATGTGTCAAATGTCCAAACAGATCATGCGCATGCATAACAACATCAAAGCTGTACTGCATCATCAAATGCACTACATGTACCAGAATACATCACACCAATGTCCCAAAACCCAGCAGAAGCACACCCAGCACAACCCACACCACCTGCAGAACAGACTAATCATTTTTATGCATCACAACACCCCACCACCATACCACTAGTGTACCGCACACCAAGTAGCCAGGTCCCCTGCCTGTTTCAAGTGCACATACTCATATGCACGTGACCTGAAGTGAAAAAATGTAGCCAGACATATCTATGGATGTGATATATGCCCATCGTAGGATTATTAAATCGGAACTCAATAAGAACACACTCCAGTTTCATTTTCGTGTGTCGTAGTGAAAGGGTCAGAAGTCAAGGTGGGTGTGAATGGGTCATGGAAAAGCTACTGCAAAACACACATCCCCCAAGCATATTGACAAGGCGTATTGGCTGCTTGACAATCACTAGGCTGTCACCGCCATCCCCATCCATTCAATTCCTCGTATGGTACCCCTCTGTGAATATATCCACATCCATCTTTTTGCCAGAATCATTGATACTGTGCAACCACTCCCATTCAGCACGTCATGTACATCAAAACGCATGTACGCCTTCAGGTATGTACTGAATCCCAAATAAATAATACATCTTATTTTAATACAGATAAACGTTCTTACCTGTGTCAGCTCTGCTACCAGGTCTGCGGCCCCCGGCAGGGTCTGCCATGTCAGGCACACCGGCTGTGTCAGGCCGAATACTATTTTGCAGGCCCAGAAACATTGCCACCTGGTGATACCAATGGCAAACTCACACCCGTCACATTTGCATTTTGAACATGTCATTACATTGACATTGATGACTGCAAACATAAATCCCCCAAGACACAAAAATGTCCATACAATGCATGAACATCCATTTCCACTGACCCGCATGTTAACATGCTCAACTATGACATATGCTATGTCTTCAGCAATTTGCATGTAAAATTTTGCATTGCTTAGTGAACGCTATACAGACTGTGTCAACATGATACAGGACCAACAATGACCTTTTCCCCTTTCTGTTGGTCCCTTGCAGGTGATGCTGGATACCCCTTGATGCCAGGGCTGATGACCTCTGTGAGCCAACCACAGAAACAGCACGAGCAGGGATATAACTGTGGTAACATCAGGACTCGTACGATTGAGCAGACATCTGGCCTGTTAAAGGCGAGGTTCCGCTGCCTGAGCAGATTGGGGGGGGGCACTTTTGTACAGCCCTGTGAGGGTGGGCAAGATAGTGCTGGCCTGTGTCATGTTGCATAATATGTGTATCAGGCGCAACATCCCACTAACCCCCCACCCCCACGACATGGACATGCACCCACCAGAGGAAGAGGAGGATGACAGTGATGATGAACTGCCATTGGCACATCACAGGGATGCCATGCATGGCCATGATGCACGCGAATCACTGATTCACCACTATTTCTGATCACTTCACACACACGCATCTGGCACAGGCCAGATAACATATTGTGCACTGTACAGTAAATAAATCACTGACACTTAAAAAGCAATGTCCAGTTATGAATTCAATGCAACATCAAGTGTAATGTGTATAATTGAATGATTAACAAAAGTGGGAAAACAATAACTGTCAAAACTATCCCTCCCCACTCCCTAACTATTCCTCCCCACTCCACCTCCACAACTATTCTTCCCCCCTTCCCTCCCCAACTGTCTCTCCACAACTCCTGTCATGTTCTGCAGGTAGTCCTTGCACAAGTCACATATAGGGCACATGTCTGTTCTGGGCCTATTTAAGCCCCCTGTTTGTGTCTGGCGTGCAACTGTGTGCCCAGATGGACACCTACATTGAAAGGTGCCTTGGGCTGCTGAGCATGGAAATAGTAGACGTTGAACTGGTGGATGGTGCATGGGCCTGTTCAGTGGGCTTCTGTCTAGGAATGTCTGAAGGAACATAGCCATTGTCTCAGCAATTGAGGACATCACACTGTTGCCCTCCTGGACATCTGTACAATGGCATTCGTACAGTGGCCAAGGGCACTAGCATTTCGATGCCCACTAGCCTGGACACTCTTCCACATCAACTGCACCTCCTAGAGGTGCTGCTGCACTAGAGCAGTCAACGCATCCTGGCGTTCCTCCATGCGCCGGAGTCTGCCATCCATTTCCCTCACACTAGGGAAGGGTGGGTGTTGTGGGCTCATTGGGTACATGGGGCGGAATACCAATGGCTCATAGGTGCTGAGGCCAGTGGTCTCCCCTGTGTCCACTCCACCGCCATCTGCTTTGTCCTCTGCACTGGACAGATCTGCATGTGCATGTGGCTGCTCTGCTGGTGGTGTTGGTACTGCATCAGCTCGGGCTGCCTGGACAGGTGAAGCCGGGTTGACCGGTGCAGCCTGGATGGGTGCAGCTGGGGTGTCCGGTGCTGCCTGGATGGGTGTAGCTGGGGAGGCAGAGGCACTTGTGCCTGTTGAGGCTGTGGTGTCCTGGTTGGACGTGGTGGTCCGTGGTGTTTTGCGGCATCGACAGCTGGTGCCCCTTGAGGTGCTTGGCTGGGCCTCTTCATTTTTAGATGATGTGCTTGAGGGAGTAAGAAAGGCAGGTTGTCAGTGAACAGTGTGGATTGATTAGGCAGAGATACATGCATTATCTTGGTTGTGGCTTTGCTGTGTTGGGTACAAGGCGGGGTACATGGCATGGAGCACACATGCTTGTGTCTTGCATACTGTGCGGGTGGATGTGTGATGTTCCTACATGGTAGAGTAGCGCGCTGGGGATACTGTTGTGGTGTACTGCCAATTGCTGGGTACGGTGTTAGGGATGGGACCTTCACACTGTGGGATGTTGGGGTGGGAGGCGGTATGGTATGGATGGGATCAGCATGTGCCTGCTGCCTGTACCAGTTACAGGGATAGTTGAGCATTTGTGCTCATGGATCGGGCTGGCTGGGACAAGGGAGTCACATGTTGCCTGTGTGTGACATTGGTCATTTCTGGGTGGAGATGGGGCTTAGCACTGATGTGACCTTGTGGGAAGCAAAGTGGGCGCACATGCATTAAGCTGTGGCAGGGTGATGTGTCTCTGTATGCAAGCAGAAGCATGTTCTGTTGGCAGTACAGGGTGCCTGTGATGTGTTCTAGGTGTGCTAGTGGTATGTGTCATGTTTTTAGGGCCAGGGTGTATGTCGGTTTATGCACCCAGGTTGCTGGTCTCTGGGGGTGTGAGGGGTTATGCAGGTTTTCTTTGGTGTTGTGGATGATGCAATTGACATTCATGTCATATGTTGGTACAGTAGTGGGTGCAGGATGGACAGAGAGGTTGATATTACATTGGGGTTACGTGTACTCACCAGCCTCTTCAGGTGCCCCGGCTCCGGCCTCCCCAGAACCAACCTGTCAATGGCCTCGAAGTGAAGCACATTGCTGCACATCTCCTCCCAGGGCAGCAGACGTATTGGGGATGCGCTCCCGCCACCTGTGGCCATGCCCTGTCTGCACTATGCTGAGAGGAGGTTGAGTACCCTCAATCACAGGTCGTCCCACAGCTTGTGGCAGTCTCACACTGTTCAGGGGGTTGTACTGACTGCAGAGACCTTCTGGGCCACCTCCTCCCAGATGCTCCTCTTGCGCAGCTGGGCCTGCCTGCGCTGGTCGTTGGAGAAGAGCTCTGCAGCATGCTGGACAGTTCAATTAGGCCTCACGGAAGCGTGGCTTCCACTTTCGGGTCTCACAGACTCTTGATGTCTCAGTGGAGTTTGTGTGGTCAGGAGGGGTGGATGTCACCAGTACTTTCAGGATTGCAATGGACTGTGTTTTTATAATGGCTGCCGGCCAATTTACTGTTCCGGCGATCTCTTTGTTTCCGGTCACAGTATTTACGGGACCGCTGTTATTGGTGCCGGTGGCTCCAGGACCATGTAGCCGGATTCGGAGGCACCGGCACCAAGGACGATGTGTTGGCATTTTTGGAGGGTTTTGATGGTGTTTCCGTGATGCCGGTACAGCCGTTTCCGGCATGCCGGAATGCGCTTGCATGACAGCACGTAATCATCTGGAGATTCCGGCATCACGGGTTGCCGGAACCGGTGGCATCGACATGGCATAAACTCATATTACCTTCCAGCATACTTGTAATGAGGCCCATTGTCAGTTAAATTGCTGTAGTGGGAATTTGTTAATATCACAGTCTTTTTAAAGGAATGGAGCTAAGGAGAACTCTTCATTTATCCCTGTTGGTTCTAAAGCATCCATTTTGTGGATCCAAAACATCTCGCTTCTTGTGATTACATTATTGAGGTTACTACCTCCTGGTGGTCTTCCTATGGATTCAAGAATCACAAATCTTAACTGAGCCACTCTATGACTAATTTCTCCGAAATGTCTCGCTACTGGTGATTTCAAGTTTTTAGTTTGAATATTAGACTTGTGTTCATTCATACTTCCTTTAATGTTTCTCGTAGTCTGTCCAGCATAGAACTTTCTGCACGGGCAGTTCAGTCCATATATGACATTCTTTGTGTCACATGTGTTGAAATGTTTGAGTCTGATCTTATGCCCTCTACTGGGGTGTCTTTCATATTCACCTTTCTGGATGTTATTGCAATTACTGCAATTCAAGCATGGGAACATACCTTGTTTTGGTTTGGATTAGAAGGTTTGTCTATGGACCACACCCCTCTCTGCTTTTACTAGGGTGTCCCTGAACTTTCTACCTTTACCTACCATAGGTGGTTTTGGGAAGAGTCTGGATATTTGTGTGTCCAGTTGTAAAATCTTCCAATTCTTCTTGAACAAGCGTGAAATTTGGGCACTTTGTTTTGAGAACCTCAAGAGATCGATCAAAGTTGAACTCTCCTTCTGTCTTTTCAGCTCTAATATGGTTCTCCTGGTGGTAGAGCTACATCTCTTTTGGGCTTTGTTTAGCACTTGTTCTGGGTATCCCCTATGTTTGAATCTTTCAGTTATTGTCTCCCTCTCTCTCTTTCATATGTTGCATCATCTGAGATTATCTTTCTTATCCTCAGGTATTGGCTCAATGATAGGTTATCTTTTAAGTGCAGTGGATAGAAACTAGCATAGTGTAATATGTTGTTCACATCTGTTGGTTTGCGATAGATGGTAGTCATCAGTCTATTGCTGTTAATTACCACCTTAACATCTAAGAAGAGGATGCTTGGATTACGCACCTCAAGTGTGAACTTAATATGTGGGTCACAAGAATTTAAATGTGTGAATAATCGGTCCAATTCCTGTCTTGTGCCTTGTTACGGTTTGCTGCAGGAGATTCAGGCTATAGACGGAGGTTGCAACGGCTTGTCTCGCTGCTATGCGATTGGCGTCTTCCTTGGCGCTTGCAACAGCTCCATGCAGGCAGGCAGTTAGTCTTGTATTGGGCAACCTATTAGGTTGCCATGGTTACCCCGACGCGAGGGATTGCCGGAAGGGGATGTTCCGGTCTTTCTATAAATAGTTTCCCCTTCTGACATCCCGCACTTATGATTGAAGTTGTTTTGCGAACTACTCGCTGCCCCGTCGTCCTAATTCCTTTTAGGAAACCTTGCCTTCAGTAGTGAGAGGCTTCCTCGCCTTTTCACCGCCATTTATTTTGGTTTCTATGAACTTCGGTGAGCGGACTCTTGCGATTCTCACCGCCTTCTGTTTCTCTCAATTCGACATCTATTCGCAGGCGGACTCCCTCTGCTTCCCTCGACAGTCAGCCTGCTTGCGAGCCTGTGTCTTCTAACTTTTACTTCAGACTGCATAGCGGGATTGCTGGCTGCCTTGATTCAACGTTACCCCTTTTTCTCCATACCGACCTCGGCTTGTTTACTGGACTTCTTTGGATTCCCTTGGCCTTACGTTTGAACATCATTATAAACAGACCACGGACCGCCATTTCAGATTTCTTCAGATTTTCCTTGCTTTGCTCTTCAATGACTTTGGAACTTTTCAGCGGACACCGGAAGAAGCACCTTGGCTAGACGATTTGCAGCATTCAGGTGACTATATAGGGTCATTAGAGCATCCTCGTCCCGCCCGGGTAAGTCCATACTAACCTTTCTGTTTGTTATTTTCTTTCCTCCACGTTTTGGATTTATTACTTTGTTTAAACATCATCTACAAGTCAAGAGCGAACTTTAGAGCCTTATGTACCACACTAGGATACTTGCTTAGCCACCACATATTCAGGTTAGTCTCTCTATTGCACCTTTTATTCTCCTATGTCCATACCACTATTCATGATTCTAAAGTTTTCCTATTTTACTTTTTAGTGTGGTGCATACTATGAGGTTATGATTGCTCTTTTGGTCTAACCACTAATTTGTCTATCTATCTAAACAGACAGCGGGTTATTTAGGGGAAAAGGGTCTCCCTGAATTCAGGAGACCCTGGGTTGGGGTTACTATTCTGCCGAATCGGAATTCCGAAGTTGGGAGTTCCGCAAGCGTCATATTCGGTAAGTGACACATCAACCGCCTTTCCAAATACCAAAAATGTAATTGATAAATCTTCTCCATATTATAAGATCATTGGCCCAATCGGCTTGTTCCAGTACATATTTTGTCTCAAAGTCGTACATAAAGAGGTTTACATAGAGCGGGACCATGGTGACCCCATCGATGTCCCTGATGTTTGTAAATAATAATTCTTTCCAAAAAAGGAAATCATTATTATAAAGGATTATCTTAGTCAACTCAAGTGTTAGAATGATGTCTTTCCCGGAAGTACTTCTCCTGAAGAAGGACCCATTCGAGTGCTTCTAATCCTTCACTTTGGGGTGAACAGGATGTAGTCAGGTTGTAATCTTTCAACCTTCTAGAGCATTCAAGAAGTGTGTGTTGTCTCTGAGATAAGTCAAAGCCTTTCGGTTTATCAAGATATTTAGCTATTGTGTCAAAAAAGCTCTCAGTTGCTGCAACAATAGGACACAAGGGTGTTTTTTGTAAATTTTTATGAATCTTGGGTAGGCCATAAAAAACGGCATGATGGGGACTTTATATATGAGATAATCTTTAGTTTTGCCTGAAATCCATTCCTCATTTAATGCCTTTTTTAAGTTTTTCTCAATGATCTGTCTAATCTCATCAGTTGCATCTTGGTCAAGAAGCATATATGTATTAGCGTCTCCTAGTAATTCTAAACAGCTGCTGGTGTAAAACTCACTATCCATAATGAAAATGGCACCATCTTTGTCTGCTGGTTTAATGGTTATTGACAGATCTTCTGCTAGTTGTTTGCAGGAGTTTCGCTTGGTGCTTTCTCAAGTTGTGCTGTTCTAGGTGAAGACATTTGAGGTCTTCAATCATCTTTGTTTCAAATAACTCAAGTGCAGAGTTCTGTATTGAGGGGTTGAAAGTGCTTTTACATTTTATTTCTAAATAATCAAATATGGTAGATCTTTCCTCCATTGGCGACTCAGGGTCATGGGACAGGAGTATGTTCCAGTGCCACCATTGAACTCATGGAGTGTGGAGCCTCTCTTTCATGAATCACTACTCTTCCCCATCAGACACTGAGCACCCAGGGACTGGTGAGTTTACGGGTGTCAGGCGTTTTCCTTTAAGAGGTTCTGCATTTGTAGTATGTATGATGTCCATTAGGGAACCCACACAGTGATTATGGAGCTTGTAATGGAGGTGGCTCTGCCATATTTTTGAACACATGACAGCGCAAAAAAGAGGACGGGACACGGTTTACTCGAGTGATGGGCTGCCGTGTATGCTGGTTAAAGCACATGTTTTACAGGAGGCTTCATTGGTCCACAAAAAGTGTTGCATCTATGTACAGGTTAAAATGGTAATATAGGCCAATGGTATGTGGCTAATGTGGCATAGAGACGTCTTGGATCAAGTGGTTAAAGGTATCTGGCACCTTGGCAAATGGCCCACTAGTGCATAGGCATTTCTGAAGGCATGACAGGGAGTCAGTGCCATGTGTCCTTGTTTGACATGACCCACCACAGCGGCCTCAGCAGTATAGAATAGTGCCTTTCTATTGGGGCAATATGACAATATGTTACCTTTGTTTTTCTTTTCATGGATAGGAGATTTGGGAGCAGTCCTATCCAGCCTTCTCAAAGATGGTGTTTGATGGAATAAAGTTTGCCTCACTGGCCATGGGATTGTCAGCAGCAGCAAGAAAGCAGGTGGACATCAGTGAAAGAGCATGGATCAATCCCAACCGACAGTGGCCCTTAAGGACCCTGTTCAGGGGTCCAACTTGATTGTGGATCAGCTGGAGGATAGCGTTCACCGTGTATTCAAAGTAAAGCAGGCTTGCTCCCTCGGTGCAAATTGAAGACCAAACGTGAGAGACTAAAGCCATCATTTCACCCCCATCTCATGTGCAATTCTTATCATCTAGAGGCTATTTCAGATTTCAAAAAAGTCAGGACAATTTGGTCGCTTCAAATCTCTGTACTCTTTAGGCCTTTAAAGATCATCATTCCTGACTATGCTGATATCCTGATTAATTGATCAGTGGGTGGATACCTGCAACACTTCTGTCTTACCTGGGTAATTTTCATCCAAGATGAATAGGTACTGAAAATTGTGAGGTAGGGTTACACTACAGAATCTGCCAGCCTTCTTCTTCAGACATCCTTTCCATTCACTTCAGTTCTTAGGCAAACCATGTAGATGGGATGCTTTGCTCCAGGGAATCAGCATGCTTGAGACAAAGGGTGTCATTATAACCGTACCAGCAGACCTAAAGGGCTCTAAAGTGCACTCAATCTTTGTGGTCCTGAAATCTAAGAGGGAGATTCTGGAGGTGAATGTTCCTATCAGTCATATTTCAAAATGGAGATCCTGCAGAGTACAATTCATCTGATTTCTGGCAACAGCTTTTTGACTTACATACATCTGATAAACTTTTAGGTTCTGTGGTTTGTTTTAGTGGATTACCACTACCAATTGTGGTACATCCCTTTGGTATCAAATTAGTCATATGGTTTTTACGAAAGTGCTAGTTCCAGTGATTAAGCTTTTTCACTGGGTGATATCAGTCTACACTTACATCACCGATTGGCTTCTTCAGGTAAACGATGTCTTGATGCTGCAATCTCATATGTCAAGAACTTTACAAACACTTCAGAAATAGTTTTTATTTTTATTATTTTTTATTTGTTATTTTATACAGTTGAACAAGCCAACTTTTAAAATGACAAACAGCATCATTGCAGTGTAAGTTACAATATGAAACATCCCTGTCCATTATATCAACATATCTCAAATTAAACCAGTTTTCCTTCAAAGACTAGAGAAATTAAATATACACGCTTCCTGATTATCTTCCATAAAGATCTGCCACAGCTCCTCTGACGCGGACATCACCTTTATGCCCGCACCTCTACGTGCAATTAACCACAGGGACTGAAGTGCTTCACAGCTCATTCTATGCATCCCTCTCCACACAATCAACATTGCCTATGGGTTTGTGGTAAGTTATACCATGCCCCGACTATCCCATTAGACTTTACGGTATTTAGCTAAAGTTTGACATAATCCCATGTCAAGAAATTACCAGCAAAGCTTCTGATGTACTTAGGAGCCCTTCTTTTGCCAGCAGATATTCAATGAAGCACGAGGCTAGACAAATAGTTGTTCATTATCATGTGTCAGCAGGATGTTCTTCATATACATTTTTTTTCATTTTCTGACGGGCCAGCGTATCACTTGCTCTGGTGCCATCGCCAAACATTTCCTTCCATTAGCCCAAATTTTCATCAAATTGCTATTTGTCATAATATTCACTCTAGTTAATGTCACTGCATGTAATAAGCCCAACAATGAGCCTGCTTGTGCATTACAGACTTTACAGAGCAACATGAGACATCGCAATTGCAGCTTCACATGAATAGATCTTATATTAAATTCCAAGTACAGCATTTCCATGGGCGTTCGGGGAGACAGTCTTAATAGTCTCTTTAACAACCTTGCCTCTAATTTACAGATTTTATTCATATGTGTGAAGGCGCAAATCTCTGCCCCATATAGATTGCTAGAGAGAATCTTCAAAGAATAACCTCAACCCTTATTTGCAAAAGAATTAATGGAACCAGGCAATATTGCTGTGTTCAATGTTATGTTTTCCAGATGCTGCGTTCCCTGTAATTCTGCCTCCAGGTGAATGCCAAGGCATTTAAAATCAGAGACAACTTCGACTGTAACACCCTCCATCGCCCATTTTGCCCCTTTCAATTTCTTATACTTGGAGCCAAGACCATAATTTTAGTTGTGTTGGTATTTATAACAAGAGAGTTACATTTGGCAAAACATACAAGTCTTTTCAAAATGTCCTGCAGGCCCCAAGGAGTAGATGACCAAGTCGTCTGCATAACCCAACCACTCCACTACAGTATCACCAAGGTTAGGTGGGTTTGCCCAACGATTAGTGATCTCCCCGCCAAGGTTCGCCAGATATAGATTGAACAACATGGGTGCCAATATGAACCCCTGTTTAAGCCTGTTGGATGTGTTAATCTAGTCGATGTACCTACTTGTCTGATCTATGCGTACGTTGACATGTATGCAATTATGGGAGGTAGATTTTGAGTTTTTAGTAAACCTAGGGATATACCCCAAGAGTGTAATTTCTTCCAGTGTTTTGATCTACCCACAGTGTCAAATGCTGCAATGAAGTCTATGAAAGCAGCATATACTGTTGTTTTACATATAGACCAGAACTGCTGAATGATGGTAACCAGAGCTAGGTTATTGATTGTGGCATTGGAACCCTTATGAAACCCTGTCTGATTTAGTGGGATGATATTCTTCTCCTCCACCCATTCTTCGAGCTCTGACAGTGATACTCAGGCAAAGATCTTTGCTGGTATGTCTAACAACGCCAATAGGTGGTAGTTTTTAGGGTCATCATGTCTCCCTTTCTTCAACACCAGGACAATTATGGTATCCTGCCAAGATGCTGAGACAAATTGTTTTTAGTGAACTGGTCAAAATCAATTCCTGCACCTTGCCATAACTTGGTATTCATTGAGGCAAGATTTTGACTGAGAGGGGTTGTCAGTGTTGCTGCTCTAGGATCCGGCAGAATGGCCCAGGTAATCAATTTCACAGCACCTGCAGTTTCATTGAGCCCCTGTTCATCTGTCCTACATGTGCAGTAGTAGTTAGGTTCCTATGTATGTCCGCTATCTTGGGCCGAGTGCCTTACCGGGCTATTGCTTCCTTAACTTCACAGGACTGGAATAAGAGGAATTAGGCCTTTGACAAAGTTATCCCTGTTCCTCATTGCCTTGCACGTATATCCTTTTTTGGTCCACCCCATTCTCTTGCATGGTGGGTTTCGTCTGAGTCACCTTTCCCCTATGATCTTTAGTATGGATGCTAGCCTGCTGGGGTATGTGGCATTTTTGTGCAACCAGACCGCTAAGGGGTGCTATTTTCCAAAACGGTGTACAAGATCCTCCAGCTGCCATTGATCATGCCCCAACCCTTTTCCCCTGTCTCTGTAGTGCATTGCCTTTTGGTTCAGACTAACAACAGCGCAGCCTTGTCTTACATCAACAGGCAGGGGGGCCAGATATAGCAATTCGAGCCTTTCCCATCTCCCTCTGGGTAGTGCAGCATCTTTATCAGAGGTCCATATCAGGGGTGTGCTCACTTGCAACATGGAAAGGATGAGCAGAGTTTTCCAACTTCCCAGGATATGTCTCTAAACCATTAAGACATTTGCCTTGTTTATCTGAGGTACAGCCATCCTTGGACAACAGCATTCTCCCTGATCCTATGCCAAATGCATTCATACAAGTCTTGGGGAATGGGTACCCAGTCTCTGGACTGAGCACCCTGTTATATGCATTATCTCCCCTTCCTCTAATTCCCTCAAGATTGGGTGTTACTAGTCTGAAGTGATCTTAGGGGCAACATGTTGGCCAATGAGTGCCAGGATCGTTCTCCAGTGTCAGTTGTCCCTTCACCCCAATTTAAAAAGGCCCCCATATGGTTCTGGTCGGTGGACTTCTAGCTCCAACTGGAGCTGGTTTGTATGGGCGTTGAACAGTACCGACTCCAGAGGCAAGGGGTCGCCAAGAGACCTAGAAATTGCCATCAAGCAATCAAGATGCCCTTCCACTCTGAAAATCTATTCAAGACACTCAAAGTAATTTCATTCTTGGTGTTCTCCTATCACCCCCCCGCCTACACACATCTGTGGGATTTCACACATTTTGCCTTTCCTTCACATTGGTTTTTCGTTGGGATGGGTCCCCTTTTCTGTTTGCAGTTAGTGGGTAGCGTTTAAGGTTTCAGAGTCAAGCTCTTGGTGGGTCAAATTCAAAAATGTTTTCCTATTTCCCTGCCCAGATGAGAAAGTTGGTCCCTCCCTTTGATATTCTGCTAGTATCAAATTCTATGGAGAGTCCTCCTTTTGAACCTCCGGATGGGTAACATTTGAGGTTTTTGACCATGAAAACATTTTTCCTTGTCATTATCACTTCAGCTTTGCAATAGGGCAATGCTGGGCTTTCAAGCTGGATAGTGTCCTTTCTGTTTTCTTTAAGGAGAATGCTGATGTGCTTCACTGCGACCTATCCTTCAAGCTGATGGTCTCCTCAAAATTCCTCTTCGGCTTGGACCTGAATCTCCCGAGCTTGTTTGCGCCCCCTCCCTCAAGGAGGTCGTTTCACACTCCTTAGCTCTTAGGCATGCTCTCTTTATACACCTGGACAGCACAGCTTAATTTCTGGATTCTCCGAGGATCTTTGTTATAGTTGGTGTCTCTTACATGGGGAGAAAGTCTTTGTCATTTTCTCTGAACAGGTGGGTCTCTGATACCATCTCAATGGCTAACATCCTGCAGGGTCAATAGGATCCAGAGGTCTCACAGCTCTCTGCCTCTCCTTGCGTTTGCAGTGGTGGGCATAGTTGGACGTTACCATGGCGCTTAGGAAACTGGGGACATATTCTGCACTGCACATCCCGGCTTCCCATGTGCCACAGACGTCAACTCGACACATGACCAATCCGGTGGCAGCACACAATGAGGAACTGCCCACACGGAGAAAAAAAAAACCATTATGCCCTGACATCCTGGAGCTCCTCAATGATGACAATCCGGCAGGCAGCGTTACTTTGTTCTTCTGCCCTGCAATCTTGTTTGATGTGTCTCCTGGCTAAAACTCTTTCGCTTTGTGGTTTTAGATGCTCTGCTGTTTAGATCCGCTTGTCTGACCTGGCTCACACCCCTTGGATTAGTCTGATGGATTGTTCTCACGCTGGTTTTGGACACTCTGCTGTTGGGACTTCCTGGTGTGATCTGGTTTGCACTTCTTGGATTACTCTCCTGGATTTCTCCCTTGGCTGTGTCTTCCTTTCTTTTAGCTCCCATCCTTGTTTTGCCCAGATCAGGGCCCTGCAGACTAGCATTTGTTTTGTGTTCTTTGCCACAGCTGCTGAACGGACTTGGCACCGTTCGGTTATCTGGCCCATGGACTCAGGCACTTCAGCTGGTACATGTGATACACATAGGTTCACCATCTACCCACAGCTTCTCTATGCTAGGACACGGGAAAAGGGGGGATGGTAGGGGTGGGGACATGTAGAGTACCTCACGTATGTAACCCTATATTTTTCCTTTGCAGCCTGGGAGAAGCTGAGTTTTCACATATCTGCCTTTTTGCCAGACTCCTCCCCTCAGCAGTGTTTTTTGATTGTTACGCAGGGTGCAGTCAGGAAGAAAGCAAACCATCCTTCAGGGCACTAGTACATCTGTGACAGAAGGGCACCCAAGCCCATTCCATTTTGGGGCTGTCTTCTTTTATGCGTACATAAATAGGTTCCATGAATAGGTTCCATGTAATAATGTCCCCGCAAAAATGTCTCCTGACAAAAAAGTTGCATTATTACAATGAACATGCGGAGGACAACTCCTCAACTCCCACATTTCTTTTTTTTTTTTACAGGTGGAGCAGGGGACATCCCTGCAACCCGTCCCCATACATAATGTCACCATATATAATGTTGCCAATGGCTTTTCCCGGCGACATTATGTATGGGACATCATTACCCGATACCCATAAATATCTGTAGATCCTCTCAGGTGGTAGCCTACCTCCAATTTAACTACTGTGACAAGGAAAGTCGGACGAGGCAATGAATGAAGATTGTTCTTGAGTAGTCCAGGATTTCAATACTTTGGTGAAAGGCAATCTTTTGAGATTAGGGGACGTAACAACAGAAGACTGAAACTAAGGAGACAAGCTGCTGGATTCTAAAACCACAGCTGAACTGAATCACAAGCGCTGCCCCCAGTCCAGGGTGACAGTGCTGGTGTCTCCAGAGTCCCTGAGAAATGATTTATTCAGCTTACATGTCAGCTGTCTGGCAAGACTGGTGTTGAGAACATTGTAAACGCAACCAGAGATTCAAGCTAAAGGTATTTAAGTAAACAAAGAAAATTAGAGTTTGAAAAATAAATTAAGATAGGAATTCATAGCTATCAGCAGGTGTCACTCACAGGGAAGCCAAACGACTATTGAAGCAATCCAAGGCAGGTTAAATGGTTAATATGCACATTAAGGGGGGGGGGGCATAAGAAAACATACATTTTCGCATTAGACACTTTTCTTGAGACCCCCACAAAGCAAGCCACCCCTACTGTAACTCCACTGATTGGCAAGAACACAGAGTCCTCTTATGTTGCCATGTGCATCTCAATCTTCTGAACCATACATGCACTTGCTGCTCATTGAGAGCCGGTGGAAGGTGCTGCTGATTGACACCAAGGCGAAGGAATCTCTGGTGGGTATGGTTTGGCCAGGGATTGAAGGGTAGTGGGCGGGACAACCCATAGCCATTACTATAGATATTGATCTGGACTGGGTGGCACATCGAGCCAAATTACATCAGTACACATTCAGGTGCCAGCTCCTCTTTTCCAGGTGCCCCCTTTTCACACCATGGATATAGTCATAGGTGGGAAGGTGGCATATGCCACATGTGCGCCAAATCCTAAAAAGGAATCAGTGACTCAGCTAAACTGCAACAACTCTTGTCCATGCACAAGACGTTAGTCCATATTTTCTGCATATGAAGCAGTAGCTACTCCACCGAAGTGTACTGAAGGTATCTGTTGCCTCTTGGCATAATTGGCCTCCCAGACTTCAAAATATTATAGTATCCCACAGTCAGTAAAATGGGGTACCTGAGTCACAATGCCTGACAATGCATTCGTTTTTCTTTTAATTTTGTATTATTTTTATTTATAACGCAATATCCTGCACAAATTCACTTTAAAGTAAGTTGTTGCTCAGTGTATATAATGCTGATTGATAGTGATGTGCTACAGCTTTGCTAAACCTGCAATCTTATTCATCGGTTAGCCACATATTTAGAGTGTGTACTAACTTCTATGATGACCCATTATGTGCTATAGTCACAATTTCAAAATAACAGTTTATTTGAAAAAATAGCTAGATAGGGTTAGTATCCTTTCCTCAATTTCATTCTTTTTTGTCCAATTGATTTCGCCAACGAAACATCCGTCTGAATATCAAGGATCTTCGAGTTTGCTCATTTAGACCTGCAGAATCTGTGTAGAAAAAAAACATGGTTATTATAAAACGCACACATATAAATATCTTGTCTAATATATATTACATGGCCTGCGGTAGCGGCCATGTAGTTATGGTTAAGTTGCTAAACCCATAGGAAGAGCACTTTTTGGGCAGCTTATAACTTCGCTCCTCGTGGACGAATCCTCACCAATCTTTGTATATGGCCTACTCTGAATTTGTTTGCAACGTTTGATGAGGTTTGGTCTAGGGGGGGCAAAGTTATAGGGGGGGTCCCACATTTTTTTTTCCTTAGGCTGAATGGAGAAAAACTTTACTCACGCCTACAGCCGAAACTGCTGGACGGATTTTCACCAAATTTGCGGCAGGAGCGGCGGCTTGGTCTCAAAAGTGTGATTTTATAAATTTGGTGGAAATCCGTCCAGTAGTTTTTTTTTAAATGACCAAAAAGTAGGTATAAAAAATTGTGTGAAATCTATGTCCACTGCGCAGACACACTTGCCTGTTCGCTCCGCGTCTAGGACACCGATTGGCTAATAGACTTGTGTCATGTCCGCGGACACAGAAAGTGTTCGCTGATTGGTTGGAGTGAAGCGTGAGTGCGTCAGATTTTTGGAAATGCCTGCCATCTTGGATTCGCGGACAGCGGCCGGTGTTCGCAGACAGCAGCCGGTGTCAGCGGACATAACGGTAAAAACATATTAAAAAACACAACCTTGCACTTGTCAAACTTATCAAATAATCTCTGGCGAGGTGAGGAGTGATGAGGATGGGATGGAATATGGCTGCAAGAAGCTGGTGTTTTTCGCAGCAAAAGTCTGCGAATAGTTTGGATGTTTGCGGACAGTCCTGTGAAGTTCGTGGACACCTCTGCATTACAGGGTTGGTGAAAAGCAGCTCTTGGATGGCTTATAACTTTGGCGCAACTTAATGAAACTGCATGAAATCTTGCAATTATATCCCTGACCTGATCCTAAATGAGTTTGCAAAGTGTGGTGGGATTCTGTCAAGAGGGGGCAAAATTAGAGAGGAGGTCCCAAAATAATGTAAAGGCTTATAAATGAGGTGCCACTTTCAAATCTATACTTAATTTGGCAAACTGATAATACATATAGATATACATGTTTTTGCGTAGTTTGGTGGGATTTTGTCAAGAGGGGGCAGAATTAGAGGGTGAGTTCCAAAATATTGTAAAGGCTTATAAATGCGGTGCCATTTGACAAATCTACACAAAGATTTGCAAAAAGATTATAGATCTAGATATAAATGTTTTCGTAAAGTCTGAATGGATTTTGTCAAGTGGGGGCTAGGTTATATGACGATTGTATGTGCATACATCTGACACTTTTGAAAAAATAAAACATGGGTGGATTTCCAGCAAACTTGTGTAAGGAGCATTGAGAAGGACCTGAAAGCATGGTTTTGCAAATGTGCCTGTGTTTAATTTTTTAACAAGTGTCATAATGTAGGTACAAAAAATAGTGATATACATTTGGTGACTGAGGTGTAGCCTGTGGCCATGGGCAGTGGCCAGATTGTCCGGGTCATGGAATAAGGTCATGATCCGGACAATCTGGCTATGGGCCATGACCACGAGGGACAAAACATGGGGTTAAAGTGGCCATGTCCACCTGGGACTAGCTTTGTGGTAAAGTTATTCGAAATTGGGATAGATTTGAAAAGGAAGAAACATGTGCTTGTGGTAATATGGTCATAGAGTTCTCTTTTTGCCTTCTGCAGGCTGCCATGGAAAGTGAAGAGGGGCCCTGAATGGAACCCTGCCTTCCCTTTCCATGGTGGCCATCTTGGAAAAGGATTCTCCTTCCTACACCGGTATGCCAGAGGTGTCCCGGTGTAGGAAGAATAATTCTTTTTTTAGCACCCTTGGTTCCCGCTTTGGGAACCTAGGGTGCTAATGGCCTTCATCCCCCCATTACAGGGGCTGGAATGGGGGGATAATGGTCCAGAGACCTCGTTATCCACCCTCACTTTGCTTGGGCTGATAACTTGGGCTTCCGGTCCCTGGAAAGGAGGATGAATGCCACAATATTCCCATTAGCATAACACAAAATGCAAATGGAAATGTTGGAAAATCTTATTGAGTCTATGTACTTTACTGGAAAATATAAAGTAGATGGAGTCTATACGTTTTTTTTTGTTCTATTTTTTAACTGTGAAAGGTGGCTCCTAAAGGAACATTTCTTTTGTTGTTTTTTTTTGGCAGGACAGTTAAGAACGAAAGGTGGGGAGGGAAATGAGGAAGAGGCACCAAACACTAATATGGCAGGGTAGTTGTACAGGGAAAATGTTGCGCGTGTGTTATTTCTAAGGTAGGGGCCGTGTTTCTCAAGCTACTTGATTACAGCAGTGGGGGTGGCTCTTGGGGAGGAGGGATGGTATTAGCTGATGCTATTTTAAGATAAGTAGTAGTTTTGCTAAAAGTATGTACAGTGTACTAGATTGTTAATGGATAATGAGTAGGAATAGGTGTTGCTGTGAAATGGACATTTTGAAGTTGAAAGTTCTTAGATCAGTAGAAAATGCAGTTCCAAACTGTCCGCGAATCACATATCTTATCGTGAAGTGCGGACGGGTTTTCGGACACGTCATCATTCCGCGCATCAGCGTATGGTCATGTGGCACTGTCTGGAAGGACCGCAATGAAGTCAGATGTTCATAGACGTCTACCGATGCAAGTTGAAATAATTGTAAAAAGTGTATAGAAGTGTTAAAAATTATTCTAGAAGGTGGGAAATGACAGGGTTTTAAGGTGACACTTTGTAAATTGGACACAAATATAGGAAAATAGCATGCACTGGTAAAAAAAAACACGAAATTCACTGAAAAAAACTTTGGGGCCAATTCATAGAATTTAGCGCAGAAGTAGCGCACATGCCTAGTGCAGAAAGGGAGCGTGCGCCAGGCGCAGCGCAAAACAGGATTTAGGCACACCGCGCATTCATGAATTTCCCTAGCCATTTGCAGCCGCGGCACAGCGAACATCCAGCAGCGCCAGTTACGCCCTCAAGAACGCCCCTTGCACCAGAAAAAGACTCAAATCCCCAATACGGCGCAATGGACTGTGCTAACCCTGGACCAGCATACAGCCCCCCTACACCATAATCTCATGAAAAACTGAGCGTACCCCGCTCGCACCAGCCAAAACGCATGAAAAGCTTCCTGTGCACCCCCTTCAATACGCGTACCCTGCTCGCGGCAGTCAAAACACGTGAAAATCTACTCGCGCTCTGTTACGCTCACCTGGTATCCACAGGGACGCCACCCAGCTGGGTTACTCGCTGGTATGCTTCTCAGCTTTGCCCTGATGTGGTCTGCGGGGAAGGTTCTGCCTGAAAATACAGGAGGACTGTGTTCAAGACTGACCGAATGGGGTAAGTATCCTCCCTCCACCCCCGTATGATTTCTGTCCCTCTGGCGCCCTCTCCTCACCTTGTGGTAGAATTAGGTGTGCTCTCCGTCCTGCCTTCTTTGCAGGGGAGCGTTGTCTTTCATGGACGAGTGCGGTCCAGTTACTTCACTGACGCCGGCCCGTTTGATATTGTTCAGGTAGGTCTTATTGCTGTTCTTTAGTTTTGTTGCTATCCTGCATGCCTTTCTTTGTTTAAAATGTCTCTTTTTTCTCCCTTACGTATGCGGGCTTCAGCGCGGCGAAATGGCTTGGTTGAGCTCCACTGGTAAATGATGGCGCATTCAGGGCGCTATGATGCGGTAAGTAAGCGCTATGCGCAGCGCTGCGAAGTCTTGCCTTTGCTAACCTGTGTTTTCTTTCCTTGTAGGTCACGGTGTTCTTCAGCGCGAGTGGAATGTCCGGAGTGGTGCCAGCCGAGAAGCGACCAGCCAGGTAAGCCTTTTGAGCAGTTTCGTAATTTGTAAATGTCTCTACTGCTTTCTTTAATGTTGCCTCTATCTTCCTCTTTCAGGTCGTTCTGTCCGGGAGGCGTGCAGATTAAAGGAAGCTGTTCTCAGTAGCTGTGAGTGTTTAAAGATGAAGACTGCAGGTAAGATGCTGCTGCTAATGATATTCCTTTTGTCTCCTTGCAGGTTCTGCTTCTCCGAGGTTCGAGGGAATAGCTGGACACAGTGAGTGTCACGTTGCAAGCTGCAAAGTAACGCGAAGCGTGTTGTCTTGCTCGGGTGTGGTTTAAATAGCCCCAACAAAATAGTCTAGGTAAAGTAGTCCCTAGGCTACCAGACCCAAAACACTAGACCGCATAGCTTGGTTCTTAGGAACCAAGCTATGTGGATGCCTCCATGTTGGCTGACAATACAATAAAGTAGTTCCCAAGCACATTGTTTTTCATGGTGTATGAGCCTGGCGCCATAGGAGCCAGGACTGGCCCCATGAGGGCTTTTGAAGAGGATGCCAGGCTCTAGAGGCCCGAGTCCTGACTCCACCTGGCCAATGGGTTTGTCAGAGGGGGTTTTGGGCGAGGGTCGTGACAGCACTCTCCACTAAGGCCCCTCCCATGGTGTTCCTTCTGTCTGGCCTAGGTTTGGTTGGGAAGTTCTGATGGAATTTCCTGATTAGACGTGGTGCGTGGATATTCTCACTGGGCTCCCAGGATCTATCTTGTGGTCCAAATCCTTTCCAATCGACGAGATAATATAGCTTGGTCCTAGATTATTTAGAGTCCAAGATATCTTTGACTTCGAACTCTGGTTCTCCGTCAACAAGTATGGGCTTAGGTGGTGTCCCAATCCATGTGCCGGGTTGCATTGGTTTCAGGAGGGACACATGGAATACCGGGTGGATGTGTAGATTGGGTGGTAAATCCAGTTTCACGGCTGCTGGGTTGATAATTGCCTTAATGGTATAGGGTCCTAAGAATCGGGGATGAAAAGTCCGGGTTCCCTTGATGGGTACGAATTTAGCGGCTAAACAAACTTTGTCTCCTACTTGTTAATCAGGGGCCTTTTTCTAGTGTTGGTCGGCGAATCTCTTGTTTTTCTTTGGCATGAATAAGGTGTTCCTTTGCCCTTTTGAAAGCCTGAGTAATGGTTGTGTGTAGAGTCTTTAGTGCTGGCATTTCCAAGCTGGCTGGAAGGTCTAGTTCAGAGGTACGTGGATGTCTGCCAAAAAAGGGTATAGAAGGGCGTCTGTCCCATGCTTGAATACAAAGAATTGTTATATGCATATTCGGCTATCCATAGTAGGTCTTTCCAATTCCTTTGTTCGTGCTGCAGCATGCACCGTAAATATTACTCGAGTGTCTGATTGGTTCTCTCTGTTTGGCCGTCCGTTTGGGGATGGTGACTGGTAGATAGCCGAATGTCGATCTGCGCCATTGCACAACATTTTTTCCAGAAGTTTGAAACAAACTGGCTGCCTCGATCAGAGACCAGAACCGAAGGGAAGCCATGTAGCTTCACCACGCCCTCCAGGAAGACTTTTGCTAAAGTGGCTGCGTCTGGGAAGCCTTTGAGAAGAATAAAATGGGCCATCTTCGAGAATAAGTCCACAACTACAAGGATGGTGTTGAACCCTTGGCTTGGAGGTAGATCAGTGATGAAGTCAAGGCAAAGAGTGTGCCATGGAACTGGAGGAATGTCCAATGGTTGTAGGAGGCCAGAGGGTTTTTGTTTCTGTGATTTATTTTGTGCGCAGACACCGCAGGACTGAATATACTGAATGATGTCCTTACGCCAGGTAGGCCACCAAAAGTTCTTTCACCTTAGCTAGGGTTTTGGCGATCCCAGGATGCCCTTCGCTCAGTGAATCGTGATAGTTTGAAATAATATGCTGTTGTAATTCCTTCTTGGGTACATATAGGCGATCCCTAAAAAAGGGTAGATGGTCCATGATGGTATATTGTTCTCCATGAGTTTGCCATGCGAGGTAGGCATCAGGATTCATTATCCGTTGGATTTCTTTTCATAGTTCTGCTTGTGTTAAGGCTGTCGTGAAACCCAAGCGTTTGTCTTCAGGTATAATAGGAACTGGGTCTGGAGTTGTATATACTATTTCATCTATGCCCATGCGAGATAAGGCATCCGCCTTTCCGTTTCTGACTCCTGGTCGAAATGTGATTATATAATCATATTCGGCGAAGAAAAGAGCCCACCGTAATTGGTATGAGGACTGGGCCTTGGCTGTTTTGTGATATTGCAGGTTTCGGTGGTCTGTGATGACTGAAATGGTGTGTCTGGCCCCCAGAAGGTAGTGCCTCCAGGCTTTAAAGGCGGATTTGATAGCCAGGAGTTCCTTGTCCGTGATGGCATAATTAATCTCTGGAGTTGAGAACTTTTTCGACCAGAAGGCCACAGGATGTAGCTGGCCGGTTTCCGGGTCTCTCTGTGAAAGGATAGTCCTCATTGCGAGACTGGACGCATCAGTTTCAACGACATAAGGGAAGTCTGGACGAGGATGTTGCAGGATTGAAGTCGAGGTAAACCTTTGTTTAAGTTCCTGAAAGGCTTCTTCTACTTCTTCGGTCCAAGCAAACACTTTATTGTTTTTTTGTAATAGTACTGTGATTGGGTGCACAACCTGAGAGAAGTCTGGGATGAACCCGCGGTAGAAATTTGCAAAGCCCAGCATGCTTTGTACCCCTTTCAGAGACGTCGGTGAAGGCCATTTCAGAATGGCATCTACCTTGTGCACGTCCATTCTGATGCCTCCTGGAGTAAGGATAAAACCAAGAAATTCTACTTCGGTGACGTGAAAAAAGCATTTTTCAAGCTTTGCAAACAAGCGATGTTGACGGAGCTTGGTGAGGACTGAACGAACGTGCCTGACATGATCTTGTTCCGAGGCTGAGTATATTAAGATGTCGTCTATGTACACTAAGGCGCACACATCAATTAACTCCCTTAAGACGTTATTCATGAAATACTGGAATGCCGCAGGAGCGTTGCATAACCCGAAGGGCATGACTTGATATTCAAACAAGCCGTACTTAGTACGGAAGGCGGTTTTCCATTCATCTCCTTTTCTGACTCGGACCAGGTGGTACACTCCTCGAAGGTCCAATTTGGTATAAATCTGGGCATCTTTAACTTGGTCTAGCATCTCCGGGATAAGTGGCAAGGGGTAGTGGTTATTCACAGTGATCTGGTTCATTGCGCGGTAGTCAATACAGGTTCTCAAGTCTCTTTCCTTTTTCGGTACGAAGAACAAAGGACTGGCTACGGGGGTCTTCATGTTGGCTGACAATACAATAAAGTAGCTCCCAAGCACATTGTTCTTCATGGTGTATGAGCCAGGCGCCAGGACTGGCCCCATGAGGGCTTTTGAAGAGGATGCCAGGCTTTAGAGGCCCGAGTCCTGACTCCACCTGGCCAATCAGTTTTCCAGAGGGGGTTTTGGGCCAGGGTCGTGACACGCACCCCCTTGAATACGCATACCCCGCTCGCAGCAGCCAAAACACGTGAAAATGTATCCACGCACCCCCTTGAATGCGTGTACCGAGGGTATGCCAGCCTAAACGCATGAAAATCTCCCCACGCACCCCCGTGAATACACTTACCCCGCTCGTGCTCTCCAAATTGCATCAAAAAGCCCTACCGTAACCCCGCAAAAACGCATACCCTCCTCTAGCATCCCCTTCAATACGCGCAACCCGCTTGCGCCAGCCAAATTGTGTGGAAAGTGCTGTGCCTGTGGTGACAGGTGTCAGGGTGTCCCCCCCCGTGGTGTGGGCTGCCTGTGGGGCATGGTGACGGGTGATGGGCTGCCTGCGGGGCATGGTCATGGGTGGTCCCCTGTGCTGTGGGCTGCCTGTGGGGCATGTTCATGGGTAATGGGTGGTCCCCTGTCATGTGGGCTGCCTGCAGGGCATGGTCATGGGTGGTCCCCTGTGGTGTGGACTGCCTGCGGGGCATGGTCATGGGTTTAGGGGGTCCCCTGTGGTGTGGGCTGCTTGTGGGGCATGGTCATGGGTGATGGATGGTCCCTTGCAAGCAGGCCCGACTCATGTCCCCCTACCAGTGATGGGCACCTGCTAGCAGGCCCGGACTCATATCCCCCCACCAGTGATGGGCACCTGCCAGCAGGCCCCGACTCATGACCCCCACCAGTGATGAGCACCTGCAAGCAGGCCCAACTCATGACCCCCACCAGTAATGGGCACCTGCCAGCAGGCCCCGACTCAGGTCCCCCCACCAGTGACGTGCACCTGCAAGCAGGCCGCGACTCATGTCCTCCCAAACAACACATTGTCGCAACAAACATGCATGTAGCAAATGTCCACCCAAATGCTTCCCAGTACAGGCCCCATGGCATGTCATTCACAGAAGCACACATTCATGTACACATGCCCCACATGGCTACACAGCAGTGACACATGAGTGACACATGACTGAGGCAGTGATGACTGACACATGCACCAAACAAATGAGAGCAGGCAACACAAATATCTGAACAGATGAAAATGTATTAAAAAACTGAAATCTACCAAACGAAAAGCAATCATGAAAACGGAAAATAAGTGAATGTGAACTTCACTGAAATGCAAATTCCAAAAAAATATGTGATCCAAAAAAAACACAAATCCTCAAAGTGGTCCATGTCCAGAGTTCAGAAATCAAAATCCAAAGGGCAAATTAAAAAAAAGACATTCCTTCATGGGTGTAAAAAAAATAGAAGAAAACAATCCACAGTACCAGAACTATTTACAATGAGATTTTGAGGGTCCATGATCCCAAAAAAAAATGAAATTTACCAAAAACCCTACAAAAACACAACTGTATACAAAAAGTGGAGCAAATGTCCAAAAAAATTGAATAAAACTAAATGAAGCCTAACCCTAAATAACTATTTACAATGGCGGCGGACTAGTCCTACGGCTCACCGTTCTTCCCAAGAGTCTTGGCCAGGGCATCATCAAACTCTGAGTCTATGGCCCGAAGGCGGAACTGTGCTCTATCCACCAGGGCTTGCAGGGACGCCGCCATGCTCTCCGACAACTCCCTGCAAGTCTCCTCGAGGAACTCTGCCCGCCTCAAGGCTCGCCGCATGGAGTTCTCTGCCCTGACCATGGTGAGCCGTGCCCTCGCTGCCCGCCGCCACTTTGCACCTATCCGCTGGCCCAACCGCTGCCACACGGAAGACACTTTGTCCAAGGTCCTCCTTCGGCCGATGCCTGCCTACGTGATGTAGTCGGCCCGAGTCCTGACGCCTCCCACGTCGGATGCTGCCGCCTTGATGCCATCTGCCTGTGCCACCACGACTGCCTCCAGGAAGATGGCAACACCCGGGGCCGTCGTGAACGTGCCCTGCTTTATGGTGCCTGCACAACCTCTGTTTCCAGGGGTCCAGTTGCTTGATTGACCACCTCTGCTGGACCTCCGACTCTCAACTGTGGCAGGGATGGGATCTCCACCAGCCCAGCCGTGGTGGCTTGGACAGGTCCACAGGGGGCCCTGGTGGCATGTGGGCCGCAAGACAGCATGGAGTATGACTGGCGCATATTGTGTAAAGAGGAGGAGAGGGTCCCAAGAGCACCCAGCACATGGAGGAAACCACTGACAACGAACCATCCTAGCTGGTTCTTGTTGGCACACACCTGTTCATGATGACGTGCATGGTCCTGCCAGGACCCACGCACATCATCACAAATCACGCATTGGCGCAACTCGATACTGACTAGGACGGGCTCAACACTGTCATGAATCGCCACGTCCTGAGGTAGAGGAGAGTCAGTTGACGTGGAACTCCTCCCTACCTGCGGACGACCCTGAGACGGAGCATCCCTGCCGGTTCATGGTGATGCAGTCTCAGTATCAGGGACAGGATTAGGCAGAGGCCCCTCCGCGGCGACCTCTGCTGCCTCCTGCCCCTGGACTGCACCACTTGCACCAGTAAAATGACCTCCTCCTCCTCCTCCTCCTCCTCCTCACACACCACCGACCTGGATGCCTCTACAGTGTCTTCCGCTCTGGACAGCCCCTGTGGGGCTCACCTGTCACTACCGCGCCAGCCATGGATGAGGCACCAGTCCCCTCACTCTCGGAAGATGACATTCCCTGGGAGGGTGACCGGGCCATGGGTCCTGAATAGTGGAGTCATCCCGCCGCTCTGCTCCACAGCACCGTCTCCGCCCTCTTCCTCAGTCGCCACTGTAGATAAGGAGAGATTGAACACAAGCATCAGGGTACTGAACAATAGTCTGCTAGACACAAAACAATTGCACAAAGGAGGCCACTGCCTAACGTCACTTCCATCATCACATGGGTCAGTGCAAGCAACACACATGCACAAACAGGCATGGCACGTGCAACAGACATTTGCATCCATGTCCAAGGCATTGTTGGAACATCCGATGGGGGGGCTGAATGTCACATGCATCATGGGACATGCTGATCACATGCAAACACACCACCAGACAGCCATGCATCTGGCCAGGTCTACCTCCCGTCACAGTGGATTCATGGACAACTAGGCAGCATCAATCAATTCACGCATCCTGAAGGTCATGTGTCATCCATCCATGCCGTTTCCAGACACACACACTACTCAGATACACGCACGTGTACACCATGCATGACCATGACGGTGACATCAGCATCCATGTCCCACACCCCAAACATGTGTGCGTCGTCACATTCTGGTGCACATCATGCATTGCAACACAGTCACCATTGATGTGGAACAGGCTTGAGTGGACTCAGATGCAGCACTGTCATGGCCCTGCACACAGACATACATACATGGGGCATGCTAGACATGAGGCCAAGGTGCACACTCCTGCCACACCTCAACATGCAGTATGCTGGACAAGAACACGTGGACACTTACCACTCGACTCTAGACGGGTCTGCAATACAAGGACCTGGTGGTGAAGCGCTGGGCGGGTGCACTCCAGGACCCGCATCTGGATGTTGGTCAACTGGTCCCCGCGGCCCACTTCTGCAGGAGCTGCTGAGGTGCCGGGCCTTGCTGTGGGACCTGAAGTCCTCCCAGCTCCTCAGGACGCGTTGGTAGTGGCGGAATGCCAGCCCCTCCACGTTGATGGCATCCACGATATTCAACCAGATCCTCCTCCGTCCTTTCTTGTCAAGGCACGATGTTGTTGAGAAGAGGGCATCATAATGCCCAAGGACTTGCTCCACCAGGATGCTTTCTTCATTTGAGTGCCTCTGTCTGTCTGCCGGCAGGTGTGGTTGAGCAACTGGGTCCTGGGGCTGGGCTGTGGAGCGATGGTACACCAGTCGGGAGTCTTCTGGGTCAGCGTGGTCTCAGGAACAGGATCCCTGGCAATGGCTTATGTGCAGGCACCAAATAGCAGGGCGCGTTGGCAGCAGGCAGGCTGGCAGCAGCAGATGGCTCGTAGGAGGCTGCTTGTGGGACAGGTAAATGGCCTTCTGGGCAGGAGCGCGGTCTTCCGTGTGTTGTCGCGTGGCCAGCTTGATGCAGAGTGAGTCCGCAAATGAAAAAACAGCACATGAGCATGTAATTCGAGGAAAGGCCCTTAGAGCGTAACCCCGTAAGTGACGTGACGCGTGTGGGCATTGCCTATGGTAGGGGTTAAAAGTCTGCACATGTAAGCAGTTTGCTGTATGTGCTTTTCGTGAAGACCGACCGTGTGTGTTTCTTCTTCTTGTGTGTTCACACGCGTTTACTTCACAACGCTTAAAGTTCATACTTCTTGTTTTGGCGGGGGAGTTGCCTATGCGCACATGCGCGTGTGTTTTTTTCTTTTCCACGCAAGGCAGACGGTGAGTCACGCACGCTTATTTTGCACACTGTGGTTGCCCCTGTGTGAAGCGCACCCATTTTTTAGGTCAGAGTAGCCTGTGTGTTCCACGCATAGGTATTGTTTGTGTCCCTGGGTGCCACGGCGTACTGCGGGAGATTTATTCCACGCACGTGGGCTACCGGAGGTTGCGTGCACATTTATTATTTGTTAGGGTGCCTGTGTGTTGCATGACCCGTCTTTTCTCACCAGGGGTCACAGACAGCCTTGCAGGAGCACATGGGTGAATCTAACATCACGTACCCTGCCCCCTTCACACCAATTGCCCAGGACAATTCTTGTGTGCACCTCCCATTGGCAATACACCATCTGTGCCATGGTTGGGAGGCCACCAAAAGGGAAGGGCGGCAAAGCTGGGTGACTTCTCTGGGCTGGGCATAGTGGGGCACGTGGCCGGGGTGGCCAGGGAGTCCAGGGGGCCAAGGTGGACGCGGAGGGAGATGTGGCCAGGGTGTTCCACCGGGGCAGGATGTCCAGCAACTTGCTGGGACAGCCATGCCACCACCCCAAGCGGCTCAGGGAGATGCCACTGCTGCAGTCATCCCCGGCTGTCACGATTGTGCCACTGGCGCACCAATTGGCACCCATCGTGGACTATTTGGGACTCATTTGTTTCCATAATACTCCCTGGACAACACCTAGTCATATTATTGTCTTTACTTTCCGTTTGCAAGGCTTTGGAACTCTCTTATTTTCTTTTACAAACTACATGTCCCATAATGCACCTTGTGGCAGTTCCCATGTCCTGGCTATTCCTATGCAGCAGTTCTAGCACTACAATCCCCAGAAGCCTTAGAGAACAGTGCAGTTTTCGCTTTCCCAGAACTAGAGAGGGCGGAGGCCAATTACATTCAGGTGTGCTGCTCCAAGTGCTGCTAATTAGCCTATTTCAGCACAGGGCAGCTCAGTATTTAAGCAGCTGCCTGCAGGAGCACAGGCCTCTTGCATTGTGCCTTCTACCATCCCTTTGTTGCCTTATTCCTTGGAAATTTGCTGTGTCCTGTGGTTTCCAGTTCCTTCTCTTGTTCCTGAGCCCTGTGCTTCCTGCCTTGCAGCCCGGCTTCTCAGCCTTCTCTCCCCTGGCTTTTACCTGCACCTCTGTGCTTCCCATTCTGCAGCCCTGCTTCCTTGTTTGCAGCCCTCTGTTCCCTGGCTACAACCCCCTTGCTCTCTTTCTTGTTTGAAGCCCTCTGTTCCCTGGCTTCTGCTCCCTTGCTCTCTTCCTTGCCTGCAGCCCTCTGTTCATGATTCCTGTCCTTGACTTCCTTGAGTCTTCAGTCCTCCCCTTTGGTTATCCACTTCAGTTGTACTGTTTCCTTAATTTCCCTCTGCTAGCTTTCTCTTGTCTTTCCAGTCCTGAGTTACTGTTCTTGATTCCCGTGTACAGTTTCCGGTTGCCGTTCCCTGCATTTAGATACCAGGTTTCTGCCCTTCCTTTCTTCCGGTTCTCTGTCCTGAACCTTGCTCTCTTTGACTTCCTTTTCCCTGAATATTTCTGTTCTTGTCTTCACTTGTGTTTTATGTAATTTCTATGTACAGAGTTTGACTGCTGGATTTCCAGCAGGCAATCTCTGCCCTTTCCCCTGTCGTGTTTCAGTGTTGTACTTCGTGTCATTGTTTACAGTGTATTGGTTTCTGTTTCAGGAAGCAGTCATTGTTCGGTTCCTGCTGGACCTGTACAGGCTTCAGTCTTGTGAGTACTGTTACCTTTTTTGTTCCTTAGGGTTCAGATACAGACACCCAGTGCTGCTGCTCCTAGCCATGAGCACTCAGAGTGGGCCCCTGTAATAGCAATCTGTTCAGAAGGCTGGAGTTTGCCAAGTTCCGTGGAACACTCTTTCCCCATTCTGCATATACCCCAAGAGGGAACCCAACGTGTTTGTTATCTTTGTATTTCCTGCCCCTTTTTTTTCACAGCCTCCGTTGCCTATCTCTTGTCTGCAGCACTCCTTGTAATCCAGCTTCTTGTGTGCCTTTCACCCTTTGGCTTAGTGGGCACGCCTCTACCCTCAGGCCCCTCCTGACACCGGCGCACATCTGACCCCACAGCCAGTGTCATCTGCTGGCACGGGCCACAAGGTGGTGGAAGCTGCAGGTGCAGCTGTGGCAACCACCACCCAGGCTCGGGATCAGCTAGCGCAGGCTGCCTTGGCACTGGACTCCCAGGCAGATTTTCAGGTGAGGAAGGCCAAACCACTTGTATCCAAGGTAGCTGTGACCAAGGCACGTGTATCTGGGGCAGTGTTGACATCTGCTGCCCCAAGCAGCCAGGTGGTGGGAACTGCATGGGCAGATGCAGCCGACACCACCCCGGTAGTGAGTCTGCCAGCCAGGACTGTGTCGATCACAGCCCTTGGCACTGAGGCAGTTGTGCTGCTGGCTCCTGGTAACAGCACCCAGCAGTCAATCACACAATCCAGGCCTTTCGTCCTCATGCCAATTCCTACTCCCATTGGCCAGTCCACCACCGCCAATGCCCCTACTGATAAGAGCAGCATTTGTCTCTCAGGGTCTGCACAACCAGCCAAGAGGAGGAAGAGTGCTTCTGCGCAAGAGGCTGGGACCCCAGACACGGCTCCGGCCTCCAGCACGGCAAGGAAGAAGCCTTTCAATAATCAGGATCTGGACTTCCTTGTGGACTACGTGTTGGCACACGACCGCGATATGCTGGTGGGCTCAGGTTGCCATACTACGCTTGCCGAGCGTCAGGTTCACTGGCAGTGCATTACAGATTGTGTGAGTGCGATGGGATTTCAGAGGCGCACAGCTCAGGATTGCTATAAGCGTTGACTGACCTCCAACGCTGTGCAAAACAAATGCGGCCTCTAATTACTCCCTGGCTCTGGTGACTGGCAGTGGGCCACCACCAGAGGAGGCTGAATTCACTCCGCACAAGGAAATCGCTGCGGAGTTCATCGATCAGCGACAGATCCAGAGAGCGGGAGGGATGCTGGATTATAAAGCAACGTCCGGTGAGTCTTGATGCGTGTGTTCAGCTCATGTATGTTTTGCTTGTGTGGTGTGTTGTGATTGACTGCCAGTTCAGGCTATGTATTAAAGAGTGACATGTGTGACACATGCAATGCTTTACTGATGCGTGCTTGTCATCATGCAGTCTGTATGCAGACATGTGCTGCACATGGGGGCAGTCCTCATCACCACACATGCACCCTACTTACATGCAAGTCACTCGGCAGCCTCTCCTGTCCATGTACAAGCTCACTGACATGTTTGAATATAGCCTGTGGTGTAGTTCCACCCAACACTCAGGCTATGTCGTCACATGACTGACGGCTATGTGAGGTCACCCTGTAAGCTGCTCCTCCTCACGGCATGCTTCCTTGCCTCTCCACCACCCTGCAGCTCACTGTATCCATGGTACTGGTGGTTTCCATGTCGGACTACTGCAATGGCCTGTTCCCCTTTCCTGTGCACATGCACACTTCCCTGTGCAACCCTGCCTTAACTGTGCTGTAGGGTACATCCTTTGTCCTTGCTGTTGGGTGTCTCACTTGGACCGTGCAGATGGGACAGGCTCAGAGTGCACACGAGTACTCATTCATGATCCATTGCATTCCCTGCAAGCCCCCATGGGTCCGTGGCAGGCTACTCATTGTACCACATCACCAGTATTTTATCCGTCTCATGGTATTTGGTCATCCATATCATGCTCCTTCAGGGTCACTTCATCATCATGCACATGTTTATGGTGTCCTTGTCTGTGTCGAGCATAGGCCTCCCTCTGTTACAGCCACCCTGACTCCAGGCGACTGGTGTTGTGGCTTCTGCCTGTATAGATGTACTTGTGATGGTTCCTCATGTGTCCTGCTTTCTGTCCCCCTCTCATCTGCTGTAGTCTCAGTTGTCTCAGATGATGCAATTGACACCTGCAAACACTGTCTGCAACTTCACAGTACTGTAGTCAGCTATTCAGAGCCATGCACTGGCTCTCTTCCAATCCCCAGGGGTATGGGGGGTGGATTGAGGGGGTGCAGTGCACCCCTACAACCTAGTGCCAACACTTTGCACATGATGACTGCACTTTCCCTTACAGTGCCGTCATGTCACAAGATTGACGTCACTACATTTCTGGTTCTGTTAATAGTTGAAGACGTACACATGTGCTGCACTGCACCCACCCACTTCTGAGCCATGTTTCACCCTTCAACATGCCTATTCACTTGTGTGTTGTCAAAGTGACCTGCCATGTATTTATCCATTTGCCTCCCTTCACTGTATTTCAAAGCACTTGCGTTGTTGCATCCTGTGACACTTGTGCTTTTATTGATATTTATGTTCTTGTAGTGCATGTTGACATGCATTTTGCATGTGTCATGGACACTTATCTGACTTACTGCTGTGGCTATTTGGGAATTATGCTATGGCTATGCTATGTGCCATCTCTTTGTTGACATCTATAATTTTTGGCTAAGATATAGGCCTGCCACAAGGTTGTATGTGATGCAGTTGATATGCTACATGCAGTACATGTGTGGGTTTCGCATTTGACACGCACCCATGTCTGCTTTCAGGGTCCCTTTCCATTTCATTGCCACTGCATGCATGCCAGAGTTTGTGTTGTGTGTGACATGACTGCCTCATGTGTTGGCCCTCAATATTGTACTGTCTATGTGTGTGGTATGTGCTGCTGACATGTGTGCTCATTTTTTATTTTTTTTATTACAGGTGATGATGCCCCGGAAGCAGTGAAGGAGGAAATGGCAGACAGGGTAGAACAATTGTAGAACCCCGTGTTTGTAAAACGTATGAGTGGAATGAAAGGTATGACTGTTTAATGTAGAAGTCAATAATGTGTTTTAATTATGTTTTTATGAACTAACATTAAAGTGATTTATGATTTTGCTACATTGCATTTAGTTGAAATAATTCTTTTCCCACAAGGTGCTTAGTCTGCATAATAAGTAAGCAGTCTCTCTGTATCTAAACCTGTGTCTTCACAGTACCATTAGAGAGGGGTAGTCAGTCTGTCATGTACTTTTTCTCTGCTCTCATCATGGGCCAGGAGACACGGAACAGAGGATGGTGCAGCTGGAACGCACCCTCTTGGCTCAACTCCATGCAAGCCAGGAGGAAGTCCGTCTGTCACGTGATGCCTCCCTGGCAGAACTCTGTGTAACACGTGCGGCCTTGCAGGAGGTACTCTGTGTTACACATGAGGTGATGCATGGGGCCTCCGTGCCATATTCATGCAGAACCAGGCTCACCGGGCCTGCATGCTTGCTGCCATGGAGGGTCTTGCTGGGGGCTATGCATGGTCAGGCATCTGTGCCACATGCACATCCGGATGTACAACCAGGGGGTGCCGACGATGACGACCTATCTCTCACTCCGGTCATGCCGTGAAGACCATGAGCCCATGGAGGATTTTTTTTTGTTGTCTCAACATCGACACATGTTACCGCCAAGGACGTAATGAGGCCCCTGGTGTAGGCAGCGTGACTGCGTGGCCTGTGAGACACCCCCAACTATGGCAGTTGTCCACTGAAATGACCCAATGGCCAAAAAATGCAGGACATTGAGCACCTTTTCCAAGCTGCTCAGTGCTTGGGAGCACAAGGTGGGTCATGTGAGGTCATCCTCCCACTCAGTGACCAGGTCTAGGATGATATGAGGTGGAAACCTATACCTGCCATAGACCTGGTCATCAGGCATCCCAAAAAGGCTGGTCCTGGGTAAGAAAATGCAGGGCCTGGCTATCCTCCTCCTCCTGCGGTGTCCCACAGTCACTGGTGTGTGGAATGGGACATTCATCGTAGCTGTGTATGCTTGCTTGTTGTTTGTGCATGCTTTTATGTTGCGCCGGGACGCTTCCGCCTGTTTTCGCGTGGCGGCGTGTTTCCGGGTTTGCGCATCTTTTGGCGTGGACGGGTTTGCCCTGTTCAATTCCATGAATACGTGTTGTTAGCGTGCGTGTGGGCGTTGCGAGGGTTTCACTGCTGTACTTCCCCCGTTATGCCCACATTTTCGCGTGTTCCCCATTTTGTGTGTACCGCCCCCTTTTAGGCATGTGCGCTGGACGTTGCGCGCCTTCACTGGGCGACTCGCGCACAGCTTTCGGGATGTCAAATTGACATGTGCGCCATGCACAGATTCAGCGCAGGTCACAGTAAGCCACGCGCAGTGCCTTCCATCAATTGGTAAACGGGAGCACGCGTGCGTTTCACACGCGTGCGCTGCATTTCTCATGCCAGCGCACAATGATTCCATGAATTACCCATTTGTTAAAGGGAGGTTATGGTTAAGTTGGACTAATAAAAACCTATGAAATTCAATGAAAAAACTTTGCTAAGGGGACGTTATGGTTAAGTTGCACTGATAAAAACCTATGAAGGCACTTGGCGGCTACGCGAAGCATGATAGGGTCAACCAAGTCAAGAGGGGGGTCTAACATCAGTTCCAAATGCAGTGATTTCTGGGGACAGTACCACTTCTGAGTCTGGGGAGGGGCTACAGAGGACGTCAGTGGCTTCGGAGGAGGAGCAGTATTTCCAGCAGCATGGAGAACCTGGATCCGGGAAGGACTCATACCGGCAATAATTGCTAGTGATCCGGGAAGGACTCATACCGGCAATAATTGCTAGTGATCCGGGAAGGACTCATACCGGCAATAATTGCTAGCGGGAACAGGGGTTACCCTGACAAGTTGGGTCAGAGACTACAGACATAGCCGCCTTAAATAAACCAAAGGCTTGCGGAATAGTACTACACTGGCTAAGGGTGTTAATGGACTTGGCCTGCAGCCATTGTGGACCCATATTGCAATAGAAGTGGGTTCATCAAGAAGAATGTCATATGGATACAAATCAATACTTAAGGGGAGAAAGAAATCTGACTTCTTCTCCCCAAGGATAGGAGGAAATGTGACAAAATTCTACCTGCTTCTGCAATTGTCTCCTTCCAGGTGCACTGTTTCAGAAATAGAGAAGACAACCTCTAGGATTGATGCTAAACTGGAAAAGGTAAGTGAAGCTGTCTTAAAACTAGAATCCAGGATGAGTAGTGCGTAGCATGAGATAACTTTGCAACAGATTAAAACCCTGGAGATGGCAGAAAACTCTAAAGACGCAATTTAATGGTGACCTGCTGAAGGAAATCTAGAATCTGCAAGTCTGCTTGTAATGCAGTAAGAACCGGAGACAAGCTTTCTATATGACGACACTGGACTTTCCTATGCAGGCAGGTGAGCCCGATTTCAAAGGTTTCCCTGTAAAAACGGTTGGTTCAGATCTCAGCTTGGTGTGGCAGAATGGGGCCAAATGATGCATGTCCAGTGGCGATGTTATAGATTACCACCAAACAAGGCGAGATTGCAGTCTGGTATCTATAGTCCCGCAATCTTGTTCAGGCTTGAAAATGAGGCCTGGTGAAAATGACTTGTGGAGATGGCGAGAACCAGGGGAAGGTTGTTCTGCAACACCTCACACATGCAGCTGTTTATGGATGTTAGCCATGCTACAATGAGTATGAGACAAATACTGGAACCCAGAGGAAGGCATTTGGAGAAAGTGGTGAAAGGCCTCCACTGAGGCACTTATGGCAAGGCTCTGAACCAACAACAATGCCATAGGAACCTAATCTGGATGCATGGGGCAAGGTCTTAGGGTTACCAAAAGCTGATAGAGACATTCAGGGAAGGCTGGTATAGTGGAACAGAACTCGATGCTTGAGCTAAGGGGAGAGCGGGAGTTCCCAGCCCCACTCGAGCCTCCTCCTTGTTCCTGTGATTCCCCCATTCAGCACATTGTGCTGGTGCTTGGGCCAACATTTCATTAAAAAATGTGCAAAGAAGGAGCTGTGGAATGACACCACATCAATGGCCCTGTGCTGATCACTGTATCCAGTGAGTTCCCATTCCTGGATAGCAAAGCTTCATTTACCCACCAGTGCCATTATATGTGCCCCCTGCGTTCCTGCGGCACATAACTGTGTGTATACTGCTGTCTGTAACTATGAATCCTGCTGCCCTGCACCCTGGCCCGCTGATCAGGTGAAACACCAAGAGTGAAGCTGCAGGCCAGACCTACAAAGGCAATTTTTGGGATGTCTGTCTACATTTTATTTAATTGTTTTTTTTTATAACACGCCTAATCCCATACTTGAGTTTGGTTTCTAAGCGCAGATCTCTGATTCAAACTTATGTTGCTCGGCATGGTCTTGCTTCCAAGACCAGCCTGTTGCCCCTGTGCTATCCTCCGTTCACATGTGTTTAATATGTGTGTGTTCATGTCGGCATGTGCAAGAGTTGTTATGGATGTGTGTGTGCATGTGAGAGAGTAAGTCTGTGCGCAAGCTAGTGAGTATGAATAAGTGTATGTGCAAATGCAAGTGAAATGCTTGTATGGATTTTACTTGGGGGACGATGGGAGCTGCAACAGCATCATGAAAGTGATAAACATTGAAAGTGCTGGAATATTCTGTAGATACAACAACAAGTGGTTTTGCTGGGATTTGTGTGGGCACAGCATTATGAATGCTATTTTTTATCAATGCAATACTGGCCCATATTGTGGTCACACCTTCATGAAAGTGATTTACCCTGGCAATGCTGGGATATGTTGTGGGTCGGCCATCATCACATGATTTTGCTGGCATAAATTGAGGGCAGAGCTTTGTGAAAGTGATGAGCAATAGCAATGCTGGTATATGTTGAAGGCTGAGCATTAGGAAAGTTATTTACAGCAGGAATGCTGGCATATATTGTGATTGCAGCTGCGTGGAAATGGTTTACCCTGGCAATCATCTCAGAATGCTTTAACATAAGGACAATCAACATCTTCTATCAGATGAAAATGTCTCCTCTGTGACTTACAATAGTCTTAAAAAGCACAGTGTGGCTATTTTACCTCATGTAAATTGTGATGTCGCAGCTGGTGTGTAGTAAGAAAATTAACATCAGTATTCAGTTGTATTAACTTCAACTGACTAGTGTAGTCAGAATGCCTTCTATGCAGCCTCAGCAGTATGTACCTCTCTATTCAAACTGATTGATTAGGTGAGATGGTGGTTGTTAAGTGATTGATGTCATGATACATTTAATAAAGAATCTGGGATGTTCTACTTGAGTATATCTGTGCGTTATTAGTTTTGCTCTTAAGCAATCTGAAGAGTTAACTATCCTCTTCTTAGCTAATATCCCTCATTACGCAGTCTTCCTTTGTTGTTGTATCAGTTACCTATATGTAACCTTGCATTTCAAACCACCCTGGGATTACTAAATGCTAAATTTGGAAATAATACAGAAACCTACATGGGGAAACATGCTTGGTTGAGAAAACCTTGGGAAAAGTGTTTGTGTGACTAAAACATATCAGTATGTTCTACTTTTTTGGTTCTTTTTTTTGTAATCAATGTTCTTCACCTAAACTCTTTTTCAAAGATAAGTGTGATTACTATTTATTTTAATGGAACTGCTTTACTTTTCGTTGGGGAGAAATAAAATGTCCATTGAAAAAAATAAAAGGGGCGCAATTATTTGGGCAAACAACTGCCTCGAGGATAGAAAATGGGGACTGCTTAACTTTCCCCAGGCAGGGGGACACTTGAACTTCGTATCCCAAAAATATATTGACCAGGACTTCAGTTCTAAAAGGAATTGCTGCAGGGTAGGGGGGGGGGGGAGTATCTCCTGGAGGACAGTGCCACCTCTCCTTGCCCCTCAGGTGTAGTGCCTCAGTTTTGTGTTTCGCCTTCCGACGTGGAAAGGAATCTTGCATCTAGCTAACGCTACATGAAGAAGAAAGAAAACAAGCGACACAGGCATTTTCTTTGCAGCCATCTCAGTAAAGGATAATGGGAGAGGTTTTCCCCCCTCTTTAGGTACCATATAATTACATAACATTACAGTATTTATATTGTGCACAGTGGACCCTGAGGCATTAAGGCGCAGACATTTGGAACAACAACATATTACATAGAACTATTTTTTTATTTTATTTCTCATGATGAGTGAGGAATCTAGAACGTGCATATTGGATAATAAGACTACTTGATTTACTCAAACAAGTGCGTTTAAGTGTTTCTTAAAGGCAGCTAAGGAGTGTTGTACTCTTAGTGTGGTAGGTAGCTGATTCCACAATTGACTTCATTCTGCCCAGTAGGAGGGTACCACAAAGTATAAAAAGGCTGACTCAAAGTACAGTGGTGTGGGTGTTTGTTGAAGGCAGCAGAAGTTGGGAGAAAGCGGGTGGTTTAGGAAGGATGCTGTGGCTGGAGCCCTGAGAGACAAGGTAGGGGAAAAAGGAATTTGGAAACAAGAGGAGGAAAAAAGTCACCTGAGAGAGTAGATTATAGAGAGGAAGGAGGAGGTTGGTGGAGAACATAGGGAGAAGAGTGGTGGAGAATATCAGAAGAGTCCGAAATCATCAAGAGGAGGTTGGAAGCATAAGGTGGTGGGTTTTGGAGAATATTAGGACGATTGGCGCAGACTATCAGGAGGAAGTTGGAAGTCATCTAGAGGATGTTGGGGTAGAATATTAGGAGGAAGCTGGAAGTCAGCAAGAGGAGGTTTGTGAAGGGGGGTCGGAGGTGATTAATTCAGATCATCAAGTTCAGGTGGGAGTAGAGTATCAGAAGAAGGAGGTGGGAGTGAGAAGTCAAGAGGAAGTGCCGAACGCAAGTGAGGTGGTATCTAGCAAATACAGGAAGGAACAAGATAGTATATTTGGCCCAATGCAGGGGGTGAGACCCCGATCTGAAGTGGTTAACCTCATGCTTGGTGGAGAAACAAGCATGTGGCATGGCGTTGAGGAGGAGCAGGAACAGAGGAGGAGTAGAGAAATGATTGTGAGAAGAAAAATCAGGTCCTTAATAGAAGGAGGTAATACGTCCTCTTAACCCTGGAAACTAGGAAAGATAACCCCAGTTAGCTCCTCTTAAAGTCAAGGAAAAACTCCAATATGGTAGTCCTTGCTGGAAACAAACCTGCCACCCCCTGAGTTACCTGCAGAAGACCAGGTCGTATCGCACCTGAGGAGTGCAGTTTTCAGAAGAGAAGAGAGACTTGGGCATGAGAATGTGAGTGACAAGAGGTGAAGCCTGGGAAGATTAAAACTTCTGCAGGCCAGAACTCTCTGATTACTTTGGCATATTGAGTAGAAACATTTGTTTAACTGTTTTGTTAGATTCCATCGAAGTACGGAAAGGAGAAGTTATCCTGATCATTAATAGGACATTCAGATGTGGGATTGTTAAGTATTTTGAAAGGACTTTGTTTGGAAATCTTGACTTTAACCTACAGACCCAGACAAGGAGCAGAAGGAAATCAGTTTTTATGTCCTTACTAAAGAGAGTGAGGGGAAATCTTCCTGAGGCGTTGATTAATCTTCCCCTGTCTTGGGAAAACTAATATAAGCAATAATGTAAATTGGAAACATATACCAATCTTGACTTTGTCTGTTCATTTATATTTATGGGGGATACGTACTGCCACAAGTCACATGATGCTGGGCCAGTAGATGGCTTCCCGCAGAGCGTCTGTATGCTCAGCTCCCCACATTTGGGTACAGTAATCATATAAAAAGTCAAAAGGGGAAAGATTGGATCCTGAACAAGGAAAAAGAACTCGAGCAATTCAGCAGTCACCTCAAAAGTGCTCCACACCCATGCCCCTAACACTGATTTGATAAGGGTGTTCTCCGCAAGGGCAGGGTCTTGGTGGGGCAAACAAAGCGTGGACCACCAAAGTGAAGGGATGAGCCAACTACAAGTCCCACGTCAGAACTGTAAGACATCTGCTTGGACAGGACCATCAGCCAAACCCCACAGCAGCTGCATAGGAAGGAACACAATAGTTTATGCCAGAGAGAGGATGGAAGGCAGGGTCAAGGTCTTATAAAAGGTAGGATCTGTGGCAGAAGGCTGTGGGAGTCCGGTAAAGGGCTCATTGGGAGATGGCTAGTGAAGAATTAAGGAGCTGTAAGAGGAGACGGGAGGCCAGAGAGTAGACTCAAGAGATTGAGCCAAAGAGTCTGGGAAAGGAGGCGATAGGAGGCTGGTGGAGAGACTCAGGAAGATAGGGGCGAGTAGACCTTGGACCCTGGGGGAAGCAGATGCAGGAAAAGAAGAAGCAAGGGGCTGGGGAAAGTAGATCCAGGAGGCTAGTAGAAAGTAGATCCAGGAGATAGGTAAAAGAACTACCCAGATATTTGGGTACAGGAGGAAGAATTGCTTAGAAGAGGTGGCGAGAAGGAGGAGGTGCAGAGAGGTGCTGAGGCGGAGGAGGAGCTTGGTATTTGAGAAGAAGCAAGACGTGATCAGAGGAGCTGGGGGAAGAGGAGGTCACAAGAGGCACAATGAAAGAGGCGCTGGATGTGGAAGTGCTAATGCAAGAGGATGTAAAAGGAGGGAAACAGGATTAAAGAATGAGATGAAAAGAGAGAGCAAATGATGGATATTGGCCAGAGAGTAGAGATTAAAAGGCAAATTAAGAAATTGTGGGGACAAGAAGAGGAGGGTGAGAAAAAGAGAAGCAGTGAAAGCGAACACTAACGGGTGGTGGAAAAAGGAGGCGATGGAAAGAAGACTGAACAGAAGGTCGAAAGAGGAGGAAATGGGATTACATGCAAGGATGAGAATATTGGTTGTGGAGCGAAGAAGGGTATGTCAGACCATGATAAAGTTAAGGTGGTGCAGCACAGAGAGGCCAGCTCTGAGCCTGAAAAGGGATAGCCAGTAGCAAGCTTGTGGCAAGAAGGCAAGTAGGCTAAAGAGACTTCATTAGTATACCATACAACTATGACCCCAAGAGAGGGAGTTGGGAAGAGGCCTGGTAAGAGGACACACAGCTTTCAGGGGCCTTGGAAAGGCCAGCTACAAGGAAACACTGAACCAGCCAACAAGACTTCACTCGCAAGTAGAGAGTCTGGAGGAGGTGAACCCAGCATAATTCAGTGGCAGAGCCAGGGGAGACCCTCTTCCATGTTCCAGTGCATCCCTGCCTCCGGTTAGGCTGGTGCTCGAGTAAGCATTTATCATCAATTCATAGAAGTGAGTTATCACCTATGCAGCCTGCAGGTGGTTGCTTGGTTACCAGGCGCCATGTGTTTCCCTGCCAAAAATGAAGTGCGAGATCAACAACCATATGTAAAGGTGCGTTTTTATAAACCGTGTTTGTTTGTGCATAAGAGCACAAATTGTAAGGCACTATATTCTGGTGAAAGAATATCCAGTACACACTGTCAGGAAGGGGCAAAGGGAAAAGCAATCCTTTAGTTCTGAAACTCAATGCAACATATGCGTCAAATTGGTTACTTAGGTACAAACCACCAAGCCACAATCTGCCCTCTTTAGTCTTGCCTATTAGGTGGTGCTTCGGCGCCACCTATAAGCCAAAACTATTGCATTGGAGTACAGCTAGGAAAAAGATGGCATCTGAGGAGGGACACAAAGCTCGTAGGTCTTATTTGGCTATTTACCCACCCATTGAATGCCAATGGCTATACTAATTCCTATGACCATTTCTGGCCAGTATTTGCCCCTCCCAGCCCTAACCACATGCTCCTTGGATCTCTTTGAACTATCTTTATCAAACAGTAACATCTCATTTTAGCCTGTCAGTATTATAGGCCTCATTACGAGGCTGGCGGTCCCGTAATGAACGGTGCTGGTACGGGACCGACACCGTTCATTACGGGATGCCCGATTACGAGGTCCCCTAGCGGGACCCGGAACAGACGTCCTTTCCGGGTCCCGCGAGGGGACCAAGGAGCTAATAACGGGCCCATTATTTGCTCTTTCCCCATTCCCATTGAGCCCCAAGGGGGCTCAATGGGAATGGGGAATGGTTCTGTGCATGAGGAATTACCGGGTCCTCCAAGGTCAGAATGACCCGGTAATTCCTCATTCACAGAACCCGGTATTGGAGCCCGGTATGGAGGCAGACATGGCGCTAATAGCACGATGGCTACCTCCATACTCGTAATGAGGCCCTATGTCTAAGCTGCCTGCTGGGAGTTCATGGCTTAATTACATCTGTAAAATGCGCCACTTGTGTAATAAAACATTCTTAACAAACTGTCCCTTTAGCCCCTGAATTCATATCTGTTTCTTGAGCTAAGGTCCTGTCAAAAACAGGCATTGATAAAGCCAACCTTTTTATCTGACTTTCTCAGACAACTCATGCTTGACATCGGGCAATATAAGAGCTTTAAAGTAATGGGATGTTTTCCTTTGACAACTATAAAAGGCAGATTCCCTGCCTTAAAATGTGCTGACCAGACATGTTTTCTGGGTGCAAGAACATGTTCTGATTTGTGATATTTAACCCAGCAGTGCCTATTGCACAGTATAATTGAATTTTATTGGGGAAACATATTCTTTACATCTAACGATTTATTAAGCAGCCACCACATTGTTTCTCCATAAATAAGTCTTATTCACTCATTATCCTTGTTGCATGACAAGCTTTGGTAATTATTGTTCCAAACCTTTTGTGAAGGATGGGTAACAAAAACCACGGTATTGATTTTTGAAAGAGAATTATTCATTTGTAACCAGGGTTTTTACTGTGCTAACTGGGATACTTCCACATCTCTGATCATGTCATAGTGTAATGCAGATGTGCTTTCTGCGTGTTGTGGCATGCCACGCAGCATTTACTCACTTTGCACAGAGGAGTGCAAGGCAAAAGGTGGCATACACCTTTTATATACGCTACCTGTTGTCCTCCATTTTGCACTCAACCGTGTAAATGAGGAACATTTGGCCGTGCAGATCCGCCTACATGTATATCAACAAGTAACGGCTTCCCGCCACCAAATTATACTTTTCAGCAAAATGGGTTCCACGGGATTCATGTATTTGAACATATTTCTGTAAACGGGTTCATTTTATTCTAAAGCAGCCTGCAGTGTACATTCTTGCGTTATGTCTGTGTGCGGAGGGCATACACGCAGCTGCACTTGTTTGGACACATGAAGGCATGGGAGGCACATGGGCTAGGGAGGATGATGCAGAGGGAGGGAGATTCTGGGCTAGTGGGCATGATGGTGTTTGGAAAGTGGGACAGAGGAGAAAGGGTGACAGGGAGGAGAACGACAGCAAGTGAGCATGAAGGAATAAAAGCGAGTGCCCAGGTACATGAGGTTACGCATAGAGAGCAAGGGGGGACATGAGACAGAGGGGGGAGACAGAGAGAGAATGCGTGTGGGTGAGAGCAAGCCAGAGAGATTTATAGAGACAGTGCAAGAGAGCTGGAGACAGAGGAGAGGAAATAAACAGAGCATGCATGGGAATAGAAGGAGTGAAACTGTGAGGTACAGAAGTCGCAAAAGAGAGATGGAGACAGAAGAGCACATTTTCCATTGTGGCGTAACGTGAATGAAAGGCATAAAAGCCTTGCATAAGGCTTTTACGACTTTCATTCGCGCCATGTCACATTTTCAATCATTTGTATGGTGGAGAGGAGGGGCAGAAATCAACTTGCATTTCCGCCACCTTCCTTCCTTCCCACCATACAAATGCTCCAGCATTTGCCCACAAAATCCCTGTTCACACCAGCCCTTTGGCTGAAACTGTGGCTCATAGTGGGTAAGTCGCCCCTTCAACACCAGAAACAATGGGCCTCATTACACGGTAGGCGGTGCCGGCAATCCCTTACCGCCCTACTACGAGGTCCCTCAGCGGGTCCCGTCCTTAACGTGTGGTCTGACCACACGTTAAGGACGGGACCCGCTGAGGGACTTCAGAGCTAATAACGGTACCGCTTCTAGCGGTACCGTTATTAGCTCCTTCCCCATTCCCATTGAGCCCTATGGGGGCTCGAATGGGAATGGGGAATGGTAATTAGCATGGGGACCTACCGGGTCCTCCAGGGTCGGAATGACCCGATAAGTCCCCATACCGCCTACCCGGACCCAGAAGGCGGTAGGGGGTAGCCATGGGCTAATAGTGCCATGGTTACCTCCTACCGTGTAATGAGGCCCAATATCTTCAGAAACTACCCACCAGGAGTGGGAAGGGGAACTGGAACACTCCTGAATTAGTACCACCCAATAATTATTTTAAAAATAAAACTAAGGATGGTACAGACATATCTTCCTGATCAATACCATCAGCCAGGTTCAGGGCTCCTGCATCCCTTTCATGAGCCCTCCCAACTAAGTAACTTACTCACCTTTTCAATCTCTTCCCACCTGACACTGCATACACAAATCTCCATGCACATTGCAGCCCGTTTCCTACTTGCACCAGCATCACCACCCAAACCAATATAGAGGCATGCAGAGCACCCTCTGCATGACTCTGCAACACCACTAGCGCCCTACAGCACACTGCCATCTTTCAGACCAGTGATGCTCGGGTATGCCAGTAATGGTAACGGATTGTTCGTCCCTGTGGATAAACAGATATCCAAGTGTCATTGCCACAGACCACCTAGAAACATACCAGGGCACAAGAAACGGGTACTTGTGACCAACAGCTATAAACACCTCACGAAAATCCAAAAGAAAGGATTCATTGGAAATAACTGTTTCACAGTCCGAAACATATACAATGAATATGCTGGTGTGTTTTTAAAAAGATCATAGTAACAATTATAAACTCACTTGTGATTAAAAGAGGTTGTCATCAATACCTACTATTACGACTGGCTGGCTCAGAACATCTTCTCCCAGGACACTCAATTTTTTTGGGGGGGGGCGTGTTTTTGTAATGCGGTCTTGATGCTTTACAGTAGCTTCTACGTGCTTTCAGGTAAGGGTCAGGTCGGTTCCTGCAGTCCAACCTACAGGTTGAGAGTCTTCTGGAGGGTTAAGGTGATTTTAGGCAGTAGAAAGAAAAGGTGTGATTTCAAACATTTACAAAGGTTTACGAAATCTTCAAACCTAGGGCTTGAAGAAATGGTAGAGAGTTGTAGAAGGTGGGTGTCCTGAGTTTAAACCCCTGCTAATGAAAAACATTTACTTCGCCAGATCTGTGTGTAATCATTACAGGGAGACAGACTTTGGGTGTCTAGCTGGACCATAGTAATGTATCCAGGGACCCTCCAACGCCATGCCTTGTGTGTTCCTTTGTGTTTCGCCAATGCACGGTTTATCAGTCCTGGGGTAATGTGATCATTGCACAGTGTGGCAGACCTCAAACATGATAATGGATGCATAGTTATGAGCCCAAGGAGCTAGTTCTTCACAACTATAATTATGTAGTTAGTGTTGCAAAAGTCAAGCGTTATGACTGAGGTATTGCTTTTCAATATGAGCCTTTCAGTGAATACAGCAGACCTGCTTCCTGCTCGCAGGCCTCAATTAATTGAAGCATTAGCAGATAACTGGATAGGGAGAGGTTATCTCCCCCCAATAAATGCCAGTCTCCTTTCAAAAGGAAGCCTCTCATGTCAGGTAACTAACCGCAGACTGGCAAATTCAAAGATTCTTTGTCAACTTTGCCTTCATCATCCAGAAGATTATCTAGACTCAGCTCCAAGAGGAAGCAATGTGGTGACATCTCTCCATTCAATGGGATTAAGAGAGGGGAATCAGACGCTGCTTCATCAGTTCAGGAATGGCGAGCCATCCAAGAAAATGGGCCTCATTACACGGATGGCGCTAAGGGATTACCGGCACCGGTAAGGGCACCGGTGCCGGTAATCCCTTAGCGCCATACTACGAGGTCCCTCAGCGGGTCCTGTCCTTAATGTGTGGCCAGACCACACGTTAAGGAAGGGACCCGCTGACGGACTTCAGGGCAAATAACGGTACCGCTATTAGCGGTACCGTTATTTGCTCCTTCCCCATTCCCATTGAGCCCCATAGGGGCTCAATGGGAATGGGGAAGGGCCTTGGTGAATGGGGAATTACCGCCCCGCACACCTTGGAATGGGGCGGTAATTCCCCCATTCACCAAGGCGGACTCGATAAAATACCGGCGGCAACCATGGCGCTAACAGGAGACTGTTTGGAATGTGCCTTAAGTGCCACCATGCATGTATTACATTTCCTAATCTCTTGGCGCTCTCTGGTCCTCTGTGTAGTTAGGCCCCGGATATGAGATCACTAAAGAGAGCACCGTCCAGCCACTCACTTGGACAAGGTAAACAATGTTGTGGTCGAAGTACTTTCTATAATACTCTTTGCCTCACGTGCATCTGCATTACACTGGTGAAGAATAAGATATTCCATCGATGGGGCAACCCATTAAAGTAACCTCTTTTTTCCCAACAGAGAACATAAAATGTGCTAGTATTAAGTAGTGCTTTTGTATCAGCAAAACAGGAACGTTTGGGCTGGATTGTATGCAGTAATCTCTACAAGGTTTCCAGCGGGATCTTGTGCTTAATTATTCTGAAGATCCACTGGTGTTCTAACAAGTTTGGTCTCCTTTTGGTCCTCACACAAACCACTGGACCGAATTTGTATCAAATTAGTAAGGATGAAAGGATAAGCTGCCAATGGCCACACTTCAACCTGTGATCTGGTTCAATGATTTGGAGACAAAGCTAAATTACAAAGCTGATTTCCCGTGGAAACAAGCAGCAAACAGCTTTCAGATGCCACTACTCTGAGACATGAAATTGCTCACGGGCTAAAAATTGTCACTTTGCCAATTTTTCCAAATTCTAATTTTTTGGGCGACTGAATTAAGCCATCTTTGTCTATTCTTTTCAAACGTATATGTTTGATTCCCATAGAAGAGCCATTAAGAGACACCATGCTGCATTGTTCTTAGGTTAGCCTTTCAAGATTCCCAGTGCTGGTGAAACACTGAGTTTTATTGTGGAAAAGAGTTATGGCACAGTGTCCATATATAACCTGTGTTGCTGCTCATACACCTTTGGCCAGGATAAGTGACACAATCAAAGCACAGAGGGTTGACAAGAGGAATCCTTTGCAGGGGGTTTAAAATGCTTTACCAGTAACCTTTTTATCCATGGCTGTAGATCGCTTTTAAATTGTTTTTAGTTAACTGCTCACAGAAGCCATGGGCCTTTTCACAGAGTTGTTAACGCTTTCCACCTAATGGGTTATTCAGATGTTGGTTTGTATACCTCACTAATCCAATGCCAATTCCAATCCACAGCATCTCAATTGTTAGTAAGATTTCAAGTTTTACTGGGCCACTGTGGCTACACGCACATTGTAGATTGGCTGTATGTAGTTTTAACATTTTAGAAATTGAAAGAAGAGTAGGATGCTGGGTAGCTACTGAACTACTTCATACTGTATTAGGAACTATAGATCATTGACAATTCTATGTTTAATGCTCATAGTATATCTACAAGTGAATACATATACATCAATGCTAAACAAAATATACATCAACGCTAAACAAGAGAGTGATAGCAATAGGAATGTGTTTCTATTTATGAGTCAAAGAACACCCATAGAGGCTGCCAAGTGTAGCAGTCTGCAGTGGGGCTGGACGTTCAGGCTGTGAGCTATGAAGTAAGTGTGTTGTGTTTTTGTATTACAGAGCCTGCCTGGGGCATGGACTTAAAAGCCCACAGGTGCGCAAGAGCACAACGTGCTGCCAAATGTAGCAATCTGAAGGGTGGCTGGACGTTCTGGCTGTAGGCTCTGAAGAAAGAGCATTTTGTTTTTGTTACCAAGGCTGCCTGGGGAGTGGACTTAAAAGCCCACAGGTGTGCGAAGTGCTGCCAAGTGTAGCAGTCTGCAGTCCCCAGACCGCTGCATGCTGACCGTTGAAGTCCAGCAAGCAGACGTGAAGGTAAACAGACAAACACTTTTTAACGGGATTGTCTACAGACTGTTGTTAAATATAGCACTTAACCGTGATATGGCGTGAAATTTGAGAAAGAAAAATGCTGCAACAAAAAACAAAAAACGGGGAAACAAGGAAATGTCCGAAGCCGCTGGGTCAACGGACAATAATGCACAGAAAAGTACAACATTTTTTGATTCTGCAACTCTCAAAGGGTTACCAGACATTTGGTCGAAAAAAATTGGTCGACTAGACAAATGGTCGAACCAATTTGGTCGAAAACCAAATGGTCACATTTTTTTTATTTTTTATTTTAACCCTTTTTTAAATTTTTTTGGGGGGGTCCCCCCCAGCCCCCTTTTTTTCCTCTAAAAACCCCTTTTTTTACAAAAACGAAAACCCGAAAAATAAATATATAAATAAATAAAAAAATCGACCATTTGGTTTTCGACCAAATTGCGTCGACCAAATTGCTGTCGACCAGTTTTCAGTCGACCAAATGACTGGACACCCTCTCAAAGTAGGGGAGGAAAGCAAAGGCCTGGTTGATAAAGAGGCTAGAACAACTCTGAATCACTCAAATCAGATATCAGGTGCAGTAATTGATGACAACTCACTCCTTGAATTGTGCTACAGTTTGCAGAGAAAAGCTAACATCTTGACAGTAGGAGAGCAAATGAACCCTTCCCCTATTTTCCACAGCAATCTGGTATGCATGGCTCTAGAAACGGAGGTAAAACCAGGGGCTTCTGGAGGTAAAACCAGGGGCTGCTGGGAGTTTCTCAACTACCGGCCTATATCCCGGGTTAGAGTCTCAACCAGAGTCTTTAGCTCACCATCCTTTCACAGAAGAGACATTTCCACTACATATCAGCCTTTGTCCTGCCAAAGTATTTTAGAGTTAATCGAGGACATTTTAGTGGAGAATGTTATTAACAAATGGAATGCAGCAGTCATAATAAGCAGTGAGTGTTATGTACGGTGTTGGGTCCCTTTGACAATGGGAAGTTTGCCTATGTATCCCCTTGACTGCCAGCCATTAGCATAAACTGTGAACAGGGCAACAGCCTAGAGAGAACACTGCTCAACTGTAAGATGGCATACAACATGGCAATGGTTAATGGGAGAGCCCCTGGAGTCACAACAGGAAATCCTACTTGGCACCAGGGTCAAAAGGCATCCATACTGGATATTATTTTTTAGACTTAAAGAGCTGGGATTGGTTATATTAAATGCATATTCAGGAAAGAAAGAAGAGTGATCATGCCATAGTGACCATAAGTTTAAAAGACTTGTATAAGTCTGCTGCTACACTAATGTCAGGTAACCGAATGTATTGGTCTAAAAGAACAATTAGAGCCTTTAACTTGAACCTTGCACTTACCAGGGAAAGAGAATGTACGGAGAAATATAACCCCTGACATCTAGGATTGGTTAATGGGAAAAATAAGTACTTTGAGCAGGAAGGGACAGCATAAAATAACATTAATTAAGCATGTATTGCATGACAAAATGATTGCCCAAAAGAAAAGGGGATTGAGACGGGCAATTAGGGAAATCCATTGAAAAGTGACTGTACACTAGCCCAGAAGTTGGGGAGTAAAAAACACCTGAAATGCAGTTACACCAACTGGTTGAAAATGCATAAGCATTCTATAAGAACAGGAACATGGCAGGTGTTACTGAAGGTAGTAGCAGCTAATTGTATTTCTGATGCTTGTATCTGCTTAGATTCACATGCTATGCATAGGCCGACATGTAGTGGAAGCTGCAGAGTATTACAGTTGTTGTTTTCGAAACTTGAAACGGGACGTCGACAGGGCATGCCAGTAATACTATCTCTAGTGTGACGTCCACTGTACCCATGGTCCTTCACTCATCGAGGTCCCTCAGATTGTTTTGTTCTGACATGAGGTTGCATGAAGTATAGCATGAGTACAGGTGTATTCAAGCAAATAGATAACAGAAAGCTCATATACATCTATGCACCTTCTCTCAGGGGAGGAAGGGTGGGCGCATGTGAATCTAAGCAGATACAGGCATCAGAAATACGATTACGGTGAGTAATGTATCCCTTCTGAGGCTTGTCGAATCTGCTTAGATCACATGCTATGCATAGATTAGCAACCAGTGTTAGGAGAAGGTGGTGGGTTGTGAGAAGGAGCAGCAGCAAATAGATGTTTTAGAACCACTTGTCCCCCTGTGTATCTGCTTTGGAATGGGTGTCAATGCAGTAGTACTGAGTGAAAGAGTGTGCTGAGCTCCATGTAGCTGCTTTGCAAATGCTGTCTAAGGGGACATTTGCGATAAAAGCCAGAGTAGCTCATGTGCTCCGTGTGGAGAGTGCTTTTGGTGTAAAAGGCAGTGTCTTATTTGATGATGAATAGCATAATTGTGCACATCTGACTATCCATCTGGAGATGGCATTCTTGGAAATGTGGTCTCCTTCTCTGCCTGGTGCTACAGAGACAAACAGTTGATCTGTTTTCCTAAGCACCCTCTCTTGTTTACAAGGTAAAGGACCGCCCTTCTCACATCCAGTGTGTGGAGTTTTACTTCAGCCGAGCTAGTTGGATTCTGAAAGAAAATCGGAAGCTCAATGGATTGGTTCACATCGAATTTGGAAATTAATTTAGGGGAGAACCTAGGATGAGTATGTAAAACCAATTTATCTTTATGGATGATAAAGAAAGGGTCCTGCTCTAACAATGCTTGCAATTCACTAACTCCTCTTATGGAAGTAATAGCCACTAAGAAGGCAGTCTTGTATGTCAGGTGTTTAAGGCTTGACTTATGCATAGGCTTGAATGGGGGCCCCATGGGCTTTGCTAGTACAACATTGAGATCTCATCCTGGCGGTGGGTTGGAAATTGGAGGGTGGAGTATTTTTACTCCCTACATGAATGCCTTAATGACTTGAATTTTCCACCACAATACTTTACTTTGAGAGGTGGTGTAAGCTGATAAAGCCGCCAGGTGGACCTTTATGGAGTTCAATACTAACCCCGAATCTAACAAGTGGAGCATATCATTTAGAATGTGTGAAGGAGTACATTCTATGGGGTCTATTTCTTTAGACTGGCACCAAATTACAAATCTCCTCCACTTGTCAAAATAACAGTGTCTAGTGTTTGGTTTTCGTGCCTCCTTGAGGATATCCATACACCGCTGTGAAAGATTAAGGTGTCTGAACTCCATGACTTCAAGAGCCATGCTGCCAACTTCATTGAGTGTGGTTGAGGGTGCACTGTTGCCCCTTGGTGTTGGGTTAACAGGTTGATTGGACACAGGAGTTTGATGGGATTGCACATCGCCAGTTTGCGCAGATGTGGATACCACAGTTGTCTCGCCCACATGGGAGCAACTACGATGAGCGTCACCTGTTCTCTGTGAATCTTATTCACTATTCTGCTCATTAATGGAGTCGGGGGGAAAATAAGCAAATTTCCCTGACCAGTTCATCCATAGGGCATTCCCCTTGGAGTCTGGCTGGGGGAACCTGGACGTGAAGTCTGGGCATTGCTTGTTTTCTTCTGTAGCGTAGACGTCTAGTGTGGGGTAACCCCATTGAGAGAAGATGTGGTCTACAAC